>NC_057794.1:145688015-146306555 GCF_018294505.1 Triticum aestivum | reverse complement strand
CCCCATCGCCGCACCCCGCCCCGTCCTCCCGTCGTCCCCGCCCGGCCCATCCCAGTCCCCGTCGTCGCCGCCCCGTCCCCGTCGTCGCCGCCCCGTCCCCGTCGCCGCCCCCCGTCGTCACGCCTCGCCGGTGAGCTCCTGCCCCGGCCGCCATGTACCACACACACACACATTGTTATAGAAATGTTAGCAATTTTTCTGTTTTTTAGTTATAGAAATGTTAGTTATATAGAAATGTTAGTTATATAGAAATATTAGAAATGTTAGTTATATAGAAATGTTAGTTATATTAGAAATGTTAGTTATATAGAAATGTTTTTTAGTTATAGAAATATTAGAAATGTTAGTTTTAGTTATAAAATTTAGAATTTGCATATATGAAATCACAATCCATCATTTAAAAATGTTACTTTACTTTTTCGGCATATAGTATTTGTTGTCGACGATGCCCGGCCCGCATCCTCGTCGTCGACCAGTTCACAATGACGTCCTGCTTCAGAGGACCCATGTCCGGAACTGGGCTCCGCCGGGCTGGCACTTGGAGGTGCTACCTTCAGGGGCGCGACGCTTGGTGAGGAACCCGGCCCCGGGTCCCATCGTCGACCCTGATCTCCTTTGGTGGCGTTCGCGTGGGCCACTTTCAGTGCGGAGGGATCCGGCCCCGCCGGAGGTGGTACGTCGCCGTGTTAGGGAGGAGGACGAGCACGTCCATCGCTATATGGCTGCTATGGACGTCAGGTTCTCCAATACCTGGCAGGTTCTTTCGGGAGATCACCCGAGCTATGATCCAGTGATGGTTCCTTCACTTTGGTTGTCCATTGCCCGCGCCTCAGGAATCGCGAGTGGCCTAGATTACTCTCTAGTATTCGATCTTTATTAGCTAGCTAGCTAGCTAGTGATCTATTCGATATATAATATTCGAGATGATTTATTCGAGATTATATATATTATTCGAGACGATGTATTCGAGATTATATCTATTATTCAAGACGACGTAATCGAGATTATATTCGATGATGCTTATTATGTACTATGATTGATTCAGTTTTCCCTATTAATTGATTGCATCCATGCATTGTAATTTGAATATATTTCTTTTGGATTAGTAAAATAAAACCTATGGCAGACAATACCGACAGAGAGGGAGAAGAGGCCCTGTTCAATATCATACGCAATCCTCGCGGGCCAGATGATTATCAGAATGAAGAAGATTATGACGGCTCCGAATATCTAAACAACACCGGGGAGGGTGATATGATATTCGACCGCGACGACCGAATTGATGAAGTCATGAACTATGAACATGACGAAGAAAATGTTGATCTTGAAACAACAAAGACCGGCGAGGTATATTTATATAAGCAGGCATCTGGTGATCATCACATGTTTTAAATGACTTGAAGATATATATTAATGAATCGATCTTTCTTCTTTCAGCCATCCGGATCGGGCAAATCTTCAGGCAGCAGGACAGTATGAGGCCCGAACAAAAAGTTGAAGGAGGGCGTAAAGTACAATATCGAGGCCATCAAACCTAATGGCAAACCATTAGTCCCTAAGAAGATTGTGGACAAGTTCATTCGTCAGTGCGAAGTTCTTGTGAAGGACCAACTCCCGATCTCCCTTCAAGAATGGAGAGAGCCAGCAAAGCCACGTCCAGATCTTACTTTTGTCGATGACAGACAAAAACTTCTGCTTTGGGAAATGCTCATGGAACATTTCACCCTACCAGATCATTTCATAGATGCAGATGTGGAGAAAGTCAAGGACGCTGCTCTTAGGAAGATGGCGGTTGCATTCAACAACCACAACAATCGTGTATGGGACCAGTACGTCAAGGGAGGAAAGAAGACTCCAATATTCAAGGGAACACTAGAGAAGCAAAGTGCTCATTGGGCTGATTTCGTGAAATTCAAGGAATCAGAATTATCTAAGGAATAGTCGAGAATAAACAAGGCCAATGCCGCAAAAAAGGATAAGTTCCATAAGCTGGGGCCAAGTGGCTACACGGTGGGAATGCCTAAGTGGGATAAGTTTGAGAAAGAGATGGAGGATGCAGGTGTCACTCCAGAAACATTGAGCTGGCCCCCCAGGTGCAGGACTTGGTTCTATGCGCATGGGGCAGAGTTGGACCCGAAGACAGGCAAAGTTTCGAAGAAGGCATGTCTGGACGGAGCCGAAGATAAGCTACTTGTTACAATAGAAGAGGCTCGATCGGGGGTGTTCGAGACCAACAGAGAGAACGACGAGCTTACGCGTGCCCTGGGAAATCCTGAACACCCGGGAACAACACGAGGCAAGGGCGCTATTCCGTGGTATGAGGGGTTTTCGGAAGGGAACGCCGACTACAGAACCCGTGCGAGAAAGAAGATTGCAGAGGAGAAGAAGAGGAAGATGGAGGAGGAGCAGAGGAAGCTGGACTATGAACGCCTTCAAGGCCTAGAATCAGCGCACGTGGAATTGGCAGTCACATTCCAGCGGCAGTAGGAGTAGATCGACTCACTTAGCCAGCAAAGGGGGTCTCAGCAGCTGCAGTAGCTAGTGGATGATCCAGCATTGGATAGCACCTTCCCATCCATGCCGAGAAGCAGCATGGGTTCCGCCCCGGGCGACGCATTGCTGGATAGCTATCCAGTGGACGACATCATGGAGAACACTAACTGCGAGCTACACTTCAAAATGAAGAACATATCCATTAAGGTGGTGGAAGTTGTTGCTTTTACAAATCCCCCCGAGGCAACCTTCCATTGCAACCCGATTCCAGCGGGCTATGCTCGTGTCTTGGTTGATGAGGTGGTGGACCAATATTCAGGGCTACAGCTTGACATTCCTGGAGGTGACGAGGAGCACACACTGGGAGAGGCCAACCATCATCTTTCGAAGGCCACCGATACCGCGTCATCCGACTCCTCATCGAAGTCCGCCACCGAGTCAGCAGACTCCCTCTCATCCAAGTCCACCAACGCGTCAGGCCACTCCTCCTCCAAGTCCAGCATAGCCTCAGGCCACTCCTCCTCCTCCATGTCCGGCAAAGCGTCAGGCCACTCCTCCTCCAAGTCCAGCACAGCTTCAGGCCACTCCTCCTCGTCCAACTCAGCCACGTCAGCCGTCTTCGCCGCCTCAGCAATCACGGAAGAGAGCCGCGTCAGCTATGGTGCGTAGCGGTACAAGTCGAGGTAGTACTGGAGGTACAGGCGGAGGCAAGCAATCTCAATATGGTCCAAGCAGCCTCGCGTCTCTTCCGTAGAGGCCTTACAACAAGTCTGAGGAGGAAAACACAGCCATATCGAAGGCCGAGGTGGAAGCCCATTTTGCACCGAAACCGCCACCGCCGCCAAGGGAGAAAGTGCCTGAGGAAAAGATTGACCACTTCATTTGTATGGCTAGAGCACCAGCTCCCAAGCCTGTTGACACAAACTATGAGTGCCACCTCAGGAAGTTAAATCGAGCACGTCTACAGAAAGAGGCGAGCTCGAGCTCGAGCAAATCGGCTGGCAAAAGGAGTGGTAAAACCATTCCCCAGCTGGGAGAACAAGCGGCACAATCAATCCCCCCGCTTGTTGTGCCAACAACACATGAGAGTACGCGCGCCCAATATTATTGTGGGCAAACCGTTAATGTTCCCGGGCTGGGCGATGTGGTAATAACCGAGGAGCATATTGAGCAGGCTAAAAGCCTCATGATCACTGTTGGACAACTCCTCGATATCGAGCCCATGTCTCTGATTACAGAGGAGGAAATAAAACGGAAATATGTCCGGGGCCAACCTTTGGTCGAGCCAGATAAGGTCAAGAAGCTCCCAACGAGAATGTATGAATTGCATCAATGGTACATGGACATTACCAAGATTTCCAATCGATAGCCCCTCATGGTGAATGTCAAGAAGGATCATTACTACCATGAGAAAGCTGTGTCCGTTGAGTATTTAGAACTATTTCAGTTATACATTCAAGACGCACTTGACAAATCTATCGTTAGTGGCTATTGTCTGTAAGTGATTTCTTTCTGTAATTTAAGTCTCAAGCTAGATGTAGTGATCAATTTGATCAATCATTACTTGTAATTATCCTCACTATATTCTTTTCTGTGGTATTACGCAGGATGAAGATTTATGAAATGAAAAAAGGTGGACGCTATGGCATTGGGTTCGTTGACCCAAATACCATTAATGAATACAGATGGAAATTAGATCCATATTATGAAAAAAGTGTAGAGGAAAGCATGCTAGAGTTCTTCAAGCGCCTCAATACCAATGAAGATATACTACTTCCTTACAACTTCGAGTGAGTCACACTGTCTTGTACTACAAATTCTGTTTTTGCCTACTAGCTAGCTACATGTTTTTGCTTACATATGCCCGCTTAATTAAGACATGCAAACGTGTGTGCATGCAGATTTCACTGGATCTTGTTAATCATTAAAGTTGATGAAGGAATAGTTGAAATACTGGACTCACTACTTAAAAAAGCAAGTGACTACACCATCTTGTTTGGGATAGTCAACAGGTAATTTCAATCATTATTAACTATATCTCGGCCTATTTAGTTCGTCATTTCCTGATATGAACTATTTAATAACCCCTTTATTCATTTTCTTTGTCGGCGGGCAGGGCTTGGGCAAAGTTCATCAGCGTCACTCCAGACCAATGGAAAAAAAGCTAAAATGGTATCGACCTAAGGTAAGTAATTAAGTAGTACTAGCTAGCTAGCTGCCATCTCTTTAATTATCATGCTTGATTAATTATTATCTGATCAAATTCCATTCTCGTAAAGGCCCTGAAGCAGGCGCCGGGGAATAATCTGTGTGCATACTACGTTTGCGAGAACATTCGCATGATGGCGTCCGGAAGGAGCAGATCTCAAAGACAAGAATGGGTACGTTTGTCAGTACACTGTTCACAGTTTTTACACCATTATCGATATCTAGTCACACAACTAATACACATGCATATTGATCTCCTTCTTAACAATTCAAAGAGGTGCGGGAGCAGCTCCTAGCGGAGGACCACATAGAAGCAATTCAAGAGGAAATAGCGGGATTTTTGCTCGACCAGGTCATAGATCCCAAAGGAGAATACTATTACTCGCTACCGCCCCCATGAACCACTTCCAATTGTCATCGTGCTCCAAAGGCACCAATTAGGCTAATGCCACTGGCTCCGAAGGCACCAATTAGGAGAAATTGTATATAGCTAGCTAATTGTATATATATACATGTGTGTATATATGTGTGAATTAATTAATGGTGGTTGTGAGACATTCGATGATATATATATATATATATATATATATGATCGGTTCTACTAGAAATTCTATTTATATATATGCATAACGTGTACAATATGTACTATCGTAAAATACCATTAAACGAAAAAGAATTAAATGGAAAACACAAAATTACATGAAAAAGAAATCATAAACCCAAACCCCCCAACCTTTTAATACCGGTTGGTGTCACCAACCGGTACTAAAGGGCTCCCTGCCCCCGGAGCTGGCTCGTGCCACGTGGTTGCCCTTTAGCACCGGTTCATGCTGAACCGATACTAAAGGGGGGGGGGGCTTTAGTGCCCACACTTTAGTGCCGGTTACCAAATCGGCACTAAAGGGCCTTACAAACTGGTGCTATTGCCCGGTTCTGCACTGGTGTATATATTATGATCAATATAATAAACCGGAGCCTCAGCTAAAGCCGGGTCTCTGTTGTTTTTCTTACATCATGTGTGGTTACATGGTGGCGTCTGTTTATAAAGCGGAGTTCTATTTACCCATAGATCTGGCTTATAAAGCCTTATATATAAAAGTCACTTTGGGGCTTGGTCGTATTCGAACCATAGTTACACCTCTTGATCGACATAAGGCCACCAGGGAAATCACTTCTCAGATTGGTTGTATTTGAACCATAGCTACACCTCTTGATCGGCTTAAGGCCAAAAGGAAATCACATGGGGCCAAAGAGAGTGTTGCAAAAGCACAACTCAAACATAGGCACCCACTGAGCACAGCTCAAAATATTGCTCGAGGGCTCTTTGCTTCTCAAAGAACAAAGAAGTTACACCCTTGTAATAGGCTATCAAGCCAGGCTTGGAAGCCAGGTGCATTCACCTAAAACCTCGGCTTATCCTGCCTTTTGAAGTAAGCCACTCCGTCCAGGTAATCCTGGTATGAATCGCCGAACGTTTAACAAGTCAATCTCATAGACCCTAAACTTTTCAAAGTTAAAACGACGATTGGTTAATGTGAGGTCCATCTTAAAAGGCTTCAAAAAATGGTTTAACTCAGTGGCCTGGTAGCCCATGAAAAGCCTCGATTTTGGGCCTAGCAGCCCAAGAAAATCCTTGAATATCCTTTTTATGTTTTTATTTACCAAGTTTTTTCTCCTTTGATGAGATTCATAATATCTTATGATAAACCGGCGTTTATTGAACCGGGTTGGTTTCCACTACAAGTCACCAACATTATATATGGATAAACTGGTGTTTGTTATAACTCGGTACGGTTTTATCATAAACCGGAAAAACATGGAAAAGAGTTATCAGTACTCAAGATTGAGGTCATCACCCTTACTCTACAAAAAGTTGGTCAACCAACAGTGTGATTCAATATCACAGGTATCATCATTTTTATCTTTGATTCTTTTCAAAGTACAACCTTGGTTATAAACCGTGGCAATATATTTAGGCATCATGACCTGTCCTGCGGTAAACCGCCAGGACACTTTCAACTTCTTGTATGCAGGAACAGTTTGAATAACACCGCTACGGATTATGAACATAATATATCCTAAAGCATGATGGATTAACAGTATCAGGCAACATAAATATGCACGATGGCATAACAGACCAAGTATTTTGAACTAGCCTATTACAAGGCGCTTTAATGCCCAAAAAGAATAATTGTTTTCAGCAAGTATGGCAGTACGCAGAAGGCTAAATGGGCCTCCGGATCATGACTTGTCACCAGGCTGACTTGAAGGCTGTGGATCGTCTCGCGCTGGTGCATCCTCCTCCTCTCTACCCAGTGGCTGGAAGTCAATGGTTGCCCAATCGATTCCAGTTAAGGCTTGGAACACAGCTTCATCGCTTATAAGGTTGGAGGGGTCAACATGAGGGGCATAGATGTGCTTACGGATTGGCGGAATAAGATCTTCTACATCATGTGTTGGCGCAGGAAGTCTTTTATGACCAGAATCATAAACCGGATGATAGTGAGAGAGATCTGTTTCTTCAACCAATTTGCTCGCTAAGGGGCGCATTTCCTTTGTCAACCTTCGAAGATCATCATTGTTAAACTCTGAACCGTCCTCCTTTATGCCAGGATAGCCGCTTCCTATGTCCGACGAGTCAAGATCTAGTATCCATGCCTTAGCCCGGATTAGTGCAGTCAGCGCACCTGACCTTGCAGCTGATGTTTTCAACTCGTCCAACCGGGCAGGCAGCATTGACAGCTTCTGAAGGGTTTCCTTTATCAAAGTTGGAGGTGGTTTGTTATGAGAAGCAATTGAAATGGCCCGTTGTGCTCCGGAATATAACTGCTCTATAAGAGTATAGGCAGCCTTCAGCTTCATCCGCATGTCAGAGCCCAGATGGGTAATGCGAGTTCCTGTGTCATTGCGAGCATCAGTAAACAGGTAACTGCTGAGATAATGTATGTTGAAAACTTCAGGTGAGGATACTTACCAAACACAACAGCAGTCATGGCATTTATCTGCCTCTTTAAACCGCTCAGCTCTTCGGCCACCGGTTTAAGGGCTGATTCTGCGTCTTCAGCTCTCTTTTGCAATGCGGTTTTCTCTATGCACCAATCCGCCCGTTCCTTCTTAAAAGTTTCCTTCAGCTTCTCCATGGCTGCTAAGGCACTGGTCAGTTCCTCTTTGGCTTTGGAGGTTTCTGCTTGCTGGGATTTGATATTTTCTTGAAGATCAGCAGTTTGGGCCTCCTTTTTGCTCAGTTCAGCCTATACGAGACAGGCATATCATGAGTTGGCAGTACATATTTGAAGTAGAAAGCTCATAACAAGTTATACACTTGGCACTTGGGGGCTAATGCCTATTTGCTTGATTATTAGAAATTTTTTACAAGTCCCAAGCGCAATACAAGTATTATTCTTGGCACTTGGGGACTAAAGTACATTTGCTCAAAGTAACATTGGTCAAAGTCGACTACACAAGCGAAAGTTAAAAGATTACAATTCTAAAGTACCGGTTCATCTTAAAAAGATCAACCGGCCCTCGGAGGTTAAGCATGCAAAGTTGAGATATTACAAAGTCCCAGTTTAGATTGGCATCATAAATCAGCCCTTGAGGGCTACTGGAGTTGGTATTTGAAATTGGACATAAGAGAGAAACAATTATGTAGTTACCTCATATCACTCCTTCATCAGATTCCCTAAACCGGCTTCATAGTCGTGGTTTGTGTACAGACGGTTTAAAAAACCAGAATGAAGTTCTTGGGCGTTGAGGTGTGCGTAGCTTGACAAGTCTGTGCTCCACTTGCCTTTGCCCATAATAGAAAGCTCTTCCTTGGCACTATGCTTTGATAACACAACAGGATTGCCAGGGGTGGTGTGGCCAACGCCAGTAATCATAATGTCATCTTCCTTGTCACCAGCAGCCTTTACTGGAGTTGACGATTTATCAGTAGCCTTAGCTGAACTTGACGGTTTATCATCAGTTCGGACCAGGCTTGTCGTCTTATCAACATGGCCTGTTGCATCAACTTCTACTTGTTCAACAACAAAGTCATGATCTTGAGGTGGCGGATTATCAAGCATGGCGTCAGCATTTGTTCCTTCCAGTTCTGGAGTTCTTTCCGGTTCAATAACCACATTTTCATTAGACGGTTTATTACCCGAGCTTTCTTGCTAGGTCTGGCCTTGGCTTTGAAAGGAAAAGATATAAGGGTTAGTATAAAATGCAAGTATAAAGCATCAAAAGATTAAAGTTTAAAGTGTTTACCCAGGAACAGTCTTAAGAGGAGGGAGTTGTGTGGCCGTTGATTCGCCAGATGATGAACGAGGCGTTCCCTGATAATTTGAATCGGATGGATAAAGAGGTTGTCAGAAATAACCTGCCTTGGGATAAGAAGGATCGGAAGTGTGTGAGACCTCAGATTGACATTTCCGAACCAGAGTGTTCGGTAAAACGGCTGAAGTGACTACTTGGCCGCTGTGTCGGGTTGTGCGGCGAGCTTCGTGTTGCTGCTTGTTCAAAAGAAAGTGTGTGTCCAAGTGAGCTAGGGGATGAGAAAATCTTACTTTCCGGATTGCTTGACGGATTTTTTGTGTTGGCAGAGGGTCTGAACCGGAGGAAAGGATAATTACCTCTGCGTCATCGGCTTGGCTGCCTTCAGCGTTATCCTGGTAATAATCATTGTCAATGAGGTGTATGAAAAACGAACCAAGAGAGTCAAGTTCTACCTCTGAGTCTGGATTATCCGGGTCATCATCAACATTTGCTTTAGAGGGTTCAGCGGTTTTCTTCTTGGCAGCTCTTTTAGTAACCTTGGTCTTGGGGCGAGGCGTCTTGGATGGTTTGTCCTGTGGTTTTCTCTTCCAGAACGAATCATCACCATATCAAAGAGGGACAAAATTTTGAAAGAATATTCAAAGGGATCAACACAAAACAAAAGGTTATATGATTCTTACAGTTGGCGGTTTGTTGGAAACACAGAAAGGACTTAACCCGGTCTTGCTGCAGACAGCCTTCGATACATTCAGTATTTTCTTAACAGACTCAGTAACTTCAGCATCTGTTAACTGAACATCAATATGTCGTTGAGGATCTTTTGAGTCCCCTATGTACTCACACATTAAACCGGGGCGACGGCCTAACGGTAAGATACTCCAAGATATCCAGCAACGAACAAAATCAACTCCTGTCAAACCATTAGCCATAAAAGCTCTAAGTTTTGCGAGTTGTGGCGCATATGTGGCCCGTTCCTTGGCAGTCAGCCATTGTGGAAATGGATGTGTGTTCGTAAGCCGCTGAGGACGATAACCTGGCAGAGGGTTCTCATCCTCAGGGAAAGTATCTTTACAGTAAAACCAATTCTAGTTCCAATCCTTAGGGTGACTATGAAGTTTGGCGCGAGGGAAGCTGACGTCCTTCCTTTTCTGAATGGAAACACCACCAAGTTCAGTGTTGGGCCCGTCTACAAATTCAGTACGACGGTTCAAGTAGAAAAAAAATCCCTGAACAACTCAACAGTCGGCTCTTCTTGTAAATAGGCCTCACAAAACACTTGAAAGTTGCAAATATTGGACACAGAGTTAGGTCCAATATCTTGAGGGTGGATCTGGAAGCTAGGAAGCACATCACGAAAAAACATGGATCCGGGCGGTTTAAAACCACAGCTCATATGATCAACAAATACCACTACCTCGCCATCCTTTGGGGTAGGAGGATTTTTTGAACCGGGAACTCGCCAGTGGATTTCGCTTCGTTTTGGTAAAGCGCCAGTTCTGACGCATCCATCTAGTTGCTCTTCAGTAACCCGGGAAGAGGCCTAGTTACAAGCATAAAATTGTTTGGCCATTTCAAGTGGAGAGCTGGAAAAAGATTAATGCCGGTTTAAGGTTTATGACGGACAAGCATAAAGCGACATAAGATCAGAAGAAGAAGACAGAGGTGGATGCACATTGTTAAACCGGAGCCCGACATTGGAGGGGTTACAAAGGTAAATGAATTGGCGGCTTAAGAGGGGACTAATGGTACTTGCCGGATTATCATTTGCTAAAAAAAAGTTAAACCGCCTACATTGGTATGGAAGGTACGGATCTAAAATATCTAGTAAGGGAAAAAGAAGTTTCACAGATCGATATGGTAATTTCAGATCTGCAGTGTATCAGTAAATCAAAACATATTCAGACTCAAAATACAGGTGTTTAAGTGGTTCGTCAGGTCCAGATGAGTTTTTTCTATACGGAGAAGATATTCTAAGGATGAAAAAGGGGATTACAACTACGACTGCGTAATAAAAGGTCGGATCTGAGTTTGCTGATTACATTATGGAGATGAACATGGAAGAACAGCTTCGAGCTTTAATGAACAACCGAAACCCTAATGGTGGATCTAGAGCAAGGGAAAGGGAAGCTTACTGTTGCTGACGAAGCAGCGAAGGTGCACCACGTTTTTCTGGTACGATCAGGTTGATGCAGCGGCCGGAGATGAGGTCGAGGGCGGAGCTTGACGACGGTGGCCGCACGTGAAGGTTAGGTCGGCACAAGGAAGAAGAGGAAGAGGGGAGGCACGAGGGGAAAAATGAAAAGGACCCCCGGTCTTATTTATAAGGCGAAGGGATAAGTGACAGGCGCGAAAGTCGAGGAGCCCAAAAAATTGGATCTATGACAAAGCTGTCGCCTCGATTGTTGGAGGCTCGTTAATGAAGATGAGACAGACAATTTTGAATAATAGGTGACGTCATGGCAATTTATTACAATCTTGGAGGATGACATCACGGCGGTTTACAAAATTTATGCGAAGGTGCCGAAGGAGGGATTTTCTAAGTGTTGAAGATTGACATGAACAAGTTCAAATCAATCTAGGGCCTAATCTTGGGGATATTACAACTAAGTATAACCGACCATGAAGGGCCGGTTTATGCCCACAATGAGTTAGTCATGTTTAAAGCTCGTGAAGACAAGAAGTATGGCACTTTACGGAGGAGATCTAATATGAAGGCCCAGGGCCCAAAGGCGGATTAGGGCCCGTAGACATAAACCGCCATATGATATGTAACTTATGTTGTTAGACAAGGAAAGGTAGAAACCGAGCCGGGCATGTTTATGAGCCGGCCTCGGGATTCTGTAAACCGCCGGGCGTCAGCCTGTGTATATGAAGGGATGACCCGACGGCGGTTTAGGGACAACAAACAATAACTCGAGAGCCAGGCAAAGCGGATTCGCTCCCTGGTCATCGAAACCCTAGAAATTCCATCACAACTGGAGTAGGATTTTACCTTCACCATAAGGGGCCGAACCAGTATAATTCCTTGCGTCCCTTTTTCCGCTTTAACCCCTTTAAGCTAACCCGTCGCGATGGCTCCACGACTAAGTCCTCTCACTAGGACATCTGCCGTGACAAAACCATGACAGTTAGGTTTACCTTAATACTTCTGTTGTAGTTGCGGATGCTTGCAATAGGTGTTAATCATAAGTGAGATGCTCGTCCATGGAAGGGCAGTACCCAAGCACCGGTCCACCCACATATCAAATTATTGAAGTACCAAACGCGAATCATATGAACGTGATGAAAACTAGCTTGACGATAATTCCCGTGTGTTCTCGGGAGCGCTTTACTTTATATAAGCGTTTGTCCAGGCTTGTCCTTTGCTACAAAAAGGATTGGGCCATCTTGCTGCACCTTATTTACTTTTACTATTTGTTACCCGTTACAAATTACCTTATCACAAAACTACCTGTTACAGATAATTTCAGTGCTTGCAGAGAATACCTTGCTGAAAATTGCTTATCATTTCTTTCAACTCCTCGTTCGGTTAGACACTCTTACTTATCGAAAGGACTATGATAGATCCCCTATACTTGTGGGTCATCACCCACCACCACCACCTCCAGTTGACAACTTAGCCCGTTTTCTCAGGTTGAATCCACCGGTGTTTTCCAATAGCACTGAGCCGATTGTTGCTAATGACTGGCTCCGCAGGATTGGAAGGGAGATGACCACCGCATGTTGCACAGATGCTGAGAAGGTGCGCTTTGCCGCACATCAATTGGATGGACCCACAGCCTTAGGGTGGGTGAGGGAGTCCTGGATTAGGGGGTCTCCGGACAGCTGGACTATATCCTTTGGCCGGACTGTTGGACTATGAAGATACAAGATTGAAGACTTCGTCCCATGTCCAGATGGGACTCTACTTGGCGTGGAAGGCAAGCTAGGCAATACGGATATGTGTATCTTCTCCTTTGTAACCGACCTTGTGTAACCCTATCCCTCTCCGGTGTCTATATAAACCGGAGGGTTTTAGTCCGTAGGACAACATACAATCATACCATAGGCTAGCTTCTAGGGTTTAGCCTCTCCGATCTCGTGGTAGATCAACTCTTGTACTACTCATATTATCAAGAATAATCAAGCAGGACGTAGGGTTTTACCTCCATCAAGAGGGCCCGAACCTGGGTAAAACATCGTGTCCCCAGCCTCCTGTTACCATCCGCCTTAGACGCACAGTTCGGGACCCCCTACCTGAGATCCGCCGGTTTTGACACCGACATTGCTGCTTTCATTGAGAGTTCCTCTGTGTGTTCACCGTTAGGCTTGATGGCTCGTTCAATCATCGATAGCGATGCAGTCCAGGGTGAGACTTTTCTCCCCGGACAGATCTTTGTATTCGGCGGCTTCGCACTGCGGGCCAACTCGCTTGGCCATCTGGAGTAGATCGAGAGTTATGCCCCTGGCCACTAGGTCGGGTTTGGAAGCTTAAACTATACGGCCGATATACGCGGAGACTTGATCTTCGACGGATTCGAGCCCCTGCCTAGTGCGCCACAAGGTCACAATG
This sequence comes from Triticum aestivum, assembly GCF_018294505.1. Lineage (NCBI taxonomy): Eukaryota > Viridiplantae > Streptophyta > Magnoliopsida > Poales > Poaceae > Triticum > Triticum aestivum. Next base: position 146,293,042 of record NC_057794.1, on the reverse strand, counting down.
AGCATGATCTAGCTCTGCCATCGGACAGTGTCCAGGAGATCGCGTCGGCAACCGCTCCGACCCTCAATTCGAAGCCAGCTGCGCCTTCCATGGGCGGGTGGATAGACCCCGCCACGGAGGCCGCACTCTCATCGGCGATCGAGCCGAGTATCGACCTTACCCTTCATGGGAGCCGTGACGCCGAACTACTGGATTCCACCCCGACCACGGACTCCGAACCGCCTGCGCCCGTGCCTATTAAATCCGGTTGGGCGCCAATTATGGAGTTTACCTCCACGAATATTTTTCAGCACTCGCCCTTCGGCGACATACTGAACTCATTAAGGTCTCTCTCATTGTCAGGAGATTCCTGGCCAAACTATGTACGACAGGATTGGGATGCGGATGACGAAGAAATTCGCCACCCACCCACCACCCACTTAGTAGCCACTGTCGACGACTTAACCGACATGCTCGACTTCGACTCTGAAGACATCGATGGCATGGACGACGATGCGGGAGACGAAGAGGAACCACTGCCCACAGGGCACTGGACAGCCATTGGATCATATGATATATACATGGTCGACACACCCAAAGAAGGCAATGACGACGAGACAGCGGAGGATGACCCCTCCAAAAAGCAGCCCAAGCGCCAACGTTAGCGGCACCGCTCTAAGTCTTGCCAAAGCAAAAGCGGTGACCCTGGCACATAAGATAATAGCACTCCGGACAGTGCCGAAGACGACAACAATCCCCTCCGGCAAGATTTAGTGCGGGCGGATGGAGAAGCCAGCCCTCCAGAGAGAGTGGCAGATGGAGAGGCGGAGGATGATAATTACATGCCTCCCTCCGAAGATGAGGCAAGCCTCGACGATGATGAATTCATCGTGCCTGAGGATCCCGTCGAGCAAGAGCGCTTCAAGCGCTGGCATATAGCCACGTCAAATAGCCTTAAGAAAAAGCAACAACAGCTTCAATGCCCCTCCAAGAGTTACCCAAAGCGTAGAATGCTACCCCGACTGGAGGAGGAAGCACTCAGACTTACATCTGCAGCATATGATGCGGCTGACCGGCCACCTCGTGGCCGCGATAGAGAGGCATTTTAGCCAAAAACCCAGCCCGCACCCGATGCCACTCAAATAAAAATGACAAGACACGGGGAAACATGCTAGATTTGCGAGACATATTGGAGGACAAAGCAAAACATGCAACATCGATCTACGGATCACGAGGGCGCACCACTATGCGAAATGATAACTGTCACGCTGGATATAGTAAAAGTAAATCCGGCCGGGCAGAACATAGCGGGCAAGACTCATTTGAGCTGCGTCGCGATATAGCCCAGTACAGAGGCGCTGCACACCCCCTATGCTTCACAGACGAAGTAATGGATCACCAAATCCCAGAGGGTTTCAAACCCGTAAATATCGAATCATATGACGGCACAACAGATCCTGCGGTATGGATCAAGGATTTCCTCCTGCACATCCACATGGCCCGCAGTGATGACCGACACGCCATCAAATACCTCCCACTCAATCTCAAAGGACCAGCTCGGCATTGTCTCAACAGCTTGCCACCAGAGTCCATTGGCTGTTGGGAAGATCTGGAAGCCGCATTCCTCGACAACTTCCAGGGCACTTATGTGCGACCGCCAGATGCCGATGACTTGAGCCACATAATTCAGCAGCCAGAGGAGTCGGCCAGGCAATTATGGACATGGTTCCTAACAAAGAAGAATCAAATCGTCGACTGTCTGGATGCAGAAGCCCTAGCAGCTTTTAAGCATAACATCCGCGACGAGTGGCTCACCCGGCACCTTGGCCAGGAAAAGCTGAAATCTATGGCAGCCCTCACGACACTCATGACCCGCTTTTGTGCGGGAGAAGACAACTGGCTGGCTCACAGCAATAACATATCAAAGAACCATGGTACTTCGGATACCAAGGATGGCAATGGCAGGTCACGTCGCAACAAACATAAGCGCCGCATTAACAGCGACAATACCGAGGATACGACAGTCAATGCTGGATTCAAGGGCTCTAAACCCGGTCAGCGGAAAAAGCCATTCAAAAGAAGCACTCCGGGCCCGTCTAGTTTGGACCGTATACTCGACTGCTCGTGTCAAATACACGACACCCCCAACAAGCCAGCCAACCACACCAACAGGTATTGTTGGGTGTTCAAGCAGGCCGGCAAGTTAAATGCCGAAACAAAGATAAGGGGTCACATAGCGATGACGAGGAGGAGCCCCGGCAGCCGAACACTAGAGGACAGAAGAGGTTCCCCCCACAAGTGCGGACGGTGAACATGATATACGCAACCCACATCCCCAAGAGGGAGCGGAAGTGTGCGCTAAGGGACGTATATGTGTTGGAGCCAGTCGCCCCAAAGTTCAACCCATGGTCCTCTTGTCCGATCACCTTCGATCGCAAGGACCACCCCACTAGTATCCATCATGGCGGATTCGCCGCACTAGTCCTAGACCCAGTCATTGATGGATTTCACCTCACTTGAGTCCTTATGGATGGTGGCAGCAGCCTGAACCTGCTTTACCAGGACACATTGCGCAAAATGGGTATAGACCCCTCAACGATCAAACCCACAAAAACGACCTTCAAAGGCTTCATACCAGGTGTAGAGGCCCATTGCACAGGTTCAGTCACATTGGAAGTAGTCTTTGGATCCCCGGATAACTCCCGTTCTGCAGCGGCTATCATGCATTGCTCGAGCGAACCACATTTGCGAGATTCAATGCGGTATCGCATTATGCATACCTCAAGCTCAAGATGCCAGGACCTAGGGGGTCATCACAATTAATGGAAACATAGAGCGCTCTCTCCGCACGGAGGAGCACACTGCGGCCCTCGCAGCAGAAGCGCAAAGCAGCCTCTTAAGGCAATCCACTAGTTCGGCGATTAAGGACCCAGACACCTTCAAGCGCGCCCGGAGTAATCGGCAACAAGACCGCCTGGCACGTTCTGAGCTCGCATATCAATGCGGCCCCCACCCCGGTCCAAGCCAAACGGCGAAATCCATGCCACACGTACATAATTACGCATTAAAAATACCATGGGCACAGGTGGGGAGGGGGGCACGACTACGGCACGCCCCAAGACGCGGCTCAACCGCACTAGGGGCTTCCCGCTCTGTTATTTTTCTCTTCTAGGACTTCAATCTCTGGAAATCCTGTCCAGCAGTATGATTGCCGGACATATGATGCAGAACACAAGGAGGCAGAAAGCTACATCGCACCGCGGAACTCCCTGGTGGATTACGATAACGAGTGAAATACTTGCTTTAATACCATTCCTCAGCTTGCCCTTGGAAGGGACATGTCAAATAGTCCTTCTTTTTGCTTATCGCACTACTTGTATCATTCAGCTTTAACACACAGTTTTGAATAAACAATGCATAGCACTAAGACTATTATTGCATTCTTCTTATATATATATGTTCATTCATGACATCCAGCACCCGTACACTCTAGTACGGCCAATACGCTAGGTGCTTAAGCATACCCCATAATACGGCGTGAGAAGTCTGAACACTTTCGACAGTGCGGCACCCCAAACTTATAGCACTATATGCATCAGCTCCGAATCATGTCTTGGGTCAATAGTTGGGTTTGCCTGGCTCCCATGTTTTGGTACCTTACGTTCTGCTATATCAGCTAAGGTAGCACTGGGAGAACTACTGCGATTGTGCCCGGGTTCTGCTGGGCTAAGCACCTTAGTAGAGAAAGCTAAAACTGACTAACATGATAAGGCGAGAGACAGGTCGCTGTTCGAGAGGTTTCGAGTCCCTAAAGACTTATGCCGCTTAGAGCGAGGAGACGGCTTTGTCCATCTTAAGGCGTGTATAGCGCCCTGAATTCGGCCTTCTGAATACTAGGGGCTTCGCCAAAATTTAAAATTATAAAATTCTATGGTTAAGTAAGAGTGATAAAGCATTATAGTCCGATTGCCTTGTTCGTTGTGCTGAGCACCTCCCTCGAAGGACCCAAAAATGGGAACAAGAGTCCTCAGGTTTATCCCGAACACCCCAGCACTCGTGGCATGGGGGCAGAAGCCGACGACTAGCCATCTCTCAGATTTGATAAACAGCCGAACATAAGGTAATATTTTAGATTCAAACAAGTGTTGCATAGCGCATATGAACAAGTTTTCATAATACATGATCACACAAGCAAGTTCATTCAAATATTACATCTTTCGCACACTCGTCCGCTACAAGGCGAGCACCCTTTAGGACACCATCATAATACATCTCGGGGTGGCGATGCTCCTTGCCCTGCGACGGCCCCTGCTTCACCAGCTTCACAGCGTCCATCTTGGCCCATTGCACCTTCGCGTGGGCGAAAGCCCAGCGTGCACCTTCGATGCAGACGGACCGCTTGATGACTTCCAGCCGTGGGCAGGCATCCACAAGCCGCCTCAACAAGACGAAGTAGCTGTTGGGAAGGGCGTCACCAGGCCACATCTGGACTATAAAGCCATTCATGGCCTGTTCGGCCGCCTTGTGCAGCTCGACCAGTTGCTTCAGCTGGTCGCTCATAGGCATCGAGTGTTCGGCCCCAGTATACTGAGACCAGAACAGCTTCTCCGTCGAGCTTCCCTCCTCGGCCTAGTAAAACTTTGCGGCATCCGACATGCTGCGGGGCAAATCTGCGAATGCTCCTGGAGAGCTCCGGACTCGGGTAAGTAACAAGTAATTTACTTTCACATGCTTGCTTTGCATATTGAATGCCTTACCCGCCGCTATCTTCCTCATCGCCTCAATCTCCTGGAGGGCCTTGTGGGCTTCAGCCTTGGCATTCTTTGCGCTCTCAAGGGTCGCGGCAAGCTCAGACTCTCGCGTCTTCGAGTCAAGCTCCAATGCCTCATGCTTCGTCACGAGAGCTTCTTGCTTTTCCCGCTCGGTGCGCTCCTGGGCCGCTTTGTTTTCAGCCTCGGATAGCGCTTGCTTCAGGGTCGCCACTTCGGCCGTGGACACTTCGGTACTTACCTTTGTTCTCCTTGAGCTACCTCTTAGCAAGGCCGAGCTCTTTCTCGGACCCCTCGAGGTCCCGCTTCAGTGCGGCGACCTCCGCAGTGAGTGCGGCAGAGGTCAGCCGCAATGCCTGCATACGCATATAGACATACTTATGTTAGACTCCTGCAGATAGTATTTGATCCTCTATTCGGCTTTTCTTTGTGAACACCAAACAGAGCATCAGGGGCTACTGTCTATACGGTAATATTTTTCCTATATTTTAAATACTTACCTCAAAGCCTGTTAGAAGGCTGGCACAGGCTTCAGTCAGTCCACTCTTGGCGGACTGAACCTTCTTGATCACCGCACTCATAATAGTGCGGTGCTCTTCATCGATGGAAGCGCCGCGAAGCGCTCCCAGCAGGTTGTCCGGTGCCTCTGGATGGACAGAGGTCATTGGCACGGGCGTATTACCCCTTCTGGAAGGGGGCCGCCTGCCCGAGTCTGGAACCACTAGAGGTTCCGGTGCGGTGTTTGGCTGAGAGCCGAGCTTGGAGCCCCTGGGAGCCTTGCTCCCTTTGCTCCTGGAGTCCGGAAGGTCGCCTTGAGGCGCCTTCAGGACTGTCTCCCCCGACTCGGTGCCCCTTGAGACAACACCTCAGCATTGTCCGTAGGGCAAGGGGAGGAGGCGGTCGGAAGTGGATTGCTATCCATATCCGATGAATCCTAGGGGTCGTCCGACGAGGATACGTCGATACGTGCTTGGGGCAGTCTGCATAATCATATTCGGCGATAGGAGAAGAAGTGCAACAAAGGAATGCTATGAGTTACTCTGGTATTCGAATACTTACGACTTCGCCATGGGCTTGGCCCTAAGCAGCCACTCGTCTTCACCTTCAGCGGTGGTGGTGGAGTAGTCCGGAAGGAGAGTCCTTCCTTTCTTGGACCCTTCGGCCTCCCCGGTTGGGGCGGCCTTCCTTTTCTTGTCTCCCCCAGCTGGAGGGGAGCATCTTCATCTTCCTCCTCCTCATCTTGATGGGAGGAGTGCGTCCTAGAGTTATCAGACGATGAGTCCGATACCACCTGGCGCCAAGAACTCTTTCGGGTTCCCTTGGCCTTCTTCTTGGTCTTCTCCGGCAGCTTATAAGGATCCGGAGTCAGCATCTCCGTCAGGAGAGCGCCTGCGGTGTCTTCGAGAAGAGGGGCCGGACAGTCGATCTGCTCCGATGCCTCCACCCAGTCCTGTTAAAGGCATGAGAGCTCAGACCCCGCACAGGGTTAAGCTATGGGAAATAAATGTCCTGCCAAATGTACAGAACTTACCGGATTCGCAGGGCGCTTCGCGCTTAGCCCGCGATCCTTGGTGAGAGAGTGAGGGACCTCGGTGCCCTTGAACAGCACCCTCCAGACATCTTTGTGCGTCATGTCGAAGAGCTCGCTTAGAGTCTGGTGTCGGGCCGGGTCGAACTCCCATAAGTTGAAATCCCCTTGCTGACACGGGAGGATCCGGTGAAAGGGCATGACTTGGACTATGTTGACAAGCTTAAGTTTCTTGCTTGACATGTTCCGGATACATTTATGGAGTCCGTCCAGCTCCACCGATGAACCCCAGGACAGGCCCTTCTCCTTCCAGGAAGTGAGCCGCGTGGGTATTCCGGATCAAAACTCGGGGGTCGCTGCCTAGTTGGTGTCGCGCGGCTCGGTGATGTAGAACCACACCGACTGCCACCCCTTTATGGTCTCCACGAAGGAGCCCTCAAGCCATGTAACGTTGGGCATCTTGCCCACCATGGCTCCGTCGCATTCCGCCTGTTGGCCACCCACCACCTTCGGCTTGATATTGAAGGTCTTCAGCCACAGGCCGAAGTGGGGCCAGATGCGGAGGAAGGCCTCGCACACGACGATAAATGCCGAAATGTTGAGGATGAAGTTCGGGGCCAGATCATGAAAGTCCAGCCCGTAGTAGAACATGAGACCGCGGACAAATGGATGGAGGGGAAACCCCAGTCCGCAGACAAAGTGGTGGAGGAAGACAACCCTCTCATGGGGTTCTGAGGTAGGGGTGACCTGCCCCGCGGCTGGCAGCCGGTGCGTGATATCCGCCGCTAAGTATCCGGCTCCGCGTAACTTCTTGATGTGCCCCTTTGTGACGGAGGAGGCCATCCATTTGCCCCCCGCTCCGAACATGTTCGGAGAGAGTTGAGGGGAAGGATGCGGACTTGGCGTTGGAGCTCGAGTGCACGAGAATGGATGAGCAAGGAGGAAGAAGGTGTGGGTAGAAAAAGGTGAGATCTTATCCCTTTATAAGTGCGGACTAAACTATGCGCCTCCACAAGCCTGGTAAAACTCGCTTGTCCACCAAGCACCTTAATTAATGGCGCGGTTGGGTTACCCACGTCCGTATTGATGAGAATCCCATAATAAGGGGAACACGATCTCTGCTTTGACGAGACGTGTCAAGAAACCGCCTCGCGTTATGTGCGGGGCTGGTTAAAGAAAAACCGTTCAAATAATTACCTGGCCATGGCGCGATGTCATGCTGCCAAAACGTGCCAACATATTAGATTTGTGGAAATATTATTCTCTCTACGGTGGTATGTGGAACTTATTTTGCAGGGTCGGACACTATCTTTGTATTCAAACTCTTCTGTGGTGTATTCAGAGGAGGAACCTTCCTTGCAATGCCGAAGACAACACTGCGCACCAGACTCATCATCATTGAAGCGTGGTTCAGGGGCTACTGAGGGAGTCCTGGATTAGCGGGTCTCCAGACAGCCGGACTATATCCTTTGGCCAGACTGTTGGACTATGAAGATACAAGATTGAAGACTTCGTCCCGTGTCCGGATGGGACTCTACTTGGCGTGGAAGGCAAGCTAGGCAATATGGATATGTGTATCTCCTCCTTTGTAACTGACCTTGTGTAACCCTGGCCCCCTCCGATGCCTATATAAACAGGAGGGTTTTAGTCCGTAGGACAACATACAATCATACCATAGGCTAGCTTCTAGGGTTTAGCCTCTCCGATCTCATGGTAGATCAACTCTTGTACTACTCATATTATCAAGAATAATAAAGCAGGACGTAGGGTTTTACCTCCATCAAGATGCCCGAACCTGGGTAAAACATCGTGTCCCCAGCCTCCTGTTACCATCCGCCTTAGACGCACAGTTCGGGACCCCCTACCCGAGATCCGCCGGTTTTGACACGGATAGTGGGAGAATTACACCGCCACTTTCCCCATAGCCAATGTCACTTGGGATCAGTTTCAGCAAGCTTTTCGCACAGCCCATGTTTCCACTGGAGCTATGAGTATGAAGAAGCATGAGTTTCGCAACTTATGGCAGGGAAATCGTACTGTGGGGCAATACATGGATGAGTTCAACAAGCTAGCTCGCTGCGCCCCAGATGATGTGGCCACAGATGTCGGGAAACAGGAGAAGTTTATGGAAGGGCTGAATGATGAGTTGAGTATGCAGTTGATGGTGCCAACATTCACTAACTACCATGAGTTGGTAGACAGGACCCTCACGATTGAAGGCAAGCAGTAGCAGATAGAGAGCCGCAAAAGGAAGTATGGACAGGGGAAGTACAATTCTGGAGCTCAGCAGAAGCCTCGCTTTACCCCTAACTCGGGAGGTTATACACATAACCATGGAGGCCATACTCATAATGGAGGAAGCACACATAACCATAGTGTCCCTAAGAATGGAAATGGGTATGGAGCAACCAGCAGCCAAAACCGTTCCAACCCAGCAACACCTGCTAAGAAGGACCTGCGTCATGTCACCTGTTACAAGTGCGGGAAGACTGGACATTATGCCAATGATTATTCTGTGTTGAAGAATGGCATTGGAAATGGAAACTCTAGGAAGAAGCCCAATCCCTTCACCAGAGGTCAGGTGCACCACATCAACATGGAGGAGGTTGAAGATCAGCCTGACGCAGTGATTGGTATGTTTTTGATTAAGTCATTTACCGCTCTCATTCTTTTTGACACTGGTGCATCGCATTCATACATATCAAGGGAATTTGTGGACAAGTTTAAGTTGCCAACCTTGCCCTTAGGTCACCCATGTTAGTAACACTACAAAAAAATACACTTTCGTGATGATACGCGTTTGTCACAGTAGGCCACGTTTTTTGTCATGCATGTACATCCATGGCAAATTTATGACAGAATCAAGAAAGTCATACATGTGCTGTCGTAGAAGTGTTCCATGACATTACCAAAATTATCATCACGGAAGTGTCCACTTCCATGACGATAAATCGCGCGTCACAGAAGTGCTTTCGTCAAGGGTGACCGACACGTGGCATCCAGCATAACGGAACGCCGTTAAGCTATCGGGTCGGGTTTTGGATCCGATAACCCGTTAACAGCCCCGACCAATGGGGATTTTCCACGTGAAAAATCATCATTGGCTAGAGGAAACACGTGTCGGCTCATCGTTGGGACAGATGTCGGTGTCAAAACCGGCGGATCTCGGGTAGGGGGTCCCGAACTGTGCGTCTAGGCCGGATGGTGACAGGAGGCAAGGGACACGAAGTTTTACCCAGGTTTGGGCCCTCTTTATGGAGGTAAAACCCTACGTCCTGCTTGATTAATATTGATGATATGGGTAGTACAAGAGTAGATCTACCACGAGATCGGAGAGGCTAAACCCTAGAAGCTAGCCTATGGTAAGATTGTGGTTCTATATGTTGTCCTACGGACTAAAACCCTCCGGTTTATATAGACACCGGAGAGGGTTAGGGTTACAAAAAGTCGGTTACAATGGCAGGAGATCTACATATCCGTATCGCCAAGCTTGCCTTCCACGCCAAGGAAAGTCCCTTCCGGACACGGGACCAAGTCTTCAATCTTGTATCTTCATAGTCCAGGAGTCCGGCTGAAGGTATGGTCCGGCCATCCGGACACCCCCTAATCCAGGACTCCCTTAGTAGCCCCTGAACCAGGCTTCAATGACGACGAGTCCGGCGCGCAGATTGTCTTCGGCATTGCAAGGCGGGTTCCTCCTCCAAGTACTTCATAGAAGATTTTGAACACAAAGATAGTGTCCGGCTCTGCAAAATAAGTTTCCACATATGGCCATAGAGAGAATAATATTTACACAAATCTAATCTGCTGACGTATTCCGTAGTGTGACATCACACCACGGCCAAGCCTTTATTCGAATCGTTTTATTATCCCACCTCAGCGCGTCATGCGAGGCGGTTTCCTTGGCACATCTTGTTAAAACAGAGATCATGTCCCCTTATTCCGGGATTCTCATCAATACGGGCGTGGGTAACCCAACCGCTTCTAGGACTCCTAGACTATAGGCAAGTCCAAACAGCCACGGAGAGGACGCTTGATATTCACCCTCTTTATAAAGGGACAAGGCTTTTATTTTTTTCCTCCCGTGCTCAATCGAATCCTTCCCCCACTTCAAGTTCAAACACCCAAAGTTCAGGTCAGGTGCTCCGAACCTTGAATCATGTCCGGATCTAGCCTTCAAGGCCGATGGGTGCCTTCCTCCGTCATGGAAAAAGACATCAAAAAGTTGAGGGAGGCCAGATATCTGACCCCCGAGGTTGTGCACTGGCTGCCTGCCCGAGGGTAGGCCGTCCCCTCCCCCAAACCCAACGAGAGCGTCGTGTTCGTCCCCCACTTCCTCCGAGGTCTAGGCCTTGCTCTGGATCCTTTCGTCAGGGGTTTGATGTTTTATTACGGGCTAGACTTCCATGATCTAGCTCCGGACTCCTTTATTCATATCACGCCATTTATTGTCGTGTGTGAGGCCTTCCTCTGGGTTACCCCTCACTTTGGCTTGTGGCTCAAGACCTTTGAAGTAAAGCCGAAGATGATCGAGGGGCAACATGCAGCATGTGGAGGTGCCTCAATATGCAAGATGACGGGAGATCCATGGCACAAAGGTTCCATTCCAGAGGTGTCTGAATTGTGGCAACAGGAGTGGTTCTACATCACGGCTCGTAGAAGTGCCAAGTGGGCGGCCGCCCCTGTTTTCCGCTCAGGCCCTCCACCATAGCTAATGTCATGGATAAGTAGAGGTTTGAGCTGGGGTCCAGCCAAGGACATGCCTATACTGCAAAGCCGCATTCGAGATCTCTTCAATGGATATTTTAGTTTGGTTGCGGTAATACAAGTTATGCTGGTTCGTCAAGTCCAGCCTTGCAAATGCCGGCCCCTTCGCTTGTGGGAGTTCAATCCCGAGGGACCGGGCGTCATTCAAAATTTCCTCGGCCTGACGCACGAGGAGATGCACAAGTCATTCTTTGGACCACAGGTAGGGTGTCCGGAAATCACCGAGGACGTGGGCCTGAGCAGTAACCGCGCCGCCGAACAGGTATGGAATCTTCTGGCCGAACATACTACCTCTCATTTGTTACGAAGTTATTTCTGAGAGTTTGCTTTTTGACCAGGACTGGCTAACAAAGGCGAAGTTGATTCGGTGTTCGGCCCCCCTCCCTGAGGGTTTGGACAATCCGGTATTGGAAAAGATGCTCCAGGTCGCACCTTGCCCGGAGCCCTTGAAGGAAGATACTGGGAAGGATAATACGGGTGGACGCGGGCCCCCAACGCTGCCCATTCTAACCGAGGGAGCGAGCGTCTCCATGAAGGAAGATGACCGGAGGAGGAAAAGGACTGCGCCCGGGGATTCGGACGCCGAAGCTTCCAGACGGGAGAAGAAGTCTCCCACAGAGGGTCCTACCTTGGGGGGTGCCTTTGCCGCACAAAGTCCGCGAGGGGATCAATTCTCCAGCGAGTCGTAAGTGACCCGAAATACTTTAATAGTACAGGTATGCCATCTTTTTCTTCTGCAAAAATAACCACCGCATATATCTTTGTAGTTCGGGCCTTGGCCCTCTCAAATGAGCTCGTCTTCGGGGGATCTTCCTCTAGAGATGATGGAGAGTGAAACGCCCCCTCCAGACTCCTCCACTCCGGAAGCGGGTGACCCCGAAGTGTCGTCGTGGAGGGCCTCTCCGGGTCCGGTGAGGCCAGAAGATAATCCCATTGACCCCCGAAGCTCCCAGTGTCCGGCTCCCGAAGAGAGCGGAAAAAAGAGTCCGACACCGTCTGGTGTGCGATCGGATGTTCTGAGGGAGTTGGTGGGGCGAGCGGCCATCTCAGATGAACACCGTGTGCTGATGAATACGGTGATGGAGAGAATCTTGTCCACCGAAAGCGGATTGCATGAAGCTTTTATGAGTCTACTGATAGGCTTTGAGGTACGTAAAATAACGTATGATAGTCCTGCACATGCTAGGTGTGCCCTGTGTAGATAGTGGCCCCTGAGACTCTGGTTGTCATCGGAAACGACGATGAACAGAGGATCATATTCCCAGGTAATAACCATACTGCCTCTATGTGCAGGTGATGGAAGCTCCGGTGGCTAGCCGGACTAGCGAGTTTGCCCATTTAAAACGGCAGTTGGATGCGGCAGACGCCGACATCGAGCTTGTTAACAAAAGGCTTGACGAGGCACAGGGTAAGTGTCATTATCTGGTAAACGCCACATAGTAAGAGCAGCATGATGCCAGTATCTTTAATATGTTGTGACTGCAGATGGAGCTGCCATTGTTGAAGCCTTGCGGGAAGAACTTGCCCGAGCCAAGGAACAAGCGAGGTTTAGTATTGCGGCTGCTTTGTAGGCGGCCGAAGAGTTGAAAACCGAGAAGGCCGCACATGGCGAGAGCCGAGATAAGATGGCCAAGATGGCCATAGAATTAAAAGCCGCCACCGACCGTTGCCGGGTTCTTGAAAAGGAAAACCTAGCGAAGGCATTGGAACTTGAGAAGGCTGCTGCGACAAGAAAAGACATCCGCTCTGCTAGGAGGGCGAAGAAGGAGGAGCTGCGGGAAGCTAGGGATATTGTAGCTGGGAAATCCTTTATGTTGCGGAGGATGTTCGGAGATCCATGGTATGCCTCTTTGGATCGGCTGTGGAGTTCGGAGGATGTGTATATGGATTTGCGGCGAGCGCTGCCGATGCGGCCAAGTACTTCCAGGGTCAGACGGACCGTGAAGTGGACCAGCTGTTTTGGACACAATTCCATTCTCCCGAGCATCCGCTTTCATTGACTGACCAATTAGCCGAATGGGCCGAACTGAATAGGTTGTCCGGACTCGCCATGAGGTCTGTTGTGGATCAGCTATGGTCGGAAAGGCCAAAACCGAACAGCTATTTCAGCTTGGTGCAGCAGCTCCTTGACGTGGTGCCGCGTATTAATGCGATGAAGAGGTCGAATGGCTGCTGAGCACTACTTTGAAGAAGTTCTTGAGGGTTCTCGTTTGATAGAGACCCAGTGCTCAAAAAATATTATGTTTGAGTGATATGTAATCTCATTGTAAGCGAAATGCTTTTATAAATTTTTATGAGGCTATTTTTATACTTTTGCCTTAAAGTAATATGATGCCTCCTGGGCGGCCATTTATGTATACATGTGTATAACCTGAAAGATTGCAGCCGTCGGCTTCAACCCCCACGCATATAATGCGGAGGTGCTCACAAAAAACACGCGTTCACACTTAACCCAATGTCCTGGTCCTATTAAGGACGTGATAGCGGAGCGAGCGAGGCAACCGAACTATAATGCTTTAGCACTTTCACTTAGCCATAGGAGTTTGATAGTGGGGCTACTAGATAGCCCCTGGTGGCTCCGCACTCTCTCGATCCCGGGGTGCGTACATGCCTGGCCGGAAAACGGCCCTCGTTAAGGCAGAGGAATTCTAACATTCCAACAGGTCATTGAGTGGTTGACTAGTCTCACGCTATATCATGACAGTCAGTTTTCGTCTTTCTCTACTGAGGTGCTCGTCCGGATGAACCAGGGCACAATCGCAGTAGTTCTCCTGGTGCTACCTTATCCGGTAAAGCGGAACTTAAGGCACCAAAACACAGGAGCCGGGCAAACCCAACATTTAACCAAAGACAATGATTCGGAGCTGATGCATATAAGGCCAAACTCGCGACGCCGAACACTCCCTAAGGTATTCGGTCTTTGTGGTATAAACCGGGCCTAAATAATGGCCTTTGTAAGAAGCCCCTTGTGTCCAGGTACGTGCATTGTTCTGGAGTGGCCACATGCCAAGACGTCAGCATCCTTCTCAACGGTGGATATGTATCAACAAGAGACAGTAAAAAAAGGTTTACGCAGGGTCTTAATCTAAAAAGAATCCTTGGAGCGGGTCCCTGCTGCACGTCTGCGCCTGTGTCTCCGTTGTGCCATATCCTGGACGGGTGTAGCACGATGATCGTCTGTAAAAGAGAGGAATTTAGGTGAAAAAGTTGTCATGCAAAAAGATAGTTTTTAAAGAAACCATGTATAATTCAAGATGAGAAAAAATTGCCACTTGTCTGCGCACGTTGAGCCCCTTGTATTGACAAATAGGGGTGTGACCACTTATTTGGTATAAATAGCGGCGCCGGACTTGATTAATTGTGTCTGAGGTCTTGACGACCTATTGGATGCTTTTGCTGGTCCGGGAGCCTTCAGTGTGCAGCTGCCAAGGCAACCACACTCTCTTCGGCGCGCAGAGATTGCTTGATATTTCCTTTCACTGAAATGATACCACGTGAACTGGGCATCTTGAGTGTGAGGGAGGCGTAGTTTGGTATTGCATTAAAGTGAGTGAAAGCTTCGCGTCCGAGCAGTGCTTGATAGCCACTTGGAACGGAGCGATGTGGAAGGTTAAATGCTCGCGACGGAAGTTATCGGGGGAGCCGAATATAACTTGTAGTAGGAGGGAGCAAGTACAAGGAGCCCCTGGGCCTGGCATTACTCCTTTAAAGGTAGTATTGCTATGGCGGATTTTTGTTGGGTCTAACCCCATCCCGCGGATTGTATCCTGATATATTAGGTTTAGACTGCTGCCACCGTCCATCAAGACTCGTGTGAAGTGATATCCGCCAATTATTGGGTCTAATACCAGGGTGGCCCATCCTGCGTGTCGGATACTTGCTGAGTAATCGCGATGGTCGAAAGTGATCGGTTGAGATGACCAGTGGCAGGACTTCACGGTGACAGGCACTTGGGTATATTTTCCTAGGAGTGCCGCGTTGTTTTTTCCCTTGATCACGTGTAACACGTTTACTGTTTTGACTTCTGGTGGAAATTTCTTTTGTTCCCCGTGTCTTGCTTGGGAGGCTCGTCCTCGTCTTCACTTGGTGTATCCTCCCCCTTGTGTACGGCGTTGAGCTTGCCGGACTGCTTGAAGACCCAACATTCTATGTGGGTATGATTAGTCGGTTTACCAGGGGTACTATGGTTCTGACATACTTGGTCCAGAATTTTGTTGAGGCTGGACAGTTCAACCCTGGTGCCTTTAGAGGGCGGCTTTTGCTGACCTGGCCGAGAGTTTTTGAATCCGGCGTTTACTGTCGTGCCCTTCGTGCTGTCCTCTTTATTCCGGCGTTTGTTATTGCTGTTGCGCCGTGATTTCCCGTTTCCATCTCTAACTTTAGATGTACTGGGGTCGCTGGTGCTGCATCTGGCTAGCTAGCTGTCCTCACCTGCGCAAAAGCGGATCATGAGGCTTGTTAATGCGGCCATCGTTCTCGGCTTATTTTGGCCAAGGTGTCTGGCGAGCCATTCGTCATGGACGCTATGCTTAAAAGCTGCCAAGGCTTCGGCGTCCGGACAGTCGACAATCTGGTTCTTTTTAGTAAGAAACCTGTTCCAAAGCTTTCGGGATGACTCTCCGGTCTGTTGAGTTATATGACTCAAATCTTCCGCATTCGGAGGTCGGACATAAGTCCCTTGAAAATTTTCCCGAAAGGCGTCTTCGAGCTCTTCCCAACTTCCAATGGAGCTTTCGGGGAGGCCTTTAAGCCAGTGACGAGCTGGCCCTTTGTGCTTGAGGGGTAAGTACTTGATGGCGTGGAGATCATCTCCTCGAGCCATATGGATATGAAGGATGTAGTCCTCAATCCAGACCCCAGGGTCTGTTGTTCCGTCGTATGTCTCTATGTTGACGGGTTTGAATCCCTGGAAATTCATGGTCCAGCACCTCATCGGTGAAATATAAGGGGTGTGCGGCACCCCTATAGCTGGGTGTACCGTGTTGTTTGGATGTTTGTTGTGTTGCATTGTATGCTGGTGCGCGCTTGTGTGGTCCATAGATGGATCTTGCTGCGCCGTCCTTTGGGTCCTGGAAAGCCCACCCACCACCCACTTTGCGTGGTCCATACCGTCGATGTCTTCAGAGTCGAAGTCGAGCATGTCGGTTAAATCATCGACAGTGGCTACAAAGTGGGTGGTGGGTGGGCTTTGAATTTCTTCATCGTTCGTATCCCAACCTTGCTGACCGTTGTCTGGCCAGGGCTCTCCTAATAAAGAGAGAGACTTTAGTGTCTTGAGAATATCGCCAAAAGGTGAGTGCTGAAAGATGTCCGCGACAGTAAACTCCATGATCGGCGCCCAATCGGATTCGATCGGCAGGGGCGCGGAGGGTTCGGAGTCCGGAGAGGAGTCCGGCTCCTTGGAGTCACGAGTCTCGCGGAGTGCGGGGCTGGTGTTCGGCTCGATCACCATTGGGATCGCAGCCCCCGAGGCGGCATCCAACCACCCATCCTCGATCGGCGCAGTTGGCTCCGAATTAAGGGTCGAAGCCGATACGGGTGCGGTCTCCAGGGCACTGTTCGGTGGCAGGGCTAGATCATGCTCGTCGTGACAGTGCGGCGCGCTCGGGGTGCGGCTCATTTGCAGAATTCGATTACTTACGGCCCATTATTGTCTGTCGGGGGTTTGGTGCGACATATGCCAATGGATGGCTTATCATGGTGGGGGCGAGTAGAACGTCACCGGTGCCTGGAAACGGGATGAGGCGTAGACACGAACGCCGTCGTACTTTACCCAGGTTCGGGGCTCTCCTAGGAGATAACACCCCTAGTCCTGCTCTGCAGGGTCTCGGCATGATCACTAAGGCAAAGTGAATACAAGGGCGCTCCTCGAGCTGTATGCTGAAGGTGGGAGAAGGATGGCTCAGCTCTTTCCACCCCTTTGTGTTCTGGTCTAGCTCTAATGGATCGGAACCCTTTGCATGGGTGCCCTGGGGGGTTTATATAGGCCTACCCCCAAGGGTACAATGGTAAACTATTTGGGTGCAGGGCCCAGCCGTCGGTCTCTTCGCCTGCTGGCCCTTCTGCCGACTACTGGGGCCCGCTGATTGGTGGGCCCTGCCGACTGGTCTGGTACGGAGCTGACAGGCCATACCCGCCGCTTGCGGGTCTTGCCGTCTGCTGATTACTGTGGCCGTGCCTCTAATGATGCAGGCTTGATCATGAGGTCATGGCTACAGCCCTGTCGTCTGGCGGGTGTTCACTGTAGCCACTCCCTGTCTCGTCTGGTTAATGGCGTGTGGAACCCGTGGGACGGGCATGCCGACTCCCGGGGGCCGGATCCCTACGGGTCTGACTGGTGGTGCCCTTGCCGTCTTCCGGACTCTCGCTGACTGGTAGGGCCCGTCATCCGTGGACCGTACCGTCAGGCCATCGTGGGCATAGGGCTCCGCCCACGGTGGCTGATGTCAGGGATGGCATGGCAACAGTGCCGCGCCAGACAGAGATCTCCGTTGGTACGGCGCACTGTGGCCTAGCCATCTCCTGGAAAAGGGGAGGGAGTGGGCTTTACTGTTGCCACTCCCTGTCCCATCCCCCCTGACGAGGGCATTGGCTTTGTTGGTTTCGTGGGCCGACTCCCCATGGCCAGCTTCTCCAGAATCCGCCAGGCGGAGTCGGCCGGTCTTGACCTCGCCTCTAGGACTCGGATGCATGCGGGCAACCGACTATCCCTTCAGCCGTCCTCCAGAAGGCGGCTCTCCATCTGTCGTCTCGAGGGGCGCAGTCAGCCCCGATGTCTTGAAAGGTTTTGGGCCTCGGGTTACCTACCCGTGGCCCATTACTCTGACAGTAGTCCCCAAAGCTGATGAGGCGCCGCGGACAACCAGCCCAGGAGCCTCAGCAGTTTCTTTCTCCGTGTACTTGAGGTGGAAACCTCGTTCGATTCTGCCGGGCCGACTGGTAGGAGTCGAATGCCCCGGCGGGAACTCTGTGGCGTACCAGCTAAGCTTCCTGGCCACCACCCGCTTCGGGCCCGCCATGTGGCAACCAGCGGCCAAGCCAGCCTGCTTACCCATTCACGTGATGGGACATGCCTACAGGCGGGGCCCGCCACTACCGCGCCTCGGCACACGAGCGGATCCACTGCGGCCGAGGGGACGGTTGAGGTTCCCACGGAGTTACTGTGCGCAGTAACTTTGCGCAATAAACATGGGGCGTGGGGTAGTGGGCGCAGTAGATCCCACAACCGCCCCATCGGCTTCGCAGCCCATGATGCTATAAGTAGGGGGAGGAGGGGAAGCGGCGGAGCACGCGCGTCCCTCCTCCTCATTGCTTCTTCTTCTTCTCTCTCTCTGCACCTTAAGCTACGTCGAGCGTTGCGGCAGTCCGCTCACAATGAGCTCTTCCTCCGCCGTCATGCCCCCTACGACGCACTCCGGCACCTGGGACGGTTCGGATGTCCACGACGATCACGTCGATTTCCTCCGCAAGACGCGTCAGTTGCCTGGCGAGGACCTCGTGCGGGCCCGCCTCGCGCGGAGGGGGGAAATTTCGCCGGCGCCACAGGAGGGTGAGCGGGTCGTCTTCCGCTCGCACTGCCTACGCGGCCTGGGCCTGCCGGCAAGCAGCTTCCTCCGCTCTTTCCTCGAGTTCTACGGACTCCAGCCGCACCACCTCACCCCCAACACGGTGGTGCTACCGTCCGCCTTCGTCACCTTGTGCGAAGGTTCCTCGGCGTTCTCCCCACTATTGAGCTCTGGGGGAGTTCTTCTACTCCAAGCTCGACACCCAAGCCACGGGCGTGCCGGCTCAGTGCGGCGCGTTCATTGCCGTGCGGAGGTCTAGGGCCGACAACCCGTTTCCCTCCATCAAGCTGATCAAGTCAATGAAGATGTGGCAGCGGTCGTACTTCTACATGAGGAACATCTCCGCGGAGGGTGATTGGGTCAATCTGCTGGCCTACGTAGCCGGCCCGCCGGCGGGGAGGCAGCCCAACTGGTCGCATCGGGCCAGGACGTTGATGCCCGCAGGAGCCGGCGCCGTTGCGCGACTCCGAGTGCTGACGCAGTCGGAGGGCCTGACCGGGCCGGATTTGCTGGCCTCCTTCGTGGCGCGCCGAGTGCTCCCACTCCAAAGTCGCCCCCACATGATCTGCCGGATGAGCGGGCATCGGGACCCGAGTCGGATGTGCACCAAGGAGATGCCTCACGAGGAGGTAGCCTATACGGTGAATTATCTGGCGAGCCGCGACCTCAAAGAAGAGTGGCAGTTCGGCAAGGAGCCGTATTCACGTGCCGCCCCTCCACCTCTGGTGAGTCGTTTTCCTTTTCTCTTTTTCTTTGACTCTCCTTACTTCTTTGCTGCCAAGTCCGTCTCGTCCGATCTGACCAGTCGGCTTTGGTCAGAACCCCCTCCTCCAGCCAGTAGCCGGCACCATGGGGCCGGACCGCGAATTCCTCCCCGACCAAGCGGAGAGCGACGTCGACGACCCCGACATGGGGGCGGCGGCCCTGGAGGACGACGCCGAGGGACGAAGCGGCACAGCGGGTGGCCCGAGACTTGGGGCCAGTCTGGAGGAGTGGCCTGATGATGATGAGGAGGTCGCCCCACGCCACCAGCCAGGAGACGGCCCTCCGGGCCGAGACGAGCCTGTGCGGCAGCCGGCCGAAGAAGCCCAAGGGCTCAGCCACGGCGACCAAGCAGGATGAAGCGGCCACAAAGGCCAACCGCTTCTGCAAGGTGGTGAAGACGCCGCAGCTGATTTCGGCATAAGTGCTACCTCCCTTTGCACCTTCACAATTGTTCGTTGACTTTGTCTGAAATCCCTTTGCTTTATTTTCTCGACTTTAGGGCCCCGCTCACTCTTGAGAAGTTGGCCGCCGGCTCCGTCGTAAAGTCGGCGGAGACCTCCTCCACCACCTAGCGGATTGATCCGGCCGCCGTCCTCTGGGAGGCGATGGAGCGGAACGCGTGGGAGGCGCGCGAGGAGCGGGAAGCCGCCCCCCTGAAGAAGGCCAAAGCCGACAAGGCAGAGGCCGCCACCCTGAAGAAGCTGGCAGAAGCCGAGGCCGCCAACGCGGAGAAGAAGCGCGCTGAAGAAGCCGCACACCGCTAGTCGGCGGTGTTTGTCATGCCCCTAGACTCTGCGCCGCCACCGCCAGAGTTCACGGCGCAGACTGGGGAAGTCGGCGACGAGAACCCAGTCATGGAGAGGGACGCCGACGACACCGCCACGCCGGACGTCATTGTGCCGCCACCGATGCCCTCCAAAAGTGCGCCAGGCAGGCAGCCGGCAGACCCGCCGGTGCCGCCAACTGAAGGCATGGTGGCGACGGGCCTGGCTCTTGAAGTTGGCACGCCGATGCGCCGCCGTCTTGCGAAAGCGGCCTCGGCGCTGCGCCCTTTGGAGACCGGCGCCACGAGCTCCACAATCCCGGACACCGAGGTGTCGAGCGCCGCGCCCACTGGGTGGGTGCTGGGAGGCGGGACG
Organism: Triticum aestivum; assembly: GCF_018294505.1. Lineage (NCBI taxonomy): Eukaryota > Viridiplantae > Streptophyta > Magnoliopsida > Poales > Poaceae > Triticum > Triticum aestivum. Next base: position 146,272,530 of record NC_057794.1, on the reverse strand, counting down.
GGCCCGTTGAACCGGGCGCTCTTGGATGTCCAAGCCAAGCTCCGGGCCGAGGGAGACGCCATCAAGGAATGCACCAAGGCGTATCTAGCGTCACGAACAGCCATCCGGGTTTGCGTCCTTCCTTTTTGTTTTTGTTTTTCTTGTTTTTCTTTGTGGGTGCGCGTCAGCGCACCCACTGGGTGTAGTCCCCGAGTTTTGGGCCGGCTGCTGAGCAGGCGGCTCGGAACTCTAATCGGTGAGTTCCAAGTACCAACACTTTGTCTGAAATTTTGATGCAGTATTTCCACAACATTCGCGTGGCCACCTTCAACGCCAATGTTGAGGAGCTGGCCAAGCAGACCGCCGACTTGTCAGATAGCCGAGGTGATTCCTTTTCCTTCTTTGCAGGGGCGCGCTGCCGCACCCGCAGGCTGTAGTCCCCGAGGTTCGGGCCGACTGCTGAGCAGTCGGGCCGGATCTCCCCGGCAGCCTTTCTTCCTTGTTGACGACTGACACTCCTCCTTCTTCTTCTTCAGAGGCCAACACTGCCCTGCAGCAGTAGCTGGGCGAGGCCAACACCGCGCTGCGTGTCAAGGAGGAGGAGTGTGGCCGGCTGACGGAGGAGCGCGACCGGCTGGCTACACAGCTGGTGGAGCAGAAGGAGCTGCTCCAGAAGGCCCAGAAGGAGGCGGAGGACAAGGAGACCGCCCTCCTTGCCGAATTCGCTTCTGAGCGCTCCTCCTGGACCGACACGGAGATGGCGCTGGTCTCCACTTCCACGCGATCGAAGATCTTGTCGACAGTGAGCTTTCCCTCATTTCATTTTCTAAGCTGCCGACTGCTAGTTGAGTCGGCCTTTAATCTTTAACCTTGTTCTTCGTTCTTCTTCCTTGGCAGACTCCTTCCCCGGCCACTCAAACGCCGCCAATCAAGCCATCGAGGCTGATCGTGAAGCTCGGAGGGCAGACGGCGCACAGATCGCTGCCAATGCCCCCCGAACTCTTGGCGAGCAGATCCTGAGCATCGAGGCCCACCTTCGGCCGGCCCACCGGATGCTGCGGCGGCTTCAACGTGTCGGCGCCCAGGCGATTGCCGCCCTGTAGCCGGATATGCAGGCAGCACGCACCCCCAGTCGGACTGCCGCCTGGCTGGAGGTAGCAGCCGGCCGCCTTGAGGCCTGGAAGGGTTCTTCGGCCCAGGCTGGAGCATGCCGGGCTTTAGCATTCGCCAAGGCGTGGTATCCTGGGCTGAGTCTAGCCCAGCTGGCCACGTTCCGGCTGGAAGCTCAGGCGGAGCTGGCAGCGGTGGAAGACAATCTCGTCAAGCGCACCGCATCGATCGCAGAGTACACTGACACCAGCGTCTTCGTCCCAGAGCAAACTGAGAACGGCGAGGAGGCGCCATCGGAGTGGTTCGGGCTGAACCTGGACGACGGCGAGGACTCGGTGGAGGTGATCGACTCCAGTGGCGAAGAAGAAGGCAAGGAGGAGGAAGGAGACGAGGAGGAGGCGCCAGAGGTCGGGGCAGACGGCCAGCCCCAGCTCGACCGCGCCTCTAGCTACGAGCCGCGCCCAACCGAGCTAGCTGCTGCCAGAGGTGATCAAACGGAGACCAACCAGCCGGCCGCCCCGGCAACTGGCACCACCGACCCCTCCGGTCCTCCGAGTCCGTCCACGGCTTCCTAGGCCGCCACTTTATCTTTGCTTTTACCTACTTAGTAGTCTCAATAACTTGTTATTTTGCACAATTCCACCCACGGGGTGTATCTTGAACTTCTGTTTGAGGATTCGGCCAAGGGCCTCTTCTATGTGAATATTTATCCGCGTTCTATCTCTTCTTACTTATTGCTCTTTGGCTTTTTCCTTTGATGCCTTCCCTTGGTTGCCATCTTGCCAGTCGGACAGCCGCTCTGCGGACTACTGCTGGACTTGGCTTCTTTGGGAAGGCAAGTACTTTAGCCGTTTAGAGTTTTTAGCAAGTTAATTTAGAAAATGGTCCGCCGACTGCTTGAGAGTCAGTTGTAAAAGGCTGGAAACCATCTTAAACTAGGTACATGCTTTGAGTCCTTAGCCATTTTTCATATGGGCACTCATTCTACCTTACTCCTGCTCACCAGACAGTCGCTCTGCGATCTGCGGCTTCTAACAGGAGATGGCTTAAGTGCCACACACTACTTGTCCAGCTGCAGGAAGTCATTTCACAGTTCAAGACGGCAAGTCCCCGGGCCAACTTGTCGGACCCAGTGCCAAGCGGTATAACAAAGAATAACGTACTCATAGGCATAACTCTTATCATATAGATAAAGGAGGGCAGTCCCGCAGCTCTTCTTGAGGGGCCCGAGGTCTTCATACTTTAATACAAAAGGTAGCATGGTACATACTACATTAACTGTAAAATCTTCGGAGGAGGTTTGCATTCCATGGTCGCTCTGTCTCTTTGCCAGAGTCGTCCCTCTTGCGTTCTTGGGGCTTTTGAGCATCGATCAGGTAGTAGGAGTCGTTGCCCAACACTTTGCTGATGATGAAAGGGCCTTCCCAAGTTTCTGAGAGCTTGTGCTGGCCAGCCGTTCGCTGAATCAGCCGGAGCACAAGGTCTCCTTCTTGGAAAGATCGCGGCTTCACCTTCCGGTTGTAGTATTGGCATAGGCTCTGCTGGTAGATGCTGGACCGGCTGAGTGCTAACAGCCGGCCCTCTTGCAGCAGATCGACGCCGTCTTGACGTGCTTCTTCTGCTTCCTCTTTGGTGTACATGGTGATTCGAGGGGAGTCGAACTCTATGTCTGTTGGCATGAAGGCTTCGGCACCATAGACGAGGAAGAAGGGTGTGAAGCTGGTTAACTTGTTTTGGAGTTGTGCGCAGGCTCCAGAGAACGGCTGGCAACTCATCAAGCTAGCAGCCTGCCGAGCGCTCCAGAGGCTCGACCAGCCGAGGCTTGATGCCGGACAGGATTAGGCCATTTGCTCGCTCTACCTGGCCGTTGGACTGCGGATGGGCAGCGGACGCTAAGTCCAGTCGGATGCCCTGCGTCGCGCAGAAATGGGCCAAGGCACCTTTGGCAAAGTTTGTGCCGTTGTCGGCGATGATGCTATGCGGTATGCCGTACCGAGTTGTGATGTCGGAGATGAAGGTCACAACAGTCGGACCATTCAACTTCTTGATTGGTTTTTCTTCTATCCACTTGGTGAACTTGTCCACTACGACAAGTAAGTGAGTCAAACCGCCTCATGCCGTCTTGAATGGTCCTACCATGTCTAGGCCCCAAATAGCAAAGGGCCAGACAATGGGAATAGTCTTGAGTGCAGAAGCCGGCTGATGAGGCTTGGAGCGGAACTTCTGGCACAACTTGCATTTTTGGACCAAGGACTTGGCATCTTCAAGAGCAGTAGGCCAGAACAAACCATGGCGGAAGGCTTTGGCGATGAGTGGTCTTGAAGCTGCGTCGTGGCCACACTCGCCTTGATGGATGTCCTTGAGAATTGCTTGGCCTTGCTCCGGTTCCATGCAGCGCTGGTAGACACCAGTGACACTGCGCCTTACGAGCTCTCTATTGACTATGGTGTACGCTGCCGCCCGGCATTGCACTTGCCGAGACGAGATCTCATCGGTTGGCAGCTCTTTGTTCACCAGGAATTTGAGGATGGGCTGGGCCCATGAAGGTGCTGCTATTTCTGCAATAGTCAAGACTGCGACTTGGACGAGGGAGGCTGGGCCGGGAGGTGCCGGGTTGGAGTCGACAGCTGCTTGTTGTGTCGATGAAGTCCCCGGGCAGATTGGCGCAGTGCCGAGGCCGGGTTCTGAAGTCTCCAGGCCGACCGCCGCAGTCCCCCGGTCGGGTGCTACTGCTACGATCCCCGTGCCGTCTGCCGGAATACTCGCACCGTCTACGGGGGCTCTTGAGTCGGATCTGACTACTTCAGGAGGAGCAGGTAAGAAGATAGAGTCTGACTCTGGCGATGGCTTGACAGACGGCTTGAGGAGGCGCTGGAGGGTGACGCCGGACGGTATCGCTTGATGGGTGGAGCCGATTCGCGCCAGGGTGTTTGCTTGGTCGTTGTCGTTTCTTGGTACATGGAGAAACTCGCACCCCCTCAAAATATCCACTGAGTTTCTGTACGAGGAAGCGGTAGCTCGCCATGTTTGCGTCTTTTGCATCCCAATCTCCTGACGACTGCTGGACCACCAAGTCGGAGTCACCATAGCACAGGATCCGGCGAATGCCGAGCTCTTTGGCTAGCCGGAGCCCATGAATGAGTGCCTCGTATTCGGCGACGTTGTTGGAGGCGGCAAAATGGATTTGCAGCACATATTTGAGCTTGTCGCCTTTCGGAGAGGTGAGGACGATACTGGCTCCCAAGCCGGTGCGCATCTTGGAGCCGTCGAAATGCATTCGCCAATGGGTGGAGTCGAGCGCTGGCGGCAAATAATGGGTTTCGACCTAGTCGACGAGGAAGTCGACCAGCGCTTGCGATTTGATGGCGGTGCGAGGCTGGTAGTAGATGGTGTAGGGGGCCAAATCTATGGCCCATTTGGCCACTCGTCCTGAAGCATCCCGGTTGCCGATGATCTTTGCTAGCGGAGCCGTGCAGACCATAGTGATTGGATGTTCTTGGAAGTAAGGCTTTAATTTCTTGGCGGCAAAGTACACACCGTAGCACATCTTCTGGTAGTGGGGGTAGTTTTGCTTGGAGGTCGACAATACTTCACTTAAATAATATACCGATCTCTGGACTGGTAGCGCCTTGCCTTCCTCCTTGCGCTCTACCATGATGACTGTGCTGACTACTCGGCTGGTGGCAGAGATGTAGAGGAGCATGGGCTCCTTAGGAGTCAGAGCCGCCAGCACAGGTGGAGTAGTCAGCATCTTCTTTAGTTCGAGAAAAGCTTCGTCCGCATTGTGGTTCCACTCGAAAAAAGTGGTCTTCTTCATGAGTTGGTACAGGGGAAGGGCCTTCTCACCCAGCCGACTGATGAATCGGCCGATGGATGCCAAACAGCCGGTGAACTTTTGTACGTGCAGCAGTCGGCTAGGTACCTCCATCCTCTCAATAGCCTTGATCTTTACAGGGTTGCACTCTATGCCGCGTTTGGAGACCAGGAAGCCAAGGAGCTGGCCGGCTGGTACTCCGAAGACGCATTTCTCCGGATTGGGCTTGATCTGAAATCGGCACAAGTTCTCAAAGGTCTCCTTGAGGTCTTCTAGCAGTGTTCCACGCTTCTCCAACTTCACCACCACATCGTCCACGTAAACATGAGCATTTCTGCCGAGTTGCTTGAGGAGGGACTTCTGCATACAACTTTGGAAGGTGGCCCCGGCGTTCCTCAAGCCGAACGTCATGGTCAAGAAGCAGAAGGCTCCAAATGGCGTGACGAAGGCGGTCTTTAGCCTATCGGCCGGGTTCAACTTGATCTGGTGATACCCCGAATATGCATCCAAGAAACTCAACAGCTCGCATCCGGCTGTGGAGTCTATCACTTGATCGATCCTTGGCAAAGCGAATGGGTCCTTGGGGCATGCTTTGTTGAGGCTAGTGTAGTCAATACACATTCGCCATTGCTTGTTCTTCTTCAGTACAGGACCGGGTTGGCTAGCCATTCTGGAAAGAATACTTCCATGATGAAGCCGGCCGCAAGCAGCCGGGTTATCTCTTCTCCAACAACTCTTCTCTTCTCCTCTAACAAGCGGCGTAAAGGTTGCCTGACTGGCTTGGCATCAGATCAGACGTGCAATTTGTGCTCAGCGACATCCGTCGGGACACCTGGCATGTCTTTGGGGGACCATACGAAGATGTCTCGATTCTCATGGAGGAAATCGACGAGCTCGCCTTCCTATTTGCTGTCGAGGTTGGCGCCTACGATAGCATACCTCTCTGGGTGCTCTGGGTCCAAAGGTATCTTCTTTGTTTCTTTGGCCGGCTTGAACGAGCCCCTCAGCTTCCGACTCCCTGGGATCGGGCGACATCTCTGGCTGTTTGCTTGCCATTGCCACAACCCGGTCAAGCAGCCGCTTCTCAACTGCGATCACAAGGGACTCGGCCAGCCGACTTCTCTCCGATGCGCAGGCGGATGACTTCTTGTAGTCGCCAATTATGGTCAGAATCCCTTTGGAACTCGGCATCTTCATCTTGATGTAGGCATAGTGGGGGACAGCCATGAACCTGGCCAGGGGAGGTCGGCCAAGTAATGCATGGTATGGGCTCTCCAGGTCCACCACTTCGAACCAAATTGACTCTCGGCAGAAATGATCTTTGTCTCCAAAGAGGACTTCGGTCAAGATCTTGCCGATTGGTGAGCAGGAAAGGCCGGGAACTATGCCATGGAACATTGTCCGGCTGGACTGAAGCTGGCTCTGCCTGATTCCTAATTTCTCCATTGTATCCTTGTACATGATGTTGATGCTGCTGCCGCCGTCTATCAGGACTCTAGAGAAGCGATCAGCTCGCTTGTCCTTGGCAAAGGTGGCGTCCAAAACAAAGGCATAGGAGCCGGGTTTGGGCATTACTTCCGGGTGGTCAGCTCTGCTCCAGCTGATGGGCTTTTAAAACCAATGCATGAACTCTGGTGTGTCAGACGCTACTGCATTCACCTCCTGTTGTTGCAGCCGCCTGCTGCGTCGATCATCGGCCACGCTGGTGGACACGACATAGGATCCATGCTCTTCTGGGTACTCATCTTGTATCGCGCCGACTGGTCTGACCGCCAGCTGCTGGGGCCGAGGAGGAGGAGGCTGCCCCACAGGTGGGGGAGGCAAAAGACAGTCTCCCTTGGCGATCCCGGTGAGCCAGTGGGACATCCGAGTGGTGTGGTTGGACGGCTTCGCGCCACTGTGGAATTTGCAGGGTCCATCCAAAGTCTGCTTATATGAGAAAGTTGGCTGCCATTCGGGCTTGCCGCCCTTTTGGCATTTGGGCGGAGGCTGCCCTTCCGACTGCTGGTCTTCGACTGTCGCCACCTGCCGACTGGTGGAAGTCAGCTGTGGGGCTTTGTGCTTGTGGTCGTTCTGCTGTTGACGCCGACTGGTGTCTCTAGCCGGGGTTCGAGGAGCCTGAGGAGCCACCTTGCCGGTCGCACTAACTTGAATCTCCATCTTCATGGAGTAGTCGACCGTGGCGTACTTGTCTGCTATGATCAGCAGCTCGTCGAGGGTTTCCGGCTCATCGCAGAGAAGCTTGTGCTTGACGAGGGTGCTCTATCGGCATCCTGCAGTGAAATACTCAATATCCTGCACCTCGTGCACACCGTCCCAGGAGTTGCGGAGCTCGGCCCAGTGCGTGAGGTAGTCGTGAGTTGACTCGTTGGGGCCTTGCACGCACAAGGAGAGCTGGCGAGGTTTGGGAGGCCGCTTGTACGTGATGGTGAAGTTGCGGACGAAGGCGTCGGTGAAGTCGACCCAGCTGTTGATGCTGCGGGGCCTTAAGCTGTTCAGCCATGTCCGGGCCGTGCCCTGGAGCATGAGCGAAACGTACTTCACGGGAACACGCTTGTTGTCGTTTGCTATGCTGACGGCCGTGGAGTAGTCGACCAGCCAGTCTTCCGGCTTCACGGAGCTGATGTATTTGGGTGTGTCTCTGGGGAGCGTGAACCATTTGGGGAAGGGCTCGTCTCGGATGCGGGGGCCGAAACATGGCGGACCCAACTCATCTTCTTCTTCAAGCGCCAAGGATCGGTGGAGGCGGTCGATCCGGTGGCGGGCGTCATTCTCTCCGACTCCCTCTTGGCGGCCAAGGCGGCCGTCGAGCGTCGGGTGATCAACATGTGGCGAGGAGACTCGCCTTTCCCTGCGAGGGGGAGGAGGTGGACAGTTGCCCATCGTTCCACTGTTCTTGGGCGACCGTCTCGGTCGCGCTCTATGGTGATGCGAGTCCGACTGCGGCTGGCAGCCGGCTCCTTGTCTTTTCTTCCACGGACGCCGCTAGTCGGCATCCGAGACGTCGCGCCTTGGTCTCGGCGTGGAGGCAGGTTGTCATTCTGTCAGTGCGGCGCATCAGTGCAGCAGCCGGCCTCGTTCTGCTCTGCAGCTGCGTCAAGGAGTCGCTAGACACGCTCCGTCATCAAGCGACGTTCTTCTCCCTCGAACTTGTCCAGCAGGCGTGGCGTAAACAGGGTGATTTCCCCCAAACAGGTCGGCGATGGCCGCGCCGCGCTGCTGGACCATGCCAAGGCGGCTAGGCCTAGCTGGAGCCGGCGTGCCGCCCACAGCATGGTCCATCTCGCGCTGGTAGGCCTCTGAAAGGCGTGTCATGCTGGCCAGGTTTTTGGCACCTTCGACTAGCTGAAGGCGGCGTGCCTCCAGTGTCTCGGCATCGGCGTCTTCGGGAATGGGCGCTGCCAGGTCTTGCAGCGCCGCGTTGAGCGGGTCATAATCACCCCCGCCAGAGTGCTCGCCATGATCGATGACAAGCACCTCCGTGACGGTGCTTCCGCCGCTCTCCGCGCGAGGGAGCGGCTCATCATAGACCACCACGTTGGTGGGGAACGTGTCAAGCAACGCGGTGTCGGAGTCGACCAACATCGGATCGATGGAGCCTACGGACTCCAAGTCCCCAGCTGACTCACTGGCAACATGGAGTTGATCAAGGAGGCCTGCGAGGAGGCTCTCGGGGCCGCCTGTGCCCGCGTTGGATGCAGGCTTGTCGGAGAGGCGGACCTCGCCGACAAGATCGGCGAGGCAACTGGCCGCGCAGGTGATTTCAGCGCCATGCAGCGTGTCGGCACAGACTCCGTCTGGCGTGCCGGGTTGGCTGCGCTCGCCAGGGAGGAAAAGGGTTCCCGTCCAGAACAGGCCTCCGGACGATGGTGCACCAGGCCCCACAGTGGGCGCCAAATGTCGGGGGTTGGGTGCGACATATGCCAATGGATGGCTTATCATGGTGGGGGCAAGTAGAATGTCGCCGGTGCCTAGAAACGGGATGAGCCATAGACACGAATGCCGGCGTACTTTACCCAGGTTCGGGGCTCTCCTAGGAGATAACACCCCTAGTCCTGCTCTAGGGGGTCTCCGCATGATCACTAAGGCAAAGTGAATACAAGGGCGCTCCTCGAGCTATATGCTGAAGGTGGGAGAAGGCTGGGTCAGCTCTTTCCCCCCTCTGTGATCTGGTCTAGTTCTAATGGATCGGAACCCTTTGCATGGGTGCCCTAGGGGGTTTATATAGGCCTACCCCCAGGGGTACAATGGTAAACTATCTGGGCGCAGGGCCCAGCCGTCGGTCTCTTCGCCTGCTGGCCCTTCTGCCGACTGCTGGGGCCCGCCGATTGGTGGGCCCTACCGACAGGTATGGTACGGAGCCGACAGGCTGTACCCGCCGCTTGCGGGTCCTAGCGGCTGCTGATAACTGTAGTCGTGCCTCTAATGACGCAGGCTTGGTCATGAGGTCGTGGCTACAGCCCTGCCGTCTGGCGGGTGTTCACTGTAGCCACTCCCTGTCTCGTCTAGTTAATGGCGTGGGGAACCCATGGGAGGGCAGGCCGACTCCCGAGGGCCGGCTCCCTACAGGTCCGACTGGTGGCGCCCTTGCCGTCTTCCGGACTCTTGCTGACTGGTAGGACCCGTCATCCATGGACCGTACAGTCAGGCCGTCGTGGGCACAGGGCTCCGCCCATGGTGGCTGATGTCAGGGATGGCATGGCAACAGTGCCGTGCCAGACGGAGATCTCCGTTGGTACGGCGCACTATGGCCTAGCCATCTCCTAGAAAAGGGGAGGGAGTGGACTTTATTGTTACCACGCCCTGTCCCATCCCGCCTGATGAGGGCATGGGCTCTGTTGGTGTCGTGGGCCGACTCCCCATGGCCGGCTTCTCCGGAAGCCGCCAGGCGGAGTCGGCCGGTCTTGACCTCGCCTCTAGGACTCGGATGCATTCGGGCAGCCAAATGTCCCTTCAGCCGTCCTCCAGAAGGCGGCTCTCCATTGGTCGTCTCGAGGGGCATAGTCAGCCCTGATGTCTTGAAAGGTTTTGGGCCTCGGGTTAGCCTACCCGTGGCCCATTACTCCGACACTGTCATTTTCTGCTTGTGGGCCAAATTCAGCCCGTCGTTACAGTCGGCCCGTTTGTGGACCGTTAGTCTGTTGGGCCATTTTCATAGCATCACCAAATACGGCCTATTATCGGCCCATTATGGTCAGCCCATAAAACATACGATTTCCATTAAAGGCCCATCTACAGCCCATTAAAGGCCCGTACAAGACCCATAAATGAGCCGGCGGCCCATGGATCCTATGAGACGTACAAGGCCCATGGATCCTACAAGACGTAGAAGGCCCATGGATCCTACGAGACGTAGAAGGCCCGTCGATCCTACGAGACATAGAAGGCCCATGGAACCGGCGGCCCGTGAAGGGCCATGGTCGGGCGAATTGGCCCCCGTTTGAACTATATAGCATATTCAAAGAATTATCCTACTCAATACTATCACCTCTAAAAAGCCTACACTATTACAACAAAGAGATCAAGGCATAGAAAGGTAAAATAATCCTACACTATACAATAAAGAAATTACAGCCAGTTATACCCACTGGGCATTATGGTTTGGTACAGGTGATAATAAAGCATACACAAACAGCAAATTACATACACTGGGCAAATACAGCTCATACATCATGGACGCGCATCAACTTAACTCCATTTGAACTATAATCTCTTCAGAAAATAGGATTGGCCGGATTCAGATAGCACAAATTTCAGTCTAAAAAATCTCCAATTCCTTCATGGTTACCTCAGTGTCTTGTTTCATTTTTTTGACTCCTGCATCTAATACCTGCATGTCCAGTCTCAACTTGTTGATTATACATTGACAATCATGTACACATTGTCTTGCCACCTCTAGTTGATGCTCGAGAACATCACCACATTCCAATTCCAATCCATAATCATTCGATAACGGTCATGCCGCACTACTCGCAGATTTTTGTGTTGATGTCACTTCATCCTGAAATGTTTCTGTAAGTACACATGACTAGGGCAAAAATATAGTTACAACAGTGAAGCTAACAAGACACTATTTTGTACTACATGGAAAAACAGGACTAACAATAATGTTACACGTCACTTTCAAAAAAAATGTTACACGTCATGAAGCATAAGCAGGTGATATTTTAAAAATTATAAAAAAGATAGTCTGTGCAGCCTGCATACAGAAATCCCTCTTAGCTCACCAGAGGAGCATGATGTTGGGGCCCAATCGAAAACACACACAAGTTACAAATTTAGACAGCACTTTGCGTATAAGTAAGCAAGCAGTTGGCCATTCTGTGCCTCAATTAAAGTCTTAGGGGGCATAATGAACAACAGAGGGTTTCATACAAACATACTACAGCAGGTAAAACTATGCAATAATTAGCGTAGTATAAACTAGATTGTGAGCCTCATGCAATAATAGTTGGTTAATAGACTTTAAAGCTTCAGGCACACTTCGGCAGAGTAATTAAATGGTAAGGCCTTTAATTATGTCAACTAATAGTGATACAAGTATCGAACATTAGGCATGATTATTTGGGCATCTCATTAACTGAGGACAAATAAAGCAATTGAAAGAGAAAATTAACTATGCCTGAAACAAACAAGGAATTGAACTGTTGAGTTGCATACAGTGACTTACCTTAGCAGGTTGAAGAGGCTCAGCGCAGCTCCTACATCTCTTGCAAGGCTCCTTCCTAACATCTTGTACTTGGAAATTCTCAATCTTATCTTCATTGCACCCCCTCTGCAAGGTGACACAAACTAGTTACTCGTCTCCTTGGAAGATAAATATGCATACTTTCTAGTCTGTGAACACAAGAGGATGAGATTATAACAAAACAACACCACATAATTATGTCAACTAGTTACTCGTCTCCTTGGAAGATAAATATGCATACTTTCCTAACATACTTGCCTACTATAGTGTACATCCAAACCTTTATGTCACCTAGTTACTCCGTCTCCTTGGAAGATAAATATGCAAACAAGCAATTGAACAGATGTGTGAGAAAATCTTACATATCAAGAAAAGAAGCAAAGAAGGAGGCTTAAAGACCATCACTTGACTGACCAGATTTAAGGGGCATTTAAGCATCATGTGCAACGTATGAACTAACATAAACATTGCATATTCCAGATTCTACAATGGAATGCACATGTATTAGGTTATGCCATGTATGATGATGCCTAAATGTACAGATAGCAGGCAGGAGTGATTCATCATTGCATGCACAATTGAATTGCAGGTTAAGGGCCAGTTCGATTCCGCCTTTTCAGGGCATATTGTCAAAATAAGCCATAAAAGATGTAAAGAAGTCATTTTTGAGTTATGGGCTTGGGCTTAACTAATTTCGCTTTGGAGGGGGGTGTTTCGGGTAGAACCTCACTAAAAATTGAAGGGAAGGGGAATAGTGAAATGACTCTGTTGTCTGCCTATATTACACTCAAAATGCAACTGCTGACGCCCGTGTCACACCTGACCCTCAAGTAAAAACAAACACGCAAGCATTCATTGCCCTGCCCGCTTGCATCTCCTCTCCCCTTTCCCTCTACCTCGATCCCCTGCCTGCAGCACTAGGGTTCCTCCAGCGAGCCATTGCCACTGGTCCCATCTGGCCTGGTCCTCGACGATGCTATGTCCAGCTAGGCTACATGGCCGGCGGGTAGGGGCAAATCTCCCTGGCTGCTCCTCCCTCTGGCGCCGCCCCTCATTCTCATGGTCTCCAGCAGCTGCTCCACTGTGGTTCGTCCAACGCACTACTCCGCGGGCGCTGCACAACTACGGCTGATGCCACACTGCGCAGAAGGCACCTTATTCCCCCTCCCCTCCTCCCAGGCCATGGCCTTGAGGTGCTGTTGAAGGATGAGCTCATCCAACAAGGTGAGGATCTCCTCTGATTTTTTGCCAAATTTTCATTCTGATCCACTATACGATGAATTGCTATGAGCTGCTTGCTGCTGCTATATGATGCATTGCTATGAGCTGCTCCTGCTGCTGCTATATGATGAATTGCTATGAGCTGCTGCTGTTGTATGTTGAGTTGCTATGAGCTGCTGCTACTGCTATATGATGAATTGCTATGAGCTGCTGCTGCTATATGATGAGTTGCTACAAGCTGCTCCTGCTGCTGCTATATGATGAATTGCTATGAGCTGCTCCTGCTGCTGCTATATGATGAATTGCTATGAGCTACTCCTACTGCCGCTATATGATGAATTGCTATGAGCTGCTGCTGGTATATGATGAATTGCAGACTGCTGCTACTTTATGATGAGTTGCTATGAGCTGCTACTGCTGCTATGTGATGCTTTCAGGTGGTGCTGCTATACGATAATAACCAGCCACTTGGACCATCGAATTTCAATAAATAATTGTTCTTCATTTAAATGTGGGTCATGCGTTCTTTATTTAAATTAGGCAATGGGATCTCTATGGAAAACATTGACCAAAGTAGATTGTGCCAAGTAGATGGTATCTTTGTATTTGCATTTTGAGCAAATAGTGATGGTCTGTTTTCCTACCATATTAATTACTAGCCACTGGTGCACTACATCTTTTACTTTTTCATTGTGTAACCCTATCGGCGAGTTGACACGACTAATTTCAGACATCTCTACATGATACTACATTGCATATCCTTGCACATATTTAAACCACCAATTAACGATTGTCTGTGTACCATAAACTAGCCATGAATCTGTATGCTGGACTAGCAGGCACTCTAAGGGAGCCTAATGTAGTGCACTGGAATTCCTACATGCCACCTACGATTTTGTGTAATGTACTGCCCCTGTTCCTAAATATATGTCTTTGTAGAGATTCCAGTATGGACCACATACAGATGTATATAGATGCATTTTCGAGTGTATATTCACTCATTTTGCTCCGTATGTAGCCTATAGTGGAATCTCTAGAAAGACGTATATTTAGGAATGGAGGTACGAGGTAGTATCATGTATGACATCTAGATATCTAATTTAGCAGCCAGTAGTAGAAATCATTGTCTGCACATAGGGATTACTGGTCAAAAATCCTAGCAAAGCACACTGGCAGGCACAGAACAATACAAGAGAGAGAGAGAGAGACGTTCTTACAAGATCATAGCAATGCCTCAGTCCAGGATCTTGGTTGGCCAAGCTGTTAGATCTAGAAGAAACAGCATCCTTGTAGTTTTTGCCAGCAGCATAATAGGTAACAGCGACCGGTTAGTATATTTGAAGTACATCGGGTAGGTGATGCTGGATGGGTTTAAAGGTGACAAGTACCTAGGCCGTGGTGGGTGCTTGGCATCTCTCCAGACGGTGGGAATCAGGTTAGAAACGTCGAGGGTGATGACGCTGCGCTGGCTGTCGGGGTCCGGTAAGGAGATATAGAACCGTCGAGTAGGGTGTTCGTGGAGCGGCTCCGGTAGGGTGGACTACGGTGTGGGCGAAGCGGATCTGTGGCCGTGGATGAGGGCGTAGGTGAAGCTGCTCCAGTGGTTGGGTTAAGGATGGTGTCAACGACGCGGATCTATGGCCATGGACAGGGCGTCAGAAGCTGCTTCGGTGGTTGGGTTAAGGGTGGTGTCGACGATGCGGATCTACCGCCGTGGACGGGGCGTCAGAAGATGCTCCGGTAGGTTCGATGAGGGTGCGAGGAAGCAGATTTGAGGCCGTGGACTTGTGAGTTGGCAAAGCGGCCCTGGTAGGGTTGAGAATGGTATAGGCGAAGCTACTTCGGTAGGGTTGACGATGGTGTCGGCGAAGCGGCTCCGGTAGGGTTGAGGAAGGTGTCGGCGAAGTGGCTCCGGTAGGGTTGAGGAAGGTGTCAACCGAAGAGGATCAGAGGCCATCGACGGGGGCCTCGGTGGGGCAGCTACGGGGGGTGTGGACGAAGCGTCTTCGGTGTGGAGTACGAATGAGCCGCTGCAGATGTGCGGCGGTTGACGAGAGTACCGGCGAAGCAGATCCGGTGTCGTGCATAAGGCCGACACTGAATGGGCTATGGTACAGTGGTGGATGAGAAGTCTACTTGTTTCTAGGGGAGGTGGGAGGGGTAGATGTGGCCGGAGAAGCAGATCCGGCGAGGTGGACGCTGCTGGCAGTGAATGAGCTATGGTACGCCGGTGGATGAGCAGTCTAGGGTTTCGAGAGAGGAGGGGAGAAAGGGCGATGAAGTACGGACGACGTGATGTATGATGCTCTGGTGCTGTGGAGTTAGTCGTTTTTGCAGGAGGGGGAGAGGAATTGGGGGTGCCGTGTAGTGGGGGAACCGGAAGTTACCAAAGCAGCCCCGACCTATCATGTAGATTAGGGCGGTATTGCAACTGTTGGTCTCCGTGTACCAAGGACAAAAGTGGGATTTCGCATGCTAAAGACTAAGGTGGCAGAAATTTTAGAAGGAGGCGGGAGATTTTGCCGCCTGCGGATCGTTCATATCCAGTTTCAACTAATTTTGGACCGTGCTAGTGGGAAGGTCATGCTAGACTGTGTACATGGGGCACGCGTCAGCAGTTAATAACTGGTGTGAAGTCCACCCCATAAAAATAAAATAACTCGGGATGATGCGCTGATAACTTGGACGTTCACACGTGCGCGGCCAATCGTATGGGTGTAGTGGCGCGTTCACAAAAAAGGGATCAAATGCTCAGCCTATGTATTTCTCGTGTAAATAGATAATTTAGTGCCATTGGTTATTTACTTTAAACATAATGCATTGACGTGTTAGTGTAGAGGCGCACAAAAAGAAATGGATATTGTAGTCAGCTACTTAAAAGTGTTACCTCATATGATTAAATAGCCCCCATTTCATAAATTGCATACCCGTTGAATTCATATATGAATATTACATATATTACTTCAAAATAGAAACTTAAATCATCCAAGACTAATGAATTTGAATGCAAGAGTAACAATGGTGCATGTACATGATAGCTACATTGGTTGTTTGAAGAAACATCACTGTAAGTTTGGCATGCACAACTGAAAAGGTTTATTTAAATAGAAAAAATGTGATATGTGAGTGTCCAATCTTTATAGCGATGAATCGATATTGTACCTTTGGCCACGATACCAAGTAGATATTGACTTATGTTCAAGCAATGCACGTCCACGATCACTAGATAGTGATACGTGAATGAATTATGCAATCTCTCTCACACGCATACATATCTCATTTCCCTGTGGGCATCGAAATCACACGCGCGCACTTCGTGTATATCTCTCCCTCCGTGAGGGTTAAATTCATCTTTCTACCCCATCCTACAAGTCTCTCACACAGAAACACACACGCTCTCTATGTCTAACACGCCCACCCCTTTAATTCCGCCCACCCACAGCCAGTAATGTCTCAAAGTATAATAATGTCTCTCACACATATGCTATCTACCTATCCCTTAATATAGCTAGATATGTGTCACACAAACTCCTTCTACCTACTAGCAAGATGCCCACGCGTTGCACGGAACATCAAGATGCATTTGTATGAGAAGTTTATCTTGTGGGAGAAAAGGATGAACGAGGGAATGCCTTATTTGCAAATGTGGAGAGGGGTGTGGGTATCTTCTTGCAAAATTGCCATAGTTTTCTTCCTGTCCGTTGGATATAAATCGGATGGCCTATATTGCAGGATGGCAGGAACACCATCATCACCAACTCTATTTTTTTATAAGAGTAGAGATATGTGAGTGTCACTGCCCCCCCCCCCACACACACACCCACACTTCCCAACACCAAAGGAGTAGGGTGACACCTCGATCTTGATACTAATCTATCGACTGGCTTCTCTCTCAAACATACACACACACACACTACCCGGCACCGAAGGAGTAGGGTGGCACGTCGATCTTGATAATAATCTATCTACTCCTCTTTCAAACACACACGCACGCGCGCTAGTTGTGCCTCTGTGCCTACCGCGCACACTCTCGATACGTCTTTATCTCCCCTAACAATGACAGCAGAAGGGTGACAACTCGATCTGATCATAATATGTCAATTTGTTTCTCTCTCAAACATTTTGTCTCGGTGCCTTGCTCGGTAGCCCCCTCGATATGTAGTCTTCTCGCGTGCGCACAGCTGTAGTGACGATGACGCTGAACCCAGTGTGCCTTGTTTTCACCAGCCTCATGTGATAGTTTTCACCCAGTTTTCTGTTAATTAACAAGGCAACCTTTTATCTGTTACTACTAGTGAATCTGAAATCATTCGGGGCAGACGTAAAATATATCACTTCAACCCAATTATCGCAGCAACTATTTTAAAAGAAATTAGCTAGCTGCCCGTGCGTTGCATGGAACATCAAGATGCATTTGTATGAGTAGTTTATCTTGTGAGAGAAAAGGTTGAACGAGGGAATGCCTTATTTGCGAACATGCAGAGACGTGTGGGTATATTTTTGCAAAATTGCCATAGTTTCTTTCCTATCCGTTAGATATAAATCTGACGGCCTATATTGCAGGATGGCACGCACACCATCATCATCAACTCTGTTTTCTACTCCCTCCGTCCGAAAATACTTGTCATCAAAATGGATAAAAAGAGATGTATCTAAAACTAAAATACATCTAGATAGATTTCCTTTTATCCATTTTGATGACAAGTATTTCCGGACGGAGGGAGTATTTGTCTTTTTAGAGATTTCAACAAGTGACTATGACCGGACCTTACCAACATACTCAAAAAAGTAGTCCATAATTTTGATGTTACCCTCTTTTCTTGGCGGTGCAGTGCCATCTGGAAACCTCATAAATAAATAGAGTACTACATGATACTAATATATGATACATGGTGCAGGAGTACTAAGTATTATTAATACAGTTTTGCTAGAACTCATCTAGATGAGATATAATTTGGTCTCATTCATCTTTTATGGTCATTGGATGTGATGCTATATAAGATGCGTGTGTGCTGATGTGGGTTGTATTTGTTCTTGTGCAACGAACTGACCACTGCATGCCATGTTTGATAGTCTCAAGTCATTAAAAGCATACAAGCCCCACATCTCTTCTTGGTTGATTCCTCTATTTATGTCAAAAAATAAGAAGCAACGTGAGAGTTAATGCACCCCGCCTATGTGTTTACTATTTGGTTTTCGTAAGATGACTTAATACTCACCTAGACGGAGGGAGTATTCGATTTGACAACGAGCGGCGCAGTTCCCGATACGGCTTTAATGCAGACGAGGGAGGGAGTAGCAGTTCCTGATATGTTGAATGGCCAATGCATCCTCCTTCAATTAATGGATGAGGGACGTAATGGGAGGAGATCCGGGAAAAGAGGCTGCACGATGTGAATGCAACGCAGTTTGCCCTCATTGCCCTCATATAAAGTCGCCCCTCCATTCCAATGCATCTACCACATCATACGCACCTAAGCATTTTCCTAAGAACCTACACTAAGCGCAAAAGAGCTCACTCCAGACCCATGGCGGCGATGCACGTGAGCGGCCAGCGGCTACGCCAGATGGTCCACGACGCCGGCCTGCGGCATGGCGCCGAGGATCGTCTCCAGACGGTGTTGGAGACCGGCTGGTGGATGGCCGCCTTCGATGCCAACTACGACTCTCAGTTGGACCAGGTGATCATTGCCACCAGCAAGAAGTTCACCATCCTCAAGAAGCGCGCGGACGACATCGCCGTACTCCTCCAACCCGCGTGCCCGGGCTCCTCATTGCCTGCCACCCTAATTTTCCTCCATGGCGGGAACCTCTTTCAAGCACTAGTTGCCCTGCGACTGCCCGCCGACGCCACGAAGAATGTCCACCTGGAGGTCGCGCTCACCGCAAGGCGCCTCGCCCTGCAAGAATTCGTCGACCTACACATCCACATGTACGAGGAAATCATGTACATAGGTATTTACAAGGCCAGTGAGGACATTACGACGTTGGCCTTCCTCAACCGGCTAGAAGCCTTGGATGCCTTTGTTGAGAAGCACCTCGACCTCGCCACAAAAGCTGCCGCTCCTTAGCCGCCAGTCGGTGGCCCCGCGCACTAAGTTGAGGAGGAGGAGGTCGTACTTCCGTGGATCAATCTTTTTTCTTGCCTTCTGTAACCACCACTGTGATCGCATCATCGTGGCCTTACTTCTTATTGTGTTGTTGCATTCTCGTTCCAGTCAATACCGACATGTGTGATCCCTTTGCTTAATTATATGCATCACTGTAACTAGTACTCCATCCGTCAATTTATAAGTTGTTCTTACCTTTTCCATCAACTTCGTGCAACGCACGGGCATCTTGCTAGAAACACTAGAATATGTCTATATAATCCGTATGTGATAGTCCATTTGAAATCTCAAAAAAGACAAATATTTAGGTATGGAGGGAGTAATATATTAGGAGTATATCAAAACTATAGTGATTTCTTTCAAGTTTGTGAACAAATATTACTATTCTACTACTTTGGATCCGTCGCACGGCACATGCACATTGCTAGTAAAAGGAAAAGGCCTACCGCGTTCGCGTCACACCCCCACACGCCCGGGAATCGGGAGTACAACACGGCCCATCCGGCACGACACATAGCTTAGGGAAGGTGTGTTGCCTAGCATTTTCAATTTCATGTGGGACCATCGTTGAGCAAACCGACACCCCGCCCGCCGCTGGGTTGGAAAACAGAAACGAGGGGAAGATCTAGCTGTAGCACGGAAGCCAAGAAATTTGGTGTCAGACGGGGCTCGTTGATAGAGTAGGAGCATTCCGTACTAGTACTACTCCTACTAGTACCAAGTTTGTACTCCTAATACTATATTACTAGTACTACCACTATACAACTAGTAGGTACGTGCACGACACAACATCGTAGGAACAAAGAACGGGAACATCTTGTTTTGGGTGATTTATCTTTTTTCAATCAACATATTATGAATAATATGATGTGGGGGCGCCCATGAAGCTTATGTGGCTTGGTTGCATGGCTACGGAAGGTTAGAGAAAAATAAATAGGTAATGTGTTTAGGGTGCACTCCACTAAATAGATGTATATATATATATATACTTTGGATCCGTTGCAACGGACCGGCACATCTATATCTATACCCCCTATATAGTGTGTGAAAAACTTTGGAAGTTGGTCGTTGGATGAAGCCAATCCGACGGTACAAAGATGGAAAATCCGAGCACTACTGGCCGTTGGATATCATCCACCAGATTCTGCCACATGTATAATCTAGAAGACTCCATGGTTGAACTTAATCCATGACTAACTTTGCCAGAACTAAGCTTAGGCAAAGTTATTAGTTCTTCAAACCGAGAGAAATAAGTTGGCAAGCCTAAGGCAATCTTGCCACATTTTGTGTGTGTATGTCATGTGGGGCCTTAGTGTGGCTTGCCTAAGTTGTGGCTTGGACCAAACACTCACCTAAGTTAATCAAACTTGCCTAACCTTACATTCCACCACATTTTGCCACATGTTAGAATCCAGAAAGCTCCACATGTAGAAGCATAATGCACAAACCACCAGAATCTCATGCGTGCAATGCACGTGTACCTTACTAGTACTAGTTGGTAGTAGTAAGAAACAAATTCCAGTTTTGGCACGAGCTCGTACCACGGGAGCACCACAAGGCCTGCCGCAGGAGTTACATTTCCCTCTCGGGGCCCACGGGACCGAACTTCAGTGGCTTAGTGCCCGGCCTATGAGTCAATGACATGCGTACCTTAAATGTGGCTGGCCCACATGTCATTCTCATGGTGGTGGCGTGGTTCGCGACTCGCTCGTTCGAGATGAACCGGCCGATGGTGGCGTGGCCGTGGCGAGGGTGCCACACCTGGGCGTCGGGGCGTTACGAGGCGTAGATGGCCACACCGGTGGGTACTACCTGTAGTACCCCCTCCGGTCCTTTTTACTCTACATATTAGGTTTGTCCGAAGTCAATCTCATCCAACTTTGACCAAGTTTATATAAAAAATTATAGACATTCACATAACAACACCAATATCATTAGATTCATCTTGGAATATATTTTCATATTATATTTATTAGATATTATAGATGCTAATAATTTCTAATATAAATTTGGTCAAACTTAGCAAAGTTTGACTTTCAGCAAATCCAATGTGCAGAGTAAAAAGGACCGAAGGGAGTACATAAGTACTCCAGCTGAGGATTGATGCCCGGGACGAAATGTGTCACAGCCGCTGGATGAAAATTCGATGGTGCGGGAGTATGGATCGGAGCACAGCAGCGGAGCAGGCAAACCGCGTCCAATCGGGTGTGTCTGTGGTAGAAAGTTGATGGTCACCGCAGTTCAGCTGGCCCGCATGTCATGCACACAAAGGAAGAGGAGCGGTGGGGCCGAGAGGGATGAGGGGCACGTCGGGGGGATGAGGATCCCCTAACGCAAACAATCCTACCATTCTGTCACTAACATGTGGGACCCATAAGCATGGGTCCCACCTGTCAGTGAAGGAAAGACAGGGCAAGGCAGTGATAGCCACGTCAGAGGATCCATGTCCACGTCGGGGGACGTCGTGTCGTGGGTTGGCGCAGCGTCATGGGAATCGCGTGTGGGTGTGGTAGTGGTAGAAACAAGAAACGTGATGGTCGCCGTGGCTCAACTTCCATGGACAAGTTGTCATGTCTGCTGACACATGTATATCAAAACTAGAGTTTTTATATTTCAAGCATGTGAACAAGTATTATTCTACTACTTTGGATCCATTGCAACGCACGGGCCAGCACATTGGTAGTAGTAGTGTCCATCTCTAGCTCTAGAGGCCTTCCCTCGTTCATCCTTTTCTCTCACAAGATAAACTACTCCTACAAATGCTTTGATGTTCCATGAAACGCACGAGGATGTTTCCTTGGGGGTCTCTCCAGCGTGGCGTGGCCGTAGTTGCAAGTTGACGCCCCTTGAGATGCCGACGTTGAGGGGCACTCGGATTTCCTCCGATGAGCAGGTAAGATGAGTTTGTTCACATAGTAAATGCATTCTAAAGACTACTTCCGTGTCCAGTTCCTAATTCTCCTCCTGCCCACTGTTTCACGGGTTAGGCTCGGTGCGAGTGGAGATTGGCTTGCATATGTACGGGGTTTGGATGCAAATGAAGACGAAGGGGAGGTGAAGAAGCCGAGGAGAATCGGTTCCCGATGGAGAAGTAAATGGGAGAAGTGGCGTGCAGGCAGTTGATTAGACGGCTAGGTAGACTAAACGAAAAGGCTATGTGGGTAAACTGATGAGTCGTACCTGTTTGTGTACGTGCCCATCCTTCCTGATAGGTGGGACCTATGCAAAATTATAAAAAAAATGTGTCATAGTTTTTTTTTTGAGCACGTGAGTGGGAGACACAACATATTCTAGTTAAGGAATACTCCCTCCGTTTAGGTGATTATAAGTCACCTTATGAAAATCAGGTTTTCCCAAAACCTTTAGGCGTGGAGCATTAACTTCCTGCTCGATCCCCTCCCAGCCTCGTTAGCCAGCATTCTCTTCCTCTGCTGCCGCATTCTACCTTTCCATTTTCCTCTTCTCAAGTGTGGAACAATCTGCATGCCGTCCTTGATGCACCAGAACGACCACTGCATGCATCGCGGCAGGGCGTTGATTGGGCATGCACAAGAATTTGGTTATGCTCGCAATATGGATGATACCTGAACGATGAAGTGAACAGGCATGCTAGCACGGGAGACCTATTTCCGCTATACAATACTGGAGTACTCATGTTCCTACTACTAGTAGTAGTAGTAATACAACTGTGGTAAACTTGATGGTCAAAATACTATTCATCCGGTCCTCATAGTGAAGTGACAACACCCTGTGCCTAACACTAGTCCAGGCGGCGTGTTCGGGTTACCAAAGTCAGCCTCACCCTATGCACTGTGCAGTCTATCACCGCTGTTGTACAGCACATTGGCGCCTCGCCTCGTCTCCCTCTCTGCTCCCATAGCACCACTCCATCTCCATCACCTTCTCCGTCTCCGTCTCCATCTCACTGTGCCCCCGTGTACCGTCGCCTCACTCGCCTCCCCCAGTACCACTATTCCCTCGCTAGCCGCTCCAGCCCCGACATCCTTCTCCCCCGTAAATCAAGCCCCCTTCCAAACTCCACCATGGCCGAACGCGAACCGCGCAACATCCATATGAGCCGCAATTGGAGCAATCTCCCCAATGACATCCTCGACCTCTGTTGTTCGTGTATGGATATGTTGAGCGCCCTGCGGCTGGCTGCATGCTCGAGGGACATGCACACGGCCATCATCGAAGCGAGGCCTAAGCTTTTCAAGACACCCTGCTTGCTGCTATCTGGTCTTGCGAGATTGGCTCACCATGATACGGAGGCGTGCATGATGCCCCTCGACTTCAATCCGATCTCCATTAGCTGAAACTTCTTTGCAGGTATGTAGTGGCTCGCCGTACATCATTTCCCTCGACATTGATCCGATCACCATCGCTCGAAACTTCTTGGCAGGTATGTATTGGGTCAGCATGAACTCCCATTGGATGGCTGCCTTCAGAGAAGATGGTAAAAAGTTGGTGCTTGTGAAGTTCCAGACCTCCCATGAGATTATCCTTCCTCCGTTGGATTATATAGAGTATTACCATCGCGGTCCAAGTCATCTAGATTACTACATCAGTTGGACGGACCTTGTTTTGCAGAAAATTGTAATCTGCCAAGTGCCCACACGACATGCGAATTACATAGACTTCAAGCTAATTGCCTTGTTCGACCGCGGACTCACGTATCTTTACGCCGGTGCCTTCTTTAGCTGGAGACAACTCGGCTCGCAGTGGATCATCGTCAAAGCTGATACACACTTCTGTGATGCTATTGAACACAATGGCATCATCTACGCGATCGACAAAGCAGATGGCACCACGTATTGTTGGGACGACACATGTAAGTTGTTTTCGTCTGATGTTAATGATGACGCCGTGACACTGTTTGAAATTTTTGTGATGATTGGCATATCCCTGTTTGAGCAGAATTTGAGTAGAACTATGGCAATGTATTAGAGACGCCGTAAATCAGCTATATTTTGAATGAGTTAATTCATGTGATTGTGACCATGTCATTACAACCAATTTGTACCCTGAATAATCAAACGGTTAGGAATATATGGATATTATCCTTATTTTACAATAATCTATATACTACTACTAAATATGAGTGTGTATCAATGGCCATGTTAGTTTCCTCATTTTCATGATGTAGAAACATGCACCACACTATTGGTTTCATCTAACCATACATTAGGGAAGTAAATGTGCATATGGAGAACTCTATATTTGGAAGTAATGAAATCCTGCAATGCTTACCATGTGTACATACCTATATTCGCCCTTCAGCAATCAATGGCCAGAATAATATCCTCACAAATTTTTTTCCCACAGAAGACGAGTATATAACAATGCATGGTCTGTTAGTTACCTTGAAGAATTTGTTTGTGAGGACAGAACATGATTACATAACATGCATGACATGGTAGTTTCCTGTGAAGAATCGATTGCGAGATAACATGATTATAACCATGCATGGCACTTCTATATTTTCGAACCCAATATACATTTCCCTGTATTTTCCTCCCAGTTCCAACTGGGACATATCAATGTTGTTTCTTGCATTATCCTACTCATACTCTGAACAATGCTGATCTTACATTAACAATGCCTGTCCTTTTTGATATGATGCAGTGTTCCTACAGTTACTTCCCTTTGTAATCACACCACATGTGCCAAAAACAGGGAAGCACAAATGGTTCCTCGCTCGATCAGACAATGACAAAAGACTGATGATCATTCGGACACACGAGCCGAAAAAGTTATATTGCAAAAACCCCACTGTATACAAGCACCTTGTAATACGTGAGTATCCAGACAGTGGTTGTTACGTCTATGAGAAGGATACCATCTTGTTGGGGCCTTTAGGATTTTTTAGTTGGAGGCGGGTAAACAGCCTTGGTTCACACTCTCTGTTTCTCAGACTCAATTATCCGATTAACCAGGAGATCACCGTTGGCAAGGACCTTGATGGCAGAGAGGCTCTGTTTGCTATGGAAAACTGTGTCTACACGACGAGCCCTAGGAGTTCGGGAGCAAACTCCCCTGATTGTCAATGATACAGCCTGCAGCCAGAAGAAGGTGACAATGACAAAGGCATCCGGATTAACTTTGACCCTTGCATGTCTCAATTACGACAGGCAGTGATGTGGTTCAAGCCTTCAGGGTGATAGGTAATTGGGCTGTTGCATCGAAAGGGTGGAGTACTGGTGTCTCCGGATCACTGGTTGCTGAAGCGGGGCTGCAAATTATGATGGTGTTGGATCATCTCTTTGAATGACTTTGTTGTCTTTGCTGCTGGTTCTGGATGGGTAGTTCTTTCTTTTGTTATGCATATTCCTTGTCATTTGGTCATCCTCGTCTATGTCACTCTTACTATGTAATAGTTGCTTCTGTTTAGAATGTCATTCTCGTCTGGATCACGAGAGTCTGAGCGCTGCAGATGGGTGCATTTTGGTGGTGTAGCAAGACTTCTTATGAACTATCATGTCTTGATGTTTATGTCAGTAGTAGTCACTAGTCAGTGTTTGAATGTTGTATATATCGTTGTTTCGAACTGTTTATTATCTTGAACTACTGGTGGGCTAAATGAGGGCATCACCATTCTCCAGTGTTCAGAGTATATCTCCTTTTTTCAAGTTATATAATTTGAGCTCAGTGTCTTTTCGATGATGTACACTTGTTTGGGCCAGTGAGGTGTCGTTGAATATGGGCCGAGTAGTAACGCAATGCCAAACAGGTCAATTATGACTCTCAGGCCGGGTTCTCAAAAGATCCTGGAAAAAAAGGTTGGGCTCTCCAATAAAAAGGACTCTTAGGCTGACATGTGGGCGCCACCGGTGTTTTCGTGCGTGTGCTCGAAATTCATGCTACCTTTTCTTCCCCAGTCTCCCGCCCCTCCCCCACCTCTGGAATCTCGATTCCTACTCCAGTTCCCCCAAATCCCCCTCCTGTACTCCCTATACTCAAGCACACTATCATGTCGCCGGTCAACGCGGATCTCCGAGCCGAAGATCCTGAGGTCCGTCCTGCCTTCGGTCGCTGCGTGATGTCGCTCAACAGTGGAATGGCGGTGCTTGACGACCAGTTTGCCGGGAAAGTGCTGATGGTAACCATCAACGGCGACCGGCCTCCCGTCTTGCCGGATGACCTTGTCAAAGCTCTTGGCATTGCGCACGGCATCCAAATAAGTGGCTTGCTCGTCGAAGTCTGTCCGCCACCAGCTGATTTCTTCATCAGGTTCCGGACAACTTTTGATTGCAGTCATGTGTTCGAATCTTCCCGGCGTTTGTTCTGCGATGGCGCGCTGGTGAGCTTTGATCGGTAGCACCCAGGATGGGGCTCGGTGACCTCTGAGCTTGAGTATTTAACAAAGCTTACCTTCCACGGCATGCCTCGACGTGCTTGGAACAGCGAGTCCATGATTGAGCTTATCAATGACCTTGGAGGTGAGCTCCATAAGTATGTTTGTTCCTCCAGCCAGCTGGGCTCTGACGGTTATGGCATGGATGAAGAAGCCATCCACCATACCGAAGGTGATTGGTGTTGAGATACCGGTGCAGGAACCGGGGTTGTACTATTCGTCGCCACCAAGGCCGTCGCGGACCACGTTAGGGATGTACCTGTATCGAGTGTTCGTGCATGTCGAAGAAGTGGTCAATCCATCAATCGAAGTCCTGCCGCCGCCGCTGGTGCCAGGGTCCGTCGACGACGTCCATTACAGGAGTCAACGTCAGACTTTCCCCATGTTGCTCGGAATGATGGATGGCACAGGGCCTACTCCATCGCGCGGCGGAGGCCACTGCTTCTTTGGGAGAAGAGGCAGGGCTGGCTGCCTGGATGTGCTCTGATTTGAGGTAACAACTGAATCTTGTCAGATACTAGTTAAATCCGAGCTATGGGTGTGAAGCATTGATATGCCAGTACATTTGATTGTGACGTGTTCTAATTTTGCTCCTGGACTTTTTTAGAAAGGGTTGTACATCAACTTAATGTGCTAGCAGAACTTATTGTGTTGTCTGTCTGTTTTCTTTGCACAACATTCAAGATATTTCCCCGTCATTGATAAAGACGATGAACCATTATGTACGACTCCGTTGGTTTCAACATAGCCCTTCCTGTAGCGATCCACTACTTCCATCATGATTGTGTCGCTTGCGTGAAATTTTTGTATGCAAGTTCAGTGTGCTATGATGTTCTATATGATTGTGTCAACTATATAAGTTTTTGCTGAGCATCAACAATGCATATGGCTGAAAGATGTATTTACGAGCATCGACCGATGGGTCTCTCTCTATCTCTCTCTCTCACACACACAGACACACACGCGCACACGCACAAGTGGGACCCGTTGAATTATTTATTTGCTCGTGACAACTTTTAATTAGGTTCCACTGTAATCTAACTTTTTTCTTAAGTTATTAATTGAGCTTAGTGACTTCAAAAAGTTGTACAGAAGCCTTGTTTGGGCCTTTCCGGTGTCGCTGAATGTGGGCTGAGTAACCATGTTAGGTTGTACTGTACTACACAGGCCTTTTTTTCAACATCAGCAATCCAACTGGGCCGACAGTTCTAGACAATATCCGGGTCAACTTGTTATTCTCTGCCCCGCTGGGCTGCAAACTTTCCTAGGAGGTATGCATTAGGCTTAACAAGAAAATGGACTTTAAGAAATAATAAATGGGATGTAATTATAATAACTAGACAGTTACTATGCACCAAACACATAATTAGTTTGAAAAATATATTATTTTTGGAATTTGAAAATTTTAATTTCATTACTTGTTGCGCGCGCAATATTTCATTGGATTTTAACGTAATACAACTTTATTTTGAAATTATATTTAACCTGTCTAGAAATTTTGGATAAAAATATTTCGGATCCCATCAAAATGTGGGATTTTTTAATTTTGTTTTGAGCGGTTGTTTGAAATTATTAATCATTGTCCTAGCTAGAAGTTGGGTTGTACTTTAAAAAAACTGTAAATGGGTTGTAGTAAATTACATTAGAATTAAAAAAATGGGTTGTACATTCTTAAAAATCGCAAATGGGCTACTTTAACACACATCAGGGTGGATTGGTTTGTGGGCACCTAGGGAAATCCAATTCTGTCCAAGGAGAATCCCGGGGTATCCGTGTGATTTTTCCTATGGTTTGCCACCCAGGCTCAAAGGTATCATTATGTTATTCGTGCTAGAAACTTCCGTGTGCAGTCACAAGCCATTATGGGCTCTGGCATAGTTGAGTGTGTTGTGTGATCTCTTACAGTTGTAGACTAGGAGATGTAGGGGATGTAGGTGGTACTGTCTACCCGTCGTAGCGATCTAACGCTTCTGAAAGACTATGTCTCGGTCATCCTTTTCTCAAACAACATGCAGTGCGAGAAATCCAGCGGAGGAGATCGAGTCTTGTGGGGAAAAGAGCGCAAACCTATGCAGAGTGTACAAACTAATCATGGTTAGTCGTGTCCCCGGTTATGGACATCTTGAGTATCTGGTGCTTGAATTATTATGTTGATCTCATCACTTTACTTAATTAATTTATTGGGTTATTAATTATTAATTTGGGATTGAGATGGGGTTATCATTCTCAATCTTTTCAACAAACTTTGTTGTTAAATAAAATATATTTCTTTGTTGTAGGGAAAAACTAGCTTTCTGCAAAATGATAACCATAGAGCCTCCACCAGCTATATATGCATATAGTTATAGTTGTTTCATGTTCATTGCTCTATAGTGTTATTTTGCCAGCATATTCCATGTGCGGACCTACACAGGCTACAACCTATTATGTTCCGGAGTTTTCAGGCGATGAGTAAGGTGCACTAGGTCATTGTCATGCACTCAGCTATGCCGTTGGAGTTGATGGACTCATTTACCTTCGAAGCTTCTGCTGTTATCTTATTAGATGGCCTTCAGCCATATTATTGTAATAAGTTCTCTTTTGAGACATCCGATGTAATAAGTGTATGATTGAACTCTGTTATAAATCCCCGAGTATTGTGTGTGTCAGCATTACCGATCCAGGGATGACACTTATACACAGATATTTGACCGTCTGAGGTCGGATCGCTACAAGCACCATGTTTAAGTAGAGTTATAGCAGGTAAAAGAGGGGTTACACCACTACATAGAGGGGGAAGAGTTGGTGGTGACGGTGGTGAAGTTGTTGGTGTAGATCGTTGTCGCGATGATGGCCCTGGCTACATTCCGGCGCCACCGGGAGAGAGGGGGAGAGAGCCCCCCGTCTTCTTCCTTAACCTTCCCCCTAGATGGGAGAAGGGTTTCCCCTTTGGTCCATGGCCTCCATGGCGGCAGAGGGGCGAGAACCCCTCCGAGATTGGATCTCTCTCTCTGTTTCCTTCTGTTTCTGCGCTCCCTGATTCTGCCCTTTCACCGTTTCTTAAAATCCCAGAGATCCATAACTCCGATTGGGCTGAAATTTTGACACGGTTTTTATCCAGATATTGCCTTTCTTGCGGCGAAAGAAGGGCACCAACCGCCTTACAGAGTAGCCACGAGGGCCCAGGGCGCGCCCTACCCCTGGGGTGTGCCCCTCACCATCATGGGCCCCTCGCGCATCGTCTGGCATTTATTCCACTTCCCAAAATTCACATATATTCCAAAAAAATCTCCGTAAGTTTTTATCCCATTTGGACTCCATTTGATATGGATTTTCTATGAAACAAAAAACATGCAACAAACAGGAACTGGCACTGGGCACTGGATGAATATATTAGTCCTAATAATTGTATAAAAAGTTGCCAAAAGTATGTAAAAGTTGTAGAATATTGGCATGGAACAATACAAAATTATAGATACGACGGAGATGTATCAGTGCCAGCAAGTTGGGTCAAAAGTGTGTAACGGTTGGATCTTGTGTCGAGGCTATATATACCCCTCCACCCCTTCTTCCTCTTAGAGGAGAGCCATCAGAACATGCCTATATTTCCACCATTCATTTTCTGAGAGAGAACCACCTACTCATGTATTGAGATCAAGAGATTCCAATCCTACCATTTGAACCTTGATTTCTAGCCTCCCCCAAGTTTCTTTCCACTCAAATCCTCCTTCCACCATAGCCAAATCTGTGAGAGAGAGAGAGAGAGAGTTGAGTGTTGGGGAGACTATCATTTCAATCACAAGAGCAAGGAGTTCAACATCAACACACCGTCTATTACCTTTTGGAGAGTGGTGTCTCCTAGATTGGTTAGGTGTCTCTTGGGAGTCTTCGACATGATGTGGACTTGAACCAAGAAGTTTGTAAGCGCAGGGAGATCACATACTTCATGAAGATCTAACCGAGTGAGGCAAGTCCTTCGTGGGCGATGGCCATGGTGGGATAGACAAGGTTGCTTCTTCATGGACCCTTTGTGGGTGGAGCCCTCCATGGACTCGCACAACCGTTACCATTCATGGGTTGAAGTCTCCATCAACGTGAATGTATGATAGCACCACCTATCGGGACCACGCCAAAAATTCTCTGCATCTCCATTGCGTTTGCACACTCCAATCACATCCCTTTATATCATCGCACTTGCATGATGTACTCTTTCTGCTGCTCATACTCTTGTTATGCTTGTGTAAAATGTATTGTGTGCCCATTAACATGTGCTAAACTCAACTTTAACTTGAAGAAACTAAAAAGTTCCACTTTTACTTGTTAAGGGTCTAATCACCCCCTCCTCTAGACCCCTCTTCTTGATCCTTTCAGTATTTGACAAAGTTCAGCGTGGGGACGAGATTTTTTAAGTCTCTCCTTTCACACACCCCGAAACTTAATCTAGCATCAAGAATTATAACATGTGTAGTGGACGTAGGTAGCTAGTATTATATGTTAAATTTGGTTAACCTCATAACTAAAATTTTGCTAAAACTGATTAGAGGATGTCTAACTTGGTTTTGCAGAGTATGCATATGATGTGGTATAGCGTTCATCATGTTAACGAGTTTATGTATGAGATGGTTATATGTTGTAGTGTTAAGTGGCATGCGTGTCACGACATGATGGTTGGAGCCAGGAGATTGCCACGTTAATCTAAATATCGTAGATATAGCCTAGAGGTTACACATGACAATGGAAAACGTACGCGAAGGACCCCGACATGGAGAAGGTGTACGAAGCATGGTACGAGGAGCTATAATTTCGTGCCACGATGGGATTTCTGAATGTGGTGCCATGGCAACATTTTCTGAAATTGCTGCCACCACAACCTTTTTAAAATGATTACCACGACAACAAAATATTGGCCGTCCCGATGCTTCAACAGAAGATTGAAGATGGTCATTGAGGATTCCCGGCGCTCAGGGCTATACCATATGATGCTTTTATGAATTGCGTGAGATGTTTATCCGTTTGTTGTTTGCACCCTTTGATTGTCTTATAGTCAATTATTAGGGTGATCTCTCACAGATTAAATCAAGATTAAATGGTGCTCTTCCGAGTGTTTCAACCGTCTACGACGGTTTAGCATCTCGGAGTACGTCATGTCCACCTTAGTACAAATGAGATGATATATGCAAGATGGAGATGGTCAAACCATGTATGCAAATAGCATTCAATTATCTTGAACTTCTGGCAGAATCGTTTTGAGCTCGAAGCACGAAGCATTGAAATATGAACAAGAGTCATATGGTGATATGATCGGCAATAGTTTGCCCACCAGTCACAATTCACTCACTCTAAATTTGATTTGAGTGGGAGTGCACTCTATATTAAAATTTGTTTAATCACTAGTGCAACATTAATTATGATTAAATGTCTAAATGAATTTTATGTTTATTGTTGTAGATCAATGGCTCGCAATATTTTCAACTTAGCCCCTATGTTAGAGAAAGAAAAGTTTGGCTGCTAATGGTAACTATGCGGATTGGATCCAAAACTGGAGATTTGTTCTTAGGAGTGCTAAGGAGTATGTGCTCGATTAACCCCTAGGTGATGCTCCTGCAAATGCTGCTTATGCTGCTCGTAGTGATGACTATGATTTAGTCCAGTGCCTCATGTTAAGTTGCATGGTTCCTGAACTACAGAAGCGTTTTGAATGATCTACTACTCAAT
Organism: Triticum aestivum; assembly: GCF_018294505.1. Taxonomy (NCBI): domain Eukaryota; kingdom Viridiplantae; phylum Streptophyta; class Magnoliopsida; order Poales; family Poaceae; genus Triticum; species Triticum aestivum. Next base: position 146,240,560 of record NC_057794.1, on the reverse strand, counting down.
TTATAATTGGGGCACTGGAAGTTCTGTATAAGAAGCAGGCAAGGACTGATTGTTTTGAATTAACCAAGGCCATGATTGAATGCAAGATGAAAAGGGGTTCCTCAGTGAGTGAGCATATAGTAAAGCTTGCTAGCTATCTTGATAGACTGGCTTCCCTGGAATTTGGAATTCCTCCAACACTTGGTGTAGATATTGTGCTTGTTCCACTCCCCCGTCTTACAATGGTCTTTATCATGAATTACAACATGAATGGGATGGGAAGAAGTGCAAACGAGTTGTTTGTTATGCTCAAAACTGCGGAAGCTGGAATGTAGAAGAACAAAACAGTATTGATGGTCAATAAGACCACCAATTTCAAGAAGAGGGGCTAGTCCAAGAAGAAGAAATCTACTGAAGCTGGTAAGACCGAGTCTCGGAAGAAGAACGAGGGTGGGGCCTCTAAAGAGACTGAATGTTTCTACTGCAAGCAGAAAGGACACTAGAAGCGTAACTGTAAGAAGTATTTGGTAGATAAGAAGAACGGTTCTTCTGGTAAAGCTATAACAGTTATACAAAGTTAATTCTGTTCTACTTGTAATTTTTTGCATGTCATAAGTATTTGATACTAATAGGTTGCTCTCGTTTTGCAAACCGATACAGGCACTACAAAGATCTCACAAGGAGAGAAGAAATGAAGTCATGATGCAAGTCGGGAATAGTGATGGGATCGCTACTTGAAGACCATCAAATTAGTTTCAAGATTTATCTTATAACTGAAAATAATTATTTTGCTTCAAATTTACGTAAAATGCATTATCATATGGGTTGTGCAATGGATATCCTTATAAGTTTTAACAATAGTTGTTCAGATTGTTTTGAGCATATGGTTTTTCATTAAACCTCTATTTTGTGATGGTTTATTCATGATGAATCTTGAAGTTTATGATTTATAACATTAAACCTAAACGTCTTAAGAAGACTGATAAAATCACCTATGTGTGGCACTACGTGGTTACATTGGAGAATTAGTCTTCATAGAGTTGAAATATAAAAGTCTTTTATTTGAATTGACTGAATACATTGTGATGTATAAAGTCCGATGGATATAGCAGGGCGTGTTGAATATTTATACTTCATCAATGTTATTAGTAAATATGATTTTCTTGATAGAACATTGATACGTCTCCGTCGTATCTACTTTTCCAAACACTTTTGCCCTTGTTTTGGACTCTAACATGCATGATTTGAATGGAACCAACCCGGACTGACGCTGTTTTAAGTAGAATTGCCATGGTGTTATTTATGTGCAGAAACAAAAGTTCTCGGAATGACCTGAAACTTCACGGAGATTATTTTTGGAAATAATAAAAAATACTGGCAAAAGATCAAGACCAGGGGGCCACACCCTAGCCACGAGGATGGGGGGCGCGCCCCCTACCTCGTGGGCCCCCTGGAGCTCCTCCGACCTCAACTCCAACTCTATATATTCGTGTTTGGAGAGAGAAAAATCAGAGAGAAAGATTCATCGCGTTTTACGATATGGAGCCGCCGCCAAGCCCTAAACTCTCTTGGGAGGGCTGGTCTGGAGTCCGTTCGGGGCTCCGGAGAGGGGAATCCATCGCCATCGTCATCATCAACCATCCTCCATCACCAATTTCATGATGCTCACCACCGTGCATGAGTAATTCCATCGTAGGCTTGCTGGACGGTGATGGGTTGGATGAGATTTATCATGTAATCGAGTTAGTTTTGTTAGGGTTTGATCCCTAGTATCCATTATGTTCTGAGATTGATGTTGCTATGACTTTGCTATCCTTAATGCTTGTCACTAGGGCCCGAGTGCCATGATTTCAGATCTGAACCTATTATGTTTTCATGATATATGTGAGTTCTTGATCCTACCTTGCAAGTCAATAGTCACCTACTATGTGTTATGATCCGGCAACCCCGAAGTGACAATAATCGGGACCACTTCCGGTGATGACCGTAGTTTGAGGAGTTCATGTATTCACTGTGTGTTAATGCTTTGGTATGGTACTCTATTAAAAGGAGGCCTTAATATCCCTTAGTTTCCGCTAGGACCCCGCTGCCACGGGAGGGTAGGACAAAAGATGTCATGCAAGTTCTTTTCCATAAGCACGTATGACTGTATTCAGAATACATGCCTACATTACATTGATTAATTGGAGCTAGTTCTGTGTCACCCTAGGTTATGACTGTTACATGATGAACCACATCCGGCATAATTCTCTATCACCGATCCATTGCCTACGAGCTTTCCATATATTGTTCTTCGCTTATTTACTTTTCCGTTGCTATTGTTACAATCACTACAAATACCAAAAACATTACTTTTGCTATCGTTACCTTTTGCTACCATTACCACTGCTATCATATTACTTTGCTACTAAATACCTTGCTGCAGATATAAAGTTTCCAGGTGTGGTTGAATTGACAACTCAGCTGCTAATACTTGAGAATATTCTTTGGCTACCCTTGTGTCGAATCAATAAATTTGGGTTGAATACTCTACCCTCGAAAACTATTGCGATCCCCTATACTTGTGGGTTATCAAGACTATTTTCTAGCACCGTTGCTGGAGAGCATAGCTCTATTCTCTGAGTCACTTGGGATTTATATTTGCTTATCATTATGAAGAACTTGAAAGATCCAAGAACCAAGATTTATCCCTCAACTACGAGGGGAGGTAAGGAACTGCCATCTAGCTCTACACTTGACTCACCTTCTGTTTTGAGTAAGCTTGCGACACCTAAACCTGCTTCTGCTATTAATTCTGATATGTCGCATATTATTGATGATGCCACTTCTGCTATGCATGATACTTATGATGAAACTACTTCTATGCCTGATACTACTGTGCCACACGGTGAATTTCTTGATGAACAACTCGCTAGGACAAGAGAGAATGAAATTATTGAAACTGATAATACTAATGAAAATGATTATGAAGGCTCTCCTAATTAATATGAATTACCTATTGTGCATGAGGGCTATGTTATGGATGAAGAAACTAAAAGAGACTTTCTTGCTTGCAATGATAGAAGTGATCTTAAGAAATTATTAGCTAAGCTTAAACAAAAAACTCTGAATGCTAGAATGAAATATGATCCTGCTTACGCTACTTCACCTATCTTTGTTACTGATAAAGATTATGAGTTCTCTATTGATCCTGAGATAATTACTTTGGTTGAATCTGATCCTTTTTATGACTATGAATCTGAAACTGTTGTGGCACGTCTTACTAAATTAAATGATATAGCCACCATGTTCACTAATGATGAGAGAACACTCTAATTTTATATCCTTAAAATATTTCCGTTCTCATTAAAGGTTGATGCTAAGATATGGTTTAATTCTCTTGATCCTGGTTGTGTGCATAGTCCCCAGGATATGATTTATTACTTCACTACTAAATATTTCCCTGCTCATAAGAAACAAGCTGCCTTAAGGGACATATATAATTTTGTGCAAATTGAAGAAGAGAGTCGCCCACAAGCTTGGGGGAGGCTTCTCCAATTACTTAATGCTTTTCCTGATCATCCTCTTAATAAAATTGAAATACTTGATATCTTTTATAATGGACTAACCAATGCTTCCAGAGATTACCTGGATAGTTGTGCTGGTTCTGTTTTCGGGGAAAGAACGCCAGATGAAGCTGAAATTCTATTAAATAATATGTGGACTAATGAAAATAACTGGACACTTCCTAATCCAATTCCTAAGCCAACTCTGAAGAAGAGGGGTATTCTATTTCTCAGTCCTGAAGATATACAAGAGGCAAAGAAATCTATGAAAGAAAAGGGTATTAAAGCTGAAGATGTTAAGAATTTACCTCCTATTGATGAAATACATGGTCTTAATTTACCGCCCGTTGAAGAAATATATGGTTTTAATCCATCACCTATTGAAGAAACACCTGGTCTTGATAACCCGACACAGGTAGTAAAGGTAAATTCTCTCTATAGATATGATAAAGCTGAAATCCCTCCTACTAAGTTTGCTAGCCAATATTTGGATGAGTTTGATAAATTTATGGTTAAGCAAGAAGACTTCAATGCTTATTTTGGTAGAGAATTAAAATGCAGTGCTGAAATGCTTGAACACTGGGGTGATTATATGGCTAATGTCAAAGGTGAACTTAAACTTATTAGTAAACATGCTTCTATGGTTACCACTCAAGTAGAACAAGTACTTAAAGCTCAAAATGATTTTCTCAATGAATTGAATAGTAAGAATAAGGACTATGCTGTTAGAGTGGCTACTAGAACAGGTAAAATGACTCGGGAACATTTGTATCCTGAAGGGCACCCTAAGAGAATTGAGCAAGATTCTCAGAGAAATAATATAGATGCACCTAGTCCTTATAAAAGGAAGAAAAAGAAAAATGATAGGGCTTTGCATGCTTCTAGTGGACCTATTGCTGAAACACGTGAGAATCCAAATGATATTTCTATTTCTGATGATGAAACACAATCTGGTAATGAACATGAACCTAGTGATAATGTTAATAATAATGTTCATGTTGATGTTCAACCTAGCAATGACAATGATGTAGAAATTGAACCTGCTGTTGATCTTGATAACCCACAATCAAAGAATCAACGCTATGATAAGAAAGACTTTGTTTCTAGGAAACATGGTAAAGAAAGAGAACCGTGGGTTCAAAAACCCATGTCTTTTCCTCCCAAACCGTCCAAGAAAAAGGACGATGAGGATTTTGAGCGCTTTGCTGAATTGATTAGACCTATCTTTTTGCGTATGCGATTAACTGGTATGCTCAAAATGAATCCTTCTGCTAAGTACATGAAAGAAATTGTTAATAATAAAAGAAAGATACCGGAAGCTGAAATTTCCACCATGCTTGCTAATTACACTTTTAAGGGTGGAATACCTAAGAAGTTAGGAGATCGAGGAGTACCCACTATACCATGCTCCATTAAAAGAAATTATGTTAAAACTGCTTTATGAGATCTTGGAGCTGGTGTTAGTGTTATGCCTCTCTGTTTATATCATAGACTTGATTTAAATAAGTTGACACCTACTGAAATATCTTTGCAAATGGCTGATAAATCAACTGTTATACATGTCGGTATTTGTGAGGATGTGCCTGTTGTGGTTGCAAATGTTACTATTTTAACAGACTTTGTTATTCTTGATATTCTCGAGGATGATAGTATGTCTATTATTCTTGGAATACCCTTTTTGAATACTGCAGGAACTATTATTGATTGCACCAAAGGCAATGTCACTTTTCATGTTAATGGTAATGAGCATACGGTACACATTCCGAGGAAACAACCTCAAGTTCATAGTATTAATTCTATTGGAAAAGTTCCATCGATTATTTTTGGAGGTTTTGAATTTCCTCTTCCTACTGTCAAGAAGAAATATGATATTCTAATTATTGGGGATGTGCATATCCCCATTGAGGTAACATAGTGTTATTCGAAATTTCTCTGATTCCATTTTATTCGGAATGAGTTTGTTAACAAGACTTGATCAACCTTGCTAATGGATTCCCTTTGATGATCATGAGATGGATGAAGTTATAAAGCACAACCTTCTGTGCCCTCCTTTTACTTTCTGTTATTTATATTAAATAAAGTAAAAATAGTATTTTCTGTCTGTTATCTGAATTATCCATGCAATATAAAAATACCCCGAAAATAAAAGTTCTCCAAATGCCCTACCAATTTAATATGATTTTTTCTAGAATAATTGAGAATATCTGGCACTGAGAACACAGCAGGGGGGCAAGCACCTGGCCACGAGGGTCCAGGGCGCGCCCACCCCCCTAGGCGCGCCCCCTGCCTCGTGGGCCCACGGTGGCCCTCCTCCACTTGTTCCTGCACCCACACACTCCTTCTTCCTCCCACAAACACCATTATCCAGCTCAAGCACGAGTTCTAGCCCCTTTTGCTGCGATTTTCGATCTCTTTGCTCCAGGCACCTCTCACAAAACTGCTTTGTGGGATTGTTCCTTGGTATGTGACTCCTCCATTGGTCCAATTAGTTTTTGTTCTAGTGCTTTATTCATTGCATATTTTTTCTGCTTAGGTGACCCTGTTCTTGAGCTTGCATGTCAAATGTATATGGTTCCAAGTAGTTTTGATGCATGATATAGGCTCTAGGCACTTGTAGGAGTAGTTGCTATCAATTTTGTTGAGTTTGGTTCACTTTTATTTTGAAGTTACTAAAAATTTCAGAAATTTTTCTGAGGAAGAAATATGTTTAGGAAAATGTACCAAGGTGGTTCTTCAAGGAAACAAGGACCCAGGCTTGCAATGTGTGATGCTGATGATGAGCCACCAATAGATGCTCCAGTGCGGCCTTGTGAATGGCCTTCAGAGGACTTCATGGATCGAGCAGGAATTATTGAAGAATTTAACGCATATTTGCGTAACGCTGATCTTGTGAGCTTCGAGGCAGAAAAGTGCCGTCAGTACCACTATCTCACTAGTTCCTTTATGAGGAGGTTTGAATTTTCATCTTCACGCAATTCTCAAACTGTCATGTTTGATCTTTATGAAAATTCTTATACTATGGACTTAGAGGACTTTACCACTGCTTGCAAACTGCCACAATGGGGTAGTGCTACTGAACCTCGCAAATCTGAATTTAGAGATTTTCTTGCTAGTATAACTGTGGGGGAATCTAGAGATATAGCACAAGCTACCACAGGGAGCGTTCATTTTCCTTCTATACATTATTTTGCTCTATTCATAGGTAGGTGCATAAATGGTAAAGATGAAGCATGTCATATGTGTGTCCCTGACCTCAGTATTCTTAGGAGTGTTGTGTTAGGAGATAAATCTTATAATTTGGGAGCCATTGTTGCATGTAGGTTGCATCTTAATAGATTTAATGGAGATTTCTTTGCTAGAATTTATGCAACCCGCATAGCTAATTTTCTTGGTATAACCATACGTGAGGATGATATTGAGTTGCCTCCTGCTTATTTGGATTATGAGGCTATGGTTCGTCATCAGTTTGTTGAGAGGAACGAACAGTTCCTCCAGTACCGACTAATCTTTGACAGACGATGCACCTATCATGTCGCTCTCCCTGCTTCTACTTTCTTTGACTTTTAGGCAAAAGGGAGATATTTTATAACCAGAGAGGAGGCGGAAGAGTATAAGAGGAGAGCTGAGATAGCTTGCCTCCGAGCTGCAGCCCATGATGCAATGACTGTTGCATCACAGTACGACCCCAACTATTACTTTGGATATCCACCAGGCCAGCCGTGGCCATAGACCAACTTAGGCCAAAAGCCTAAGCTTGGGGGAGTACGTGTTTCTCACCAACATTACATTTACGTTCACACACTCATTGCTAGATGTCGGTGCTCATACTTTTTCATTGTAATATCCATGCTAGTTTATTTTCCTTTTTATTGCTTTCTTCTTGTGTGTTTAATAAACCTTAAGAAAAACAGAACAAAAAAATTAGTTGTAGCTTTTAATTAGTTTACTTCCCATGCTTGTAGTAGTAATTAAAAAGAAAACCCAAAAAGATTTCTTGTTCTTCTTTTGCTTGTTGGGAGCTTTCCCGTGTATATAGTTTTATTTCTTTTCTTTTCATTGGGGGTCGATAGGAGAAGATCATGATTAAATTGTTGAAGTGGCTCTTATATGCATTATTGTTGATTTGACAAAAGAGCCCATATTGCCTTGTCTTCTCCTGTTTATTGAATGCTTGCAGATTCGAGCTTAGCCCAATGTGCGTGCACTATTATTACTATCCACATTGTTCGGTCGTGTCAGTGAAAGGCAATTATGACGATATATGATGAACTGATTGAGATGGGAGAAGCTAGTATGAACTCGACCTCTCTTGTTTTTGTAAATATGATTAGTTCATAGTTCCTGATTCAGCCTATTATGAATAAACATGTTTGCGATGACAATTAGGGATCATAGTTCCTTATGCCATGCTTAATTAGCTAGGAGCTTATAATGGTTTACCTTGCGTGCTAACATGCTATTAAGATGGTTGTGATGTGGTATGATGGGGTGGTATCCTCTTTTGAATGATTTAAGTGACTTGACTTGGCACATGTTCACGCATGTAGTTGAAACAAAATCAACATAGCCTTCACGATATTTATGTTCATGGTGGATTATATCCTACTCATGCTTGCACTTAATGTTCATTGACTTTAATGCATGTTCATGGCTGTTGTCACTCTCTGGTTTGTCGCTTCCTAGTCTTTTTCTAGCCTTCACTTGTACTAAGCGGGAATACTGCTTGTGCATCCAATTCCACTATACCTTCCTATATGCGGTATCTACCTACCATTCCAAGTAAATTTGTATGTGCCAAACTCTAAACCTTCAAATAAATATCCTGTTTTGTATGCTCGAATAGCTCATGTATCAACTAGGGCTGTCCGTATCTTCCATGTTAGGAGGGTTATTCTCAAGAGGAGTGGACTCTGCTCCTCACTCACGAGAAAATGGCTGGTCACCCGGATGCCCAGTCCCATGCTTTATGCAAATCAAATCAAAATAATTGCAAACAAAACTCCCCCTGGGACTCTTGTCAGTTCGAGGCACTCGTTGTTTCAAGCAAGCCATGGGTTGATGCTTGTTGGTGGAGGGGGGTATAAACTTTACCATTCTGTTTGGGAACCGCCTATAATGTGTGTAGCATGGAAGATATCTCCATCTCTTGGTTGTTATGTTGACAATGAAAGTATACTGCTCAAAATATTATTCATCTCTTTTTCAGAACCGAGCTCTGGCACCTCTACAAATCCCTGCTTCCCTCTGCCAAGGGCCTATCTATTTACTTTTATGCTGAGTCATCCTCCTCTTATTAGAAAGCACCCGCTGGAGAGCACCTCTGTCATTTGCATTCATTACTGATTAGTTTACATCGAGTATGACTTGACTAGATCTCTTTTATCATGAATTACAATGTCTAGTCAGTCCTTGATCTTTAAAGATGCTCTACATTTATGTTTTGCAGTCTCAGAAAGGGCTAGCGAGATACCATCTTGTTATATCATATTATGATTGTTTTGAGAAAGTGTTGTCACGCGAGATTTATTATTATTGCTCGCTAGTTGATTATGCCATTGATATGAGTAAACATGAGACCTAAGCGTTATTGTGAATATGGTTAGTTTATACTCTTTGCTGAAAACTTGAATGCTGGCTTTACATATTTACAACAACAAGAGCAAACAGAGTTCGTAAAAGTTTTTCTTTATCACTTTTAGTTTGTTAACTGAATTGCTTGAGGACAAGCAAAGGTTTAAGCTTGGGGGGAGTTGATACGTCTCCGTCGTACCTACTTTTTCAAACACTTTTGCCCTTGTTTTGGACTATAACTTGCATGATTTGAATGGAACTAACCTGGATTGACGCTGTTTTCATCAGAATTTCCATGGTCTTATTTATGTGCAGAAACATAAGTTCTCCGAACTACCTGAAACTTCATGGAGATTATTTTTGGAAATAATAAAAAATATTGGCAAAAGATCAAGACCAGGGGGCCCACACCCTAGCCACGAGGGTGGGGGCGCGCCTGCCCCCCTGGGCGCGCCCCCTACCTCGTGGGCCCCCTGGAGCTCCTCCGACCTCAACTCCAACTCTATATATTCGTGTTCGGAGAGAAAAAAATCAGAGAGAAAGATTCATCATGTTTTACGATATGGAGTCGCCGCCAAGCACTAAACTCTCTTGGGAGGGCTGATCTGGTGTCCGTTCGGGGCTTCGGAGAGGGGAATCCATCGCCATCGTCATCATCAACCATCCTCCATCACCAATTTCATGATGATCACCGCCGTGAGTGAGTAATTCCATCGTAGGCTTGCTGGACGGTGATGGGTTGGATGAGATTTATCATGTAATCGAGTTAGTTTTGTTAGGGTTTGATCCCTAGTATCCACTATGTTCTAAGATTGATGTTGCTATGACTTTGCTATGCTTAATGCTTGTCACTAGGGCCCGAGTGCCATGATTTCAGATCTGAACCTATTATGTTTTCATGAATATATGTGAGTTCTTGATCCTATCTTGCAAGTCTATAGTCACCTACTATGTGTTATGATCCGGCAACCCCGAAGTCACAATAATCGGGACCACTTCTGGTGATGACCGTAGTTTCAGGAGTTCATGTATTCACTATGTGTTAATGCTTTGGTCCGGTACTCTATTAAAAGGAGGCCTTAATATCCCTTAGTTTCCTCTAGGACCCCACTGCCACAGGAGGGTAGGACAAAAGATGTCATGCAAGTTCTTTTCCATAAGCACGTATGACTATATTCAGAAATCATGCCTACATTACATTGATGAATTGGAGCTTGTTCTGTGTCACCCTAGGTTATGGATTTTACATGATGAACCACATCCGGCATAATTCTCTATCACCGATCCATTGCCTACGAGCTTTCCATATATTGTTCTTCGCTTATTTACTTTTCTGTTGCTATTGTTACAATCACTACAAAATACCAAAAACATTACTTTTGATATCGTTACCTTTTGCTACCTTTACCACTGCTATCATATTACTTTGCTACTAAATACCTTGCTGCAGATATTAAGTTTCCAGGTGTGGTTGAATTGACAACTCAGCCGCTAATACTTGAGAATATTCTTTGGCTCCCCTTGTGTCGAATCAATAAATTTGGGTTGAATACTCTACCCTCAAAAACTGTTGCGATCCCCTATACTTGTGGGTTATCAAACATAAGGACTGAAATATTTGAAATAGTTCAAAAATTCAGGATGAAGATATAATATCATTATGACAAAAGATTCTTCCTTCGTGAAAAAAATCTAAAGTCATAAGTTTAGCAAGCAATTGAATTATTGTGGAATTACTATTACCCATCTGCTTTTATTAAAATTTTGGGAATTATAGATGAAACAACATAATAGTCACTAAACAGACGTGCGACCTAAAAGTCTAGTAAAAACTACAAAGAGTTATAGAATATTTTAGACCAACGCTTGGTTGTAGATTTTGTGTTCATCTCACAAAAATTAAAGAACAAAATGTTTGTCAGGGAATGAATTTTTCCAAGAAAAGGTTTCCTTATTAAAGGAGTAATGGGAGGATGATACAACTTATTGAGATTATTGAATCTCCAGCTTAAGTTAAAACAAGACTAAACCAGAAATGTTCTGGAGTATTTTTTTTCCGTAAAACTAAGCAAAGAATCTGCTACATTAGATGTAGGAGATTCAGTTAAGGTTGTAACAAAATGTAAAGTTCCGGAAAGATTATCGAATCTATTGAATAATTCATCTTAGAATAAGATGAGACATGTGCACTACAAGGAAGAAGTGATGGCGCCCAGCTAGAGAAGTATGGCTCAAACCATTGAAATCCAAAGTGGAGTCCATTTACAAAGAACAAGTTTTTGAACTTGGTGAAACTTTTAGTATTGCTACTAATAAGAAGATGTATACTTTTATGAAAGAGTTTTGTAAGAATGGAAGAGTTGATCTTGTAAAATCTTCTTATTAGTATCAATACTAAAGCATAAATAGATTACAATGGTGAGTGTTGTATAGTATTGATATATAATAGATGATTAACAAAACTATTTTGAAAGAGATTTCAAAATTGTATGTATATATACACCCAAAAGGTTTTGTTAGGAATACCAGAATGATATAAATATTTAAAGCCATGAGTATGATTTGAAATAAAGTATCAAGTAGCTAGAATTTGGTAAAGTAATTGGAGAATTTAAACTTTATTAAGAAGCTTGTGTATACAAGAATTTTGGTGAGAGCTCTATGGCATTTCTGATCTTACATATGTGACATATCACTTGATCAGATAATATATAAGTTATATTAGCACAAAAGATTAAGATCATGTTTCTAAAAGGGCTTGGATTTATTGGATGAAAATCTATATAGATAGATTGAAAGATCTGATTATGCTAAGACATGTACTATGATAAAGTTTTAAAGAAGTTTAAAAGGAGAAACTATTTTCTCAAAATGTCACATAGAAATCAATAGTTGATGATCATGTGTGGATGAATAAAATTCAATTTACTTCAGAAATTAAATTCATCATGTGTGTTATCGAACGTACAAAGCCATATGTTTCGTCTAGACTAATTATTAGTAGTAAGTACCATAGTGATCCCAAAAAGGTTCACTAGGGTGATTACTTAAAGATTAAGTGCCTTAGTTGGACAAAGGTTTTTCTTTTTGTCCTTGGAGGAAATGAAGAGATTAATTAAAAAATTTACACAAAATATGTGTTGTAAAGGTTACACAAGACAACTTCATGACTGATATAAATAAACTAGCACGGCTATAATTTTTTGAAATAGTTTGGGAAAACAAACATAATTGTGGATTGTATAAATGATATAGATTGAGGCTTTAGAAGTCTTCGATAGAATATTATCTGGATTAATAAAAGTTTATTGATAGACTGTGGTGTAATTCCAAATGAAAATCGTCTATATAAAGATATAAAAAAATGGACACTATGGAGATATAGTATTACTATGAAATGGACTATATAGAGATATAGTGTTACCATTAATGTGACATAAACTTACACAGAAAAACTAGATATTACTGACAAATAAAATTGGGATTTGAAGAGTATCAGATCCAGTGATGAAGGCTCCACCACTAGCAAAGCATGAGCATCACCAGATAGCCATGGGTGTTAGAAAGGCATGCAACTAGATTATTGACTCTAGTGCAAGTGGGAGACTCTTTGAAATATGCCCTATAGGCAATAATATTGTATTATTATATTTTTGTATTCGTAATTAAAGAGTTTATATTCTATGCTATAACCGTTATGATCCTGGAATATGCGATTCAGTGCAAAACTCATATGCATGTGTGGAATGATAAATGGTAAAATAAAAGGTTCCTACTCTTGCCTCTAGCACTGGTACAACGAGGTGCTATACAAACGGTTTTTAACCCCTTTCCGTGACGGCATTTGGAACCGTCGCCAAGTGAGTGACTGTGATAGGGGGGTCCTTCCCACATGACCCAGAAACCATTGGGGATAGGGAGCCACCCAGACGCTGCATCCTTGCAACTCGTTTGTGCTTGCATTGCCATCGCAGTCGGTATTCTGTCGTGCTACGTTTACGATGCACGGCCCATCACAAATGGTTCACGACTATAGAACGTGTATGATAAGCATACAATCACACACATTCACTTTTCCCAAACCTTATATGAGATAACTAATTAAGAAGATTAGCTAAATGTCGTACGAGTGTCGGACAGGAGTACGAAACATCAGACCATCGTAACATCGTCGTACATGAAAACTATTGCACACGCTATTCTGTGGTGCAATGTTTACGATGCATACCACATCAAAAATAGTTCAAGGTTGTGAATCGTGTACGATAAGGCAACTATCACAAACATTTAGTTTGCCCGCACCATTTGTGATATTATCTGACATCGCATACGCTTTTCAAACGGCAACTGTATGCATGCTTGCACACGTTTCTTCTCTGTGAACCATGTCGTATTATGGTGTATATCACAAATGTTTGTGTTTTATCAACCATGTGCACCGTAACGACATAGAGAGCGTAATTTCACCATAATTTAATTCCTGCTCTTTCAAAATTGTACCAGATTTGAATTTGAATGTATGTTATAGCTTTATTCATATCCATCAGGTTCAAATAACCAATGCATTATTTGATTCATAGGTACATATGTTCAAGAATTACATAAGAACCAAATAAAGAATGATGAACCATAGTTGTATACGTGTACTATTAAAGATGGTAAAGAAAGAGGGGAAATACATTCTCGTTGCTGAACAAGGTGAAGCGGAATACCCATATTGTGCCCTCCTCCATGCAGAAGGCATGCACGACTCTAGTCCAACCCCTTGTGATGGCCGACCACCAATCCTTCACGGTCTTCCTGAAAACATCTAGATAATCATCGTGTTCTGGTAGAAATACTTTAACCTTTGCATGCCCACCAATCATGTAGTTTGAGAGGTAATCTTAAGTAAACTACTTTGGGAACCATTGCAAAGGAAAAAGATTCAGACATTGTCATCTAACACAACTCATTACGGGCAGTAAAAAGAAGGCTGCAGAGTTCTTACTTACTATCCTGTAGTTCGTTGTTGTCTTGGATAAAATGTAAACAAATAGTTTAATTGCCATCTTTTGACCCATTTTACTAACAATATTTATCAGCTTCCTCACTTGATGCTGGTTCATCGATATCTCACTTCCCCATACGCAGAAAGGGTCGAAGCACAAATCTTTTCCAATGACATATGTACCTAAAAGCACCAAGTTAATATTACAAGCTAAACAACAATTCCACAATGATGTAGTACAACACTCTTTTATAATATCTTATAACATCCAGTATACTCACATATTAGATGAATTAACATCTTATATTATGGGCCGGAAGGAGTTTATTTCATTTTTACAAATTATCGGCTGATTAACTATTGATGTATCCATGGGTTAGAGTTAGTTTGAGCTAGTTCGGGCTCAAATATCCCTAAAGTATACCCAAACATGAGGGCTAGTTTGAGGTAGTTGCATCTAACCCACCCAAAAAAACTATCCCACCCGAGAGGTGCTAATTGGAGCTAGTTCTCCTAGTGCATTCACTACAAAAAAAGACACATCCGTGACATTTTGGGCCGAACGAATTTTTTTCCTGTCATTCTTATGGCACTTCTATGACGATAATTGTGAAAAAACCCGGTATCATCATAGATGTGGTGGGCTCCTACTTCTATGACAAAAACATGACAGAAAATGGGCTTTTCGTCCTGGGCGCGCTAGATACGCAGCTACATGACATTCTTTGGGCCGTCCATGACAGAAAAAACCGTGGTAGAAGCGAGGGCGAGGAAAATATCAAGGTGTTCCGGGTTACGGTGGGTGGTCGGGGCCGAGCGACGCACGGAGGTTTGCGCATTTCTCTCGTACATGTACACGTGTGTGTGCGAGGCGTTGCGCTCTAACTGAACCCGAGCAAGGAGTTGGGCTCTATCTGAAACCGAGCGATTGCACTACCTATGTTATTGAACCAGAGCGATTGATCCCTTGATGTTAACTAAACCCTATCGATGCTGCCTCTGGATGAATAGTGAGCGTTGTTGGGGGGGTGGATGAATAGTTCTTGGTGGAGGGTTGGATGAACAGGACCCTGTGGTAGTAGAGGTCGTTGCCGCTGGATGAACAGGACCCCGATCGATCCGGTTGGGGGTGGATGAATAGGACCCCGTGGAGGGCTGGATGAATACGACCCCATGGAGGGCTGGTTGAACTGTAGTCGGTGGAGGCCTGGATGAACAGTATCCCATGGATGTGTGGTTGAACAGGATCCCGTAGAGAGGGCTCGTTGAACTGTAGTCGGTTGAGGCCTGGATGAACAGTAGCCCATGGATGGGTGGTTGAACAGGATCCCGTGGAGAGGGCTGGTTGAACAATAGCCGGTGGAGGAGCGGTGGAGGCTGGATGAACAGGAGCCCGTGGATGAACAGTCATAGGTGGAGGCTGGAGGAGGTCGACGGTGGATGAACAGTAGCCCATCGAGGCTGGAGGAGGTCGACGGTGGAGATGAACAGTATCCCATGGAGTCCCGTTTTGTGGTACGCCACACCCCTCCCAATAAACAGGACCACCGTTTGGACTGTAGTGCTCCAACACAAGTATGTTTCCTCCGTTTAGCGGTACGCCACACCCCTCCCGATCAACAAGACCCTATTTTGACCGTAGGAGGTCCAAGAGAAGTCCGTTTCCTCTGTTTTGTGGTATGCCAAACCCCTCCCAATGAACAGGATCTAGTTCCGACCGTGGTCGGTCGAACACAAGGCCGTTTCCTCCGTTCTGCGGTACGCCAGGCCTCGTTTCGATCGGCTGTCCCATCCAAGCCGGTTGGCTCCCGATGAACATGACGTATTTCGTTGCCTCCCGATGAACACGACGCATTTCGTTTCTTCCCATGAACATGACGACGATGCAGTTTCCCTGTTCCAACCCAACCATGTACACGAGCCCTGGCCATACGTATGCGCGAGTAGGCGTTCGAGACCCCGCCTGTATGTACGTACGTGGCTGTATTTTTTGGCGTGTGGCTGTATGTATGTGTACACAGTTTATACAGGACAGCCTGAACTGCTACATGCGTGGCTCTACTATGACATGTGCCGCTACTTACTCGGCCACAGTTCATCGCAGAGCGACCGATCGACCAGTATGTACATACACGTTCCGACAAGACAGACAACGGTACGTATGCTTCGATTGGGTGGGTCCCAGCTATCAGGGAGGATAAGGACACACTTCCTTGCGTGCGAAGATATAGCTGCTGGGTCCCAGCTGTCAGGGGGGATATTTTTTTGCCCATAATAAGGATGCACTTCCTTGCATGCGAAGATGTAGCTGGTGGGTCCCAGCAGTTAGGGGGAGAAAACATTATTTTTCAGGGTAAAAAGGATGCAGTTGCATGCATGCGTCCATGGGCGTGGTGCGTCCCCACTATCAGCCTCTCATGTACAGTCATCTTCCGATGACTCTCATTTGTTGACCACATTGACCGCACCGCGCTGAGCGCACCAAGGCCGGTGGACGACAGTGAGGCCCCAAACTGGAACGACCCGGAGATGGCGAAGATGTGGCGGCGGAGTCACAGATGGAGAGGAGTGGGAAACTTCCCAGGTTTGGGTGCGCGGCAGCACTGCCGCGGTGCCGCCCACGGGAGACAGGAGCAAGAATAGAGGTTGAAGAAGGAGCATGGCTGTTGGATTAACATCCAATGATCCAACTGCTAGAATCATTTGTTGATTAAGTTGACAAAGCCCTGCGTACACGTCCACTTAGTAGGCCCACGAGTCAGCCACCAAATCTGATGGGTCCCAACTGTCAACGGGAGTAATAGTTTTTTTGCATTACAAGGAGGCACTTCCTTCCGTGCGAAGATACAGCCGGTGGGTCCCAGTTGTCAGGGGGAGGAAACATTTTTTCGGCTTAATGAGGAACTTTCCTTGTGTGTGACCATGGACCTCGTGGGTCCCAGCCGCCAGGCTCTCCACGTACAGTCCTCTTCCGATGACTCTTGTTTGTTGACCACGCCGCACCGAGCGCAGCGAGGTGGTGGACTATGGCGAGGCCTCGGACGGGAACGACCCGAAGATGGGAAGACGCGGCAGTGGAGTCGCAAATTGAGAGGAGTACAAGGGTTTATAACTGGTTCTGGTGCGGCGTGGGGCTGCAGTCGGTGGAGAATAACATGAGGTGTGGAGGGATAGCCTGGCCGGCGGTGGGGTATCGCTTCGCAGCGATGCGTGCTAAGCAGAGCCGCTAGCCGCCGGAGGCCGGAATAGGCGGTCCCAGCGATGCTGGAGGAAGAAGACGAGAGATTGAAGGTGCATGCTAGCCGTTGGATATATCAAATGGCCGTGGATGTCATAATCATTTGTTGACCAAGTTGACAACGCCCTGTGTAGGCTTCAACCTATTGGCCCACATGTTAGCCTGCAAAAATGTGGCATATATTTAACCCATGTTTTCTAGAATGTACAGTACATTTGGTGGGCTGGGTGAACAAATAATTTCGCGTCAATGCGGCCCATTTAATATTTTCTAAGAAATCCCAGCCCATTTGCACTTTCTTGAAATACACAAATTAGTTGGGCTCGCTCTATATATAATGTTAGGTTAGAAGGAGAAATTAATATCAAAAAATAAACCGGAGTGACACCTTTTTATATATAAAATTAACAAATTAGCGAGTTATTGCTCAAAATAAAAATGAGCGCGCTATTATTACATTGGTCCTTGCCAACTTCTGTTGAACATTTACTTTTATAAGTTAATAACACGTTGGATGTTTTTATAATGTATATATAAGTCTCTATAAAATATACGATAATAGTAATAATATAAATATATATAATGTGGTTAGAACGGAAAACATATATTGGACACAACATTATTATTCTTATATATAGATAAATAGAACAGAGATCTACGTTTTATTAAAAAAATACATTGGGCTGCTGATCTTTAAGAAAAAGTAAAACCTACACTGGGAGGCCCATAGGCCGGGATGGACCTCAAAAAATAAGTTGAAACCACTTTCTCCGTATGTCGTGGGCTACACATGTTAAAAAACAAAACCTAGGCCTAGCTGATACTAGTTCGCCCTCTGGAAAAAATGATACCAGCTAGATCCCCGAGCGTACTGGATTAAAGAGGGGCCGGCGGCACGACTAAAGAAGCACATGAGACGCGATTTTTTTATTCAATGGATGGCTCTCGATGGCGTTTTTTACTTGCCTCTGCACCATACAACTTGTATTTTTAGCCTCCCAGTCCGTCGTGGACTAGCAGCCCATTTGCCCAGCGGGCGAACCTACAGAAACGAGCACTCGATTTTTCATGAAGCCCCCAAAACAAGGCAGTACTATGTTTTTTTAGACCAAAAACATTACGGCAGGGGTTGAACGCGGGAGGGGGGAAGACAGAGCAAAAATATTAAAAAGAGCTGATGCGCCGTTGCTACCCAAACAAAGCAGGTGCAATTCTTCTCGGGAAGAAGGTGTGCCGTTGACACCCACACGTCACAAATCCCACAGTAGACATACTAACAAGTTCACACACAAGTACAAAAGAAAAAGGTAAACATTCGTATCAAACTCGGGTTCATAGGACACGTTCATATTCATAGCCAACATTCACAATCAACAACTCAAAAGATTCATATATACACAATTCAGCATGTCTATGCATCCAAATGATTGATAGATCACACGACAATATTCATAGATAATTCTCAAAAAGATTAAGATATACACATGTTCAGTATGTTTATGCATCCAAATGATTGATATCACAGCCAATATCATCCATGGACGAACTTTAATTACCTAGGGTACAGACTGGTAAATGGTGTTCAGTCAAAGGTACTTCTTGCTAAAATTAATGCTTGTAGGAGTAAACTTTCGAGTACATAAGAGGCAGCATAGACAATCTGAACTTTGCTTGTAGGTTTATCCTCAAATAGTGGCCTCGTGCAGTGGGAGGTTTGAGCAACTTGGCCACTACTTTCATCCAACTAGTTTACTGGCTCATCTTGGTCCTGTAGCTCGCCAAAATTCTACATTGTAGACAAGAACGGAGGTGGTTGAGAAAATGAACCACCCAATTTTTTTGTGCAGTTCAACTGAAATGGAGCATCCCTGGCATGTAGACTGATTAAGTGCCAGATGAGTATACGCGTCAACCAACTTGTCTGGAATCTTTAGACTCCATGCCATACAGTTCGCTACCACATGTGCCGATAACCAAAAGGCACAAGTTGGGACCAAAGACTGGACTGTGTTTTTCTAGGCTATGCGCCAAGCAATATTTTTGGCGTTCACTCTCCTAATACTTGGAGTTTGACAACTCGTTGATGCTGGTTGATACTCGAATGAATATAGGCACTTCTTCTTGTCAACATCGATGCTTGTCTGAGTAACTTTGGAGTACATAGCAGCATCATAAGTATCTGTCCATCTGATCTTTTTGTGCAGTTCTAGTGAAATTATCCAATGTAATGATTTTCCTGCGAGTTCAGGCTCCAAGTTACTCCTTTATGAAATCGTCAAATAGTAGCACAATACCAAATTACTAATACATATGACAAGCACAATAATCAGGATAAATACCAGTACCAACCTGTGTGAGGTAGCATATCAATTACTATTTCCTTTGACTGGAAGCCGACATAAGCGAAGAGATTGACAACAAAGGAAGGAAGCAAGCCCAGATTAGCGACGGACAGGAAAGGAAGAAAATTGTCGAGGCAATGAAGCACCCAAAGTTTTTGTGCAGTTCCACCAAAATTGAGCATCCCTGTTGGCACATATATTGAGAGAGTGAGATTACTATATTAGTGGGACTAGTTGATGAAACATACACTAACAAATAGAAGCACCCTCATTATCTTAATGGGTATAGTTAGCAAGATAGTAGTCTTGCTTAAAGAGAGGTATTAGTTTATTTAATTAGTGCCAATTAGCTCAACACTCAAAGCATTGCCATGTATCATAGGTCGCAAAACTTTAACTTGCAAAGATAAAGGAGTTTCTCATGACAGTAGCATGATACAAATAGACATGACATCAAACTAATATGTATGAAGGCCTTAGGCTGGTAACAAGCTGAGCAAAAAATCTTATTCGTGTAGTCCTAGAAGAGATGATAAATCACTCCCTGGAATCACTCAATAGTATATATTTTTGTGCACTTCGAATGTATGGTTGAAATCACTCTTGTTTACTAGTGCTGACATTATATCGAAAGATTATCAAGAACTTCGAGCAGAGTTAAAGCACTGGTTGGGATACAATTCATTGTATTGTCTTGTGTAGTTCCACTAAAATGTATGATTGGCACGACATGATCCCTATTTGCACAAGTAGGAACAAGGTGAAACCTTCATTAGCTTAGTGAGAAAGGGTAGAAAGACATTAGCATATTACTCTAATAGTAGCATCGAATTCATGATGGACAATACGCAAAACATTGCCTCATTGAACCAATGGCAATAAATTGACATGCAAAACAATAACACTATTATGTCATGACACTACCAAGATTCCCTCCCTGCTCCACCACATGATTCACCTCCAAATACAAACATACACACGTACATGATTCAACATAGGATGCTACTAACGATTTTGAACTCCGATAGGAAAATTAGGCAGTAATAAATTAGTGGTACTTAAGTACTCCTAATTAATTAAGTGACCTTGTAGGAGAGACAACAGAAGTGGAAGGGCTCCCTGGAGGATCGCCTCACGTGTAAGGTAGACATTGCCGGAGCCCTTGAATGGCCTCGACTGAGGCCTCGGGCTTCAGCAAGATCACCATGGCACTATTTATTCTTCTTCTTCCTCCTCTTCATCCTCTGTTTCTCTTTCGCCTCACCAGTTGGTGAAACCAAGTACATGATTGGCCTTCTATTTCAGAATTGGTTTTGTCCATGAGGAAGTACAAGTGTACTAGTAAACAATAGCATTATTTTCTCATGGTAGTCACAAAATAGAGATGAACACATGCATTAAATATCATTCTTACCTAAAGGAAGGTTATGGTGCCAATATGGATGATGAGGGTTGGAACAAAGATCTCCCTTTGTGCAGTTCCACCGAAATGAACCAACTGTTCCATTATGACATTCTAGTTAAACAACACAAAAGTCACTTCTTTGAAGAAGTGTTTTGTGTAGTGCACCAAAATGTCACAACAGCAACTAGGTGAAATGGATATCCCTGTTTGCACAAAAAGCTATAGAGGAAACAGTCAGAGTCTCAAACAATTACAGGAAAACATATTTGGCTAAACTTGTCATGGCTTATAACAGTGGATGGCTTCATTTTACCAGGGGAATTATCTTAAGAACGACTAAATATTTGGTATAAGGGCATGGGAAAGTGGGTGCACTAGTAGTCCAGCACCATATACCTAAGCCGGGGCATAAAGTGGTGATTCAGAGTTTGTTGCCCCGAGAAACAAACATCCAAGAAACATATCTGGGTTGGTCCCATTTTTGTTCACTCTAGCACCTACTCTTATTTGTGGATAGAAAATCTGGTCCTGGTCATACCACCGTGTACAGTGTTTTTGCTATATTTCCCTTTTTGACCAAGAGACCGGTTGGATGACCAGTCTGTACTACTTTCACCCTCTTTCCTTCCTGTTTGTACCAAGTCCGATGTACATACTAAATTCCCCCACCCCCACTTTATTTCTTGTTTGAACCAAGTACAATATTCGACTCCATGAAGTAGCTTTACCTCTAACAATAGAAGAAAAAAGGTGATGTTGCACCATCCGATCGAGAGGTGCTGAGAGGTAGAAAATGATGCAATGCAGCGACGTAGCAAGCTATGGAAGTAGAGCTAGGGCGGTTTCGAAGGAAGATATACCTGAAGGTCATCGGGAGGTGGATAGGTGGGTGGCGGGAGGCCGGATCCGCCCACACTAGGGCAATGACGAAGGGATCGGAGGACCTCTCATGCCGGCACTCGGCCAGAGATAACGGTGCGGACGGCAGTGGGTTTCCTCCCTCGTTGTCAATGATGGCCTAAATGCCGCCCCTCCTCCCCTTCATCGGCGGAGGGGGATACGTCCGGATCTGTAACCATCGATGAGGATAGAAAGACAATGTTTTTTGAAGGGAGAAAGACAGTGTTACCACCCTATCTTGGTTAGATCTGGAGAGGATGAGAGTGTGCGAATAGAGCAACCCTAGCAAGCAAGCGCGGAAGCTCTGGCCTATATATACGTAGTGGGGTAGTTTTCCTTTTTCACTCCATCAAAACAATCCTTTAAAATTGTGTATGTGCCAGGTCGCCATTTTTTTGAGTTGTTGATTGTTTTCGAGATAGCTACCCGCTTATTCCAAGTGGTGTTACGGTGTGCCAGGTCGCACTTTGTATCGTTCAAGTCTGGTACAAGACCCTCCATTAAATGAACAACCACCGCCTCGTAAAATTTGTGAACAAGCCCACTGTTAAAATTATCGAAAACGTGGGCTGCCCCATCATGGATTATTATTTATATTTTCTATGTGGGAGTATCCTCAAAACAAAATGTGAGAGTACACTATTTATTGGGCCCCTTTGTAATTGGTGCTGAATTTTGACAAAAGATTTAACTGAAAAAATGTTAGTGCATGTTAACAAAAATTATATCGTTTGATTCGAATTTGAACATAGTTTTCAATGATGTAATTTTTGTGACATTCATACTTGGTTAGTTAAATTTATAGTCAAAATTTGGGAAGGTGCATTAAATCAACACATGCAAGTATCAAAAGGAAAGTCACGGCATGCATGCATGCATTGTAATTAATGCATCGGTAAACGCAAATTATTGAAATATATCGAGTGCAGTGCTTTGATGTGTCACGTCAACTCGTACTACAACGCCCTCTCCCTCGCGAACTGAGCTCCGGTGCCTTAACTGCACCTGCCTTTGGCTATATGACAGGTGGGCCACCCACCTGTTGGGCGCACCTGTTATACACGCAAAGGAAGGAGTAGTAAGTCAATGAAGCTGCGTCCCTCCCTCCCCCATGAGCGTGGTGGCTGGCAGGACTAGGAGAAGCTTTCTCTACACGCTCTCCCTCCCGCACGCGATGGACATGTAGCAGTTCATTCGGTGTCAGATGGCCAGAAGCATATTGTAGTACTCCTCCACTGCAGTAGTACTCCATCATTGTTCGACTTCCCAAAGAGGAGAAGAGCCAATCGCAGCCCGGACGCTCATGTGGCAGTTTCATGTGTAGAGTAGTCTAGGATAGCGTGTACCATTCCTGTGAGCTTAAAAATGTTGGGGTCGGCTCCATGTTACGAAGCCGTCTCGAAGCTTTTTTTATTAAAATAATCTTCTAGCCCTACCTGTCATCCTGGTGATTGTAGTTTGCACGCTCATCTAGTCAAGACAGGAATATATTGTGGTGGGGTAAATGTTAGAGGTTGCAGCAAATATATAGTACACTGCGGGTCTTTTAGCCAAGTCTAGAGGCAACCATGTGGGGCCAGTGCTATGATGTGTCGCGTCAAATCGTACAACAAGGAGAAGCTTGATTTTACTACTACACGCCTTCACCCTCGCCCATGTGCGTAGTGGCTCGCAGACGAGGACATGCTTTTGCTTAGGCTGGTCGTAATGGAAAGTATCATATATGATACTAGTGTATGATACTACATCTGTAGTGCATAGTATCATATGTTAGTATCATATATGACTTCATTTATTATCATTCATGACACATAGTAGCACCACAATTAATATGATATGGTATCATGATATGATACTCAACCCTCTCTTTCTTCATTTAATTCTATGCCACCTCATCAAATTTGCCTAGTTGGCAAGCATGATACTACCTATGATACTCCCATTACAAATAGCCTTATACTACAACAAGCTATCCCTCCCGCACCCGGTGGATGGACATGCAGCATTGGATTCGATACTGTAGAAGTAGTAGTAACATCATTTTTCGTCTTCTCGAAGAGGTGAAGAGCCAAGCGCAACCCGAACGTGGCAGTTGTGAACGCTCGCGTGGAAGTCTTTGTGTAGGGTGGGGCGTGGTGCGGTGCCTTGGAGCACGCATATAGCCAGGCTCTTGCATGAGACAAAATTGCTATTTGAGCCCACAATTGTAGTACTACTTGCTAGTATAGCCCTGTAAACCGGAATGGAGTATTTGCCTTTCTAGAGATTTCAACAAGTGACTAGACTACACCCTAAATGAGTAGTACTCCCTCTGTCCCAAAATTCTAGTCTTACATTTGTCTAGATACGGATGCATCTAATACTAAAACGTGACTTGATACATCCGTATTTAGACAAATTTAAGACAAGAATTTTGGGACAGAGGGAGTAGTACATATGGAGCAAAATGAGTGAATCTATACCATAAATAAATACGTACTTCTCTCGTTTTCATCTCTGCCTTGGCCGCGATGCACAATATTGAGTACTCCTATATGACTAGCAGCTCTATCTACATGCGGGATATCAAAGCATCCGGTCCCGCGAGACATCTACCAAATCACAGCGAGGTGCTACAGTCCAGACTCACCAGACACCCCGGTGTGGCCGTCATGACCCGTCATATCACAAAACCCATAGCTTTACCAGAAGTGGTAAAGTGGCCTCAAAGTTGGACTGGAAAAAGAAACCATCATTTCACTGGAACGCTCCTTGAAGCCCTTTCTCCCCTTTCTTGAAGAAAACCTCACTCTAGGCTAATCACTTCTGCCATTTTTCTTCTGTACCGACGAAGGAAAGGTGGGCGAATCAGTCATGCTAATATATTTTCATTCCAAGAATCTTCTTTTTGCAAAGCACCGACCGATTCTCATAGCCTATTCTTTTCCCGTTTTCATTGCGACTGTGGTTTCCTTTCGATTGCTTTTTGTTTGTCAGTTCATTGATGGATCCTGGAGCACTAGGCAAAGAGTTGCCAGCAGACAACCCACTGGAGACAACGATCTCCAGGAAGCGAGCACCGACCAACGAGTTGACCATGTTGGCGGGCCAACCCATGGAGACGAAGAACTCCAAGAAACAAGCACTGGCTAAAGAGTTGATGTTGGCGGACAAACTCCTTAAAGAAAGGTGGAAGAACAACAAGGGCCCCACCGTGCCTACCCTAGAAACTCTAATGGCCACCTATGTGAGGTTCAAGGCCGAGTTTGAGGAGATAGTCACCATTGAGAAGCAGTATTCCCCTGACAAGGTGATGGCCCCCATCAAGGACGAGGAGATGGCCACCGGAGGGATGGGATCCTCGGGTGAGCTGCACAAGGTAAAAAATAATGGCTTACAATAGTTGTGGTTTCTGATTATTTGCAATGTGCTTGCTAATATGTTAGGGTTGTGTAGGTGTCGGTGGACATCCTTGATGTTTCCGATGTCGCGGCCCGTCCTGTGGACAATGCCCAGAGATCGTTTTCAATGTTGCGATCCGTCCTATTGACATCGCCCCGGAGATCCATTCTGATGCTGCTGCATCCTGTGGATATTGCCTGTCGGAGTAATGGGCCATGGGTAGGCCAACCCGAGCCCCAGAACCTTTCAAGACATCGGGGCAGGCTGCGCCCCTCGAGACCCCAGGACGAAGAGCCGCCTTCGAGAAGTCGACGGCAAGATGGCCGACTGACCACTCACGGCCGAGTCCCAGGGACGACTTCAGGGAAAGCCGACTCCTGACTGGCAACTTCCAGAGAAGCCAGCTTTGGGGAGTCGGCCTGCGACTCCAACAAAACCCATGACCTCATCAAGTGGGACGGGGCAGGGGAGTGGCTACAGTGAAGCCCACTCCCGCCCCTTACCAAGGGCAGGCATGGCCACAGCACGCCGTACCCTGGAAGATCTCCATGCGGCGTGGCACTGTTGCCATGCCGGCCCTGACATCAGCACCACAGGACCGAATCCTGCACCCACGACGGCTTGTCTGTACGGCCCAGAGGCAGCAGGTCCAACCAGTCAGTGAGACCCCAGGAGACGGCAAGAGGACCACCAGTCAGACCCGTCGGGAGCCGGCCCTGGGGAGTCGACCGAGCCCTCCCCCAGGGCCCACGCGCCATTAATCAAGATGTGATGGAGAGTGGCAATAGTGATCGCCCGCCAGGCGGCGGGGCTGTTGCCACGACCCCATGATCAAGCCCGCGTCATCAGATGCACGGCTACAGTAATCAGCAGCCGGCAAGACCCGCCCGCGGCAGACGCGGCCTGTCGGCTCCGTACTAGGCCAGTCGGCGGGGCCCACCAGTCGGCGGGCCCCAGCAGTCAGCGGGGAAGACGGAGGCCAGAGGCGCTGACGGCTGGGCCCGCGTCCAGCCGGATTACCATTGTACCCCTGGGGGGTAGGCCTATATAAACCCCCCAGGGCACCCATGCAAAGGGTTGGAACCCATTAGCTCTAGACCAGATCATATAGGAGGGAGAGAGCTAGCCTTGCCTTCTCCTACCTCCAGAAAACAGCTCAAGGAGCAATCGTGTAAACACTTGGCCATAGTGATCATGCGGAGACCCCGCAGAGCAGCAGTAGGAGTATTATCTCCCCGGAGAGCCCTGAAGCTAGGTAAGA
Organism: Triticum aestivum; assembly: GCF_018294505.1. Classification (NCBI taxonomy): domain Eukaryota; kingdom Viridiplantae; phylum Streptophyta; class Magnoliopsida; order Poales; family Poaceae; genus Triticum; species Triticum aestivum. The sequence continues at coordinate 146,213,948 of NC_057794.1, read as the reverse complement.
TTCCCCGGCGTGCATGTCTTCGCCTCATCCCGTTTCCAGGCACCAGCGACGTTCTACTCGCCCCCACCATGATAAGCCATCCTTTGGCATATGTCGCACCTAACCCCCGACATTTGGCGCCCACCATGGGGCCTGGTGCACCGCCATCCGGAGACCTGTTCTGGACGGGAACCCTTTTCCTCCCTGGCGTTAGCAGCCAGCCAGGCACGCCAGACGGAGTTTGTGCCGACGCGCTGCGTGGCGTTGAGATCACCTGCGCAGCCAGCTGCCTAGCCGAACTTGTCGGCGAGGTTCGCCTCTCCGACGAACCTGCATCCAACGCAGGCACGGGCAGCTCTGAGAGACTCCTCGCGGGCCTACTCGATCAACTCCATGTTTCTGGCGAGCCTGCCGTAGACTTGGAGTCTGTAGGCTCCACCGACCCGACGCTGGTCGACTCCGACACCGTGTCGCTCGACGCATTCCCCACTAATGTGGTGGTCTACGACGAACCTCTCTCTCGCGCGGAGAGTGACGGAAGCACCATCACCAAGGTGCTCGTCATCAGTCATGACGAGCTCCCCGGCAGAGGAGCGCACGACTCACTCGGCGCGGTGCTAGAAGACCTAACTGCGCCCATTCCGGAAGACGCTGACGCAGAGACGTTGGAGGCGTGCCGCGTTCAGCTCGTTGAAGGTGCGAAGAAGCTGGCCAGCATGAGACGCTTGTCAGAAGCCTACCAGCGGGAGATGGATCACGCCGTCGTCGGCTTGCCGGCCCCAGCGGGGCCCAGCCGCCTTGGCACGGTCCAGCAGCGCGGTGTAGCCATCGCCAACCTGTTTGGGGCAAGCCGCCCTGTGTACGCTACACCAGCGGAGAACATCCGAGCCGCCCAGGCAGCGGCGGACGAGTTGGACAATTTCGAGGGCGAAGAACGCCGCCTGATGATGGAGCGAGTCCAGCGGCTCCTTGACGCGGCTGCCGCGCAGAACGAGGCCGGCTGCCGCACGGAGGCGCCGCAGCGGCAAAACGACGACCTTTGCCGAGATCAAGGCACGACGTCTCGGACGCCGACTGGCAGCGCCCGAGGAAGAAGAGACAAGGATCCGGCTGTCAGCCACAGTCGGACTCGCATTACCATAGAGCGCGACCGAGACGGCCGCCCGAGAGCAGTGGAATTACGGGACGACTGTCCGCCTCCCCCTCCTTGCAAGGAGAGGCGAGTCTCCCCGCCGCCTGTTGACCATCCGACTCTCGGCGACCGCCTTGGCCGCCAAGAGGGAGATGGAGAGAATGACGCCCACCACCGGATCGACCGGCTTCACCGATCCCTAGCGCTGGAAGAAGAAGACGAGTTGGGTCCGCTTCGTTTCGGGCCCCGCATTCGAGACGAGCCCTTTCCCAGAGGGTTCACGCTCCCAAGAGACACGCCCAAGTATACTGGCTCCGTGAAGCCGGAAGACTGGCTAGTCGACTACTCCATGGCTGTCAGCATAACAAACAACAACAAGCGTGTCGCCGTAAAGTACGTTCCGCTCATGCTCCAGGGCACGGCCCAGACATGGCTCAATAGCCTGAAGCCCCGCAGCATCAACAGCTGGGTCGACTTCACCGAAGCATTCATCCGCAACTTCACCAGCACGTACAAGCGTCCTCCCAAGCCTCGTCAACTCTCCTTGTGCGTGCAAGGCCCTGACGAGTCGACTCGCGATTACGTCACGCGTTGGGACGAGCTTCAGAACTCTTATCAGGGCGTGCACGAGGTGCAGGCCATCGAGTACTTCACAGCCGGGTGCAGAGAAGGCACCCTCCTCAAGCACAAGCTCCTCTGCGACGAGCCAGAAACCCTCGACGAGCTGCTGATCATAGCGGACAAGTACGCCACGGCCAACTCCTCAATGAAGGCGGAGATTCAAATCAGCACAACTGCCAAAGTGGCCCCTCAAGCTCCAAGAAATCCGGCGGGAGACGCCAACCGGCGACAACAGCAGGGCGACCACAAGCGCAAGGCGCCGCAGCCGGCTTCCAGCAGCTGGCAGGTCGCGATCGTTGAAGCCCAGCAGCCGGATGGGCAGCCTCCGCCCAAGCAACATAAAGGCGGCAAGCCAAACTGGTTGCCGGCCTTCTCCTACGAGCAGACTCTGGATGGACCTTCCAAGTTCCATTGCGGTGTGAAGCCGTCAAATCACACCACCCGGAAGTGCCACTGGCTCACCAGGATCGCCAAGGGAGACGGCCTCCTGCCTCCCCCGCCTGCTGGGCAGCCGCCTCCACCTCCGCCCCAGCAGCCAGCTGTCAGGCCAGTCGGCGCAATACAAGACGAATACCCTGAAGAACATGGAGCCTACGTGGTGTTTACCAGTATGGCTGATGATCGATGCAGCAGGCGGCTGCAGCGACAAGAGGTGAATGCGGTAGCATCAGAGACGCCAGAGTTCATGCACTGGTCCGAGAAGCCCATCAGCTGGAGTAGGGCTGACCACCCAGAGGTGATGCCAAGTCCGTGCTCCTATGCCTTGGTCTTGGATGCCACCTTTGCTACGGATAGACGAGCCGCGCGTTTCTCGCGGGTTATGATAGACGGAGGCAGCAACATCAATATCCTGTACAAGGACACCATGGAGAAGTTAGGAATCAAGCAAAGACAGCTTCAGAACAGCCGGACTGTGTTCCACGGCATTGTTCCTGGGCTTTCCTGCTCACCAATCGGCAAGATCCTGATGGACGTCCTCTTTGGAGACAAAGATCACTTCCGCCGAGAGTCTGTTTGGTTTGAGGTGGTGGACCTCGAGAGCCCATACCATGCGCTACTCGGCCGACCCGCCTTGGCCAAGTTCATGGCGGTCCCCCACTACGCCTACCTCAAGATGAAGATGCCCAGTTCCAGGGGAATTCTGACTGTGGCCGGCGACTACCGGAAGTCGTCTGCCTGCGCGGCTGAGAGCAGTCGGCTGGCCGAGTCCCTGGTAATCGCGGCCGAGAAGCGGCTCCTTGAGCGAGTTGTGGCGATGGCCGGCAAGCAGCCAGAGGTATCGCCCAACCCGAAGGAGTCGGAGGCTGAAGGTTCGTTCAAACCGGCCAAAGAGACAAAGAAGATACCCTTGGATCCGGAGCACCCAGAGAGGTACGCTGTCGTAGGTGCAAACCTCGACAGCAAATAGGAAGGCGAGCTCGTCGATTTCCTCCGTGAGAATCGGGACATCTTCGCATGGTCCCCCAAAGACATGCCAGGTGTACCGACGGAATTCGCCGAGCACAAGTTACATGTCCGATCTGATGCAAAGCCGGTCAGGCAGCCCCTGCGCCGCCTATCAGAAGAGAAGAGAAGAGTTGTCGGAGAAGAGATAGCCCGACTCCTAGCAGCCGGCTTCATTATGGAAGTGTTCTTTCCAGAATGGCTAGCAAATCCGGTCCTGGTACTGAAGAAGAACAAGCAGTGGCGAATGTGTATTGACTACACGAGCCTCAACAAGGCCTGCCCCAAGGACCCATTTGCTCTACCAAGAATCGATCAGGTGATAGACTCCACAGCCGGATGCGAGCTGTTGAGTTTTTTGGATGCATACTCAGGATATCACCAGATCAAGCTGAACCCGGCTGACAGACTGAAGACCGCCTTCATCACGCCGTTTGGAGCCTTCTGCTACCTCACCATGACGTTCGGCTTAAGGAATGCCGGCGCCACCTTTCAGCGTTGCATGCAGAAGTGCCTCCTCAAGCAGCTCGGCAGGAACGCCCACGTCTACGTGGACGACGTGGTGGTGAAGACGGAAAAGCGTGGAACACTGCTGGAAGACCTCAAGGAGACCTTTGAGAACCTGCGCCGATTCCAGATCAAGCTCAATCCCGAGAAGTGTGTCTTCGGAGTACCAGCCGGCCAGCTCCTTAGCTTCCTGGTCTCTGAACGCGGCATAGAATGCAACCCTGTGAAGATCAAGGCCATTGAGAGAATGGAGGTACCCAGCCGACTGCTGGATGTGCAAAAGTTCACCGGCTGCTTGGCGTCCATCAGCCGATTCATCAGTCGGCTGGGCGAGAAAGCTCTCCCCTTATACCAACTCATGAAGAAGACCACTTTTTTCGAGTGGAACCATAAGGCGGACGAAGCTTTTCTCCAGTTGAAGAAGATGCTGACTACTCCACCCGTCCTGGCGGCTCCGACTCCCAAGGAACCTATGCTCCTGTACATCGCCGCCACCAGCCGGGTAGTCAGCACGGTCATTGTAGTGGAACGCAAGGAGGAAGGCAAGGCACTACCTATCCAGAGACCGGTATATTACCTGAGCGAAGTACTGTCGACCTCCAAGCAGAACTACCCCCACTACCAGAAGATGTGCTATGGCGTACACTTTACTGCCAAGAAATTGAAGCCTTACTTTCAAGAGCATCCAATCACGGTGGTCTGCACGGCCCCGCTTGCCGAGATCATTGGTAGCCGAGATGCTTCTGGCCGAGTGGCCAAGTGGGCCATAGAGCTGGCTCCCTACACCATCCACTACCAGCCCCGCACCGCTATCAAGTCACAAGCACTGGCCGACTTCCTCGTCGACTGGGCCGAGACCCAGTACCTACCTCCAGCGCCTGACTCCACCCATTGGCGGATGCATTTCGACGGCTCCAAGATGCGCACCGGCTTGGGAGCCGGCGTCGTCCTCACCTCTCCTAAAGGCGACAAGCTCAAATACGCACTGCAAATCCATTTTGCCGCCTCCAACAACGTCGCCGAGTACGAGGCGCTCATTCACGAGATTCGGCTTGCCAAAGAACTTGGCATCCGCCGGATCTTGTGTTATGGCGACTCGGACTTAGTGGTCCAGCAGTCATCTGGCGACTAGGATGCAAAAGATGCAAACATGGCGAGTTACCGTTTCCTCGTGCAGCAACTCAGCGGGTATTTCGAAGGGTGCGAGTTCCTCCATGTGCCAAGAAATGACAACGACCAAGCAGACGCCTTGGCACGAATCGGCTCTACCCGCCAAGCAATACCATCCGGCGTCGCCCTTCAACGCCTCCTCAAGCCGTATGTCAAGCCTTCACCAGAATCAGACTCCATCTTTGTGCTGGCTCCTCCCAAAGACGTCGGATCCGACTCCAGAGCCCCGGCAGACGGTACGGGGATTTTGGCAGATGGCTCCAAAGCCGCCACAGTCGAACCCGGCCCGGGGACTGCGGCGGCGGACTCGAAGACTCCAGAACTCGACCCAAGGGCCGCGCCAGTCGGCCTGGGGACTTCATTAACCCAGCAAGCGGTTGTTGACTCCAACCCGCCGCCTCCCAGCCCAACCGCCCTCATCCAAGTCGCAGTTCTGGCAGTCGATGAAATAGCAACACTCTCATGGGCCCAGCTCATCCTCAAATTCCTGGTGAGCAAAGAGCTGCCGACTGATGAGACCTCAGCTCGGCAAATACAACGCCGAGCGGCAGCCTACACCATAATCAACAGAGAGCTGGTCAGGCGCAGCGTCACTGGTGTCTACCAGCGCTGCGTAGAGCCAGAGCAAGGCCAAGCAATTCTCAAAGACATCCATCAAGGCGAGTGCGGCCACCATGCGGCTTCAAGAGCACTCGTCGCCAAAGCCTTTCGACACGGTTTCTTCTGGCCGACTGCCTTAGAAGAGGCCAAGGAGTTGGTCCAAAAATGCAAAGGGTGCCAGAAGTTCAGCTCCAAGCCGCACCAGCCGGCTTCTGCACTCAAGACCATCCCCATTGCCTGGCCTTTCGCAGTTTGGGGTCTAGACATGGTGGGACCATTCAAGACAGCACGAGGTGGCTTAACTCAATTACTTGTCACAGTGGACAAGTTCACCAAGTGGATAGAAGCGAAGCCAATCAAGAAGCTGAACGGTCCGACTGCCGTGACTTTCATCTCCGATATCACAATTCGGTACGGCATACCACACAGCATCATCACCGACAACGCACAAATTTTGCCAAAGGCGCCTTGGCCCGTTTTTGCGCAACACAGGGCATCCGACTGGACCTAGCGTCCGTCGCCCATCCACAGTCAAACGGCCAGGTGGAGCGAGCAAACGGCCTCATCCTGTCCGGCATCAAACCCCGGCTGATCGAGCCTCTGGAGCGCTCGGCTGGCTGCTGGCTCGACGAGCTACCAGCCGTCCTCTGGAGTCTGCGCACGACTCCAAACAAGTCAACCGGCTTCACGCCTTTCTTCCTCGTCTACGGTGCCGAAGCCGTCATCCCAACGGACATAGAGTTCGACTCCCCACGAGTCACCATGTACACCGAGGAGGAAGCAGAAGAAGCACGACAAGACGGCGTCGATCTGCTGGAAGAGGGCCGGCTGTTGGCACTCAGCCGGTCCAGCATCTACCAGCAGAGCCTGCGCCGATACCACAACAGGAAGGTCAAGCCAAGATCTTTCCAAGAAGGCGACCTTGTGCTCCGGCTGATCCAGCGAACAGCCGGCCAGCACAAGTTGTCGGCGCCTTGGGAAGGCCCTTTCATCATCAGCAAAGTACTGGGCAACGACTCCTACTACCTGATTGACGCTCAGAAGCCCCGAGCACGCAAGAGGGACGACTCCGGCAAGGAGACAGAGCGGCCATGGAATGCAAATCTCCTCCGAAGATTTTACAGTTGATGCAGTATGTACCACGCTACCTTTTGTATTAAAGTACCAAGACTTCGGGCCCCCCGAGACGAGCTCGGGGACTGCCCTCTTTTGTCTGTATGATAAAAATTATGCCTACAAGTATGTTACTCTTTGTTATGCCGCTTGGCACCGGGCTCGACAAGTCGGCCCGGGGACTTGCCGCCTTGCACTATGAAATGCTTCCTGCAGCCGGACAAGTAGTGTGTAACACCTAAACCGTCTCCTGTCAGAAGCCGCAGCTCGCAGAGCGACTGTACGGTGGGCAGAAGTAAGGTAGAATGGGCGTTCGCATGAAAAATGGCTAAGGACTCAAAGCATAAAACATAGCTCAAGACGGCTTCCAGCCTTTTTTCGCAAACCGACTCTCGAATAGTCGGATTGCCGCCTTCTATTCAACTTGCTCAAAAACTCTTAAAAACGGCTAAGTACTTGCCTTCCCAAAGTAGCCAAGCATTTGATCCAGCGGCAGTCCGCAGAGCGGCTGTCCGATTGGCAAGGCAGGCAACTAAGAGAAAGCGGCAAAGGAAAAAAGCCAAAAGAGCAATGAGCAAGAAAAGATAGAACTCGGATAAATATATTTACATAACGTAGGCCCTTGGCCGAATCTTCGAGCAGAAGTTCAAAATACACCCCGCGGGTGGAATTGTGCGAATTAACAAGTTCTTCAAAGACTACTGAAGCAGATAAAATAAAGATAAAGCGGCAGCTTAGGAAGCAGCAGACGGATTCGGAGGGTCGGAGGAGGCGGCAGCGTCAGGCGTCGGGGCGGCCGGCTGGGTAGTCTCGGCTTGATCGCCTCCGGCGGCAGTCGGCTCGGTCGCACGCGGCTCGTTGCTGGAGGCGCGGTCGAGCTGAGGCTGGCCGTCTGCTCCGTCTTCTGGTGCCTCCGTCTCGCCTCCGTCCTCCGCCTCGCCTTCCTCCTCGACGCTGGAGCCAATCACCTCCGCCGAGTCCTCGCCGTAGTCTGGGTTCATCCCAAACCACTCCGGCGGTACCTCCTCGCCGTCTTCAGACCGCTCGGGGACGAAGATGCTGGTGTCGGTGTACTCGGCGATCGCCGCAGCACGCTTGACGAGGGCGTCTTCCGCAGCTGCCAGCTCCGGCTGGGCCTCCGACCGAAGTGTGGCCAGCCGGTCTAGATCCAGCCCCGGATACCACGCCTTGACGAACTCCAAGGCCCGGCGCGCTCCAGCTCGGGCCGAAGAACCCTTCCAGGCCTCAAGACGACCAGCCGCGACCTCTAGCCAGTCGGCCGTCAGGCTGGGGGTGCGCGGAGCCTGCATGTCCGGCCACAGGGCGGCAATCGCCTGGGCACCGACACGCTGAAGCCGGCGCAGCATCCGGTGAGTCGGCCGAAGGCGAGCCTCGATGCTCAGGATGTGCTCGTCAAGGGTTCGGGGGCGTCGGCGGCGATCTCTGCGCCCTCCGCCCTCCGACCTTCACGGTCAGCCTCGATGGCTTGGATGGCGGCCTGCGAGTGCCCAGGAAAGAAGTCTGCCAAGACGGAAGAAACGAAGAAGCAAGTCAAAAACCAGGAGTCGGCACGACTTATAATCGGCAGCTCGAAGAAAGAAAGTAAAGAAACTCACCATCAACGATGTCTTCAATCTCATGGAAGCCGGAGGCCAGCATCGCCTCCTTGTCAGACCAGGAGGAGCGCTCGCTCGCGAACTCGGCCAGGAGGGCGGTTTCCGTCTCTTCCGCCTCCCTCTGCGTCTTCGCAAGCAGCTCCCTCTGCTCTGCCAATTGAGTGGCCAGCAGATCGCGCTCTGTGGCGAGCTTGCTGCACTCCTCCCCTTTGGCGCGCAATGCGGAGTTGGCTTCGCTCAGCTGCTGTTGAAGAGCAGCGTTGGCTCCTGAAAAGAAGGAAGAAAGAAGGCGTTAAGTCATCAATAAAGAAGGTCGCCGGGGAGATCCGGCCCGACTGCTCAGCAGTCGGCCCGAATCTCGGGGACTACAGCCCGCGGGTGCGCCAGCGCGCCCCCGCAAAGAAGAAAAAGGACTTACTCCGGCTCTCCGACAAATCGGCGGTCCGCTTGCCCAGCTCTTCAACGTTACAGTTGAAGGCAGTGACACGGAGGTTGTGGTAATCCTGCGTCAAGCGTTTCAGACAAAAAGTTAATACCCAGAGTTCATCAATTGGAGTTCCGGGCCGCCTGCTCGGCAGCCAGCCCGAAACTCAGGGACTACACCCAGTGGGTGCGCTGGCGCGCCCCCACAGAGAGGAACAAGAAAACAAGGACCAAAGGAAAAAACATACCCGGACGGCTGCCCGCGATGCCAGGTACGCCTTGGTGCAATTCTGGAGAGCGTCGCCCTCAGCACGAATCTTCGCCTGGACATCTAGAAGCGCCTGGTTCAGCGGCCCTGTGCCGCCTCCTTGCACCCACCCAATGGCCGCCGCGCTTGTTGCTTTGGTGTCTGGGATCGCCGAGCTGGCGGTGCCGGCCTCCAGGGGGCGGGGTGCCGAAGTCGCCTTCTCCAAACGGCGGCGCGTTGGCGAGCCGACTTGGAGGAGTAACCTCGCCACGGCCTCGTCTTCGGTCGGCGGCAGCAGAGGGTCCGCTGGCTGCTTGCCTTGCACGCTCTCAGACGGCGGCGGAGGCGGCGGCGGAACGATCTCGTCCGGCGTAGAGGGGTCGCCGACTTCCCTCTCCATGATAGGATTCTCACCGCCGGCTTCCCCAGTCTGCCCCGTGAACTCCAGAGGCGGCGACGCAGAGTTCAGCGGGGTGACGAACACCGCCGATTGGCGGGGTGACGAACACCGCGGCCTCCTCAGCCTGCCGCTTCGTCGCGGTGGCGACTTCGGCCTTCGCCATTTTTTTCTTGGCGGAGGCCTCCGCCTTCTCCAGGCGAGCGGCCTCTTCTTCGTTGCGCTTCTCCTGCGCATTCCGCTCTGTCGCCTCCTGGAGGTCAGCAGCAGGGTCAATCCGCTGACCCCATGACGGAGGCGGCGGTGACCCTCTCAAGAGTTAGGGGAACCCTGAAGCAAGGGAAGCAAGCAAAAGACTCGGATAAAGCCACAAAGAAAGAATAAAGCATTGAGACAGAATACTAACGCGGAGACCAATGGCGGCTTCTTCACTTCCTTACGGAAGCGGATGGCCTTCAAAGCCGCCTCGTCCCACCGGGTTGCCGCAGCCGAACCCTTGGGCTTCTTCAGCCGACTGCCGAACAAGGTCGGCACGGCCATGCGCTTCTTCCCGCCGCCTGGAGCACCCGGCGCGGCAGAAGAGCCCGCGCCATGCTGGCTGGCTCCTGGCCGATGGCGGGGGGCGACTCCTCCCTCGGCATCGTCGTCAGGCCAGTCGGCGAAAGTGTCCGAAGGCCTGAAGTCGCCTGCTGCTCCTCCTCCTCCCTCGGTGTCGTCCTCAAGAGCCACTGCCCGAGATCGGGGTCGTCGACGTCGCTCTCCGCCCGGTCGGCAAGGAACTCGTGGGCCAGCCCTGAGGTGCCAGCTGGTGGATGGAGGAGGGGATTCTGACCAAAGCCGGCTGGTCAAAACAAACTCGGCGAGAAAGAAGACAATCCAAAGAAAGAAAGAAAAGGCAGCTCACCACGGGCGGGGGGGTGGCGCGGGAGTACGGCTCCTTGCCGAACCACCAATCCTCCAGGAGCTTGCTATCCGAGAGGTAGTTCACCATGAAGGACACCTCCTCGTGAGGCATGTCCTTGGTGCACAGCCGACTTGGGTCGCGGTGCCCGCTCATTTGGCATATCATATGGGGGCGGCCTTGGAGCGGGAGAACTCGGCGCGCCACGAAGGCGGCCAGCAGGTCTGGACCAGTCAAGCCCTCCGACTGCGTCAGCACTCGGAGTCGCGTGATGGCGCCGGCTCCTGCATGCGTCAGCGACTTGGCCCGGTACGACAAGTTGGGCAGTCTCCCAGCCGGCGAGCCGGCTTCGAAAGCCGGCAGGTTGACCCAGTCGCCCCTCGCGGAGACGCTCCTGACGTAGAAGTACGATCTCTGCCACATCTTCACCGACTTTATCAGCGAGATGGAGGGGAAGGGGTTGTCGGCCCCCGACCTTCGCACGGCGATGAAAGCGCCGCATTGAGCCGGCACGCCTGCAGCCTGGGTGCCGAGCTTGGACAAGAAGAACTCCCCCCAGAGCTCGAGGGTGGGGAGGACTCCGAGGAAGCCTTCGCCCAAGGCCACGAAGGCAGACAGCAGCACCACCGTGTTGGGCGTGAGGTGGTGCGGCTGGAGGCCGTAGAACTCTAGGAAGGAGCGGAAGAAGCTGCTCGCGGGCAGCCCCAACCCGCGCAGGCAGTGCGAGCGGAAGATGACCCGCTCGCCCTCCTGCGGCGCGGGGAATCTCCCCCTTCGGCGCAAGACACACCCACACGTGATCCTCGCCGGGGAGCCGACGAGTCCTGCGGAGGAACTCGATGTGGTCGTCGTGAACTTCGGAGTCGTCCCAGGTGCCGGAGCGCACTGGGGGAGGCGCGGCGGCAGAGGAAGAGCTCATCGCGAGCTGATCGCCGCGGCGTTCGTCGAAGCTTGGGGCACGCGGGAGCGAAGAAGAAGAAGGGAGGAGAGCGAGGAGCAGTGAGAAGGAGGAGAGCGAGGAGTGGTGGGAAGGAGGGGCGCGCGTGCCCCCCCTCTTTCCCCTACTTATAGCCTCGTGGGCTGCGAAGCCGAGGGGGCGGTCGTGGGATTTACTGCGCCCACGGCCCCACGACCCCCACGTTCCACGACAAAGTTACTGCGCACAGTAACTCCACGGGAATCCCAACCGTCCGCCGGGGCCGCAGCGGATCTGCTCGGGCGCCGAGGCGCGGTAGTGGCGGGCCCCGCCTACGGGCCTGTCTCGTCGTGCGCGTAGGCTGGCAGTATGCCCCAGCCATGTGTTATCGCATGACAGGCCTAGAACGGATGGTGGCCCGGAGGCTTAGCCAGCACGCTACTTGGATCCTGCCGTGACGTACGAAATATTGTGCGAGTCAGAGTTGGGCGAGTCCGACTCCTTCTAGCCGGCCCGGCAGAAGTCAACCAAGAACCATGTGTTGAGCACCCGGAAAGAGAAACTGCTGAGGCTTCTCGGCCGATCGTCCGCGGCGCCTCACCAGCTTCGGGGACTACTGTCGGAGTAATGGGCCACGGGTAGGCCAACCCGAGCCCCAGAACCTTTCAAGACATCGGGGCAGGCTGCGCCCCTCCAGACCCCAGGACGAAGAGCCGCCTTCGAGAAGTCGACGGCAAGATGGCCGACTGAACACTCACGGCCGAGTCCCAGGGATGACTTCAGGGAAAGCCGACTCCTGACTGGCGACTTCCAGAGAAGCCGGCTTTGAGGAGTCGGCCTGCGACTCCAACAAACCCCATGACCTCATCAAGTGGGACGAGGCAGGGGAGTGGCAACAGTGAAGCCCACTCCCGCCCCTTACCAAGGGCAGGCATGGCCACAGCACGCCGTACCCCGGAAGATCTCCGTGCGGCGTGGCACTGTTGCCATGCCGGCCCTGACATCAGCACCGCAGGACCGAATCCTGCACCCACGACGGCTTGTCTGTACGGCCCAGAGGCAACGGGTCCCACTAGTCAGTGAGACCCTAGGAGACGGCAAGAGGACCACCAGTCGGACCCGTCGGGAGCCGGCCCCGGGGAGTCAGCAGAGCCCTCCCCCGGGGCCCACGCGCCATTAATCAAGATGTGATGGAGAGTGGCAATAGTGATCGCCCGCCAGGCGGCGGGGCTGTTGCCACGACCCCATGATCAAGCCCGCGTCATCAGAAGCACGACTATAGTAATCAGCAGCCGGCAAGACCCGCCCACGGCGGACGCGGCCTATTGGCTCCATACCAGGCCAGTCGGCGAGGCCCACCAGTCGGCGGGCCCCAGCAGTCGGCGGGGAAGACAGAGGCCAGAGGCGCTGACGGCTGGGCCCGTGTCCAGTCGGATTACCATTGTACCCCTGGGGGTAGGCCTATATAAACCCCCCAGGGCACCCATGCAAAGGGTTGGAACCCATTAGCTCTAGACCAGATCATATAGGAGGGAGAGAGCTAGCCTTGCCTTCTCCTACCTTCAGAAAACAGCTCAAGGAGCAATCGTGTAAACACTTGGCCATAGTGATCATGCGGAGACCCAGCAGAGCAGCAGTAGGGGTATTATCTCCCCGGAGAGCCCTGAAGCTGGGTAAGATTCGCCGGCGTGCATGTCTTCGCCTCATCCCGTTTCCAGGCACCGGTGACGTTCTACTCGCCCCCACCATGATAAGCCATCCTTTGGGATATGTCGCACCTAACCCCCAACATTGCCCCGGAGACCGATTCCGCTATCGCGGTCCGTCCTGTGGACATCGCCCCAGAGATCAATTCCCATGCCGCTGTCAGTGCTGTGATCATTGCCCGAGAGATCGATGACAAGAAATAGTTGGTCGCGCTAATCCTTTAGGTTAGTTTGCATTGTGTTTAATTACCAGAATGATGCGTGTTATCAAACCATCTTAGGGCTAGTGCACTGTCTTGTGTGGGCGGTACTTGCTAATTTTGTTTGATAGTGAATCATGTGAACCCTCTCCGAGTTATGGAAACAGATGTATCCTCACCAGCTTTTGATGTAATATATGGCATGCTTAGATGTAAGTTTGAACTGTTTACCATATCAGCGGGGCTTGTTTGATGATTCTTGGTGTTAGTAGGCTAGCTACTGTGCGATCTATAGTACTGGCAAAACACTCACCGAAGAGAAATGTTGGTGCTGATGAGCTCATGGTATGCTTATACTAATCCATCATCGACCGGCCAATAGCCCAAGCTCCTAAAATTGCAGGCTTAGCGATCGATCAGACAATAGTCGACATGGATACATTCTGGCCTCATTTGGTTCATAGGGTAGGAAAAACATAACAAAAGTACAGAGACATACAACACAAAATCATAGCAGTATAGAGACGTACTCCCTCCATTCCAAAATAGATGACTCAACTTTGTACTACTAATTTGAAACAGAGGGAGTACAAATCCTAGGTGGGCTAGTTTGGCCAAGTGGGTTTCAGTGATTTGATGTGGTACAGTGCCGTCTAGTCTTCGCGTGTGGTAGCAGTATTGCGGGTACAATAATTTTTCTTGAAGAAGCAGAATTCAATGAAGTTTATGATGGTTCCTTCATCCGACCAACTTACAATGGTAAATGTTGGGCTTGCGCTACGACCGGGGTGGACCAGGATAATTTTGTGCATGCCAGGTGGACCAGGATGGTCGACGTCCCACATGTCGGCCAATGAAAGTATTCTTTCCAATATAGGCCTCATTCGGTTTGGAGGAAACCAAAACATAGGATTTAGGAATAGTGAAGAAAATTGATAGGATGTCACTTCCTATCCTAAGGAATTGTCTTGCCTCATTCCTACTCACAAAATGAGATTTGAGTGGATGTGTAGATTCCTCCAAAAACATAGGAAATGAATAGTATTCCTATGAAAATCCTGAATGTGTTTCCTACGAACCGAATGCATGTATAGGAAATTTTCCTCTGGAATCTTTGTTCCTATGCTTTTCTATAAAAATCCATTAAACCGAATGAGGCCATAGAGGACGAGCAACGAGTATTCATTGTTTATTTTTAATGAAAGCTATTGTCTCCATTGTTACGACGAAGGAGTGTCAAACACAGCAGCCCAGTGAACTTGGCATGTGCACCACTCCCTCCTTCGTCATGTAATACTACCATAGTGTTGACTATAAGGTTTGCTATAAGGTTACAACTTTTTATCACTTTCTCTCTATCTATTTCCTCTCAAAAGTTTTTTACCTTTCTTTTTTTAGACACAACTGTTTTTATGCCTCTTTTTTATAATTAGTTTTTTATAACTAGGAGCACGTGTAGAGACGGGCTCTTGCAGAGCCCACTCCTTGACTTTGTCAATGCCTCTCTCTCCTCCACATAAGCGGGCTTATAGCCCAGTATTTTACTCGTACTACTTGCTATGAATGTGGGCAGCTGGCATCTGAGGGGGGAGCGCGCAGGGGGGGGTAGGGGGGTTTCTAGTGGGCCAGGGCGGTCCGAAGCGGGCTTGGAAGCGGTCCGGACTCCCGCATGGCCCACCTCACATTATCACCATATATTGCTTGGAGTCCGTGTGCGGCGGGCGGGCGATCTCTTCTCCCTCCCCCGTCTCTCTCTTCTCTGGCGATGCCCGCTGAGAGATTAGATTTTGACTATCGACGGTTTATTCAATTGCAGTCCCACATGTCAGTGAAAATGCAAGACAACGCGTGTCCCCTCCGGTGAGCGGCGTGCAAGCCAGACTGTCAGGGGTGCGACGCGAACGTGACGCGTACGAGTCGTAAGTGTGCCACCTTTTCATTTTGAAGTTGCAAAGCGTAACATCTTTGTGCGATCGATCGATAGAAATCCAGAACAAAATGATGAGGGCGGTGCTTTCACGCGCGTTAGGCGGGCTAGTTTGAGTGGTATGACGTGCTACAGTGCCGTCCACTTGCTCCATTTTTATGTAAGCAAGAGTCTACACTCTTACGTGGGAGGAGTGCGAAACACGGCGGATCTAATTTTGATCGAGGGATAATTGTTCCTTGCGAAATAATGGAGTACTGTTAGCGATTATAGCATGATAGTTAGGGCATCTCCAGCACTGTCACACAAATTTACATCGGCATTTGTCCAAGGACACTGATGGATGCCATCCAATGCTGCCGGCATACCTTTCAACAACTATATGAACTAACCAGACGAAATTCGTGCAAACAAAGCAAATTTCAAATTAACCGGATGAAATTCATTACATTTCAAAAACTTCTCTTATAAACTAGACGAAATTCATTACATATTTCGCACGAACCGTACTAAAACCTACTGTAAACCTAATCTAAACGATCGTCGGCGCCTGACCACTATGTCCGGCCATGAACCCGAGAAATCCGGCCATTCCCTTTGCCTCCTCATCCGCCTCGATAACCTGCTCCTCCGGAGCACAAGGTTCTGAAGATTTCCGCCTCCATGTCGCTGTCAAGCGGCTAATCGGCCGCCAATGTGTATCCCACCATGCTTGGCGTCGACTGAGTGGAGGAGCGGTGGCCTTCCTGGGACCAGAGCGGTGGCGACCAACCATGTACTACTCTTCCTCGCTGTCGACTACATCTGCGCACGCGCGCCGGCTTCGTGGTCGTGGCGGCGAAGGGCGGCCGGGGGGGAGCCGGCGATCTCCTTTGTCTGCTCCTGCGACAGTACGTCCAAGAGAGCTTTAGAGCGCGCCTGGAGCAGAGCGGCCGATGTCCTTCATCTGCTCCTGCCACAGTACATCCAAGAGACCTTTGGAGGGCCGGGAGCCCATGGTTGGAGTGGTGCCGACAGAAGGAAGGACCGTAGGAGAATGAATGTGGGTCTTTGGCTATGGCTGGGAGCTGGGGCTCAAGTTAGTATAGCAGGTGAATGGAAATGAGCCACAGCAGACGGATGGACGGCTAGCGCTGGAGTAGGTTTGTCGATAGCCGCATGTCATTTCTGTGGGTAGCAGACGGAAGGATGGCCGTGGTGTTGTTAGCGCGGAGCAGTCGCTTGCACCGGGATGCCCCGGGGGTGGTGCTCTCTTGGCTGTCGCGCTGCTGCAATGCCGGCACCAGTGAGAGGTCGTGTCGGGCATGAATGCGGATGCTGCTTCAGTGACTTAACTGCAGGTGCATTGGGTCACTGACATGTGGGCCCAATGGGCATCTAGCCCGCATGTCAGTGACACACCAACTGCACCTGCAGTAAAGTTCGGTCAATCTGGCATTGACGTTCTGGAGAGACGGTGACTGTTTCAGGCGGGAAGCATGTGCTAGTGATGGAAGGGGTTTCGGTAGGCCAGGGCGGTCAGACGCTGGCGTGGTGGTAAAATGTGAACTCATCGACAACGAGCCTTTGAAGCGTATGCGGCACGTATTGACAACCAGGCGCCCATGAAACTGCTCTTCTTGCCAGCTATCCTTCGACGGCCACCATTAGACACCACACAACCAGGCATAACTTATGAATAATGGACGAATCGATCAGACACACACTGGTGTGCAGTGGCACTATGATCAATCGCTCATGCTAGTACATACTCCGTACCATAGTACCCTCTCTATCTAGGCCGTTTTATAGATTGTCGTTGTGATGGATGATATACGTGAGCAAGGAGCTGAGTCACGAGTATGACCATTGGTGTTGAGCCAGGTGAATACATGCTCGGTGTTCGTGGAGGCCTCCAGCCAACATCTAAACAGTAAAGTTAGGCACCGCCGGGGCGCATAGGTGACGGGCTCCCCGTTTGCGTTGCGCCATGAGAAGGACTTTGATTGAGAGGGTTATGTGCATGCATTAGCATGGTTTGACAGCGTGAGCGTGAGTGTCTGCACGCGTACATGCTACTTGCCTCTATGGATGGTGTGCGCTAATGTGTGCATCACGTATAATATAGAAAATCCGTTTGTGCATTTAACGTAAAGTATTTCATTTTCATTTGGCTGACAAGTGTGCGTTGCAGTGAGGAGTCTGTGGTTTGATTCCTCACATGCGCATAATTTTGGTTTTTATTTCTTTCTCCACTAGCAGGTAGGCCCGCATAGATAGATAGGTAAAGAACATGAGCTGATGAGGCGCATGCGGACTGTTTGACTGGTCAACCAGACAAATACGGAGCTATACTTGGAGCCAGTGACCATATAATCACCATATCTCGTATACAATGATCAAAGTGAGCTATCAAGACAAGTTCGATGACCGCCAATGCATTTTACTCGGTAATAAATGACCAGAATCGAAGGGGAATCCAACTTTCCTTCGTCTTCTGTCCTTGAGCTCTTGACAAACCAATGCACTATATGGTTGTCTGGCCACTCCACCCCAGAGTTGTCACCAAGCATCGTTCATGCCACCGTGCTGCACACTAACCGGTAAGGGAGCGATGGCATCCCGCTGCACCGAGTTCCTCGCTGCGCACGACCGCACACAAAATGGTAGGGAAGCGATGGCATCCCGATGTGCCGAGTTCATCACCGATAGGGACCTCACACCTACGTGGGCGGAATTTGAAGCTGCCAAGGCCGAATGGGTAATAGATCAAGAGGCAGTGTCGGGGATATACCCCGTGGTATGACCCGGCCGGACTTGGCGTTTCATTGGTAGCCCGCCAGAGGATTGGCGACTCATATGTCTGGCGGTTCATTGGTGTGACGACTCATGAGCCTGAAGACTCATTGGTGACCCGACGGGTGTTTCAGATGGATGACAAGGCCCAAGGCCTAGAAGGCCGGCTCATGTTATAATGGGCCGGATTAAGAGGAAAGGCATAAGGAATATTCTCCTACAAAGGAAGCAAGACTAGGACTCCACTTGTAATTAAGTAATCCTGATCCTACTAGGACTAGTCATGTAACCCGCCCCTTCAACCTATATAAGGAGGGGTCGGGCTCTCTAAAGAGGGACAAGCAACAAGAAACAATCTCTAGGGCTAGACACAAAGGGGGAGCCGGCTTATGTGGCGACTCTCTCATGAGCATAATGGGATCTAGCCACAAACAGCATGTAGGGCTATTACGGATGATGTTTCCCGGGCCCCGAAGCTGTCTAAATCCTTGTCTTGTGTTGCGTCTCTCGATTCCGCTCAACCCCTATCAAGCTACTACAAAGATGTGTTGGCCTCGCGACTAAGTCCTCACACTAGGACATCTGCCATGACAATTCCATGATAGTTGGCACCCACCGTGGGGCCCGCACACGATGGTGTTGAGTTCTTGAAGGGATTTCTTACAGGGATTAAGAATCTCGCGATTCGTCGGATGAAAGAAGAACCGGCAATATTCATGGTTTAGTGATTGGAGTTATAATTAGCTCTAGAGCTGACAGATACAAGATTGATCAGAGGCGAAGAGATTTTAGGGTTTGTGCGTGCCGCCCTGCACGTGGCTCGGCGACTCGCCGAGTCCGAAGACCAGTCAATGTCTACTGCGGCAGCCGCAGGGCAGACCAAGATGATGTCTGGTCGGATTCTTTGTTAGGCTACTTGCTGAATAAACAAAAACAACAAACAGCAACAGGAGCAACCCCCAAGAAAATTGAATCATTGCTGCTGCTACAATCACGGAGATCACGGTCAAGTACTAGTGCTAGTTGCGTGCTTTACGAGGTCTATTTTTGGAGTAGTACTACTGCTACTTCTAGCACAGGAGCTCTAATCAGAACAAAGATCTAAACCATGTCGATCACGTGAAGATATCAGAGGAAGGTGCCAGCGCACCATGATTAAAACCACTTCCGAGTCGCCCCGCCTCGTGGCTGTTGAAAAAAATATTAAGGGAAGGGGATCTACAACCTGGAGGAGGATGTATGAGACGGACACGGTTTCACCTCACTATTTCGACATGGGACGGTTCGCCTCTGCGGCTGGCCTCGCCCTCGCGGAGTCCCTAGGCCCAGCTTGCATCCGCCGCGGTTGACCCGGCCCTTCAAGAGCTAGAAGTGGCACACGTCAGTATAGTTATCCTTGGTGCACAAGGTCAGCGGTCACCAGTGAATCAGCCAGAATCTAGTAGCACTAGGAGCGCGTGCGCGTGTCTGTTGTACTACTACTACCTGAACCAAGGCACACGTCCCATCCCCCCCCCAAAAAAATAACTGTGAAGAAGAAATCAGAGTATTCAAAGTCGCTGCCTACGGACGTAATCAGGTGCACCCGTCTCCGTTAAATTGCTCTGTGTATTAAATTTGCATTATACAAAACATATGTGGTCTGCTCGTGCTATTTTATGCTCGCAGATCTATTCAGCTCAAGTGTTTTTGCTGGCGTTTTTTATTGCATCGTTTCCAATGATCTTCTGAGTCATCGCTTTGCTGGCCCTACAACAATAAAACCACCGGCTGCTATCACCAGATCCGCTCGTTCGCTGGTTCCACTCCGCTACGCTCGACCCGTCGCGTTTAAACCGTTGTTGTCAGGGGAACGCCAGCTTCAAGTCCCGAGGGAATCAGTGTCGCTGCTACTGTTTCCTACAGTGGGGGCTAATTAAATCCAAAGAAACAAAGTGCTACTTGTAGGCAAAGGCTGGTGCTGATTGATGTCTAATCCGGCCGCAGAGATCTAAGGAATAAACCAACATGACTAGTGTTGGTACTCTGTATTGGGCTGATTTTCTTCGGAGATCAGTTTCCGTAAATTGGATGGAATACACATATGTGGAGACCAGCTATGCGCTAATGGCCATGCCCACATGCGTCCAGAAAATAAATCAGGTGTTATTTTTCTTATACATTTTGTTAGTATACTTTAATTACTCTGAGCACAACTACTCTTCTCTATGGTATTTTTATATGCAGGAGAATTATTCATTACAAAGTGGCATTATACTGCAGAGATGAAGACACGCCGACATCGTTCGGCACAGTTGGTTGTTGTTATTCAACGGACTCCCACTCTGGCTTACAACGTCGTGGCCGTCTCTCGCGATCGCACCGGCTTACAATGTCACAGATGAAGCGGCCGATTCATGCATCCACACCAGCTTACAACGCGGAGGGTAACTTGCTCGTCCGCACCGGCTTACAACACCATGACTGGCTCATCTTTCTGCTCCTACGGTCAATTCACCTATGATGGATTCCAGTGATCATCAACTCCGCAGTGAATAGTTTCCGGCCTAACATATCAAGTGAAATCCATCCGACATATATTTTATATTGTTTTATTTAAAAAGAGCAATTATATGGCTTGTAAGTTCTCCAATGCAGGACGGGGTTATTATAACATTGCGCTGTTGAAGGACTCATATCAATTTATATCACGGTCAAATATGGAGAGTCTCAAGCCAACTCCCCGAGTAATCTTAAGACTCGGGGGCTAAAATGACATGACTCAGGAACTCCGTGTCATTGGAGGGAATGATAACCCGGTTCCGGAGGACACGCCATATTGATGAAAATTTAAAGGCTGTCAGAAAATTGTTGGTTCAAAATAAAGATTCCGGTTTAAAATCCAGTTTAAGAGACATCTCTCTCCCACAAAGCTTTGAAGCTCTCAAATCCGGTTCAAACATCTGGCTCAAGGTAAATTTGTCTCTTACAAAACTTTTAAGCTCTCAAATCTGGTTCAAACATCCGGCTCAAGGACAATCTGTCTCCCACAAAGTTTTGAAGCTTTCAAATCTGGTTTAAAGTTCCGGTACAAAAAGAATTAATCTCTCGCAAGATTCGAGTTCTCAGAAAAATTAAAGGTTGCCAAAGAGAACTTGCTGCCATGATGTGTTGTTCAAACATGGGTATCCTGCCTTACGACTTACCTTATTATGGTCACTTGCGGGCTTCCTTCTCATCGAGCATAGCTGTCGGTACCCTCTTGATCGGCGTGATGCCAAAATTTATATGGTCACTTGGGGGTTCCTGTTCAAACATAGGTCGTATTTGAACCAAAGAGAACATAGTTGTCGGTACCCTCTTGATCGGCACACTACCAAACTCACTAGGGGGCTTCTTGATCGTATTCGAATCATAGCTTAACCCCTTTTGGGTCCAACTTGAATCGTATTCGAATCAGGGTCGTTAAAAACCTCTCAAGGTCATTTGGGGGCTTCTTGTTCAAACATAGGTCGTATTCGAACCAAGAGAACATAACTGTCGCACCCTCTTGATCGGTGCAATGCCAAAGCCACTGGGGGCTGCATGATTGTATTCGAATCCTTGCTTAACCCCTTTGGAACGGTTTACTGATCGTATTCAAATCAGAAACCACGATTTTTATTTGGTTTAAGTTTTTGCAAACAATCTTTGGTTTTGTCTTGAGACTTTTTTGTTCAGATCTCAGTATAAGTGTGGTTTCGTTTAAACCCGGCTTGGCTTTGGACGATAAGTCGCCAGCATGTGACAGTCATCATATATTTGGAAGTATTGGCTTCTAAGGATTGGGTTATCACCCTTACTGCATAGGTCATGTAAACCGGCAGTACAAATTCAATATCATAGTGGTTATACGTGGGATATTATGACCCTCCCTGCGGTAAACCTCCAAGGGATCTTGTGATCTACTTGTGTGCAGGATAAGACTACATTTGGGTGGTTACCCGCCCTGGCTTTTGACTTAAGTCGCCAGGGCATATGTTGTTTAAATTCTATGCAGGATTTATAGAGCTATAACTTACATAAATGATTAAGTTCCAGCCCATCGTCAAAGATTGAAATTGGTGTCTCAAAAGGGTTATCAGTTCTTGATTTTCTCAAAGGCTATAAGCCGCCGGGTTATAAAAATTCCAGTTTACTGGAGGCGTATTAAATCGTCATCGGCCAAGAGCCGCCGAGTATTTAAACTCCGGATTTACTTGTCAACAGATAAGGTTTTCAAAGCCGCTTTAGCGCAATGGCTATTCTATTATCAATGGATATGATTTATTCTACAATGTAAGGAATAGTCCTGAGTCACTACAGGCTTACGACCCGGCACATGGGGCTACATTATTCAAATTGAGATTACATCAAATATGCAAGTCTCATGTCGTTGCAAACGTACACCATGACACTTGGGGGCTAATGCAAAGTCATTTTTTGCTCACTTTATTGAAGACCCGACTCATCACATTGTAATAAGCCGGCCATTGGGGGCTACCAATTGATCATGTCAAAAATTTAAGGTACACAAGCCTTATTCCATTATATTGAAGAGTCCACTGCTCAGTTGGTAAAGCACAAAGCTCTTAAACCTTGTGGACGTGGGTTCAAGCCCCATGATGGGGGTTACATCATGTAAGGTTATTTTCAACAAAGTTTATATAAGGTCCCAACTCAGTATTATCTTACTAAGCCGGCCCTTGGGGGCTACACATTGCTTCTTGAATCTATATGATCATACATAAAAAGTCTCTACTCATTATTGCATAATGATCCGGGCCTTGGGGGCTACGTGGTTGAAGTTTTTATGAGTATAAACACAATTATAAGTCCCAGGTTGATGCAAGCATGGCAACCCGACACTTGGGGGCTACATATGTGGAATATTCAGTTTGACTAGTCACTAAGATGAACAAACCGGATTTCTCCAAAGTTGCAGCATTTATATTGAAGCAAATCTTAAATATATCATTTTATTCTCTATTCAACACTTGGGGGCTACAGGTAATATGGATATAAGGGAGAAATATCTTCAAATTCTCAGTTTTGAGCAAACCAGATTGACCCAGTGTCTGCAACAATCATGACCCGGCATTTCCAATAATTATGACCCGGCGTCACCAACAATTATGACCCGGCGTCTATAACAATCATGATCTAGAGTCATCAGTTTTTATAACCCGGCGATTTTGGAAATCATAGCTCAGCAAGATCTACAAGCTGGCTGAATATCAGTTGAATATTTGAAGACCAATATTTTTGTCAAGTCAGAGCATTGAAGGCCGATTCAAATGGATTCTTTATTTACAATATTTCTTTTGCAAGCAAGTTGATTATGAAGTTGGTCTATTAAACCTGGATTTTCTAGAAGAAGGAAATGATAAGGACTTAAGGATATTCAGGATCAGTTTAACATGGATAAATCCAGATTAAACTGGGGGCTAATGTTCGGTATATACCCCACGGTATGACTCGGTCGGATATATGACCCGGCCAGACTTGGAGTTTCATTGGTAGCCTGCCAGAGGATTGGTGACTCGTATGTCTGGCGGTTCATTGGTGTGACGACTCACGAGGCTGAAGACTCATTGGTGACCCGCCGGGTGTTTCAGATGGATGACAAGGCCCAAGGCCTAGAAGGCCGGCTCATGTTATGATGGGTCGGATTAAGAGGAAAGGCATAAGGAATATTCTCCTACAAAGGAAGGAAGACTAGGACTCCAGTTGTAATTGAGGGACAAGCAACAAGAAACAATCTCTAGGGCTAGACACAAAGGGGGAGCCGGCTTATGCGGCGACTCTCTCATGAGCATAATGAGATCTAGCCACAAACAGCATGTAGGGCTATTCCGGATGATGTTTCCCGGAGCCCGAAGCTGTCTAAATCCTTGTCTTGTGTTGCGTCTCTCGATTCCGCTCAACCCCTATCAAGCTACTACAAAGATGCGTTGGCCTCACGACTAAGTCCTCACACTAGGACATCTGCCATGACAATTCCACGACAGGCGGCCAAAGCCGCGTAGAGGGAGCGAAAAAGTCAGAAAGCACTCAAGAAAAGAGAGGCCCGCCGCCACAAGAAAGAAGAGGACACATGCACTTGTAACACCCTCGATGCGGCTATATCTCCCACGTGTTAAAGCACGACTTAGAGGCATAACCGCATTGAAAGCAATGTCGCAAGTGAGGTAATCTTCGCAAACAACCCATGTAATACATAAGGGAAAAGAGATACATAGTTGGCTTACAATCGCCACTTCACACAATACATGAATAAAGCATTACATCATCCATATACAAACAAGGTCCGACTACGGAACCAAAATAAAAGAAAAACCCCAAATGCGACACGGTCCCCGATCGACCCCAACTGGGCTCCACTACTGAACAACTAGAACGAAACAACACAAAGGACAAGATCTTCATTGAGCTCCTCCTGAGCTTGGTTGCGTCATCTGCACGGACTCATCGGCACCTGCAAGCTGGTTTTGGAAGTATCTGTGAGCCATGGGGACTCAGCAATCTCACACCCTCGCGATCAAGACTATTTAAGCTTATGGGTAAGGTAAAAGGTATGAGGTGGATCTGCAGCAAGCGACTAGCATATATGGTGGCTAACATACACAAATGAGAGCGAGAAGAGAAGGCAAAGCACGTTCGAACAACTATGATCAAGAAGTGATCCTAGAACAACCTACGTCAAGCATAACTCCAACACCGTGTTCACTTCCCGGACTCCGCCGGAAAGAGACCATCACGGTTACACACGCAGTTGATTCATTTTAATTAAGTTAAGGTTCAAGTTATCTACAACCGGACATTAACAAATTCCCGTCTTCCCATAACCGCGGGCACGGCTTTCGAAAGTTCAAATCCCTACAGGGGTGTCCCAACTTAGCCCATGACAAGCTCTCACGGTCAACAAAGGAATATACCTTCTCCCGAGACATTCCGATTAGACTCGGTATCCCGGTTCTACAAGACACTTCGACAAGTTAAAACAAATCCAGCACACCACCCAGATGTGCCGACAAATCCCGATAGGAGCTGCACATATCTCGTTCTCAGGGCACACCGGATGAGCAAGACGTCGGGTAGGCCAGCCCAGAGTTTCCCCTGGTAGCCCCGGACATTGCTCGGTTGGACCAACACTCAGAGGAGCACTGGCCCGGGGGGGGGGGGGGGG
The DNA here is from genome assembly GCF_018294505.1 of Triticum aestivum. Taxonomy (NCBI): domain Eukaryota; kingdom Viridiplantae; phylum Streptophyta; class Magnoliopsida; order Poales; family Poaceae; genus Triticum; species Triticum aestivum. The sequence continues at coordinate 146,189,089 of NC_057794.1, read as the reverse complement.
GTAAAATAATGATGACCCTTGGGCGCGCGACCCCCAAGGGAAAAGAAAAGGCTAGGTGGCGAATGGTAAGACCAATGTTGGGCATTGCTGGAAAAGCTTTAATCAAGGCAAACTATCAAGGGGTTCCCATTATCACCCAACCGCGTAAGGAACGCAAAATCTGGGAACATAACACCGATATGACGGAAATTAAGGCGGCAAGAGTGGAACAAAACACCAGGCATAAGGCCGAGCCTTCCACCCTTTACCAAGTATATAGATGCATTAATTAAATAAGATATATAGTGATATCCCAACAAGTAAACATGTTCCAACAAGGAACAACATCTCCATGTTCCAACAAGGAACAAATTTCAATCTTCACCTGCAACTAACAACGCTATACGAGGGGCTGAGCAAAGCGGTAACATAGCCAAACAACGGTTTGCTAGGACAAGGTGGGTTAGAGGCTTGGTTCAACAATATGGGTGGCATGATAAGCAAGTGGTGGGTATCGCAGCATAGGCATAGCAAAAGAGCGAGCAACTAGCAAGCAAAGATAGAAGTGATTTCGAGGGTATGATCATCTTGCCTGAGATCCCGCAAGGAAGAAGAACGAGTCCATGAAGAAGACAAACGTACGTAGAAGAACGGGTCCTCACAACGCGACGTTACTGGAACCAACCCGAAGAAGCAAACACCGGAAAGAAGCACACAACATAGTAAACAACCAACACATGAACATGGTATGATATGCGGGATGCGGTATGCGATGCACATGCATGATTTGCAAAGGAGTGAACAAACCTGGCCTCAACTTGCAAATCCAAGTGTGCCACTGGAAAGATGAGATGAAATCGCTTGAAAACGATAAAAAGATCACTGGAATCGGAGTTACGGTTTGGAAATGGCAAGCGATTCAAATATGACCACGATCTGCATATACAGCAAGTAACCATCTAAATGCAACAAGATGAACATACTACAGCACTCAAACATGACAACAAAATACATGGAAGGGATCCATTCATGATGCTTAACAAAAGATGAACACTGAGCTACGGCTAATTCATCCATTAACAGGTTCAAACAAGCATGGCAAAAGTGCAAACGGTAAACAAATCTCAAACTTAGTGAAATTAACACTTGTCTGGAATTTCAAATCAGATAGCACTCTTCGGAGCATGAAAACTATATGCTACAGGACCTGAACATGGAAAAGTAAAGCATGGCATGGAGCTACTCAAAGTGCTTAACAAAAGTCCCTTAGTGATATTGAGCCGAAAGGGATCAGAAAATACAATGGCAAGCATGTGAACATGGCAAAAACATAATCAGATCACAGACTTAGTGAAAACTGGAGCATGCTAAAACAGATATCAAGTAGGCATGTTTACGAGCTCGATGCACTCACTACGGAGAAAGTCATGACAATCTAAGCATACACCCATCAAGAATACACAAAATTCAAGCTAGACATGGCAAGAACAATAACATAGCATGCACGAATCTACTACAACATCCTCGGCAAAATCGCTAACAAGTAGACAATCTGCCCAGATTCACGAAATAGCAAAAGTAGAGCTCGATTGACTCAAGCTAGGGTGCTCCATAAATGCAAACAAAGGCATGGATGGATAGAGCACTACAAGATTAACAAAACATCCTTACTGATCATCCTCAAAAGAGGCACGGATCACTAGGAAACAACATGAACATATGGCCATATGAGATAAACAGGTCAAAGACTTAGTGAAAATACTAAGTCCCTGAAATCAGCATTACCAAGTGCCTCACTTTGCAAGCTTGTGCTAGTCACCACACACATCATAAAAATACATGGGTTGCACCTCTAGAAAGATGGCAAAACCCTTAACAAAACATATGTAGAGCTCAGGGGCATAACATGCACACAATGATCATGGAAAAAATGACAAATATCTAAATGGAGCAGCAGATCTGACAAATATCTCAAGTAGCACTCTTCTAACAGCATTTCGGGCATCAAGATGAACTCAAATGAAAATTATGCAATGATATGAAATGATGTACTCTCTGAGATGAACAGTTTGATATGCTATATGCCCAAAACGGATCTACGGATGCAAAGATACGGCTTGATGAACATGTGCATATGAAACGTGGGAAACTCAGGGACTTAGTAGAAATTACCACCTCCAGATCTAGGGTTTGGTAGCGCGCGAACCGAGGCGGCGGCGGATCTCGCCGGATCCGCGCCGGAGAAGGCAGGGGCGGCGGTGGCCGGACTTGATGCAGGGGACGGCCGGAGTTGGGCTCGCCGGAGCCACCGGAAGAAGAGGCCAGCGCGGTGCGGGCGGTGGAGTGGCGCGGTGCATGGTGGTGGTCGCCGGAGCACGCGGTGGTCGCCGGAGCATGCGGCGGCGCCGAGCGGTGGGCGGCGACCTGGCGAAGAGGCGGGGAGGCGGTGTTCGGAGGCAGCCGGGCGCGCGGGCGGCGGCGGGCGACGCGCAGGCCGCGCGGGCCGGCTGCGGGCCCCGTGGGCCGGCGGCGGGCGTGGAGGAGAGAGAGGGAGGATGCCGCTGAGGTGGCGGCGCGTGGTTGGAGGAGATCGGCGGCAGGGTGACATGGCGGCTCGCCATTGGGCGGAGTGAGGTGGCCAGCTGGGTGGACGCGTCCGCCGGCGGGCGGACATGTCCGGCGGCGTGGAGAGAGATGAGATCTAGGGTTTCGACTGCGCGAAAATTCGGGGAGAGCCACATATTTATAGGTAGAGGGAGCTAGGAGAGTCCAAATGGGGTGCGGTTTTCGGCCACGCGATCGTGATCAAACGACCGAGATGATGGAGAGGTCTTAGGTGGGTTTTGGGCCAAATTGGAAGGGTGTTGGGCTGCAACACTCACGAGGCCTTTTTGGTCCCTCGGTTAACCACTGGAGCATCAAACGAAGTCCAAATGGTACGAAACTTGACAGGCGGTCTACCGATAGTAAACCAAGGCCGCTTGGCAAGTCTCGGTCCAATCCGGAAATGTTTAACCCCACACAGGAGAGAAAGGTAGAAATGACCACCGGAGGAGAACGAAGCGCCGGAATGCAAAACGGACAACGGGGAAAATGCTCGGATGCATGAGACAAACACGTATGCAAATGAAATGCGCATGATGACATGATATGCAATGCAAGACACGCAAGCAATGACAATGCAACAACAGCGAATAACTGGACGACACCTGGCACATCGGTCTCGGGGTGTTACAGCGCTGCTGCGGAGAGGTCGGCGGAGATCCAAGCACGATGGGGTGTCGCCGACAAAGCCGGGAAGGAGAACGACGGTGTGTGGCTAGCATGTGAGAAGTAGTAGTACTTGTAGTTAGTGGGTGTGTCTGTGTCGCCTGTACATTTGTTTAATTAATTGAGAGCATGTACCAGTACTAGTTACTACTATAGTTTTTATAGCAAATTACCAGTACATTAGCCTAGACTCAATGGAAAAATTCCTATCCTATGCATCAAATGGCATCTCTTTCTTTATAGGAATTGAGATGCATGTCATCTCACTTCCTATGATTTTTGTATTACTATAAAATTCCTATCCTACGAACCAAAGGATGCCTCTGCTAGAGTAATTATTGTAGCTAGCAGTACTGCTAGTACAGTAGTTTTCTTCAACAAGCGGAATTCCATGAAGTCATGATGGTTCCTTCATCCGAGCAACTTTACAGTGGGAAAGGTTGGGCCTATGATTTGACGACTCATTAGTCATTATTACTGCAGCGTGATGACCGGGATGACTCTCCCTTGGAGTTCTGCATGCATGGCAAGTGGACCAGGATGGTCGACGTCCCACATGTCGGCGAACGGAAGTATTCTTTCCGATATCGACGAGCAAGGAAGTGCGCGCCGGCAAGGGAGGGGGTTGTGTCGGCCAGGGCGGTCAGACACATGCGTGGTGGTGGTATTGGCTTTGAACCGTTTCAGGTGTAGTACTGGTAGTTTGCAAAACTACTCAATTATTGCACTCAATTTCCTAAGAAATTGCAGTAAAAACATTACTCCACAGCCGCTTCCCTTCTCCTTCCTCTTCCACCGCCCGCGCACGTCCGCGGTAAGTGACTGGTCAACCCTTATATAGGAGTGCTAGCACAAAAAGATGCATGCATGACCACTAAAATTTCCAGATTAAAGCGCCGCTCCGGCGGGAGTATGGCGTATGTCATTACCTTTGGCCAGGCCATGGCTACCGGGCAACGGCGTCCAGAGAAGAGGCAGCAGAGGGGAATGAATGTAGCTACTGTTTGGATTCGCCGTCCGGCTTAAATAAATGTGCACCATCACGTGTCCCATGGGTGCACAAATTGTAACATACATGTCTGCTTAAGTGGGTGTCCCGTAACTTGTGTGTGAGAGAGATTCTGAGAGACAGAGTGCGTGTGTGCGACTCTACTCTTCGGACATGTACTCAACCTTTTGCATCGGGATATAAATATAATGGTATTACACTTTAGCTAGTGATTTATGTGGCCATGTTAATGTGGTTGTGTAAAAAAATGCCACTTCTTGCTCGTGATTTTATTATTATATAATTACTAGCAAGATGCTCATGCAGTGCACGGAACATCAATATGCATTTTTTTACAAAACGCCTGTTGTGATTGACCCATGCAGGAGTAATCCCATGTGTAAAAACTAATGATATCTCGAGAATTTATTGGGAAAATGGTATCTCGACCATTTCATCGAAAATATGAAAGATGAGAGATAAGGTGAGGAGGAGTGCAGCATGGTGGTGACTGGTGGTTGGACTGGGTGGAGGCATGGGGATGGACGGCGCTGGCAGGCGGCAGCGACCACCATGCTAGATTGTTCCAAAGACTTCCTTTTTTAATTGCTCAGCAATGAGGTTGTGGGAGATAAGGATGAACGAGGGAAGGCCTTATCTGTAAATGTGGAGAGAGGTGCGGGTATCTTTTGTAAAATTGTCATAGTTTGCTTTCTATCCGTCAGATATAGATAGAAATATCTATATTACAAAAGATGGCAGGCACACCATCATCACCCACTCGGTTTTTTTGCAAGAGTAGAGATGATACGTTTGCTAACTACTAAAGTAAAGTGTAATTTTTCCATGTTATACAAGTAAATTAAGGTGATTGTTTTTCATACGAGTAAGGTTGGACGAAGGGTGGTAGGAACAAATGCTCCGCCTAGAGCATGTGTGTGTGAGATGGCATCTTAGTGTGTGTGTGTGTGGGTGGGTGGGTGGGTGTGTGTGTGTGTGTGACACGGAGTCCTTGGTGGCGAATGTAATTTAAGTGTGTGTGGCTTCATCGTAAAGAGGTGATGTGTATGGCAGAGGCCACCAACGGGGGGTGAGAGAGAGAAAAGGCCCGTAGAGAAGGAAGAGAAGGCGTGTGCGCATGAGAGGAATCAACATTGAGAGAATGTGTTTGTTCGAGAGGCACCGAGGAAGACTACTATATATCGATAGTGCATGTAGGCGGGAATTAGACGAAGGGATGGTCTTATTGGTTTCAGGGATATAGGGGAAGAGTGGGAGAGGGGGGGTAGCTAGAAGGAGATTGTTTAAGTGTGAGTGTGTCTTTTATCCATCCAGGTGGAAGTTATGTGTACACAAGAAGAGAATGATTCGATGTGGCGTTAGGGCTGAGGGTAATTAACTACGTATGGAGACATAGGAGACCTTGAACGTGCATGTGTGAGAGGTATACATGTATACGTGGGATGTGTGTGTGTGTGCGCGCGCGCATGATTGAGATAAAAGAAAGAAGACATAAGTCATAACATCAACGACATGGGAGAGACGTATCGGTATAACAATATGCATGCATGTGAGAGTGCAGGGAAGAAGGCCCAATAATTGAGCATGTGTTTTTGTCTTTAAGAGATAGTGGCGTGGGCTGGAGCATGCATCTATGGCGAGCAGAGGGAGCGAGACACAACGATTGTGCAAAAGAGATCAACCTATAGATGCATGTATGGAGAGACATATATAGTGTGGGTGATAGGAAGCAAGAGTTCGCGTGAGAAAGAAATGTTGACGGAGAAACTACATATAGATATAGAGATAGAGATGCTAGCTGGAGGGACATCGGCTAGTTTGAGTGTTGGAGATGACCGCCAGGTGGTTCAGAGGGTCAAGTTATGTGTGTGTGTGAGAAAGATAAAAAGAGGGCACATGAGTGCACGTAGAGAGAAACATATGTATTGTGCATGATAGGAAGCAAGACTGAGGGCGAGAAAGAAGGTTGATGGAGAAATAGATAAATAGAAAGATAAAGATGCTAGCTAGTGTGCGTTAGAGATAGGAGTCGAGTGGATCAGAAGGCTGAGTTATGTGTGTGGGTGTGAGAGAGATAGTGAGAGGGTGCATGTGAGTCACACACAAACAAATATCAGATAGAAATGAGATCCCAAGAGACGGAGTTTTGTGTCTGCGAGAGAGAAAGATATTTCACAACGAGAGTGATAGCTAGAGAGACATATGAGGGAACGCAAGATATCTCTAGGGAGTGTGTGTGTGTGTGAGAGAGACATACAAGAGAATGGTGGAGAGATATGAGACCCTGGGAGACAGAGTTTGTGTTTGTGTATGAGAAAGCGATATTTAAGAGGAAGAGTCATAGATTCTCATACCTAAGGAGCGAAAGACATCTTTGTGTGAGAGGGTGTGTGCGAGTGGCACACAGGGGAATAGTAGAGAGAAATGAGACCCCGGGAGACGTAGTTTGTGTTTGTGTGAGAGAAAGGATTTCACATGGAGAATCATAGTTAGAGACACAGAGCAGGGAGCGAGATATACTTAGAGAGAGATAGAGTGGTGAAGGTCGAGGGAGAGAGTACCGTCAGCGTGTTACGAAGATAAAAGATCATTGTCGACATACAGGTAGCACGAGAGATACCCAAGAGACGATGAACGCGTATAGGTCTAGAGAGATACTCCTATATAAGCATGAGTGATAGCTATATGAGACGAATATCTAGTTAAAGGGGATTCAAATATTTAAATTGGAGATCACGACATTGATAATATCATAACCCAAATTGGTGTATCAGACATGCATATTCATTTGAATTTGGGGACACGTGTAATGTTATATAGTTTATCAATATTAGTGATCATAGATTCTTCAATAAGAGACAATGCATGGTTTATATGCAATTAATGTCTAAATGGGATTACACTATATGTTGTGTGTGAAACACATTATACATGTTTGAGAAGTAAAAAAACCCGCATGAAACACACATTAATTGGAGATAGTTAGCGAGATATGCATACATTGGATTTCAACATAAAGTGGTTTCAAATATTTGAAAATCCAAATTAAGATGGATACAGCCTTATGAATTTGAGATCATGCCATTTGTAAACCATATTTATGTATAAAGGGTGTTGTGCTTTTGAAAGTATATACAAAAAATGATGTATATAGAATTTTATGCCAATCGAAAATGGATCCTGCCTGAAATAAAATAGAATACAAACTGGATTTGAATTGAGTTGGCATGGTAAACATGCACTCTTGCTCTGCAAAAATTTGAATGAAGCGGGGAAAGTCACAGTAACTGCCCGAAACCAAAATTACTGCCTATCTCTGACAAACAAAGCCTATCGGCTCGATTTCTAGAGGTTTCGATAGGGGTAGGTTTGTAATTTCACTCAAACATGACGTAACCGCCTCTCACCTAGATTCATACATGGTGGGTGCCGAAACACAGTGTCTCCTCGGCCGAAATCGACTCCCTCCCCGATTCATACACGATGGGCGCCAAAAACAAATTCTCGTCGGCAAATATTTGGTGTATGCGAGGTTACCGTCCTATCCCCAACCGACTAATATTGCTGTAATGTAGGAATTTTAAACGTGGGCTAAGTTTGTAAATTTCCTCGCATTTGAGACAAGCGCGCCATGAAGACATGGTTCCCCCTCCCTCTCTCCCTCCATTTCCCCATTTGTACTCCGTGGGAACCAAAACACCCTCTCCACCCCAGCCTCCTCCGCCCGCAACCCCATCCACCGCCGTCCTCCTCCACCATGATGGAGCTGATACCCCGACGTCGTAGTCCATTATAGGAGATCGACCTATCTTAACTACGGCTTCGGACAGAGATCCTTGCATCTCGTCCTCTCGCTTCATCCCCGCCATCGTCCACCTTGTCGGCGCCGCTCCGACGACTGTCTCGTCCACTGCACCCCGCCTCCAACGTCTACCCTCCTAGATCTGCTTCCACGCTGCCGACAGCCATCGCTACCGTAGCACCGTCAGATTCTTAGCAGAAGCATACACGGTGACGCACCAGGGGCGGTACTCTTTCGTATCTACTCAACTTATTTATTGCAGCAAGAAAATAGATCGCCACTGCTTTACTCTGATTTCTTGTCCATCACTTACTTGTTAGTTGAAAGCAAACATTGGTTGAGAAGTTGCCTTTTTCCGGTTTGCACCTTCAGAACCACCATGACACACTCAACACTATACTCGCAATGCTTATGGTTTTCCCCTTTTATACTCCATGCTAGTTAAATGACAGTAGACTAAATTTCAAAATTGGGTCACTCAATTTTTGAGAGCTCGTCGGAGTTCGTCGGTGGGAAGGAAGGGGCTCGGGTGGGGATGGTGGTTATGGGGGCGTTGGGGGGCCTCGCCGAGCGAACAAAACTTGACGCGGGTGGGGCGGGGTGGGGGTGGCGGAGGAACACAGGCGGTGGGGGTGGTTCAGGGGAGGGCGGGGGGGTCGGGACCGTTGGTTCGGCCGGCGGCTCATGCGGTGTTCTGTATGGGGAGAATCAGAGACGAGGAAGAAGAAGGCTTAGAATACATAGGATATTCATCAAACTGCCTGAAATGGTCGACTGGCCCAAATGACAAAAGTCATGCGACTTGCATGCAGACATGCCTTTATATTCAGTACCATCATTGTAGCTGCTTAGCGTTGCTCCTGAATCCATCAAGCTAAACAACATGCCACTTATAATTCCAAACTTGTTGCTCAAATACGAATCTGATATGATGCTGATATTACTAAAACAGATAATGTTCAATTAGTCAGCAAATGTTCCTACTTTACTTTCGAAAAGCACGTGCATCACATATAGAGAGACAGCAAGGAGTTGCATTCTTAATGCACTCTGGTTCATCATGTGTGGGCACTGCGCAATGAACATTTTATTTTCCAAAATCTGCTTGCTCCTCTTTAGCATGTTCCTCCTCCATTCTTCTTTAATAAGTACTCTCTCCGTTCCTAAATACAAGTCTTTGTATAGATTCCACCATGGACTACATATGGAGCAAAATGAGTGAATCTACACTCTAAAATGTATCTGTATACATTTGTATGTGATCCATCGTGGAATCTCTATAAAGACTTATATTTTGGAACAGAGGGAGTATGGTAGTAGTATAGTATGTTCCTTGTAGTGAAGATGAGCAGGGACATTTGCAGTGTAACGGTCGGTTGTGATGGACACTTTGAACTCTTCGGGCCTCTTTGATTCATAGGATTTTGTAAACATAGGACTAGGAATTGTAGTGGCCTGCCCACTCGAATCCTATAAGATTAGCAAGGAAATGCGGGGAGCTGTGTCGCCTTTGAGAGTTACACTGATATTAACAGTACCGCACCTTGAGTTGAAGAGAGCTGGTATACGAAGCTTTCCTAGCCGTACCGGCAATACTAGCACATATATTCTAGTAAGTTCCACTTTGCTGATTTTACTCCTAATGCTTACGGTTTTCCCATTATATCTACACTATAATCTGTGTAGCTGCTTTGTGTCACACTAGCAGCAGTCCACTCTTGAAGCGAAACAACACACCAATCATAAGTCCAAAGCTTACTTCTTCAAATATGAATTGTGATATGATACTGACATTAGCTAACAGACACACATTTAATTGGGTTGCTAATGCTCCCAATTGAGTTTCCAAATGCATGTGGCCACATATAGAGAGACATCATGGAATTGCATTTCTTTGGGTGCTCTGATTCATCATGGGTGGGCAACCAACATTGTATAGAAAGAAGGGGAATCTCAATGATATGCTTCCTCTTCTGTTCTTCTTTAGTAAGCATAGTATGTTCCTTGTCCGGAAGGGGAGCAGGGACATCTGCAGTCGACACCTCTATTGGGCCGGTTCTTCTAAATGATTTCGCACTTCGAGTTGGTCTGCCATAATACCACGGAAATGGTGGGAGCCGAGTGGTCTTTGATAGACTAAACAAATAGTAGCGGTTGTGCGCCTTCAGATGAATAGAGCTAGCCTGTAGGTGATCGATAGGTTGCATATTAGTAGCAGCAAAACCCTATGTTTTCCAGCCAGTTCCGCTTTCTCGACTTATTTATGGTGGTTATGGTGTACCTCTATTATCTAAACTATGATCTTCCTACTGGCTCTGCGCTCTCGTTATCATGGTTTGGCAATAAACTTTCTATACGATATATTATGAACCTATCATCTGCCAACTATCCTTACATTTGGGCCCCCAACAAGGAGACTATTTTTTGTGTAGTTGTGTCAGATTATATTAATCTACTCACCATATTAGAGCACACATGGGCTCTCTCATCAGAATCCAGTGATAGCACACAAGGGTTTACAGGGAGCCTCTATTATATTACAATATCCTATGCATTACAAAGATAATCTCACTACTATTTGTGTTTTCATGCTTTACAGATATTGTACGTAATCACAATGAATATAGGAATGCGCACGTCAGAAGAATATTGCGGAACGGTTCAATGGGTTACAAACTTGGCATCAAGGGATTGAGGTCCATTGCGGATGCAATGAAACCCACATGCTCCCTACCTATATATCCGTATTCAGAATATGATCCTAATGACTATTCTGAGCTCCAGGAGTCAAAGACAGATGGCCTATCCTGTTCACCCAATAAGGTGCCTCTTCTAATTTGGCAAGGTTTTGTTGGTTGCACATATCTTGCATAAGGTGTCTTGAAATTCTTTTGCTTCGTTGCACCACCATCTGCTTAGTTTACTCATGATATATGTGAAGATGCCATGCCCATCCATTATCAACACCTATTCTATTTGTCGTCATATCATGTTTTTTCATTCAAATGTTGTTCTTGTGTTTCAGACATCCAAAAGGAGGAGAGTGATTGCAGAACATGAAGGAGTACAAGCAAAGTCCTTGAAAAAGGTGGTGCTACCGGAGAAATCACATAGCACCCGATGTATATTGGCGATTGAACCAGCGCCGCAAAACCTAGGATATCACAACTATGTTGGTCGTTGCTTTGCTCTTGTGAGTACCTATTGTCCTATCACTGTCCTTACATTAATACCTGGTGGATTATGTTACATCATTGTGCATTATAGCTTGCTTATCCACTGTTCACTCCAAATTATCAGATATATATTAATGCTTAAATTAATGTAGAAAAAACCCAGTGCCTATGAAGAAATTTAGTTCTGCATTGTTCTTGTAAGTATGTAGCGACCCGACCTGAATGGATCGAAGTCTCTATGCTTAAGAGTCATCCTTGGATCGGTATGCTGACACACACAGTACACAAAGATTAATAACAGAGGTAAATCACATGTATAAAGTAACGTAAATACTATTACGTCAATCCATATAGCGGAAGTAACAACAAAGTTGCGGAGTTCCCAACAACACCAATGGCAAAGTTGAGTGTAGACATCGTAACCCTAACATATCACTTACTCATCGTAAGATCCTACAACATGAGACGTTGCAGCCATGTAGGTCAGTACATTGAATGTACTGGCAATCTCACACCATATAATAATAATGAGAATGTCTATCTCTATATGCATATTTGGCTGGTGGAGGCTCTAATTTTAATTTTAAATAAAGCTAATTTTTCCCTACAACAAAGGGGTAAATTTTTATTACCCATATTGAGAAGGTAACACCAACTCAATCCCAAAATCACCAAATCATTAATAACCCACCAATTTCATTAAATAGTGTGATGAGATCAATCAATAATTCAAATGCCAGATACTCAAGATGTCCATAACCGGGGACACGGCTAATTATGATTAATTTGTACACTCTGGAGAGGTTTGCATACTTTTCCACACAAGACTCGATCCCCTCCATTGAATTTCTCGCACTGCATGATGTTTGAGAGATGGATGATTGAGACACATTCTTTCCGAGGAGGTCCCCTTAACCGATAGATAGGCCGGTACACCTACAATCCCCTACATCTGCTAGCCTATCATGGAATGGATTCCCACAACTTACTCAGCTATGCCAGAGCCCATAATGGCATGTGGTTGCACACGGAAGTTTCTAGCATGAATAATCTTATGATCCCTTTGAGCCTACGTGGCATTCCATAGGGTAATCACATGGGTACTCTGGGATCCCCTTGGGCAAGCACTGGGTTCCCCAGGATCCCGGGCAAGCCCCTGGGTTCACTAGGGTGCCCCAACCAATCCACCTAGTTGTGTATTAAAGTAGACACCTTAAGTTTCCCTTAGTTATTATCTCTCACAACTTGCATGAATCTCACATACCAATCCACGTCTACGAGCATGGCTAAGCAATATATGACACAACGAAAATTCCTGGGGTGTTTTAAAAAGGTAATGGGTTCCTACCTCATCAACTACATAGCAAATCCCAATTCCCAAATCCTACTCATGCAAATATTTGAGGGGTGAAACTAATGCATAAAAATTGGGTATGAAAAGTACGATAAATGTGTGAACATGCCTTGTAATGTTGATGATTCTTCGCACTCATAATTTTTGATAGTTCTACTCGTCACACTCCGATCAATCTATCGTAAGCAATCAATTATAACCACACATAAGCAATCACTCAAAGACCCAAAAATGCAAAGGAAGATTGCAAAAACTCGAAAAGGACCGAATCAAATTATTTTGCAAGATCAGATCCTAATTTTGGTGAAAAGTGTGGTGATGGCTCAAGATGTTAAATTACGTCTAGGGATTCAATTGCAATAAGGAATCAATTGAAAATGCTCTACAGTTTACAAGATATGATCAAATGAAGGTTCAAATAGTTTGAAAGGTTCCAAATTTGAAACTAATGATGCTACTGGATATAGGAAGTCAATATGAATATCTAGAAAAAATTACTAGATTGGAAATAACGGATCAAAGGATACAAGTAATTCAACATAGCATTGAACCTGCTTAGAAAGTTGTGTGATAAATCTTTTGTGGACTAGTAGAGTAATCTTACTATGATCAAAATTACATATTGAAAACATAACACTAATTGTATAAACGGAAAGATTTCTTTGATATGAATCCGACGCAATTGGATTCATCGCAAACGGAGCTACGGATAAAAAGATATGATCAAAAGAAGTTTGAATATGAATCTGAACAAATTTAGAAATTTGAAAGTTGCAAAAAGTTTATTTGATAGATTCAATAGATAGGCGGAATCAAGATGAAAATGTAGGCGTTGGTTTTATATAATTTGGATGAACGAGTAAAAAGTTGTGGCTATTTGAAAAAATCATGGCCAAGTTGTTTTACGGAAGAAACATAGTTACGACTAAAAGAATTCTAGGCATAATCTATAAATACAGAGACTAATTGATAATTTAATTATTCTACCATACAATAGTCTAAAAATAATAAGCTATGGAAATATAAAAAATATGAAGAAAGATACCTTTATAAGGTAGAGAAAAACGACTTCAGAGAGAGGAGACAACTTCGAGAAGTCCCGTCGGAGTGAAGAAAATATATTTTTCTTTAGTGAATCTAGTCAAACCAAAATATTGATTTAACCTGAATCGGATGATTTTTGGAAGCTCTATGGGTCTATATTTATAGGTGGAAAAAAATCTTAGGGATCAAAGGCTAGGCAATGTGGGACTAAACATATACATACGCAGATGAAATTGAAAAAGATAATGCGCACGGGCTAATAGTTCGGCCCGGCCGCGCGCACGAACCGTCGCTATGATTTTTTTATTTCGGCCAAAGTGGAAAGAAGAAGAAAAATGGGAAGAAAAAAATGGTTGGCTGGGCCTGGCCCTTGTAGGAAAGAAAAAAAAAGATGGGGCGCCGCAAAAGCTGTTTATTTTTGTCGTCTGCATCAAATTGCTTCTTCAAAGTTTATAAAGTAGAAGTACATAAACGTAAGTTTGTCCTTCTCAATTTTAGTCTTTAGTTATACAATCTAGTTCCTTATTCGTACCATGTAAATTAAACTAAACATAGCAACTTGTCTTCTTTAGCACTATGTGTATGCTTGTGTTCTTGATCTGTAATCCAGTGGTGTGGTGACACTACAAACAACGGCACAATGTCATATCCTGCTATGTCCCAACTATGAACGATGATTATTAATGTTATTTAAATCGTGTCTCTTTATTTACCAATCTGAAATGGTATAAATTGACAGTACACTCACCATTCATGCTTATACGTTGTTTAGAACTACATCTATGCTTGTGTTCTTGATCTGTAATCTAGTGGTCTGGTGAAGCTGGCCGCTCCTGCACAATGCCATTTTCTGCCATCTTAACTATGAACAATGCCAATTATGTTAATTCTATTTTAAACCGTGTCTCTTTATTTCTGACAAAGAAATGAGATGAATTGGCAGCGCTGCTGCTTATACGTGCAAAACCTGTTATCTACCTACTTGTTTCTTTTTTAGGGTAACAACACTGTTGCTAGGAAGAACTGCCACAATGATAGTGAGGCGAACCCATTGTTTGTCCCTCTAACACATAATCCAGAGGAGAAGGAAACACATATTGAGGATAGGGATACAACCACGAAGTCACATCCTGATGTAGTGTCAAACTTACTCAGTGACACAAGCTCGATGAAGTCACCGCCTGAATCTGTCGACTTCTTCAAACTGAAATTCAAGCAGAAATACATGCTTCCGTTCAAATACGACTAGAACTCCAATCTCTATGCAACATTAACCGTAAGTACATGACATTTATTGATGCTATGCAGCTTAAGTTGGTGGATATGAGTGCCAAAGAAGCACAGTCTCATCAGGTTGCTAAGCTGCTTGCACTGCAGCTCCTGGGCCAGGCTAACCTTTCTTGAACTATGTTGACGTGTTGTCGGTTCTGTCTATTATTTTGTCCGCCTGTTAACTTCCACTGGTCACGACCTGCCTAGTTTATGTAATCTGCTGTTTGGTTGCCCTTTATTATCACTGGCGGCGAACTTTGATGCCGAGGGGATGTAATATGCTGTAATTTCTTTGTTGTATAGTCTAGGTTTATTCTTGGTCAGTATGCTGTAATTTGGCCCGGAAGGTTCTTCAGGCCAACCCGTTACTCATATGGGCCATAACGTGGGCCTATAATCATCTTGGGCCATTAGCAGGTCTAAACTTATAGTTGTTTCCTGCCTTTAATAGACCGAGTAAAGTTCTAGCCAGCTGGGCCAGAGAATACCATGGGCTTTTAACAGGCTAAAACCTAGATTGGGCTAGTGTTGAGCCAAAAAATTCACAGGCCAATACAGGCCGAAACTACCTAAGGCCCATGTTTAGCCCAAATAGGACGAGCAGTTAACAGGCCAAAATATATCTCGGGCATGTTTGGCCCAATAAAATTATGGGCTTTAAGAAGGACGGTATCTACGCGGGCCATAGGACTAAAAGTGTCAAGGGCCATTATCAGATGGGCTTTAAGTAGGCCGGGTTCAACACGGGCTGTAATTAGGCCCAACTGTTACACGGGCCATTAATAGGCCGATAGGCCAGTTGGGCTGAAATTTATCCACGAAGACTACGAGCCGTTAAGAGGCCTAAAGTTACTTCGGACAAGAATTAGCCCAGTTTCTGCATGGGCCGTTAAATGGCCTAAAGTTAAACCGGGCCAACAATGTCCCAGATGCACCATGGGCCGCCAACAGGCCAAAACTATTATCGGGCTGAACTGGTAAATGAGCATTTAACAGGTTGAAATACAAACATGTCTTAGAATGGGCCCAAAAGAACAGTGGCCTTTTAACGGGCCTGATCCGGTATGGGCCGTAATTTGTCCCAAAACACGACAGGCTGTGAACGGGCCTGATGTTGTATGGGCCTCAATTTGACCCAAAACATGGCAGGCTGTTAATGGGCCAGCCCACTAGTGTCTGGAAAAACATGGTGGGCCTTTAGCTGGGCCGGCCTTTTCACCGGAATGGGCCTTTGTTGGGTCGTGCCACATGTCGACGTATCATAGGCGCCTCCTGTCCAATGAGTGGATGACATCTGTCCCAACAGTGAGCCAACACGTGTTTCCTCCGGCCAATGATAATTTTACATGTGGAAAATCCCCATTGGTCCGGGCTGTTAACGGGTTATCGGATACAAAACCGGACCTGGTAGCTTAACGGCGACCCGTTACGGTCGATGCCATGTGTCGGTCACCCTTGACGAAAGCACTTCTATGATGCACGATTTATCGTCATGGAAGTGGACACTTCTGTGATGATATTTTGGTAATGTCATGGAACACTTCTACGACAGCACAGGTATTACTATCTTGATTCTGTCATGAAATCATAATGGATGTACATGCATGACAGAAAACATGACCTACTGTGACAAGCACGTATCACCACGGAAGTGTATTTTTTTTGTAGTGATTTATTGTCAATCTAACCCTGCCATCCAAACACCTCTTTGGATGGAGTTAGTTCTGGCTTAGTCATGAGCTAGAAATTAACTCTAACCTCTAGCTATGTTGACTATCCAAACAGAGTTGTGTTGTTGCAGTTCCTACTACTGCTCTTCTACGTATATCTAGACATGATCAGAAAATTAAGGTAACACTCTTCCTTGTTGCTATGTAGCCTAGGATTACATATTTAGATATTAAGTACAGTGCATGTTGCTATGAAGCCTCAGATGTATTACATATGGCCCTAGTTAACCTAACGATAAATGGGTTATAGCTATATTCAATTAAAAGTCCGATTCACCGATTAGTCCCTTATCAGCCCCCGGCCTATATGGTACCAGCTACCAATATCCTGAACAGTGAGTATATATAAGCCAAGGGATGAAACTAACCTTGATGGAAAACAGTAGTTGTTCCCAAAGTTTTCCTGTGTAGGTACATCGAGAGGCATGTTAAGCACAATAAGCTAAACATCAACCAAATATATCCATGGCAGACATAATAATCTCCAAAAGATAGCTTCAGTGTGCAGGTTTAAGCACACTAGTAATGCAAAACAAGTGGAAAGGTGTGTTAACTGCAACAGGCCTAACATTTAACAACAAGCAAACAAAGTCATTCAAACTAGTATTGTGTCGGTCTAAGTACACTAGTTATTGTTAAATAAAAATGGAAAGGTGTGTTAACTACAAGATGCAACACCCAAATGTAGTCATTCATAGTGGTATTGTTTAAACTGGTATTGATGAAATTGAACTGCACAGTGTACTGCATTGAATTTTGCAAATGCAGTTCGTCCGAGCAGTGCATGATCGCCACTGCGAAACGGGACGATGTCGAAGATTAACTCCTCGCTTTGGAAGTTGTCCGGTGATCCGAAGACTACTTACAGTGTGATTGAGCCCGTGCAATGGGCCTCTACACCTGGGATGATGCCCTTAAAGGTGGTTTTGGTGGGTTTGATCCTCAAGGGATCGATACCCATTTTGCGCATTGTATCCTGATAGAGCATGTTCAGGCTGCTGCCGTCGTCCATAAGGACTCGAGTAAGATGAAATCCTTCGATGATGGAGTCTAGGACCAGTGCGGCTGATCCGCCATGACAGATACTAGTGGGGTGATCCCTGCGATCAAAGGTGATCGGGTAAGCAGACCATGGGTTGAATTTTGGGGCGACAGGCTCCATCGCATAGACGTCCCTTAGTGCATGCTTCCGCTCCCTCTTGGGAATGTGGGTTGCGTATATCATGTTCACCGCCTTCACTTGTGGGGGGGGGGGGCCCTTCTGTCCTCCCGTTTTCGGCGGTCGGGGCTCCTCCTCGTCATCACTATGCAGCCCCGTGTCCTTGTTTTCAGCATTTAACTTGCCGGCCTGCTTGAACACCCAGCATTCTCTGTTTGTGTGATTGGGTGGCTTGTCGGGGGTGCCATGGATTTGACACGAGCGATCCAGTACGCGATCCAAACTGGACGGAGCCGGGGTACTTCTTTTAAATGGGTTTTTCCGCTGACTGGATCTAGAGCCCCTGAATCCGGCATTGACTGCCGTATCCTCGGTGTTATCGCCGTTATTGCGGCGCTTTGGTCTGTTATGACGTTGTCTGCCGTTGGCATCTTTGGTATCAGAAGTGCCCGGATTCCTTGATGTGTTATTGCTACGAGCCAGCCAGCTATCTTCGCCCACGCACAAGCGGGTCATGAGTGTCGTGAGGGCTGCCATAGACTTCGGCTTCTCCTGGCCAAGGTGGCGGGCAAGCCACTCGTCACGGATGTTGTTCTTGAATCCCGCGAGGGCCTCTGCGTCTGGACAGTCGACAATTTTGTTTTTGTTGGTCAGGAATTGAGTCCAGAATTTTCTGGCCGCGCCCCCTGGCTGCTGAGTTATATGGCTCAAGTCATCAGCATCCGGTGGTCGCACATAAGTGCCCTAGAAGTTGTCAAGGAATGCGTCTTCCAGATCCTCCCAACTGCCGACGGACTCTGCTGGCAAGCTATTCAGCCAATGCCGAGCTGGTCCTTTGAGTTTTAGTGGGAGGTACTTGATGGCGTGTAGATCATCACCGTGAGCCATGTGGATGTTAAGGAGTAAATCCTCAATCCATACCGCGGGATCTGTTGTAACGTCATATGATTCGATATTTATGGGTTTGAAACCCTCCAGGAATTCATGATCCATAACTTCATCAGTGAAGCATAGGGGGTGTGCGGCGCCTCTGTGCTGGGATATATACCGACGTAGTTCGTATGAGTCTTGTCTGCTGTATTCGGCCCGGCCGGATTTGCTTTTGGCGTATCCAGCGCGACGATCATCGTCCGTGTTGGCACGCGTGCCCGTGACCCATATATTGACCTTGCCAGTTTTGCCTTACTGTCCAATACGTCTCGTAGGTCCCGTGTGTTGCCTCGAGCCTTGATATTTTGGATTGAGTGGCGGCGGGGTGCAGGCTGAACTTCAGGCTGGAACGCCTCTTTAGCTCGGCCACGCAGTGGCCAGTCAGCCGCATCGTACACTGGTGCATGAGGTTTTAATGCTTCCTCCTCGAGGTGAGGTAGCAACCTGCGTTTTGGGTAACTCTTGGAGGGGCGCTCGAGTTCATATTCCTTGGCCGCAAGGACTTCGGTCCATCTGTCTACTAGCAAGTCTTGGTCTGCTTGAAGCTGTTGTTGCTTTTTCTTCAGGCTATTTGCTGTGGCCATAAGCCGGCGCTTGAAGCACTCCTATTCGACGGGGTCCTCAGGCATGATAAATTCTTCATCGCCAAGGCTCGCCTTGTCTTCGAAGAGAGGCATGTAATTGTCCTCCTCTGGTTCTCCATCTGCTGCCTGCTCTGGAGGGCTGGCTTGTTCATCCTCCGGCTCTATATCATGCTGGGGGGGATTGTGGTTGTCTTCGGCACTATCCGGAGTGTTATTATCTCCTGTGCCGGTATCACTACTTTTGCTGTGGAGGGACTTAGAGCGGCGCCGCTGACGTCGGCGCTTGGGTTTCTTCTTGAGGGGGTCATCCTCCGCTGTCTCGTTGCCATTGCCTTCTTTAGTGGTGTCTACCATATATATGTCGTATGATGAGGTAGCGGTCCAGCACCCTGTGGGCGGTGGTTCCTGCTCGTCTCCTGCATCGTCGTCCATACCGTCGATGTCTTCAGGGTCGAAGTCGAACATGTCGGTTAAATCGTCGACAGTGGCTACTAAGAGGGTGGTGGGTGGGCAGTGAATTTCTTCGTCGTCCGCATCCCATTCTAGCCGGACATAGTTCGGCCAAGGTTCTCCTGACAGGGAGAGGGACCTCAATGAATTTAGCACATTGCCGAACGGCGAGTGCTGAAAGATATCCGCGGAGGTGAACTCCATGATCGGCACCCAGTCGGATTCGACGGGCATGGATGTAAGCGGCTCGGAGTCCATGGCCGGAGGTGAATCCAGTGGTTCGGCAACATGGCTCTCATAAGAGGTGAAGTCAGTATCCGGCTCTATCGCCACTAAGAGTGTGGCCTCCATGGAGGGGTCTATCCCTCCGCTCTCGGATGGCGCAATTTTCTCCGGATTGACGGCCGGAGTAGTTGTAGATGCGATCTCCCGAACACTGTCCGACGGCAGAGTTATGTCCTGCTCGTCGTGACTGTGCGGCGCACCTGACACGGGCTCGAATCCGTGGAAGATCAAGTCTCCGCAGATGTCGGCAGTGTATTTTAAATTTCCAAATCTGACCTGATGGCCAGGGGCATAGCTCTCGATCTTCTCCAGATGGCCAAGCGAATTGGCCCGAAGTGCAAATCCGCTGAATACAAAGATCTGTCCGGGGAGGAAAACCTCACCCTGGACCGCATCGCTACCGATGATCGAGGGAGCCAGCAAGTCTTATGGTGATGCCACAGTGGAACTCTCAATGAAAGCACCAATGTCGGTGTCAAAATCGAAGGATCTCGGGTAGGGGATCCTGAACTGTGCGTCTAAGGCGGGTGGTAACAAAAGGCAGGGGACACGATGTTTACCCAGGTTCGGGCCCTCTTGATGGAGGTAATACCCTATGTCCTGCTTGATTGTTCTTGATGATATGAGTATTACAAGAGTTGATCTACCATGAGATCATGGAGGCTAAACCCTAGAAGCTAGCCTATGGTATGATTGTATGCTGTCCTACAGACTAAACCCTCCGGTTTATATAGACACCGGAGGGGGCTAGGGTTACACAGAGTCGGTTACAAGGGAGGAGATCTACATATCCATATTGCCTAGCTTGCCTTCCACGCCAAGGAGAGTCCCGTCCGGACACGGGACGAAGTCTTCAATCTTGTATCTTCATAGTCCAATAGTCTGGCCAAAGGATATAGTCCGGCCAAAGGATATAGTCCGGCTGTCCGGAGACCCCCCTAATCCAGGACTCCCTCAGTGGGGCCGGTGGTCCGGTCGGCGGCCCGTGCGGTGTTTTGTATGGGAAGAATCAGAGACGAGGAAGAAGAAGGGCTAGGAGACGTAGGATCTTCATCCAACCGCCTGAAATGGTCGACTGGCCCAAATGACAAAAGTCACGTGACTTGCATGCAGACATGCCTTTATATTCAGTACCATCATCATACCTGCTTAGCACTGCTCCTGAATCCATCAAGCTAAACAACGTGCCACTCATAATTCCAAACTTGTTGCTCAAGTACGAATCTGATATGATGTTGATATTACTAAAACAGATAACATTTAATTGGTCAGCTAATGTTCCTACTTTACTTTCGAAAAGCACGTACACCACATATAGAGAGATAGCATGGAGTTGCTTTCTTAATGCGCTCTGGTTCATCATGTGTGGGCACTGCGCAACGAACATTTTATTATCCAAAATCTGCTTGCTCTTCTTTAGCATGTTCCTCTTCCGTTCTTCTTTAATAAGTACTCTCTCCGTTCCTAAATACAAGTCTTTGTATAGATTCCACCATGGAGTACATATGGAGCAAAATGAGTGAATCTACACTCTAAAATGTATCTGGATACATCTGTATGTGATCCATAGTGGAAATCTCTACCAAGACTTATATTTTGGAATGGAGGGAGTATGATAGTAGTACAGTATGTTCCTTGTAGTGAAGATGAGAAGGGACATTTGCAGTGTAGAGGTCTATACGGTCGGTTGGTATGGACACTTTGAACTCTTCAGGCCTCTTTGATTCGTAGGATTTTGTAAACATGGGAATAGGATTTTAGTGGCCTGCCCACTTGAATCCTATAAGAATAGCAAGGAAATGCGGGGAACCGTGTCGCCTTTGAGAGTTACACTGATATTAACAGTACTGCACCTTTAGTTGAAGGGAGCTGGTATCCCAAGCCTTTCTAGCCGTACCGGCAATACTAGCACAGATATTCCAGCAAGTTCCACTTTGCTAATTTTACTCTGGTGCTTACGGTTTTCCCGTAATATCTACACTATGATCTGTGTAGCTGCTTTGTGTCGCACTAGCAGTAGTCCACTCTTGAAGCAACACACCGCAATGACTTACAAAATTGGCACCAAGGCATTGAGTGCCATTCTGGATGCAATGAAACTCATACGCTCCCCACCTATTGATTCTTGTTCAGAATATGATCCTAATGACTATTCTAACCTCGAGGAGTCAAAGGCAAATGGCTTGTCCTGTTCACCCATCAAGGTGCCTATTCTAATTTGGCAAGGTTTATTGATTTCGCTTATCTTGCATATGTTGTCTTGCATTTCTTCTACTTTGTTGCACCACCATCTGCTTAGTTTACTCATCATATATGTCGAGATGCCATGCCCATCCATTATCCATACATTTTCCATCTGTCATCATACCATGTTTTTCCACTCAAATGCTGTTCTTGTGCATTAGACATAAAAAAGGAAGAGGGTGATTGCCGAACCTGAAGGAGCACCAGCAAAGTCCTTGAAAAACATGGTTGTGCCAGAGAAATCAGACAGCACCCCACTTATATTGGCTGTACAACCAGTGACACAAAATGTAGGACCGACTCCAGCAGACTGTACCCATACTTCACTGGCCACACCACTAGCCGCACCACACAGGACCTGCACTCCAGCAAAAGGTATGCCAATTCAGTTGCCATAGCACCATCAGTACCATAGAAAAATCCCACTCCAGCAAAAAGTACATCAAGTCCACCAGCCGAAGACCTATCCCAACTGCAGAGACGGCCAATTCCTGCAGATTGGAACCCCATTCTAGTTATTCCCAGTTTAAAGACAATGATTTCAATGTTGTTAGGGACTACATGCATATATTCCCATCATGGGAAGATTATAGTGAAGACAAACACCATTTTCACATGTTCCTATCCCACTTACGTGTAAGTGCTATTATTTGTGGTGATTATTTTCCTGTTTTCTGCTGATTGAACACATCAATGATTTACATTACATTGTTGTAAGTAGGCGAGGGTCAATCTAGATAGTCATGACAAGCAAAGCTTGCTTGCGCTTTTCAAGGAAGCATTGCAACAGTATTGGTGTTACCTAAGGAAATCACACTTTGATGGCAAGTCTATAAACGAATTTTTGGTGAAGTCTCCCGTGCTAAATTTAGAAGACATTGAATGGAAAAACCTTGTTATGCAGTGGTCTCGTTCCGAGGATGAGGTACTGTCTATGATATCGCATGACAATTTGAACTTCTACTTTTCCGCATGTGCCTTATGGATCTTTTTTGCAGGAAATCTGCTCGAAAAAGAATTCCGGTTTGAAAAGAACGACAAGATATCGCAAATATGCTACCCGCTGCTTTCCTCTTGTTAGTACCTGTTGTCCTGTATCACTGTACTTGCATACATACCTGGTTCATTATGTGACAGCAGTATGCATGATAGCTTGCTTATCAATTGTTCGCTCCAAATTATCTGATCTGTATGAATGGTTACATTAGTGTAGAATATATCCAATGCCAATGAAAATTTTTAGCTCTGCATTGTTCTTGTAAGTACCTGCTGTCATTTATCAGTGTACTTATATTGATAGGTAGTTATTCATGTACCATCACTCTGCAGCTTATTTTCCTTTCCCCTCCATTTTCTACACATAAGATCTATATTTACTCTTACCATAAGGTTGGATAACACTGATGGTACTAAAGAAGTTTAGCTCTGCATTGCTCTTGGCTGTACCTTTTGCCTGTATCGCTGTACTTACATTTATAACTACTTGGTTATGTAGCATCACTCTTCATCTTATCTTAAATATTCTCCATTTTTTCTTATATTGTCACATCCATATTTACTCTTAACAAAATGTAGAATAAAGGCAATGCTTATGAAGAAGATTCTATGGTAAACTTCTTGAATTGCTCCCCCCCATCAGCATGGACAAGGGCTTTATAGAGCCTGCCTTCACCAATAATGTAAGTTTGTCCTTCTCAAGCCTTCAAACTTTGTTGTGTATATTTGGTTAGGCCTGACTGCAACAGCTGTTTATTTTTGGTGTTTGCATTAAATTGCATGTTTGAAGTTTATTATGTAGTTCATAAACAAAAGTTCGTCCTTCTCAATTTAAGTTTTCAGTTGTACAACCAAGTTCCTTCTTCATACCATGTAAATTAAACTATACAGAGCAAGTAATCTTCTTTTGCACTTCATGTATGCTTCTGTTCTTGATCCGTAATCCAGTGGTGTGGTGAACCTACCCACTACAGCACAATGTCATATTCTGCAATGTCTTAACTCTGAACAATGTCATATCATTCTACTATTATTTAAACTGTCTATTTATTTGCCAATCTGAAATGGGATAAATTGACAGCACACTAACCACTGATACTTATGAGTTCTTGATCTGTAATCGAGTGGTGTCGTGAAGATGCCAACTCCTTCACAATGTCATTTCCTGCCATGTCTTGACCTGAACAACACCATATTGTGTTAATGCAATTTTAAACTGTGTCACTTTGTTGGTCAGTAAGAAATGTGATGAATTGTCAGCACTGATACTTTTATGTGCAGAACTTGTCATATGTCTTGTTTATCTTTCAGAGTGAGGAGGATATAAGTGTTAAACAAGTGCAGTCTCATCAACTTGCTCAGTGCTACCTCTTGAGCACTGCGTTGGATTTCCCCGAAGAGGAGAGGATGATGCAGCAAAGTAGCCTAAGTATTACCCTTAGTTTTTGAGAACCAAGGTATCAATCTAGTAGGAGGCTACGTGCGAGTCCCTCATACCTACACAAAAACAATAGCTCAACACAACCAACGCGCTTAGGGGTTGTCAATCCCTTCACGGTCACTTACAAAAGTGAGATCTGATAGAGATGATAGATAATATTTTTGGTATTTTTGGTATAGAGATGCAAAGTAAAAAGTAAAAGGGCAAAGTAAAAAAGTAAAGCAATAATAAAGTGATGGAGATTGATATGATGAGAAAGAGACCCGAGGGCCAAAGGTTTCACTAGTGGCTTCTCTCAAGAGCATAAGTATTCTACGGTGGGTGAACAAATTACTGTTGAGCAATTGACAGAATTGAGCATAGTTATGAGAATATCTAGGTATGATCATGTATATAGGCATCACGTTCGAGACAAGTAGACCGACTCCTGCCTGCATCTACTACTATTACTCCACTCATCGACCGCTATCCAGCATCCATGTAGAGTATTAAGTTAAAAACAGAGTAACACCTTAAGAAAGATGACATGATGTAGAGGGATAGTTTCATGCAATATGATAAAAAAAACCATCTTGTTATCCTTGATGGTAACAATACAATACGTGCCTTGCTGCCCCTTCTGTCACTGGGAAAGGACACCGCAAGATCGAACCCAAAGCTAAGCACTTCTCCCATGGCAAGAAAAACCAATCTAGTAGGCCAAACCAAACTGATAATTCGAAGAGACTTGCAAAGATAACCAATCATACATAAGAGAATCCAGAGAAGATTCAAATATTATTCATAGATAGACTGGATCATAAACCCGCAATTCGTCGGTCTCAACAAACACACGGCAAAAAGAAGATTACATCAAATAGATCTCCACGAGAGAGGGGGAGAACATTGTATTGAGATCCAAAAAGAGAGAAGAAGCCATCTAGCTACTAACTATGGACCCGTAGGTCTGAAGTAAACTACTCACACTTCATCGGAGGGGCTTGGATGATGATGTAGAAGCCCTCCGTGATCGATGCCCCCTCCGGCGGAGCTCCGGAACAGGCCCCAAGATGGGATCTCTTGGATACAGAAAGTTGCAGCGGTGGAATTAGGTTTTTGACTCTGTCCCCGATCGTTTGGGGGTACGTAGGTATATATAGGAGGAAGGAGTACGTCGGTGGAGCTTTGAGGGGGCCACGAGGCAGGGGACGCGCCCTAGGGGGCCGCCCTCCACCCTCGTGACCGCCTCGTGGCTTTCTTGACGGAGGGTCCAAGTCTCCTAGGTCTTATCTGATGAGAAAATCATGTTCCCAAAGGTTTCATTCCATTTGGACTCCGTTTGATATTCTGTTTCTCCGAAACACTGAAATAGGCAAAAAACTGCAATTCTGGGCTGGGCCTCCGGTTAATAGGTTAGTCCCAAAAATAATATAAAAGTGGAAAATAAAGCCCAATATGGTCCAAAACAGTAGATAATATAGCATGGAGCAATCAAAAATTATAGATACGTTGGAGACCTATCAAGCATCCCCAAGCTTAATTCCTGCTCGTCCTCGAGTAGGTAAATGATAAAAACAGAATTTTTGATGCGGAGTGCTACTTGGCATAATTTTAATGTAATTCTTCTTAATTGTGGTATGAATATTCAGATCCGAAAGATTCAAGACAAAAGTTCATATTGACATAAAAATGATAATACTTCAAGCATACTAACTAAGCAATTATGTCTTCTCAGAATAACATGGTCAAAGAAAGTTCATCCCTACAAAATCATATAGTTTAGTCATGTTTCATTTACGTCACACAAGAATGCTCTCATCATGCACAACCCCGATGACAAGCCAAGCAATTGTTTCATACTTTAGTAATCTCAAACCTATAAACTTGCATGCAATATATGAGCGCGAGCCATGGACATAGCACTATGGGTGGAATAGAATATAATGAAGGGGGTTATGTGGAGAAGACAAAAAAGGAGAAAGTCTCACATCAACGAGGCTAATCAATGGGCTATGGAGATGCCCACCGATTGATGTTAATGCAAGGAGTAGGGATTGCCATGCAACGGATGCACTAGAGCTATAAATGTATGAAAGCTCAACAAAAGAAACTAGTGGGTGTGCATCCAACTTGCTTGCTCACGAAGACCTAGGGCACTTGAGGAGGCCCATTGTTGGAATATACAAGCCAAGTTCTATAATGAAAAATTCCCACTAGTATATGAAAGTGATAACATGAGAGACTCTCTACTATGAAGATCATGGTGCTACTTTGAAGCACAAGTGTGGTAAAAGGATAGTAACATTGTCCCTTCTCTCTTTTTCTCTCATTTTTTTGGGCCTTCTCTTTTTTATGGCCTTTCTTTTTTTTGGGCCTTCTCTTTTCTATGGCCTTTCTCTTTTTTTATTCCTCACTTGGGAAAATGCTCTGATAATGATGATCATCACACTTCTATTTATTTACAACTCAATGATTACAACTCGATACTAGAACAAAGATGACTCTATATGAATGCCTCCGGCGGTGTACCGGGATATGCAATGAACCAAGAGTGACATGTATGAAAGAGTTATGAATGGTGGCTTTGCCACAAATACTATGTCAACTACATGATCATGCTAAGCAATATGACAATGATGAATGTGTCATGATGAACGGAATGATGGAAAGTTGCATGGTAATATATCTCGGAATGGCTATGGAAATGCCATAATAGGTAGGTATGATGGATGTTTTGAGGAAGATATAAGGAGGTTTATGTGTGAAAGAGCGTATCATATCACGGGGTTTGGATGCACCGGCGAAGTTTGCGCCAACTCTCAATGTGAGAAAGGGCAATGCACGGTACCGAAGAGGCTAGCAAAGATGGAAGGGTGAGAGTGCGTATAATCCATGGACTCAACATTAGTCCTAAAGAAATCAAATACTTATTGCAAAAATCTACAAGTCATCAAAAACCTCGGCACTACGCGCATGCTCCTAGGGGGATAGATTGGTAGGAAAAGACCATCGCTCATCCCCGACCGCCACTCATAAGGAAGATAATCAAATAATACCTCATGTTTCAAATTTGTTGCATAACGCTTACCATACGTGCATGCTACGGGACTTGCAAACTTCAACACAAGTATTTCTCAATTTCACAACTACTCAACTAGCATGACTTTGATATTATTACCTCCATATCTCAAAACAATCATCAAGCATCAAACTTTTCTTAGTATTCAACACACTCATAATAAAGTTTTATTATTAATCTTGCATACCAAGCATATTAGGATTTTAAGCAAATTACCATGCTATTAAGACTCTCAAAATAATCTAAGTGAAGCATGAGAGATCAATATTTTCTATAAAACGAATCCACCACCGTGCTCTAAAAGATATAAGTGAAGCACTAGAGCAAAACTATAAAGCTCAAAAGATATAAGTGAAGCACATAGAGTATTCCATCAAATTCCAAATCATGTATGGCTCTCTTGAAAGGTGTGTACAGAAAGGATGAATGTGGTAGACTAACAAGTAAAGACTCAAATCATAAAAGACGCTCCAAGCAAAACACATATCATGTGGTGAATAAAAATATAGCTCCAAGTAAAGTTACCGATAGAAGTAGACGAAAGAGGGGATGCCTTCTGGGGCATCCCCAAGCTTTGGCTTTTAGGTGTCCCTAGATTATCTTGGGGGTGCCATGGGCATCCCCAATCTTAGGCTCTTGCCACTCCTTTTTCCATAATCCATCAAATCTTTACCCAAAACTTGAAAACTTCACAACACAAAACTTAAAGTAGAAAATCTCGTGAGCTCCGTTAGCGAAAGAAAACAAAAGACCACTTCAAGGTACTGTAATGAACTCATTCTTTGTTTATATTGGTGTTAAACCTACTGTATTCCAACTTCTCTATGGTTTATAAACTATTTTACTAGCCATAGATTCATCAAAATAAGCAAATAACACACGAAAAAACAGAATCTGTCGAAAACAGAACAGTCTGTAGTAATCTGTAGCTAGCGCAAGATCTGGAACCCCAAAAATTCTAAAATAAATTGATGGACGTGATGACTTTATCTATTAATAATCTTCAAAAAGAATTAACTAAATATCACTTTCCAAATAACAATGACAGTAGTTCTCGTGAGCGCTAAAGTTTCTGTTTTTTACAGCAAGTTCAATAAGACTTTCCCCAAGTCTTCCCAACGGTTGTACTTGGCACAAACACTAATTAAACACAAAAAACACAACCAAAACAGAGGCTAGATAAATTATTTATTGAATAACAGCAAGGAAAAATATTGGGTTGTCTCCCAACAAGCGCTTTTTTTAAGCCTTATAGCTAGGCATTGGTAATTTTAATGATGCTCACAAGAAAGACAAGAATTGAAGCACAAAAGGAGCATCATAAAGCATGTGACAAACACATCTAAGTCTAACATACTTCCTATGCATAGGCATCTTAAAGGAAAACAAGTTATCATAGCAAGCAAAAGGAAAACAAATTATCATAGCGGAAAGAAACAATAGCAATCTCAACATAACGAGAGGTAATTTAGTAACATGAAAATTTCTAAAACCATATTTTCCTATCTCATAGTAATTACATGTAGGATCATAAGCAAATTCAACAATATAGGTATCACAAAACATATTCTTAACAGGATCCACATGTATGCAAAGTTGACACTCTTCCAAAATAGTGGGATTAACATTAACTAAAGTAATGACCTTTCCAAAACCACTTTTAATATTATTGCAAACATTATAATCAATCTCATATTCATCATGGGGTTTAAATAAATTTTCAAGAGCAAAAGAAGAATCACCCCAATCATGATGATTGCAACAAGTAGAGGACATAGTAAAACTAGCATCCCCAAGCATAGGGTTTTGCATATTATTAGCACAATTGACATTCATAGAATTTATACTATCATCATTGCAATCATGCTTTCTATTCAAAGATCTATCGTGAATCACTTCATAAAGTAATTCATCACACTTTTCAGATTCACGAATTTCAAGCAAAACCTCATAAAGATAATCTAGTGCACAAAAATAGCTAGAAATTGGTTCATCATAATTGGATCTCTTAGAAAGATTAGCAAGTGGATGAGGATCCATAGATCTTAGGTTCTCTGTTTAGTAATAAATAAACAACTATTCCAACCATACGAGCAAACAAGAAACAGGCAAAAGAGGCAAATAGAGGGAGGAGAGGGAGGATAGAGAGAGAGAGAGAGAGGGCGAATAAAACGGCAAGGGTGAAGTGGGGGAGAGGAAAACGAGAGGCAAATGGCAAATAATGTAACGCGGGAGATAGGGATTGCGATGGGTACTTGGTATGTTGACTTTTGCGCATACTCCCCGGCAACGGCGCCAGAAATTCTTCTTGCTACCTCTTGAGCACTGCGTTGGATTTCCCCGAAGAGGAGAGGATGATGCAGCAAAGTAGCGTAAGTATTTCCCCCAGTTTTTGAGAACCAAGGTATCAATCCAGTAGGAGGCTACACGCGAGTCCCCCGTACCTACACAAAAACAATAGCTCAACACAACCAACATGCTTAGGGGTTGTCAATCCCTTCACGGTCACTTACGAAAGTGAGATCTGATAGAGATGATAGATAATATTTTTGGTATTTTTGGTATAGAGATGCAAAGTAAAAAGTAAAAGGGCAAAGTAAAAAATCAAAGCAATAATAAAGTGATGGAGATTGATATGATGAGAAAGAGACCCGGGGGCCATAGGTTTCACTAGTGGCTTCTCTCAAGAGCATAAGTATTCTACGATGGGTGAACAAATTACTGTTGAGCAATTGACAGAATTGAGCATAGTTATGAGAATATCTAGGTATGATCATGTATATAGGCATCACGTCCAAGACAAGTAGACCAACTCCTGCCTGCATCTACTACTATTACTCCACTCATCGACCGCTATCCAGCATCCATCTAGATTATTAAGTTAAAAACAGAGTAACGCCTTAAGCAAGATGACATGATGTAGAGGGATAGTTTCATGCAATATGATAAAAAACCCATCTTGTTATCCTCGATGGCAACAATACAATACGTGCCTTGCTGCCCCTTCTATCACTGGGAAAGGACACCGCAAGATCGAACCCAAAGCTAAGCACTTCTCCCATGGCAAGAAAAACCAATCTAGTAGGCCAAACCAAACTGATAATTCGAAGAGACTTGCAAAGACAACCAATCATACATAAAACAATTCAGATAAGATTCAAATATTATTCATAGATAGACTGGATCATAAACCCACACTTCATTGGTCTCAACAAACACACCGCAAAAAGAAGATTACATCGAATAGATCTCCATGAGAGAGGGGGAGAACATTGTATTAAGGTCCAAAAAGAGAGAAGAAGCCATCTAGCTACTAACTATGGACCCGTAGGTCTGAAGTAAACTACTCACACTTCATCGGAGGGGCTTGGATGATGATGTAGAAGCCCTACGTGATCGATGCCCCCTCCGGCGGAGCTCTAGAACAGGCCCCAAGATGGGATCTGATGGATACAGAAAGTTGCGGTGATGGAATTAGGTTTTTGGCTCCGTCCCCGATTGTTTGGGGGTACGTAGGTATATATAGGAGGAAGGAGTACGTCGGTGGAGCTTCGAGGGGCCCATGAGGCAGGGGCGCGCCCTAGGGGGGCGCCCTCCACCCTCGTGACCGCCTCGTGGCTTTCTTGACGGAGGGTCCATGTCTCCTGGGTCTTATCATATGAGAAAATCACGTTCCCGAAGGTTTCATTCCGTTTGGACTCCGTTTGATATTCCGTTTCTCCGAAACACTGAAATAGGCAAAAAGCAGCATTTCTGGGCTGGGCCTCCAGTTAATAGGTTAGTCCCAAAAATAATATAAAAGTGGAAAATAAAGCCCAATATGGTCCAAAACAGTAGATAATATAGGATGGAGCAATCAAAAATTGTAGATACGTTGGAGACGTATCACTCACCTGCTTGAACTCTATTGAAGTGCTGTCGGTTCTGTATATTATTTTGTCGGTGTGTTTAGTTGGACTGTTGGCGATCTTTGATGCCCCATGTATGTAATCTGTTGTCTGCTTGTGCTTTATTATCATAGTGGCGAACTTTGATGCCGAGTGGATGTAATATGCCGTAATTTCTTTATTGTATAGTCTAGGTTTTTTCTTATTCATGATGCTGCAGTTATTTTACTATATATATATATATATATCCTATCTTCGCAGTAAACCGGCCAAACTATAAAATTACGGTACATAATCGGGCCGTCATGCAATCACGATGTATAATCCGCATCATGGGCCCCGTCATCTTGGTCCGTTAGAAGGCCTAAATGCGAACTGGCTCACTAGTAGATTCGGGCCTTTAATAGGCCGAGTAAACCGCCGGCCCTCATTTTGCAAGAAAACTCAATGGGCTATTAGGAGGCTGAGAAGTAGGTTGGGCCTGAAATGTGGCGAACAACTCATGGGCCGGTAGTAGCCCGAAATGGACCCCAACCCATGATTGTGCCAATCAAACCGGGTCGTAGTTAGGCCCAACTATATGACGGGCTTTTAACAGGCCGGAATTAATATAGGGCTGAAATGTCAAACGGGCCCTTAACAGGTCGAAACTAATATCAGGCCGAATTACTAAATGGGCCTTTAACAAGTGGGCATAAAAGCATAGCGTCCAGTTGACGGGCCAAATCTGATATGGGCCATAATTTAGCCCAAAGCCTCCTAAAGGGTCGGACCTGATCTGGGCCGTAATTTGGCCCAGAACGTGGTAGGCTTTTAACGGACCGGATCTCATATGGGCCATTGTTAGGCCCGGAACGTGGTAGGCCATTAATGGACCGGATCAAATATGGGCCAGCATTTGGACCAAAACATGGCTGGCAGTTAATGGGCCGGCCTACTAGGGTCCCCAAAATCTTGTGGGCCTACAGCTGGGCTAGCCCATTAATGTCGGCAAAATCTCGTGGGCCTTTAGCTGGGCCGGCCCATTATGGTCCACAAAAATCTTGTGGGCCTTCACCTGGGCCGGCCCATTATGGCCCACAAAAATCTTGTGGGCCTTTACCTGGGCCGACCCATTATGGCCCGCAAAATCTTGCGGGCCTTTAGCTGGGCCAGCCCATTATGGTCCGCAAAATCTCATGGGCCTTTAGCTGGGCCGGCCCATTATGGTCCACAAAATCTTGCGGGCCTTTAGTTGGGCCGACCCATTTAAACTTTATGGGAAACTTTTGGGCCGGTCCACATGTCAACATATCATAGGCGCATCTCGCCCACTGGATGAGTGACACCTGTGCCAACGCGAAGCTGACACGTGTTTCCGTCAGCCAATCAGAATTTTACACATGGAAAATCCCCATTGGTCCCGACTGTTAACAGGTTATCGGATCCAAAACCGGACCCGATAGCTTAACAGCGTTCCATTATGGTGGATGCCACATGTCGATCACCCTTGACGAAAGCACTTATGTGACGCACGATTTATCATCATGGAAGTGGACACTTCCGTGAAGATAATTTTGGTAATGTCATGTAACACTTCTACGACAACACGGGTATGACTCTTGATTCTGTCATAAAATTTTCATGGATGTACATGCATGACAGAAAACGTGACCTACTGTGACAAACATGTATCATCATGGAAGTGTATTTTTTTGTAGTGCCCATAGGTGTCGTTCACCCCGACATCTTTGGCGCGCCAGGTAGGGGGGCGAGGTGTGAAAATCCGGTTTTGGAGTCAACTTATCGACTTCCTCGTCGCGATGGCTCGAGAGGAGAAGGCGACATCAATCAGCCACGCTCTGGTGCCGTCTGCAGCCGTAGCGACCGTCTGTGTGGTCATAAAAAGCTAAGTCGCGCACAACCTTGAGAATTTCTTCTTAACATAAGGTTATTCTCCTCGAAGGATCTTGCTCTTTCTATGGAAAACCTGCACGCAATGGGACCCTTCCGCTATTGGCAACACCCTCGTTCTATTTCGAGTCCGCTCAACAGTTCGAGCGGCCGCGCTGAGAATGGCGAGGTAACCTGCCTGCTATTAGCAACGTCCTTGTTCTATTTCGAGTCCGCTGAAACAGTTCAAGCGGCCGTGCTGAGAGCGGCAAGGTGGTTTGTCTGGCAGCAAGCACGCCCCGGCAGGCTGCTGAGGATCCGTCCTCAAAGCACCATAGCATGGGTTACGCGCCGGCGAACCTATCCTAGTGGGCGTAGGGTGTATACGTACGAAGAAAGATCGATACAGGAAGATATCATGTTTCATCTTACAGTACTGCAGATTTATATTACATCAATAATTGTTGCGGTTCTAACTTAAGATAAAAATTGTCTTGGTCATGAACTCGCAGCAGCAACGAGAAACGGGGTCGCTAGTCCCGGCGCTGGCCCTCCACTTTCTCGACTCCGTCGACACAGCTGATGATGGGCTCGATACACTCCCTGAGCGCCATGAGGTCCGTCTCTTCCGGCAAGCTCTCCAGCGCGTCGGCGAAGTCGATGCTAGGGTTTCAGAACACCACCTTGGTGAGTACCTTGGTCAGGGCGCCCCGACAGAGCCTCCGGGACTCGTTGGCCAGATAGGCTGCTCGATTGGAGCGGAGTCACTCGAAGGCTTCGCGAATGCCCTCGAAGAACAGGGTCAGCCTAGCATTGGGGCTCACGTTCGGCTCCTGGGGGTACCTGACATTCGGTATCCCCATGGGAGCTAGCTTCGCCGTGATCCTGTCGGCGACGTCGATGAGGCGGCTGATCCAGAGGTTCACGCCCTCCGCGTACTCCTTGTGCTCGGTGGCATCATTCCTCCGCAGCTGCCTCTCATCCTCCAGGACCTTGTTCAGGGTCTCTTCACGAGCCCCGGCCTCCAAAAGCTTCCCCTCCAAGCCGTTCACCTTCAACATCAGGTCGTTGATGGAGTCGTTGGCCTCGGTGAGCAGCATGTCCTTGTCAGAGATGGCGACCTGCGCATCCGCAAGAGTGCGGTTGGCCGTGTCCGTCTCCTTCGTCAGCTCCGAGGCCACCTTCTTCAGCTCCTCCCGCTCCAACTCCAGCTCCTTCACCCTGTCGGCGTGGACCAGGGCCTGGGCATTGAGTGCCTCTTTGTGCCTCTGCTCCAGCTCCAGGGTCCGCTGCATGACGAGCTTCTCGACCTCCTCGTCATTGCCACGGAGCGTGGCGGCGAGCGCCTTCTCATGAGCGGCAAGGTCCTCCTTCTAGGAGTTCAGCAGGGCCTACTGCTATTGCGAGGCAGCTTCGTCTGTGGCGGCCTGATTCTTCGCCACCTCCCGGGCCTTCTCGATATCGGCCTGCTTCAGGATGAGCTCCCGCCTGCGCTCCTCCAGCTCACCCTGTGCGGCCCTCAGTTCATCCCTAGCCTCGCCGAACCAGACCTACGTATCTGCAAAGCGCTTCTCAAAAGCCGCCTCCACCTTGTCCACTGCCGCCATCCTGGATTTTGCCTTGTCTTGGTGGGCCCGGTGGAGCGCTTGGAGCCTCTGGAAGTTGGCGCTCATGGCTTGGAGGAGCTGCTCCTCTTGGGAACCGCCACTGCTGGCGCTCGGTTCATCAACAACCTGGAGCTCGGTGGAGGAAAGCGCCTTGTCATCGAACACCTCCCCCTCGGTTGGCGCCCTGGTGCTCGCCGTTCCTGGGAGGTAGACGAACAGATCGTCGCCCACCTTCAAGTACTTGCCCGGGCCAGGGGCGGCAGAGGAGGAAGGTTGGTCGTCAAGCACCCACTCCCCGGCAGGCCACTTGCCGGCCTCCTCGGTAACGGCCTTACTGGTCTCCCCGGCAGGCCCCTTGCTGGCCTCCTAGGCAGCGGCCTTGTCGGCCTCCCTGGTAGGCCCCTTGTCGGCCTCGTCAGCGGCGGTCTTAGCGGCCTCCTCGGCAGCAATCTTGTTGTCCTTAGCCTCATCGTCCTTAGCTACCTCCCCGATGATGGTGTCAATATCCTCCCGGTCCACTGAGGGAGGGTGTGGATACCGAGAAAGGGAATGAGACTGAGCCAAGATCAAGGTTCGAATGGAAGAAGAAAGAACAGGGACGGGAAGCAAACAACTTACCCACACCAGGCTGGGAAGAAGTGGCTCCCTCCCCGCCAACATTCTTTGCCGGGGCAGAGCCACCGACACCCAACCTCGCCTCCTCCTCCTCCATACGCGTGGGCTTGGGGTGGATGCCCTTGCCGGGGACGTGCCTCTGGGCGGTGTAGTCGAGGGGGCGGCGTGTTGGGAGTGGCCCTCGGCGGCTCCTCCTGCTATCGTTCTTCTCCTGCAAACCCGGCAAGGTTAGCATCAAGAATTTACACCCCAATTCTCATTAGTGAAGAAGTGAGCGATGAACTCACGCTGGGGGCTGAAGCAAGGACTGCATCGGGGGCTACTATTCGGGCTGCTCTCCACCAACACCGGCGTACGCGAAGTACCCGCCGGGGGATTGTCGTCCATCGAGGCCCTGGCCCTCTTCGCCACCCTCTGGGCCAGCGTATCCGTGTCCCTGTGAAGATAACATCAAATCAAAAGAGGATAACACGTGCGTAAGGTCAGGAGATGATGGGGGCGAAATACTTACTTGTCCTCCACCTCATCCTCCACTGGCTTCCTCTTCCTCTTTGGGCTAAAAGATCCAAGGTCGAATTCGACCTCCAGGGAGGGGGAGAAGGAGACGGGGTCCGACGCCGCTTGGACGAGGAGGAGGCAATCGCCATCTTCTTCGCTACCACGGCCTTCACCGGCTTCTTCGATGCCGCCGGCTTCATCGTCCTCGTCTAACACACAGGCTGCTCCTGAGCCGGTTGCCGCTGCGCGGCCCTGACGGGCCAGACCGGCTCGCCAGAGCTGGCCCGCCACAGGACGCGTTTCCTCCCCACGGACGGAGGGACGCCCGCGTCTTCACTAAGGGGGGGCCCCGACCCCGACGCCGCTGGCCTCCCCGGTAGACTTCGCCCACTAGGCGAGCTCCTTCTCCTCCGCGGCCACGGCGGCCTCGTCCTCCACAGTGCCGACACTGTCGGCCTCCTTGGCAAGCCCTGCTTCCGCCGCCCTGGCGGCGATGTAGTACAGCTCCTCCTTGGTGGTGTCGCGGGTGAGCAGCGGCTCATCACGGACATAGCCCTCCTATAGGTTGTCAAAAAACTCCTGCAATTGCTCTGCTGATGGCTCGGCCCAGCCTGGGTCGAGGTCGTGCGCGTTGAAGTCTGGCATCATGGCGATGATGGCAGATGTGACGCCCCCGATTTGACCGTACACTAATCATACACGCAAACGTGTACGATCAAGATCAGGGACTCACGGGAAGATATCACAACACAACTCTACAAATAAAATAAGTCATAAAATCATCATATTACAAGCCAGGGGCCTCGAAGGCCCGAATACAAGAGATCGATCATAGACGAGTCAGCGGAAGCAACAATATCTAAGTACAGACATAAGTTAAACAAGTTTGCCTTAAGAAGGCTAACACAAACTGGGATACAGATCGAAAGAGGCGCATGCCTCCTGCCTGGGATCCTCCTAAACTACTCCTGGTCGCCGTCAGCGGGCTGCACGTCGTAGTAGGCACCTCCCGAGTAGTAGTAGTCGTCATCAACGGTGGCGTCTGGCTCCTGGACTCCAGCATCTGGTTGCGACAACCAGAAAGAAAGGAAAGGGGGGGGGGAAGGGGGAGAAAGCAACCGTGAGTACTCATCCAAAGTACTCGCAAGCAAGGAGCTACACTACATATGCATGGGTATCAAATGGAATAAGGGTATCATATGTGGACTGGACTGCAGAATGCCAGAATAAGAGGGGGATAAATAATCCTGTTGAAGATTACGCTTCTGGCCACCTCCATCTTGCAGCATGTAGGATAGATTAGATGGTAAGTTCACCAAGTAGCATCAAGTAGCATCATATAGCATAATCCTAACCGATGATCCTCCCCTCGTCGCCCTGTGAGAGAGCGATCACCGGTTGTATCTAGCACTTGGAAGGGTGTGTTTTATTAAGTATCCGGTTCTAGTTGTCATAAGGTCAAGGTACAACTCCAAGTCGTCCTGTTACCGAAGATCACGGCTATTCGAATAGATTAACTTCCCTACAGGGGTGCACCACATAACCCAACACGCTCCATCCCATTTGGCCAGACACACTTTCTTGGGTCATGCCCGGCCTCGGAAGATTAACACGTCGCAGCCCTACCTAGGCACAACAGAGAGGTCAGCACGCCGGTCTAAATCCTATGGCGCAGGGGTCTGGGCCCATCACTCATTGCACACCTGCACGTTGCGTACGTAGCCGGAAGCAGAACTAGCCCCCTTAATACAAGAGCAGGCTTACGGTCCAATCCGGCGCGCGCCACTCAGTCGCTAATGTCACGAAGGCTTCGGCTGATACCACGACGTCGAGTGCCCATAACTGTCCCCGCGTAGATGGTTACTGCGTATAAGCCAGGGGCCAGACCCAGATCAAATACCAAGATCTCGTTAAGCATGTTTAAGTATTTGCGAACGCCGACCAGGGCCAGGCCCACCTCTATCCTAGGTGGTCTCAACCTGCCCTGCTGCTCCGCCACAAAGTAACAGTCGGGGTCGTCGGGAACTCAGGCCCACCACTACCTGGATGGAGCCACCTGCCCCTTCAGCCCCCATCTCCAAACAGTATCACCAGTAATGTAACAGTGTAAAGTATATAGTATATGCCCGTGATCACCTCCCGAAGTGATCACGGCCCGGTAGTATAGCATGGCAGATGGACAAGAGTGTAGGGCCACTGATGGAACACTAGCATCCTATACTAAGCAGTAGGATAGCAGGTAAAGGTAACAACAGTAGTAGCAAGGGCAGGCTATGCAGCAGTATAGCATTAACTAAAAACAGTAACATGCTACACTACTCTAATGCAAGCAGTATAGAGAAGAATAGGTGATATCTGGTGATCAAGGGGGAGGCTTGCCTGGTTGCTCTGGCAAGAAGGAGGGGTCATCAACAACGTAGTCGACCGGGGCACCAGCAACAGCGTCAGTCTCGTAGTCTACCGGAAAGAAGTAACGGAGGGGGAACACAATAAATAACAGAGCAATCAAAGCATCACAAAGCATAACATGGCAATACGCGGTGCTAGGGGTGACCTAACGCAGTAGGAGGTGATACCGGTGAAGGGGGGAAACTTCCGGGAAAGTATCCCCGGTGTTTTGCATTTTCGGACAGATGAACCGGAGGTGAAATGTTGCAGGTTCACTATGCTAGGGATGTGTGGCGGGCGAACGGGCTGCGTAACCAGATTCGTCTCGTCGTTCTGAGCAACTTTCATGCACAAAGTTTTTTCATCCGAGCTATGGATTATTTTATATTAATTTTTAAAGATTTAAAAGATTTTCTAAATTTCTGGACTTAATTTAATTTGAAATACTAAATGAGAAAACTGCTATGTGTACCCAGAGGGTAACATGTCTCTTAGTATGACAGGTGGGGGTCCAGGGGGTCTAGTCAACAGTGCAGTCAAAAGGTTGACCAGTCAAAGTTGACTGGTCAACAGGGTTAAGGGGACCCACCTGTCATTGGCACATGTGTTGATTTTATTTATTCAATTAGTTAAACTAGTGGTGGGGCCCAATTGTCAGTGAGAAATAATTTTATCAATGGATTTAATTGTTTAGACTAGACTAATTATTAGTAAGTGGGGGCCCATTATTTAGACTGTTAGGTGTTGGGTTAGTTTTAAAGGATGGTTAGGCCTGCTGTTAACGGTGGTGGCCTTTGGCCACGGTGGACGGACTCAGGGGAGCCACGGCGGAGGGGTTCCCTACAGCAGCAGCAGCGGTTGGAGCCGACGCGAGCGCGGCCAGCGACCAGCGGCGGCGGCAGGGTCGTGTGACCGGGCGGGGCAGTAGCGGCGGGGCGTACACAGGCGGGCGACGAGCGCGGGTCGTCCGCCGCGGGCGTAGGGGGAAGGCAGCAGCAGTGGGAAAGTGGGGCCGGTGGCTGGTGCGCGGCATGGGGGGGGTTCGAGGAATGCCGGGAGCTGCGGCGGGCGGTGTAGTTCGCGAGCGGGCACGGCCGGTGCACGGAAGGACGCGGCGTGGCGTGGCCAGGGGCAGCCAAGGTGCGCGGACGCATCCAGGGCTCGCGGCGAGTGGAGCCGAGCGGTGGTCGGGCACGGTCGTGTGCGAGACAGAGGCGCGATGAGTGCGTGCTCATTGTGAGCTCGTCGCGATGATCTACGGCGGGAGAAATGGAAGGGGAAGAGGGGGGGGGGGTCGACGGAGGGCCTCACAGGGGGCGCAGGGTCAAGGGGAAGTCGAGGTCGAAGGGGGCCGAGGATGCGACGGAGCGTCGAAGTGGTGGCCGACGCGGACGTGCACCAGGCGACGATGGACGAAGGCAAGGCGGCGACGGGGTTGCCGCCGGCAACGGCGCACGGTGACAGAGGCGAAGGAACCGGGGCGAGGAGCTCCTCTCCTGTGTGCGTGTGTGTGTGGTGTGGTGCCGGCGGGTGAGTGAGACGAGGGGAGAGGTGGGGATCATGCGGGGAGTGGGGTGATGGGCTAGGGTTCGGTGGTGGGGAGGCCATATATGCCAGGGGCGACTAGGCCGGCTTTGACCAGCTGGGCCATTCGATCCAGTGGAGGGGGGCGGCCCTTTTCAATCCTTTTATTTATTTTTGTTTTACTTTTCTTTTTATTTATCTTTCTTTTACTTTTCCTTTTGTATTAGCTTTATAAATTATAATAGTAGTCACCAATTTTAGTGTTAATAATTATGCTACTGCCCAACTAAATAAATAGTTTATTATTTTATAAAATACAAAAGACATTTATTTTATTGTTTTACCTACTGTTTCAAATATTTTAGGCCCCTTCAATACTTTTCAAAAAGTTTGATTTCACCACTATAATGGCCTTTGGATTATTTACCACCTTTTGAACATTTTAGTTTAAAAATCGAAAACCTTTATAGTTTGACTTTATTTTAAATCTAAATTTGAACGAGTTTTGAATCAATGTGGGACTATCAACAGTAATCGTGGTGACGTGGCAACAATAGTAGAGGTTTACTGTAGCTTAATTATCCGGGCGTCACAATTCTCCTCCACTACAAG
This sequence comes from Triticum aestivum, assembly GCF_018294505.1. Classification (NCBI taxonomy): domain Eukaryota; kingdom Viridiplantae; phylum Streptophyta; class Magnoliopsida; order Poales; family Poaceae; genus Triticum; species Triticum aestivum. The sequence continues at coordinate 146,148,303 of NC_057794.1, read as the reverse complement.
AAATCTCGTCCCGAGATTTAAGAGGTGCGTAAGGGGGAAGATCTGGTTATGAAATTCTAACAGATTTTCTCGGTCTTAGCTGCTCTTCTTGAAGAGGTTGACGCTTCTCGTTGATGTCTTCATTTCTCTACTCCAGGTCATCATGATGAAGTGGCCATCCTCCCTTCGGAGTCTTCATCATACTAACGAAAGATTAAGGGGGTATACTGGAAGAATGGACCTCTGCATGGTAGACTATCTGGTAGACAACAACGAGGAAGGTGGCGGAAAGTAACTCTCGAATTGAAACTTAAGTAATTATCGAGAGCAAAGTAAGGAGGTATCATGGGAAGTTTCGAGCGGTTAGGCAATCGTTCGATGCCTGAAACGAAGTGTTGAAGGGGTTTAGAGTAATGTGAATAAGCATTGCATTTGATACCTGAATAGATCAACAGGCGTGTGGCCTGTGAATTACATACAAAGTCAAGCGCGAGGAATAACTTTGACAACATGGTGTATAGGAGAGTCAGGTTTCGATCCTGTGGAACTGTGGGTTATGGGCCCACCATGTGGGTTAAAATTAGGAGCGGTGACATCTTGCACGGTCATGATAGCAAGGCATGTCAGAGGGTAGCCTATTAGTTATGTCGGCAACAACATCGATACCAAGGGCGAGGGATGAAGAGAACCATTTTCTTGCTCGTTGTACGAGGCGGACCAATAGGCAAAGTTCTCGTCCATCTGTGGTCATCCGAGTGTCATCAACAATAGTAACAGGGTCTTGCTGACAGAATTGTTCACTGAGGTGTTTACATAAGCAGTGAATTATTACTGCTTAGATCATATAGATCACAAGAAAGGTTAAACCAAACAATGGAAAGGAAAATATGTTTATTAGATAATCACAACAATGGAGAGGAAAATGTGTTAGAAACACATATTTCAAGGGTATATCCTTCCCGAGGACAAGCAGAGCATGATATCCATGACATGATATAATGTAGAAAACTCCTTAGGCAGGGGAGAGAATTTTCATGACATTACCCATACAACGGTGTTTAGGATAATTAAGAAAGAAACATTTAGCATTGGGCTTCAAATGTTCTTGTTGAAAATCGGAGTACCACAAACATGCTTCGAGATAACATTGACATGGTTTTCAAGCAAAGGTCGGATTTTGGATACACAAAGGATCCATCAGGAACAACTTATAGAATAAGTCTTACAATTTCCTCATGGAAGAATGGATAATCTTGCTAAAAGGAAGAACTATACCAACAGGCCCTCCAGCCAGGTGTGCTAGGCATGACATCACCTTACCAGGCCGTATAAATACCAACATTTATAACTCTTGGAAATATGTTCCAACCATCATATCTGACCGAGATTTAGATCTGATTGGTGTCAAGATACCTCAGACTCAGGATGCCTGAGAAGAAAAGGTGCAACACAATTGACGAGACGACATTGTAAGATTCTCGGGAAATGTACTATGGTAGCGAGTTCCGAAACAAGAGTTCATCATTAAAACCAAGGAGAGGATGAAGAGGTGGCTGATGAACTCAGCGACAATTCATTGAGATTTTCAAAAGATGGATTTCCACAATTATGTGAACGAGGAGATAACATTTGTCAGATCAAATGATATAAGGAAGTATGCTCGCGAAAAACATACACAATTAAACATTGGTTGAAAGGTGCGCCCAAAATATGGGTTGGGTTGCACGACCAATGTCAGAATGGTGATTCAATAATCAATAGTCTAAGAACGAACGGCCCACCATTAACTTCAAAGCAATAGGGTTACTAGATGTGCAGAATCCAAACAACACCGTTCACTTGTTGGTACCCCGGTTGGAATCAACACGAGGACCAAGAAAGAATGGTGATGGTGAGAAGTATCACGATACCAAGAATTCTTAAGAGGTGGTGAAATTCCCACGACATTCTTGACATAAAAGGTGGTAATTCTCCAAGGTAAAGAAGAACGATGCTGGGTAGCAAGGAACTCAAGGTATAATACAAAATATGAACAGTTTGTGTTGGAAGGAAGGCAATAAAGTGGGCGATGATAACACAACTCATCAAGGGCAAGGATGGTATTTCTCTTCATGAATTCAATTGATATCCTGGAAGAGTTCAGAATGTTGATGATGATCATGACACATTTGTCGAGAGGTTTCATGAAGATATAATCGCTCATCGATGACATCAAGCAAAAGGAAGGATGGAGCGAAAAGTTATTGAAACCACGGATGCGACACAAACTCGGAATCAAGCTTGTTGTTTGAGGTGAAACGGTAGGACAAGGAAGATCGACGTAAGATTAGCTCGTCATCGAAAGTTGTGCTCTGGGAATAAGAACCAGGTAGCACAGTTTAAAATCGGCACGATAATGATATAGCCAAGCAGGCCAGGAATGACATGGTCGAGTACAAACTCATGAGTAAAGGAGATTACTAAGAGTTTTTTAATCGTGGTGCGGACCCAATTTAGTTATCGGAGTCCTCGAGTGTATAACAACTCAGAACCAGGAAACATTGGAATCGGCGAGAATAATAGTTGATGAAGAACTCCTAAGAAGTTATGTGGTTCCATGATAATCTCAAGATACCAGGGGTAATACTCGACGACAGATCAAAGTAGAGGTAGGACTGGGGTATTGCTCTATAGAAGACAAGTGCTTAAACTTGCACAGGAAATGGTATTTAAAGGAGAACATGGTCGGAACCATGATTACAAAGGATCAATTCACCGATACCAAAGGATATTATATCAAGGAAATAGTTACAAGAAGCTTCCATGATAGGATCTACATCGTGTCCATGGGCATGAACACAAGGTTCAAGGTCGACTCCCACTTCTCCAATGCATAACCTTTCATTTACTTCTCGTGTTCGATGAAGTTGCAGTGTTGAAATTTTATCTGGCGAAATACCAGATGAGTATGACCCGTGAAAACTTCCGAGTTCACACATAGTAAGGAAAGCATAGGTTCAACCCATCAGGGCATCTTAGGAACATATACCACAAACTTCGGGGTAAATAATACAAGCTTGAAAGTAGAGCATTATTCAAAAGCAGATGATACAATTTATCAAAGGCATTATATACCAATGGAAAGGCTCTCAAGGTTATTCAATATGAAGGACACTGTCGGATAAAATCCAACAAAGGAACCGATGGTCCACAAGGGATCTGATGTGAGCATCGGTACTCAACCAGAGGAAGAAGAATGCATGGGCATCATATTATAGAAACAACTGACTAACTCAATTGTCAAATGGAAAGGAATTATGATTTCCAAATCAAGGGATCAGATGCAATGCTCTGATTAGGGATGGATAAGTTGAATAGCCTTAGGGTACAATCAACGATAATTAGATTGGTCGAGAACCAATTCCAGTTAAAAGAATGGCAGCTTAGCCGGAAAGGTAGTTTATAAGGATCAATGATGATTGCGTGTATTCGCAAACCTATTGAGTCAACAGACTCAAAATGATAATGACAAGGAATGTCAATAAGACTACGAGACTTATGGGATTAACCATAATGCAAGCAAGCAAGAATTTCAAGAGCAAAAGGCTCCAGAGGATTTTTGGAAGATCGGATATTATTTTGAAGACTTTTGTGAAACACATGAACAACTGGGGATGAGTGGATACTCAACAAGTGCGAGGATTTAATTGAAGGGGTATTCATGTGGCAAGGAACTGCTAGGCAGTAGGCACAAAGTATTCTCGGAATAATAGAGAAGACTTCGGGGTATCTTGTAATAACAAGATCAATGGGGGATGATTGTATGAATGGCAAGTGTAAGTAGTTATCCATAAGGATTTATCGGTGGTTGGGAATAGCAAAAGTGATGGGCACAAAGTCTCGAGAGGAATAGCAAAGAGTATCTTCGGAATCTTCTGGTGAAGCAGGCCATCATCTGGAATGAAGGGGCTCTCCGGGAGAAAGTATTTACGAGAACCTAGAGTTAGAGTTAGCAAAACCATTTAACCCGAATAGAAGAGAGATCAGGGTCCCAGAGTAAAGGCGAGGAATAAAAGATCCTAATACCACCCAAATGGCGACGTGGGCCCGTAAGACGCACAGCCATGTTAGTAAAAGTTTTGTAATGTCTAGACTCGACTTCGGCCAAGGAGTGTGGAAGGGGGATTCCTATAGGCAGTAGGCTCTGATACCAACTTGTGACGCCCCCAATTTGATCGTACACTAATCATACACGCAAACGTGTACGATCAAGATCAGGGGCTCACGGGAAGATATCACAACACAAGTCTACAAATAAAATAAGTCATACAAGCATCATATTAAAAGCCAGGGGCCTCGAAGGCTCGAATACAAGAGCTCGATCATAGACGAGTCAGCGGAAGCAACAATATCTGAGTACAGACATAAGTTAAACAAGTTTGCCTTAAGAAGGCTAACACAAACTGGGATACAGATCGAAAGAGGCGCAGGCCTCCTGCCTGGGATCCTCCTAAACTACTCCTGGTCGCCGTCAGCGGGCTGCACGTAGTAGTAGGCACCTCCCGAGTAGTAGTAGTCGTCATCAACGGTGGTGTCTGGCTCCTGGACTCCAGCATCTGGTTGCGACAACCAGAAAGAAAGGAAAGGGGGGAAAAGGGGGAGAAATCAACCGTGAGTACTCATCCAAAGTACTCGCAAGCAAGGAGCTACACTACATATGCATGGGTATCAAATGGAATAAGGGTATCATATGTGGACTGGACTACAGAATGCCAGAATAAGAGGGGGATAACTAATCCTGTCAAAGACTACGCTTCTGGCCACCTCCATCTTGCAGCATGTAGGAGAGAGTAGATGGTAAGTTCACCAAGTAGCATCAAGTAGCATCGTATAGCATAATCCTAACCGATGATCCTCCCCTCGTCGCCCTGTGAGAGAGCGATCACCGGTTGTATCTGGCACTTGGAAGGGTGTGTTTTATTAAGTATCCGGTTCTAGTTGTCATAAGGTCAAGGTACAACTCCAAGTCGTCCTGTTACCGAAGATCACGGCTATTCGAATAGATTAACTTCCCTACATGGGTGCACCACATAACCCAACACGCTCGATCCCATTTGGCCGGACACACTTTCCTGGGTCATGCCCGGCCTCGGAAGATGAACACGTCGCAGCCCTACCTAGGCACAACAGAGAGGTCAGCACGCCGGTCTAAATCCTATGTCGCAGGGGTTTGGGCCCATCGCTCATTGCACACCTGCACGTTGCGTACGCGGCCGGAAGCAGAACTAGCCCCCTTAATACAAGAGCAGGCTTACGGTCCAATCCGGCATGCGCCACTCAGTCGCTGACGTCACGAAGGCTTCGGCTGATACCACGACGTCGAGTGCCCATAACTGTCCCCGCGTAGATGGTTAGTGTGTATAAGCCAGTGGCCAGACTCAGATCAAATACCAAGATCTCGTTAAGCGTGTTTAAGTATTTGCGAACGGCGACTAGGGCCAGGCCCACCTCTCTCCTAGGTGGTCTCAACCTGCCCTGCCGCTCCGCCACAAAGTAACAGTCGGGGGCCGTCGAGAACTCACGCCCACCACTACCTAGATGGAGCCACCTGCCCCTTCAGCCCCATCTCCAAACAGTATCACCGGCAATGTAACAGTGTAAAGTATATAGTATATGCCCATGATCACCTTCCGAAGTGTTCACGGCCCAGTAGTATAGCATGGCAGACGGACAAGAGTGTAGGGCCACTGATGGAACACTAGCATCCTATACTAAGCAGTAGGATAGCAGGTAAAGGTAACAACAGTAGTAGCAAGGGCAGGCTATGCAGCAGTATAGGATTAACTAAAAGCAGTAACATGCTACACTACTCTAATGCAAGTAGTATAGAGAAGAATAGGCGATATCTGGTGATCAAGGGGAGGCTTGCCTGGTTGCTCTGGCAAGAAGGAGGGGTCATCGACAACGTAGTCGACCGGGGCACCAGCAACGGCGTCAGTCTCGTAGTCTACCGGAAAGAAGTAACAGAGGGGGAACACAATAAATAACAGAGCAATCAAAGCATCAAAAAGCATAACATGGCAATACGCGGTGCTAGGGGTGACCTAACGCAGTAGGAGGTGATACCGGTGAAGGGGGGAAACATCCGGGAAAGTATCCCCGGTGTTTTGCGTTTTCGGACAGATGAACTGGAGGTGAAATGTTGCAGGTTCACTATGCTAGGGATGTGTGGCGGGCGAACGGGCTGCGTAACAAGAATCGTCTCGTCGTTCTGAGCAACTTTCATGCACAAAGTTTTTTCATCCGAGCTATGGATTATTTTATATTAATTTTTTAAAGATTTAAAAGATTTTCTAAATTTCTGGACTTAATTTAATTCGAAATACTAAATGAGAAAACTGCTATGTGTACCCAGAGGGTAACAAGTCTCTTAGTATGACATGTGGGGGTCTAGGGGGTCTAGTCAACAGTGCAGTCAAAAGGTTGACCAGTCAAAGTTGACTGGTCAACAGGGTCAAGGGGACCCACCTGTCATTGGCACATGTGTTGATTTTATTTATTCAATTAGTTCAATTAGTGGTCGAGCCCAATTGTCAGTGAGACATAATTTTATCAATGGATTTAATTGTTTAGACTAGACTAATTATTAGTAAGTGGGGGCCCATTATTCAGACTGTTAGGTGTTGGGTTAGTTTTAAAGGATGGTTAGGCCTGCTGTTAACGGTGGTGGCCTTTGGCCATAGTGGACGGGCTCAGGGGAGCCATGGCGGAGGGGTTCCCTACAGCAGCAACAGCGGTTGGAGCCGACGCGCGCGCGGCCAGCGACCGGCGGCGGCAGGGTCGTGTGACCGGGCGGGGCAGTAGCGGTGGGGCGTACACAGGCGGGCGACGAGCGCGGGTCGTCCGGCACGGGCGTAGGGGGAAGGCAGCAGCAGTGGGAAAGTGGGGCCGTTGGCTGGTGCGCGGCATGGGGGGGTTGGAGGAATGCCGGGAGCTGCGGCGGGTGGCGCAGTTCGTGAGCGGGCACGGCCGGCGCCCGGAAGGACGCGGCGGGGCATGGCCAGGGGCAGCCAAGGTGCGCGGACGCATCCAGGGTTCACGGCGAGTGGAGCCGAGCGGTGGTCGGGCACGGTCGTGTGCGAGACAGAGGCGCGATGAGTGCGTGCTCATCGTGAGCTCGTCGCGACGATCTACGGCGGGAGAAATGGAAGGGGAAGAGGGAGGGTCGACGAAGGGCCTCACAGGAGGCGCAGGGTCGAGGGGAAGTCGAGGTCGAAGGGGGCCGAGGATGCGACGGAGCGTCGAAGTGGTGGCCGAGGCGGACGTGCACCGGGCGACGATGGACGAAGGCGAGGCGGCGACGGGGTTGCCGCCGGCAACGGCGCACGGCGACAGAGGCGAAGGAACCGGGGCGAGGAGCTCCTCTCCTGTGTGCGTGTGTGAGTGGTGTGGTGGCGGCGGGTGAGTGAGACGAGGGGAGAGGTGGGGATCGTGCGGGGAGTGGGGTGATGGGCTAGGGTTCGGTGGTGGGGAGGCCATATATGCCAGGGGCGACTGGGCCGGCTTTGACCAGCTGGGCCATTCGGTCCAGTGGAGGGGGGCGGCCCTTTTCAATCCTTTTATTTATTTTTGTTTTACTTTTCTTTTTATTTATCTTTCTTTTACTTTTCCTTTTGTATTAGCTTTATAAATTATAATAGTAGTCACCAATTTTAGTGTTAATAATTATGCTACTTCCCAACTAAATAAATAGTTTATTATTTTATGAAATACAGAAGACATTTATTTTATTGTTTTACCTACTATTTCAAATATTTTAGGCCCCTTAATACTTTTCAAAAAGTTTGATTTCACCACTATAATGGCCTTTGGATTATTTACCCCCTTTTGAACATTTTAGTTTGAAAATCGAAAACCTTTATAGTTTGACTTTATTTTAAATCTAAATTTGAACGAGTTTTGAATCAACGTGGGACTATCAAGAGTAATCGTGGTGACGTGGCAACAATAGTAGAGGTTTACTGTAGCTTAATTATCCGGGCGTCACAGCGGACTGGCAGAATTGTTGCTCAGCGGGACCACTCCCGCTGGCAACCCAAACAGGGGCACCTTGACGGCCTTGCCGGCCTTCGCGACCTTACCGGTCCTCCCAGCCCTGCCGTCGTCGTCCACATTGAGCTGGAAGAGCCTCTAGCAAAAATGGGCATGTGCCAGCACCATGAAGTTATGCTTCAGGCCAGGCCAGAGCCTCATAACATCGGCCGCATTCCTGAAGTCCTAGGCCGGCCTCCCCTTGTTGTGCAGCAGAGCGATTCAGCGACAAATGAAATCAGCCCCAATCATCTCAAGGGTGAGCCTAGCCATGGTGAGGTAATGGATCCTGGTGGTGGTGACCGTGAGCTTCTTGTCGTTGACATCGAGGTCGCTCCAGTCCTTGCGGCGGGTCGGCGGGCTATGACGAACTTGGCAGAACTCCTGCGGATCCTCCTCCTTGATCCAGAGCCACCGGCCCCGCCACTCGTCCCACCTCTCCTTCTGGGCACCCTTCGGGTACGTGCCCTTCTCCTGGGTCCTCGGGATCTAGGTGATGCACCCAGAAATGGCGTCCCCTGGCTGAATGCGGGGATAGAATTAGTGGCGGAAGAGCGTCGTGCTAGTGAGCACTTCGACAAAGCCCTCGCAGAGATGGGCGAAGAGGGCCATGCACGTCACGGCATTCGGTGCAAAGTCGAGGAGGTGAAAGCCGAAGGTGTGCATGATGTCATTGAAGAAATCTGAGAAAGGTGGGCAGAGCCCGCAAGCAAAGTAATCGACGAAGAAGGGGTATCGGTCTGGGCCGGCCTTGGCGAAATCTGCAGGGATGATGTGTGTAGCAGGTGCCCCGTCGTCTTCCTCCCCCACATGGGCTTGAAGTAGTCCCTGAGGTGGACCGCATCGACTGTCGGGGGGAAATAGGTGTGTTGCGTCCGCAGCACCGCCAACTCGCTCTCCGGTGCCTTTTTCTCCCTGACTTCCTTGGCCACCCCTTTTCCTCTGACCGTCTTGGGCGCCATGGCAACTGCGAGGGGATGGAGGATTAAGGGCAGTGAGGGTGCGGCGGCGGTGAGCAAAGGTGAAAGCTTGAGGAGGGAGAAGGGAGCGGCGGTTTCGAGATTGGAGAAGGCACAGGGGGTAAATGAGTCGTGCCCCTACATTTTGCTCTTTTTATGGGGAAGGCGCGGTCCAGCTCTTTACCATTTACCATGATGTGACGCAGGCGTGCAGCAACCGCCCCACACGCGACCCTCATGTCACGCACTCAACACGGGTCATAGGGAAGCGCAACTGGCGAGGGAGTTACTATGGTAAAACTCCACCGCACGCGCGCCTGCGCACCGTTCTGGGCCTGGCCCAATAATGCTCCACGCTTGTATGTGGCCCCGGCCCAGGGGCTACTGTCGGTGTACAAAAGTAGGGGTCCTTTTTGTACCCCTTTACTTGTGTGCGGGCAGTCGCAGCCATGCGCCTGCGGCCACGCTTGGCGGAGCGAAGGAAGCAAAGACATAAGACTACCAGAGCAGCGCCAAGCCGAAGGCACGAGAAGCAGATGGGTGAGGTGAAACTCCCCCGGCAAGGCCATTGCCGGGTTGGCCTTCGCGGCCTCGGCAAGAGTCTTGCCGGGGCAACTTGCCCCACACCAACAAGGCCGCCACACTTGAGTCTAAGAGTCCCGACGCCATCAACCACATCGGAACCAAGGCTCGGGAGGCGCCTCCATGATGGCATGCAGACCTTTGTGAAGACAAAGGGCCTACGAGGCCTAGATAGGAACCAAGAAACAAGACAACATCAAGGCTCCTTGCCGAAGATGCCCACGAGGCCCCGGCAAGGCTCCTGCCAAAGATACCCACGAGGCCCCGGCAAGACTCTTGCCGAGGACGCTCACAAGGACCCGGCAAGACTCTTGCCGAGGGCGTTCACAAGGCCCCGGCAAGACCCTGGCCGGGAAGATCAGCAAGACCGCGGCAAGGCCTTTCTGCCCCGTCGCCACCCCAGCACAGCAGCCGACCCACCAACTAAGCAGGTAGCCGCGTGGCAGTACGTGCCTCCTAAGCCAACTAGTCAAGAACCTACGTGGTGGCATGCAGATCTTCATGAAGACCTTGCCACCACACCAGCTCAGTAGCCTGCTAGCATACATGGAGCTGCATGCCTCATTGGCCTGGACACATGTCAAAGCAAGGCGAAGCGGCGACGGACGGGACGGGCTTTGCTGCCATCCCCGATAAAGCAAGAGGACACCTAAGTAGCACACTTAATGCATTTTGTCCCGTGATTTCATGTGATAAACTTGACTACTGTACAACTTTCCACCTCATGTGTGCCACCGTGGCAGCCCCTTTGACTATAAAAGGAGGCCCGCGGCATACTGTGAGAGGATTCGGACTTTTTGGACACTGCATGCTTTGTAGCTAATCGAAGAACACCATATAAACACAAACCAGCATGAGTAGGGTATTACGCATCACTTGCGGCCCGAACCTGGATAAACTCCCCCGCGTTGATCTTCTAAACACGCTCTTTCCACAGCCCCGTGCCCATCGACCTCAGAAGGGATTCCCTGTGATCCCATAGGTGTCATTCACCCTGACAACCCCCCATCCTTGCCACACACACAATCCTCTCTCTCCGCTTGCATCCTCGACGCCGCTCTTAGTTCTCAAAGCCGTCAGTGTGTGAGGATGCTGCCGAAGCGCCCCATCGTAGGAAGTGGTGACACCGAGGCTGCTAAAGCACCAGAGCACGGCGTGGAGATGGATACAGAGGTTGCTGTTACCGCCGGTGAGGTATTGTTGCACCCTGACATCGTCGACGGCGTCTTGCTTCCACAGCCGGAGGCAGAGGTCCACACTGACTCCACTGAAGACTCTGGCGACGACCCCGGCGACGACTCCGACGACCACTCCGACGACGACTCCAACGACAACAGACAGCCGGTTAGTCATCTATTCCCATTTATGTGTCAAATAGATCCTAGTGTTTCGCTGGTTACTCCAGCCTCCCCTTTTTGGAATAGAAATCCTATGGTTATGTTCTCCCGATCCATGAAATCTGAGTAAGTTCCGTTAGATCCATGTAGTGTATTGATTGTTTGAATGGTACAAGTGATAAGTGATAAGTTGTTTCACCTGTGCTAATGATTTTTGCTAGTAATCCGACTAGGGTTAGTGTTCGTGCTAATAATTCTTAGCCAGGACTTGACAATTGATTTTGAATGACCTACTTATATGTTTGTGCCATTATTTTCTTCAAGACTGGTCTGACAATGTGGACATCAAGGATGAAGATGGCTAGAGGAGGTACAAGAGGCAAATCCCAAGGGAGCTTTATGCATGAATGCATAACAGGCATATTAGGACCTGGGACGGCGGCTATCGATGCCCATTTTGCAACCAAAAGCTTCATGACGCGTATGACAGTGTTTTGGCGCATGCAAGAGGACGAGCCATTGGCTCCTTCAAGCGGAAGTATTCTCGAAGGGTGGCTCACGCCGCGTACGCTGAGTGCCTAGAGAAGCTTCGGGATCATGCCCACAGATGAGATGAGATGTGGGATTGAACTATGTACGCTTGAGTATGCTTAATGACTGTTGAACTATGTACTTATGGTTGAACTATGCTTGTCTATGCTTATTATCTATGTCTGAGTATGTTTAATCTATGTTTACTTATGTCTAAATGCGGGATATGGATGCAATCAACTCGGTTGATGGAATCTACCTCCGTCCTGATTTATTGGCCCCCTTTGTAATTTGTGTTAAATTTTGACCAAAGATTTAACAAACAAAATGTTAGTGCAGGTCAGCAAAAATTATAGCGTTGGATGCGTATTTGAGCATAGTGTTCAATGATATAATTTTTGGTGACATGCATAAACATTTGTTAGTGAAATATTTGGTCAAAATTTGGTACAAATTACAATGGGGACAAATAAACCAGGACGGAGGTAGTACGTCAATCACACACGGTTCCCAAAATTGGAATTGTGTGCAATGACTTTCATTTTCCTTGTTACGTCGACCATACATAGTTGGCTCTAGCAAACCGTTGCCTCTGAAACTATTTGTGGGACAGAAAACCCTCACCACCCAATTCAAAAAATAAAAAAAGAAAACCATCACCATCCCCACGTCACAAAAACCCTCACCCTGCCCGTCATCCCCTTCGTTCCCCATTCACACCTGCACAAGATCCTCCGCGTCTGTGCATGGCACCGCCTATCGTGGCGGCAACCACGTAGGTCAACACCTGCCGCCGCTGCCACGCTGCCGGCAAACCCCACTGCATTTCACCACTTCCACTTGCCGGCGTCTATCCCAATCGACTTTCTCGATGATGCTCGCGGTCGACCCAGCTCTGCACGGTTGGGGAATCCGTTGTATTGAGGGGTTTTTCTCATGGACAATAAGGTAACTAATTTAATGAGATGTTATCTCATCTCTTATCCTAGTTCATCTGCCTCCTTTAATCACCCAGCCGAAATCACCGTGAATTCATTTTAATTCGAGCTGATTTGAGGGTTTTCTTTCATTCATAGAGTGTACTATGTGCAGACACATTAGGACTTTGCGGCCTCCGCCAGACATCCATGGAGTTCCATCTCACCATACCAGATGACTTGAGGATGCGCATGATATGTTCAATCTCACCATAAATCTGTTGGCTTCGCCTACTTTCCTGAACATATACTAAATATTGCTACATTTGGATAAAAGGTGCCACATGCACCATATACGTAAAAGGGGATTTTTTTCCTCTTCTTTCTATATCAGGCAAATTAATGCTTTACTGTTCTTTTGATTACTCTCATATTTCCATGACATCATGTTTACCCATCTGTTTAAATATTGATTTTTGTCCTTCGATTTCAACTGTTGCACAGTTCTTTCAATCTGGGCCCATATTTGCATGTTACCATATTTTCTTTGACAATACTACCATTTTTTGCAGCGCATCCCTTGCTATGCAATAGAATTTGTAGTACACAATACTTCCCTTTACATAAATCAAGACTGCATGGATGTCACACTGAACACAAACCATGGATTTACAATCGTTGCTACTTTAAGACTTGATCGATGTGGTGACTCCTATTTGGGCACTGGCCTTTGGAAAGAAATTTCTAAGTTTTATGTACTGAAAGCTAGTACTAAAATAGCACTGCACATAAAAGAGCTTGGTCATGAGATATATGCTAACTTCCCCAATGATATCATCCGTCCATACTTTGTTCGAAGTAAGTGTACTTTTCAAGTATCTGCATGTTGACTTACCCAACAATATCAAATAAATTGTGTAGTATTTAAGCAACCAATTGTTACTCCATTTTCTTACTCTATTTCTACCTACTAACTTCTAGTTACCAATTCACTTTTCTATTGCCCTATTGTAACTAAATATTCCCTGTACTCCCACTTCTATCAGAAAGCGCCATAGACAAGGAGACTCCAGAGGTGGAGAATAGGGCTGCCAACAAGTGAAGGCGGGTTGATCAAGAACCACAAGCGACTCCAGCAGGCCTAGACTTCATCAGCAGCCCCCCTGATGATATGTTGACAGTCATCATCTCCCTTCTCCCAATCAAATATGGGGCGCGGACAACCGTCCTTTCCCGGCGGTGGCGCCCCCTATGGAACTCCACCCCAGTCGACATCATTGACATCCACAACCTCTGCCATGGCTATCGCAAAAGCTTGAATGCATTGTCCAAGATCCTCGATAGTCACCCTGGCCCAACCAGAGGCCTTAGCATGGGCAAGTTCTGTTCCAACGGCAAGGACCGAGCCAAGCTTGACGACTGGTTCTGATCCCCTGCCCTAGACCAGCTCGAGGAGCTCACTTTTGATGATGGGCATATGCGCTCGCTGCCAATGTCCGCGCTCCACGTCGCGCCCACGCTACGCGTCACCAAGTTCAGGAACCGCCATTCCCCCCTTAATGACGCACCCGCTCTTATTCTACCACGATTGAAGCACCTCAAGCTCGTCGCCATCTGCCTCCCAAACGGTGACATGGAGCACCTGCTCTGTGGCTGTACTAGACTCGAGTACCTTCATCTTTAGGCGATCAATGGGTTGAGTAGCTTCCACATCACCTCCATGACTCTCCGAACTATTTATGTGTGTTGCTGGTGTGGCAAGAAGACATCACAAGATGTGTACCCCGGTATGGCCATTGAGGACACACCTTCACTTGAGATATTACTTGTAGTTACTCAAGAAGGTCCAACAAGAATCAATGTCATTTTTGCGACGAAATCGACAGTGGTGGGCTACTCGTCTGACAAATACTCCGAACTTGTTATTGGATCCACACTCGTTCAGGTACAATATCCGCCTCTACCTCTCCTTCTAGAAATTGACATTATTTCTAATTTTGAAGGTGTATGTTCGTCTGTCATCCATAAAATGATTCCGACAAGCTTGACCCCGAAACTACGCAAAGTGAAGGTCTTGGCACTAGAATCTATCGGCCCCAACCTGGAGCAAGTTTTCAGTTTCCTGAGATGCTTTTCGTGCCTGGAGAAGCTATATATCGAGGTGATTTTCCTTTCTTGTTAAATGTTAACCGTAAGGGAGTTCAATTTGTGACACCTTTTTCCAAGTTTACAATGACAATGTACTTCAATTTCTGAAGGATTATTTGGAGGATTTTAGTACATACATGTTTCCCCCCGCATATTGGTTGCTTGATCCATATGGTTACAATCCATAAGCATTTCTCCTTTGGATTCATCTGTACTAGTTTTCTTAGGGAACTTTTCATCCACTCCAACCTCTTCTGAAGAAGGCTACATTTTTCTAGATTGTAACCAAATGCCCATGTCAATCATGTCGGATCAAAGATGGCATGTTAGTGCATTTTACAAATCCTGCAAACCAAATAGGCCTGTAGTAGTGTTCAAAACTACTTTTAGATACTAACACATTTTCTTCTTTTGTAGATAAGATTAGGCCTGGTGGTGGATAATGTGATACAATATAACAATCACATCGAATGCCTAGATCTGCATCTCTCAGAAATTACTTTGAACTCCTACCGAGGGACCTTAATAGAGATTATATTCACCAGGTTCTTTGTTGTCAGAGCAAGGGTGCTAAAGGTAATGAGGTTTGCCCTACATTTATTTCGCAAAAATGAATGGTTTGTTGATTAGCGCCAGCGGCTGCGGCAGAATGGAATAGGCTTCGAAAATGCTGGATTTCGTTTTGGAACTTCAGATGACAGAGTAATCGGAAGTCATCGTGTCAACCCCATACATGACTTCTTAGTGGCTGACCCCTTTGCAAAAATTATGAGGTTTCGAAACCAGACCTTACAAGTGGTAATATTAGTTTGAACCTCTCTGATATCCATGTTTAGCGGATCAGCGCGAGCGTTTGCAACTGGTGAGCTATATTTCTTTTCTAATATCAGTTTGAACCTTGTAATATTTGAATTTGAGCCATATAACTCTGGGATTTGAACCTTGTAATATTTTGAGCTTTTGTGGTACAATCATCGAAATGGGACCATATGAGACTTGTATATTGGTAGCACTATTTTGACCTTAATATGCAATGGACTTAGATTTTATTGACCACTCTTGAATATGTTTACCTCTTGTCGATCTCATAGCACACAATCTTTATAGCTAACTCGACTACGATCTTGGACATTATTGCACACCATTGGTTTCTTCAACTATGTGCCCCATAGAGCGCGGAATTAATTATCACACTCGAGTGTCCATCATCACCCTTCTGTGTAACTTCGACCTCATCACCCACAAGTAAATTATGACCGAAGTCATTCCACACACTTCATTTTTACAAAGCTTTTTGCTAATAAACGCCCATGATTTGTCCCTCTTCCAGCCGATGCGTGGCCAAACTAGCCGGGCGGGAAGCCTGCGCGGTAGCGTGGGAACAGGCTCACTAATGATATCTTTGGCGCCTCTTCGAGCCCACACGTGGTCAAACGAAATGTGTGCGCTGCGGTGTTGTCAAGCGTGCACCGGAATCCTCAATTATGAACATGGTGACAAGACATGACGATTACAGGCCGGCCGGCCCCCATTTATTACAGCGGCCATTTAACCCTTGTGTCTCTTCAACCTTTTGAACGCGCCCCACCATTGCAAGAAGCACACCCACCATGACAAATTCTTAGAGGTTATCTTGCACGGTTCCAATGGCGCTACGAGCGGCTGGCGACGACGAGCAGCAGTTGACCATGCATGTCATGGTGGACACCCACAGAAGGTTCACAGAGCTCTCGGTGTTGTACACCAACAACCCGGTCTGGGTGGAGCACTCCATCCACATCATGGAGCTCTTGCTTGCTGAGGAGAAGTGCAAGGTTGTCGGGTTCGACCTCGAGTACACTCGTGCTTGTGCCGGGTCTCGTCCCAAGGTCGCCATCGCCCAGATGTGCGTGCGCGATCACGTCCTCATTTACCACTACTGCCTGTCCACGAGGCCTTGCGAGTGTTTCGCTAGGTTTGCCAACAACCCCCACTACATGTTCGTTATAGCGGAAATCACCAAAGATATAAAGGTGCTCAAGAATTCGGGTATCGCCTGCCAAAATCTTATTGGCATCCAGGGCCAATACAAGATCTAGGGTAGCAACGAGCATCAGAAGGACTCACTGGTTTACCTCACCGAGGCCATCATCGATACCTACTACAGAGACATGAAGGATTCTTGCAACAAGGACAAGCATGCCTGGCACTCAGCCTGGATGGAGAAACTCTACAAAGCTCACGTCGTGTATGCGGCCAAGGAGGCGTACATGAGCTATGATATATATAGGCGGATCGTTGACATGAGGATGTTCTTCCTTCCCCAAAACGGACAGGGATCCAGCCAGAAGTAGAGCAATGGCAAGCGTCGTCGCAACAAGTAGATGATTAGATGCTCATTTCTCCTAGTTTAGTATGCATGTAATTGCTTACTTTGGTCTGTGTACATGTTATGTGTGTAGTCACTTGTGTAATTGTATGCTTAATTTGGTTTTGCAATATTGTCTTTTTAAGTATATATGTTGATGCTATGTAGACAGAGCTTCGATGTTGTGCGGACAGAGAAAATCACATTGCACATGGACTAAACAATGGAACCCATCGGTGATGATTTCATCAATCACTAACAATTGTATACCAGCAATCGTTTGCTCACAACACACATGGCTTGTTAACAGGAATCTTCTGTGTTGTTATCGGTCTTCCCACACATTTCCGATTACAGAACTGTTTGCCGCGTATCACACACATCTTGTTAAGTTGAACCGTTTCTGTTCTCTTACCTAATCGAAAACAGTTCATTCGAGTGAACCGTACACCATATATCACACACACCTTAATCTGGCTGACCATTTCTGTTGCTTTCCCTAATAACAAACAATTCATTGGAGAAAACTATATGCCATATATCGCACGCACATTGATATGGTTGCCTATTTCTGTTGTTCTATCTAATCACAAACAGTTCGTATGGATCAACCGTATGCCCAACATTGCACATGCAACTAAAATCTGAACCGTGTTTGATGTATCCGCCATCGCAAATGTTTTGCATCTTTTTTGATGGTTTTTTACATCACCGTTTGCGATTAATGCATCGCAAACAGTTTCATCAAAGGGTCTCTGATCGTAGTGTCGCGTTAGCAGCATCCTGCAGCAATGTAGGACTAACTCACGTGTTGTTGGTGATCTTAGGATATTGTTAAGTGTAAAGATAGTCCTAAAATAATATTGAGATTATAACGTTGGAAGAATGATCATATTGAATCGACCCAATCTTATCTGTTATGAATTGAGTTAGCATCGTCTGTAATCAATTGTAATAACACGGAGTGTTAATGTGTGATTTTTCTCCTTAGACCATGAGAGTATCGTAGTCACTTCTAACCATACGGTGATCTTTGGGGTTGCTCAAACATCATCTATAATACAGTGATCATAACAAGAACTTACAGGTTCACCGGAAAGTTTGACAAGGAACTAGATAGCTCGAGAGTGGGATTTGCTCCTCCAACGATGGAGAGATATTTTTATGCCCTCTCGGTGTGATGGCATGCATCATCATCCGGCCAGACACATGTGACTTCATCACAGGGATACCGGAACATGATAACGAGAAAGAAAAACAAAACCGGTAACGAGGATAACAGTATAGTGAGCATGTGATGACTCGGGAGGATACTGATGCATCTCGGGTTTGTGAAGTGTCCTTAAGTAAAGGGGACATCACATGGTAACCAAAGGTTCACTCGAATATCATTCGTATGCTCATAGGGATCGATAGGCACGTCCACAGTTCTACTCTCGGTCATTGAACAAATGGGCTTTGTTCATGTCTATGAGTTACCGAACCTACAGGGTCACAAGCTTAAGGCAATCATGATTTGTTAAGTGTTAGTAGGATGGGAGTGATGAGAACATACTTGTAGAATTGTTTCATTAATATTCAGAATAGTTCCGAGAGGAACCGGAAGCGTTTCAAGGTCACCGGAAGGGTTTCAAAGAGTATCGGGTAATACCGGGTATTACCGATAATTAATATACAGGTGGAAAATTTTTCTATGGTTGTTAAATTATATATAGAAGGGTCTGAAAATATTTAGAACACTATTATATTTAATTAAATACAAACGGGCCTTAGAAGGCCAAACTGGAGAAGGAAACTTGGTCCAACTTGGCCCAAGTGGAGTAGGCACCCCTCCCCCCCCTTATGGAAGGGGGCTGAATTGGACTCGGGGAGGAGTTGGACTCCTCCCCCCTGGCCGGCACCCCAAGGAGGCTCCTTCCCTCCTTGTTGGATGCCCTCTCCCTCTCTTCTAACCTATATATACTAGGTTTTTTTTGCTCCATGGAGACACACAAATTTGGAGCCTCCTCTAGTCCTTCTAGTTCTAGTTGATCCTAGTTGATCTAATTAGAGCTAGAAAAACTCTCTAATCCACATAATTATAAGCCCGGTGTGGTTCTAATCTCCTCCCTTTAATTCTCGAATGACAATTAGCTCTGGATGGTGAAGCACTATCGGATAATGAAGGCTACGTGCTTGCAACCAAGTAGAGATGTCATGCTTTCCGTCTTCGGTTCAAGTGATTATTCATGGGCGGTCTGCAGGATCGTTCATCGACGATTCGAGGGACTCCAAGTACGATCTACACCAACATGATCTTCTTCCGTTGCGACTCAGTGACGGTAACGATTGTGATCACAACCCATTATGCATCTTCATATTGATCTTGATTGTGCGTAGGTGCCATTTTTTGTTTCTTTTCTACTATGTTTCCCAACAGCGACCTCCCCGTGACCTCAATCTAAAAAAGGACATGCCCGCATCTGCGACAAGAACAGAAAGAAGAAGGAGAGCTTTCCCTCAATTCCCGATTGGGTTTCCACCTCCACTCTTCGATCTAGTGCCGCCGCCACTTGAGCCGCCCTTGTCGGTCGTCGCGACAAAGGGTTCCGCCGCCGCACATCCTCCTTTCGTCCCTTCTTCGCTGCTCCCGTGGATGGATGGTAGGCGTCCCGCTGGTTCATACCGTTCAGCACCCCCCATGTGCGCCCCAGCAGCAACTTACCACCGAGGAACGAGGCCGCATCGCGACTGGCCGTGAGCCCGAGCCCGAGCGGGAGCAACCATCACCAAGGCCCTAGTCGTGCGCCCCCACCATTTCAGTTTGATCCACCAGCGCACGAACACTGACGAGCTTCGAGGTGGCAACGCAGGGTGGAAGGACCTCCGGTGAGCTTGCCTCCCCCTGCATCACCGTCTAGCCCGCACTGGTCCCCTCATGAGCTAGCTCCGATGTTGGAGGTTCACCCGCAACGTGTCCGAGCTATTGCCTACAAGCCTTTTTTTACTTATGATCAAATTGACATTGAGATGTCAAATTGGTCGATCCATTTTCTATACATCAAACTGAGATGTCGAGTTGGTTGACTCATTCTGTACATAAAATTCAGATGTCAAATTGATTGATTAATTTTTTATATCCTATTTTCATGGACTGCCACAATAGCGTTCAAAGGTATTACGTACTATTCATGTGACATATGAGAAAATAAGTTGTATGAAAAATACTGAAAAGAACTGGATGGCTTATTTTCATGGCCAATTTCCACAACAGCTTATTTGGGGCTTATTTTCTTTTTTAAGGGAAAGCGTTCATGGAACGCTTTATTGCAATTCAAACAAAGATATATCATTCATTACGGTCGAGATAATGAAACTAGGGGGTCATCATCCCAAAAAATAGCAGAATTAGAAACAAACGCATGTTTTTAACTAAATTATGCGCCATGAAATTTGCCTCCCTGAAGAGTGTTGAATTGAAATTGAGCCAATCATGTAGGCAACCTGGAAACAATTTGCAAGAATCGCCGAATACAGGGACCAGACCTGAATTGCTCCCTTGTAGGCTTCCACAAGCTCCAACGAGACGGATTCTATGACAACTTAGGCACAACCTAGAGTCTCAATTAAACATAACCCTTTCAAGAGAGTCGTAGCTTCATCAGTTGCTGCATCAAGAAGATTCTGAAGTGGCCAGTATGCACCCACGATCACCTCTCCCATGTCGTTGCATACCCACTGGTAGAACGAGGTGCTATACAAACGGTTTTTAACCCCTTTCCGTGACGGCATTTTGAACCGTCGCCAAGTGAGTGTGTGTGATAGGGGGGTCCTTCCCACACAACCCAGAGACTGTCGGGGATAGGAACCCATGATGCATACAGTTGTCCCTATAAAACTGTTTCTGATATCTCGAATATCCCAAATGCTCCGTCCTTGCAACTCATTTGTGCTTGCATTGCCATTGCAGTCACTATTCTATGGTGCTACGTTTACGATGCGCGGCCCATCTCAAACGGTTCACTACTATATGACATGTATGATAAGAAAACAATCACACACATGCACTTTTCCCGAACCGTATGCGATAACTAATTAAGAAGATTAGCTAATCAGCGTACAAGGGTTGGGTAGGATTAGGAAATGTCCGACCATCGTAACATCGTCATACATGATAACTATCTCACACACTATTCTATGGTGCAATGTTTACGATGTGTACCACATCAGAAATGGTTCGTGGTTGCAAATCATGCACGGTAAGGCAACTATCACAAATGTTTAGTTTGGCCGCTCTGTTTGTGATATTTTCTGACATCACACACGCTTTGCCAACGGCAAGTGTGTGCATGCTCACACACGTTTCCTCTCTGTGAACCGTGTCGGATTATGATGTATATCACAAACGCTTGTGTTTTACCAACCGTGTGCGCTGTAACAACCTGCAGAGCATAATTTCACCATAATTTAATTGATGCTATTTTAAATTGTACTGGATTTGAATTTGATAGTATCCTATAGCTCTATTCATATCCATTAGGTTCAAACAACCTGTAAGGGCTTATTTATCCCTAAGGTGTTTTGGTGATTGATGACAATGCGTTTGCGTCTAATCATGTGCCTTGAGTATTCCAGATGTTTCATCGCTAGGCATAAGACGGCTTGGTGCCCCTCGAAGACTGTTGAAGACGACGTCTTTTCTACGTTTATTTTTGGTGGATTTGAGTCGTAGGAAAGCCGTACTATTAAGAGGGGGTCCGCGTCGAAAACGTTTGGGTGGAATCATCACGTACATGTTTCTTTCTTGTCCCCTCCTTGCCCCTGCACCTTGGAGCATCCTCCATTGTTATCTCTTCCCTTTGTTCTGGCTGCTGTGGTGGCTTGCGGTAGTACTGCTCCCAGGTGAGCGGCAGTACCGCAGGCACCAGCGGTAGTACAGTGCGGTGGCGCGGTAGTACCGGAGGTGCCCACGGTATTACCGCACCTCTTGAGCCGCACTACCGTGGCCCCCTTGCCAAGTACCGCTCCCTCACGGTAGTAGGGGCGGATGTAATTTTTTACATCCGCACTAGCACGGTAGTACCGCAACCCTTCCGCGGTAGTACCGTGCTCAGCTGCCAGGCGGTAGTACCGCCCCTCTGCGGTAGTACTGTGTCGGGTTTTTGCTTCTTCCATTTTCTAGTGGAAGTAGGCACGGATGTTTCCTCTTCCGCACTCTTCCCAGGATAGGGGTTTCCTGCCTTGCGGTAGTACCGCAAGGGGGAGCGGTAGTACCGTGCCCGCGGCAGTACTGCTCCCAGCACTTGTGCTACAGGTCTGACCTAGCTACTGCTAGTGCTGCGGTAGTACCACAGGCCTGCACGGTAGAACCGCGTGGCCATGTGGTAGTACCGCTGGTCAGCAAGCGGAAGTACCGCGTGGACCTGTGGTAGTACCGCTGACCTGGAGCGGTAGTATCGCTGGTTGCGGGCTGGTTGGTGGACAACGGTTGGATTGTTGCCCCCACTATAAAAGGGGGTCCCCTTCTTCCCCGTTGACTTATCTCTTCCAACCCTAAGCTCCATTTGCTCTAAGCTCCATTTTCGCCCGATCTCACTCCCTAGCCAATCAAACTTGTTGATTTGCTCGGGAGTGGTTGAGAAGGCCCCGATCTACACTTCCACCAAGAGAAATTTGATCCCCTCACTAATCCCTTGCGGATCTTGTTACTCTTGGGTGTTTGAGCATCCTAGATGGTTGAGGTCACCGCGGAGCCATAGTCCATTGTGGTGAAGCTTCGTGGTGTCGTTGGGAGCCTCCAATTGAGTTGTGGAGATTGCCTCAACCTTGTTTGTAAAGGTTCGGTCACCGCCTCCAAGGGCACCAATAGTGGAATCACAGCATCTCGCATTGTGTGAGGGCGTGAGGAGAATACGGTGGCCCTAGTGGCTTCTTGGGGAGCATTATGCCTCCACACCGCTCCAATGGAGACGTACTTCCCCTCAAAGGGAAGGAACTTCGGTAACACATCCTCATCTCCACCGGCTCCACTCTTGGTTATCTCGTGACTTTACTTGTGCAAGCTTATTTGTGCTATATCCTTTGCTTGCTTGTGTTCCTATCTTTGTTGCATCATATAGGTTGCCCACGTAGTTGCATATCTAGACAACCTAATTTGATGCAAAGTTTAAATTGTTAAAGAAAAGCTAAAAATTGTTAGTTGCCTATTCACCCCCCCCCTCTAGTTAACCATATTGATCCTTTCAATTGGTATCAGAGCCTCGTCTCTTTATTAAGGACTTTACCGTCCGAAGAGTATGGTTGATACCGTAGACGGTGTGGAGGAACACTCTGGTGTTAATCCGATCTCGTCTACGGGCGATGGGGGAACCTCGGTCTCTCGTGAGGAGTTCAATGTGGCCTTGGAGACATTGAAAACCTCCATGACAACCGTGGTTGAAAGCATGTTTACTAAATTACTTGAAGGGCTTAAACTATCCACCGCACCGTTGAAAGTGGGTAATCCCACCGACAAGGTGAGGGATGCTACCTCCGATAAGGGGGAAGCTAGTAGTGAAAAGGCTCCTTCTTCTAGTGGTAAGAATGGCACCGGCATCTTTGCTCATGTGGAACCACCACTTGTTTATGGTGGACCGGTTCCTTCCACTCATTTGAATCATGCCGGTCCTCCCCCTAAGATTGTGAAAAATGAGGACTTTGATTGTTGGGTTTACCGCTTTAAACGTCATTTAAATCATGTGAACACTAATATTTGGAGAATCATTGAAGAAGGTTTCTATCCGCATGATCCAAGCACCTTCACTCCTCGAGAAGCCGCGGATAATCAACTCAATGAGAATACTCTCTTCATCATTCAAGATGCAATTCCACCTGAAGATCTACCTCATCTTCGGCCCTTCGCCTTGGCCAAATACGCATGGCTTTGTGTTGTCTCACTCTACCGGGGAAGCGCAAGCATTCAACGCTCCAACTATGAAGTGGTGCAAGATGAGGCCGATGAGTTTGCAATGAAAGAAGATGAAGAACCACGTGAGCTTTATCAGAGAGTAACCAAACTTGCGGTCTCACTCCGAGATCACGAGAGCAAGGATACGGATGACAATTGGATCAACCGCAAATTCCTCAAGGCAACGATTCCCTACCACAAGGCCATGTCCTCCGTCATTCGTCAAAGGCCGGACTTCTACACTTTGACCTCAAGCGAAGTGTTGGATGAGTTTGTGGCCATGAACATTTTGGACAAGACCGCCGACAATGCGGTGCTTCATTCTCAAAGGGCAAAGAAGCCCAACCTTGCATTGAAGGCCAAGCTCTGCGTTGAAGAAGAAGAAGAGGAAGAAGAGGAGAGAAACCCCGAAGATACAAAGTATCCATATCATGAACACATGGCACTCGCTTCAAGGAAATTTTGGAGCAAGAAAAACTCAAGGCCAAACTTTAACAAAAACAACTCAAGTGGCACGAAGAGAAAGCAACGTGTAAGGACTTGCTACAATTGTGGAAATGTGAGTCATTTTGTTGCGGAGTGCCCGTATGAGAAGAGAGAAGACAATGGTGGCAAGCTCATCCGAAAGGACAAGGCCAAGTCGTTCCCCAACAATAGCAACTTCACCAAGAATACTCCTCCCAAGGCATTGGTGGTACAAGAAGAGTACAATGAGGATGATGACGATGATGAAGATGGTGATTCGGCTGCCATGGCCTTAGTTGCCATTGCGACGACTCCATGGGTGTCTCTCTTCGACTCACCCAATGAGAGCATCACCGCCAAGTGCCTCATGGCTAAAGCCACCAACAAGGTAACCCCCCAACATCAAAACTACTATCATTAATCATCCTTGTTCGACGGATAGCATTGATGAACATGAGGGAGCTAATGTGGAGGCTAATGAGTTTGAGGCCTTTATGGGCAAACTTAAGGGTAAATCCAAGAAGCACTTTGTTGCTCTCTTGGAACAACTTGGTGAAGCCAATGACATGATCGAGGCTCACGAAGATACCACCATTAATATGGAAGGGCATAGTCGTGACTATGTCGATGAGATTTTGGATCTTTCCAATGCTCTTGAGGAAGAGTGTGGTCTTCGTTTGGCTCTTGAGGAGTCACACAACGTTGATCATGCTAAGTTAAAGAAAGATTATGATCATGTTCTCATTGTTTCTCATGTGCTAAACTCCGAGAAGGCCGAACTTGAGGTTGATCTTGCTAGACTCAAAGAGGAGTTTGATCTACTTGACAAGGCTCACAAGGTCTTGAAGGGTGCTCATGCTAGCCTCAAAGTGTCTCACGATCAACTTCAAGTAAAGCTAACCAAGGAAAAAGCCACTTTTCCTCGTATGATGTATATTGATAATGCAAATGCTACTAACCCGTGTTGTGAGCATGTGTATCTTGTTGAGGAGAACGCTAAGCTAAAGGTGCAATTTGAGAAAGGTCTTGCGACTTGCATACAAGGCAAGAAGAACCTCAACAACCTCTGGATCAACCAAAAGGGGGTTGTGGCCAAGGAAGGGGTTGGGTACGTGCCCGAGTCCAAGAACAAGAAGAAGAATGACAAGACCAAACGACCTCCTCCTCTCATGGAAACCTTTGTGAAGGAGGGAGAGAGTTCTTCCAAGGAGAAGAAGAACAATGCGAAGGGTGGGGTGTCAAAAAGGGCAATGCCACTCCTCCCATCAAAGCCGGCGATTTTAATCCTTCTTATATGTTATGCCGTGCTAGTGAGGGGCATGTATATGCCAAATTTGTTGGTTCTCCTCATGTGTACATTGAATGGTCTATTTGGGTTCCAAAGACCCTTGTTACTAACATCAAAGGACCCATTACAAAATGGGTACCTAAAACCAAGCATTGATCTCTTGTAGGTGTTTGCTTCCGGTGGGGGATCATGGTTGCTCGATAGCGGAGCTACAAATCATATGACCGGAAGCAAGGACTTGGTGATGGACGTGCACAAGATTCCATCTATGCCCACCAATGTCGAGTGGGGTGATGCCTCATCTTCTAAGGTATTGGGACTTGGCAAGGTAGTCATCTCTCATGATCTCACGATCCAGAAGGTCATGTTTGTTGAGTCACTTGCATACAATTTACTTTTTGTTCGTCAACTTGCAATCATGGGCTTTGCCACTTTCTTTGATATTGATGCCATGGCCCTCTTGTCGAGCAAGACTCTTAAAGTAGCCTTTATTGGGCATGTCGAGAACAGTCTATATGTGATTAACTTTTCGGAGCGACCCACTAAGACCGCGACATGCCTAATGGCTAAAGTTGATGTGGGATGGCTTTGGCATCGCCGTCTAGCCCATGTCAATATGAGATCTTTGCAAAGTCTTCTCAAGGGGGACCATGTCCGTGGACTAACGAATGTTAGTTTTGCTAAAGATTGTGCTTGCAGTGCTTGTATCGAAGGAAAACTACATGAGAAGGCTCACCCTCCCACGACTATCATTTACTCAAAGAGGCCTTTGGAGCTCCTTCACTTGGATCTCTTTGGGCCTCCATCCTTCGATAGTCTTGGGGGTAGGAAGTATTGCTTGGTGATTGCGGATGACTACTCAAGATACACTTGGGTGTATTTCTTCAAGAGGAAGAGCGAGACCCAGCAAACCGTCATTGACTTTGCTAATGAAGCACAACGTCAACACAATGCAAAGATCTTAACAATGAGAAGTGACAACGGCACCGAGTTCAAGAACTACACCTTGGATGAGTTTCTTAGTGATGAGGGGATCAAGCATCAATATTCCGCACCTTACACCCCTCAAAAAAACAGTGTTGCGGAGAGGAAGAACCGGACGTTGATGGATGTGGCACGAACCATGATGGCGGAGTTCAAGTCTCCATACAACTTTTGGGCCGAAGCCATCAACACCGCGTGTCATGCATCCAATCGGCTCTACCTCCGCAAGGGCTTGAACAAGACTCCATATGAGATATTCACCGGTAACAAGCCCAACCTCAAGTACTTTCGGGTGTTCGAGTGTAAGTGTTTCATTCTCAAGAAAGGTGTTCCGTTGTCTAAATTTGAGGCTAGAGCTTATGAGGGCATATTTGTTGGTTATGCTACAAACTCTCATGCTTACCGTGTCCTCAATAATCCACGGGACTTATTGAGGAGACATGTAACGTGGAGTTTGATGAGAATAACGGCTCCCAAGAGGACCAAAGTGGCACTTGTGATGTAGGTGATGAAATTCCTCCTCAAGCCATAAGAAGAATGGGTGTTGGTTTTATCCTACCCATTGAGGAACCCCTTATGGCTGAAGGAGAAGGACAATGCTCCACTCAAGTGGAGCCATCACCAACCCAAGGCCCACATGCTTCCGAAGAACAACATGAAGGCCCTCATCCTCAAGAACAAGACCAAGGGCAAGATCATGCTCAAGATGGTGTTGACACACCAAGTGATGCCCAAGATCAAGTTCTCTCCTCCGAGAAAGTTCAAGATCAAGAACAAGCTCAAGACGACGCTCAAGATGATCAAGTGACCACTCCTCATCTCACCCCCGAGGAGGAATTGGAGCGCCGTGCCGCCAAGGTTGCTTCCAAGCTCTCCACCAAGGATCATCTCATGACGAATGTGCTTGGAAGCTTAAGAAAGGGGGTAAGAACTCGTAGAAAATTAGCAAACTATTGTGAACATCACGCGTTTGTCTCTTGTGTCGAACCCCACAAGGTCTATGAGGCGCTCGAAGATTCGGATTGGCTCAATGCCATGCATGAAGAACTCAACAACTTCGAGCGCAACAAAGTGTGGAGATTGGTGCCAAGACCGACGGGGAACCACAATGTCATTGGAACCAAGTGGATATTTAAGAACAAGCAAGATGCCCATGGGATTATTATTCGCAACAAGGCTCGTTTGGTAGCATAAGGCTACTCCCAAGTCGAGGGTATCGACTACGGTGAAACCTTTGCTCCCGTTGCTCGTCTTGAATCCATTCGCATGTTGATTGCATATGCTTCTCATCATAACTTTAAGTTACAACAAATGGATGTGAAGAGTGCTTTTCTTAATGGTCCTATTAATGAATTGGTTTATGTCAAGCAACCCCCCGGGTTCGAGGATCCCTACTTTCCCGTCATGTGTATCAAGTTCATAAGGCACTCTATGGCCTTAAACAAGCCCCACGTGCGTGGTATGACCACCTTACCGAGTTGTTACAAGACCGTGGTTTTGAAGTTGGGCTAATCGACCCCACACTTTTTACTAAGAAGGTCAAAGGGGAGTTGTTTGTGTGCCAATTATATGTTGATGATATTATCTTTGGTTCCCCTAACAAAGCTTTCAATGAGGAATTTGCCGCTCTCATGACCTCAAAGTTCGAGATGTCTTCCATGGGAGAGTTGAAGTTCTTTCTAGGGCTCGAAGTGAAGCAAAGAAGAGAAGGAACCTTCATCAACCAAGCCAAATACACTCAAGACATGCTCAAGAGATTCAAGCTAAGTGATGTCAAGCCGGCTTCCACTCCAATGCCCACCAAGTGCCAACTTGACATAGATCCCAATGGTAAAGCGGTGGATCAAAAGGTATATCGCTCCATGATAGGCTCCTTGCTTTACCTTTGTGCATCTAGACTGGATATCATGTTGAGTGTGGCAATTTGTGCACGGTTTCATGCCGCACCTAAGGAAAGTCACTATGTGGCGGTCAAACGAATCTTTCGATATTTGGCTCATACCCCAAACTTTGGCTTATGGTACCCAAGAGGAGCAAACTTCAAGCTTGTAGGGTATTCGGATTCCGATTGGGCGGGAGACAAAGTGGATAGGAAGTCCACTTCCGAAGGGTGCCAATTCCTTGGTTGCTCTTTGGTAAGTTGGTCCTCCAAAAAGAAAAGTTGTGTGCCTCTCTCGTCCACCGAAGCGGAGTATGTAGCGGCCAGTAGTTGTTGTGCACAACTCTTACGGATGAGGTGAACTTTAAAGGATTACGGTGTCATTTGTGACAAAGTGCCTCTTTGGTGTGACAATGAAAGTGCCATCAAGATCTCTCTCAACCCGGTGCAACACTTCAAGATGAAGCATATTGAGATTCGGTATCACTTCATCCGGGATCACATTAGGCGAGGGGAGATCGAGATCAACTACGTCAACACTCATGATAACCTTGCAAATATTTTCACGAAGCCGTTAGATGAAGCAAGATTTTGCGAGTTAAGGCATGAGCTAAGTATCATTGATTCGAGCAATGTTGCTTGAACCCGTGCACACCCCACCATACTCAACTTGTTGTCTTGTTTAGATGTAGGCATGGACATAGGGGGAGTGTTTTTCTCTCAATGAACTCACCCTCCCCCCATTATGCATAAATTGATCAAGTCTTTCACAATAGCCATGGTTGATGGTACTTGTGCTTCAAAGACGAGCTTTGGTCATGGGCCCAAGGATAATTCTTCATGGTGCCATACCAATTAACTCAAACATAGGTGGCTCCGGCCACCGCCCTCTCTTTGGAGAGGTGGTGTCTCGTGGCTGTTTTGTGTTGTCGTTTGCCTTTCTGCCTTCGTGTGTCGCGTGGTCTTGTGGTGTCGTGTTGCTTCGAAGTTTTAGTACAAAGACCTCTTTTCTGTGTGCTTGAAACATGCAACTTCTTGAGCTCACGGTACTACCGCAGTTTGCCACAGTACTACCACGTTGAGAGGGCATGGTACTACCGCCCCGGAGAGCGGTACTACCGCTCAAGTGCGGTACTTCTGCGAGCGGTACTACCGCGATGACGCACGGTACTACCGCGCCGTCGAGTGGGCGTGGGGTTATGACTCGGGCAGGGGAGTTCCAACTCCCCATACCCATTCACTTGTCTCTGTCCCCACGTCCCTCTCTCTCTCTTGCTCAAGAACGGCGCCAGAGGTCCTCGTTGGATCTCCATCTCCGACCACTCTCCTCGGATTCCGACCGGTGGGATTGTTCCCCACCACTTCCTCTTGCCATGGAACAAGGTTTTTCCCCAAATCCCTCTCTTTCTTGGTTGTTCTTTTGCTTCTAGGTTTTTGGGGAGATGCATGTTGTTCTTGAGATTTTAGGCCAAATCAATGCAAGAGTAGGATGTAGGAGAGTCGTGTTGCGTAGGAATTATACTTGATATGTTGTCCTGTGATAGATTTGATCAACCGTAGTACCGCCATGGTTTCGCGGGCTTTCTCAGATTTGAACTTCTTCAGATCTGACGCGGTGCGGTACTACCGTGTACCATGTGCGGTACTACCGCTCGTGCGGTACTACCGCCCATCAGGTGCGGTACTACCGCGCTAGCTGTGGCACTAAGATCCTACTACCGCTCCCAGACCTGGTACTACCATGACCTCACACGGTACTACCGCGACTAGGAGTGGTACTAAAATCTTAGTACTGCAGCACTTGGCAGTTCTACCGTTGGGGTCAAATCTCTCTCATGGCAATTATCATGTGTGCTTCCTACATGTTTCTTTTGCTTTGTTGTGGTCTTTGTATTGATCCTTCTTGCTTGTCGTCTGTGTTTTGCGCTGTGTGTCTCAGGTGGTGGCTCCCGCCGTTCCAATCTCGTGACACTTGCTCCAAGCATCTGTGCAATCCCCAAGATGAAGCACCAAAGGGCTCCAATGCCCCCAAGCACAATGTCAAGACCACTGCCAGCAAGCAAAAGGAACCTGCTAAGGGCATGGACGCCGGAAGATCAACCCCTATGTGAATCCTCGTGCTCTCCTTAGAGGAACTGAGTTGTTTTGGACCAAGCAGCAGACTCTCATTTATCTGGATGTGATCAAGAACAAGCAGAATACCTTCATGGATGTCAAGTGGATAGACATGAATCACATGAGGAAGGACAAGTTTCGTGACTATTTTGGAGAAGCTCTGGACTTGGTGGAGCAATTTGCTATTGAGCCTGTGATCTCCTTTCACCTTGACTATGACCCTGAGCTTGTCTGTCAGTTCTTTGCCTCAGTTTACTTTCACCCCGGGGATGAGCGGAGGATAACCTGGATGACCAATGGCCGTCAGCTGTCTGCTACATGGAAGGAGTTCATGGATCTGCTCCACATTCCTGATGACGGGCTTCACACACCCGTTGGTGTTCGCCCCCACGCCAACTCTGAGTCTGCTAACAAGAACTTGCTCCAGCCGTACTATGTTGAGAAGGTGCTTCCCAGTGGCAAGTTGACTTGGGTGTTGAACTCCTTCCTGGATATCATGCATCGCATCTTCCACAACACTCTGTTCCCACGCATTGGCAACAAGGACAAGGTTCATTCCTATCTGGTGGACATGATGCTCCTGAGCGCGGAGGCACGTTCGTCTCAGACTCAGCCACTTGATGTCTCACACATCATGTAGTGTGAGCTTCGGTTTGCGGTGTTCACCCACAAGGTACCTATCTATGGACTGTACATGTTTCTGTTGCTCTCCACAACTTGGGAGAAGATGTACCCTAGTGATGAGTTCCTTGCTCAAGACTGGATTCGGCATGAGTCCATCAGTCTCCGCGTCAAGCCCAACTGGGCCAACACTAGTACCTGTGTTGAGGCATCTACTGCTAGGAGGGTTGTTGGTGAGGAGGAGGCTGGTGCAGAGAATGTTGCTGAGGACCGTGCTGCTAGGTCTTCCACACCTTCCTCTAAGCCGTCGTGGGCCAAGAAGTTAAAGGACAAGATGAAGACTCTCTTCTGCATGCAGGCGAAGGGCAGTACAGGGCTCACGTGGCATCCAAGGAGAGTCGCCGTGACGACAAGAAGGTCATGAGGCTCTTTGGAGAGGATGTCTCTGGCGGTTCTGAGGATAGCATCACACCAGAGGCTACATGGATGGCGAAGCAGGGTTATAGGTGGACTAGTTCTGAGGAGGACATCGAGGAGACCGTCCCCGCCGCCGAGTCTGACGAGGAGGACGAGGAGCAGTGGGATGACTTCTCTGCTTGAGCCACCCCATGTGTGTAGGTGTCCTCTCTGCCTTTTTGGCGTCTCGATGCCAAAGGCGGAGACACTACTAGGGAAAAGCCTACCAGCTGTGAGGGTTTTGGGCGTCTCAGGAGCGCGGGCACCGGCGCTACTAATAAGGCGCTACAGCTAACATATAGCAGTAGCGCCGGTTGTCCCACGCTACTGCTATACATGAATAGCTGTAGTGCTCTTTGGGAAAGGGCGCTACTGATATTATCTGCAGCGCTGTTTGCTGGAACGCGCTACTAACAATGCGGCGCTACTGCTAAATTTCCCCCCTCGCTACTACTAGTTTATTTATTAGTTTTTTTCCTGCATATTTTTTTTGTATTTGTTTTGTATTTGAATAGGCTTTATACAATAATCTTTAGCATATCATACACATACAAATGTAATCATAGCATATACATACAATTAGTCTCATCAAATTATGTCATCATCATAATCATCATCCAACACAAAGTGGTCTCTCGTCATCATCTCGAAAATAGCGATACAAGTCTCGAATTATATGCAAATACATAGTCATCCATCTAAACAATGATATACGCGAGAAGAGCTATCACTTTGAGAACATGAGTTCGTATCCCTCTTTCGCATTAGCGTGAACCTCTAAACTAACTACTGCCTGTCGCTCGGAAACTGGAAGGGCCTGACACTCCGGCCACTTGTCATATATATACTCCTGGCATAGCACTTCTTTGCCATCTATGATCTATGCACCTGCATCATCACATGAGTCGATGATATGCAACATATATAGTTGAGCAACAAAAAGAGACAGACTTGACAAAAATAAAAACAACATATCATAAGCATAAATAACAAAGTTCATCGTACCCCAAAATGCCCTAACTAGAGTGATTTTCGCTAGTCGAGGAGGAGGACGGTTTAATTACATCACAAATAAAGTTTCACCGTGCATAACTCAAAGTTTTGTCATACAGAAAGTATGGACTAAATGGACACATTGTCATATATCGACAATCACTCCAACATGTCGTTCCATCCATCCAAGTCAGGGAGATAGCCCCCGAGCCTAGTGAAAGGCTTCAGGTCGAGATGCTGAGAGGCTATCCATGTTTGGACGTCTTCCCGTGACATTTGTCCTTCTCCGTAGGACATCCCTGTTTTTCCGACGACCTCCTTCATGATGATTTGGGCAAGTTCGCGCTGGATGTTGTAGAACTCAGCTCAAAGTTGATGATCCTCGATATCTCCTATGTCCTTTGCCCATTGCAGAATATGGGCATCACCGGATCTAGGTGACATGCGAAGGTTCTGGTGATCCCGTCTGTACTCCAGCATGTGGTGTAGGACATAGAATCCATCATTAAGAGAATCATTCGGTTGCTGGATGCAGCAGAAGTCGGTCTTATGGCCGAAGGCGACCCTGCTGCCCCTTCTCTTCTTGTCCCTGACCTCTCCACCCCTTGCCTGGTAGTAAAACATAGCACTGTCGAGAACATCCTTGATGTGGGTGTAATCCTTTTTGTGAATGTTCTTCGACGAGTCCAAGTAAAGAGCGTGGGAGAATCGGTGGTAGAGGATGATGAGGACGGCGCGCCCGCCACTGCGCAAAATAAGTCCTCAAATTAATTAGCCTCCACCGTGCAAATGAATGATTGAAATCGAAGGAAGGATAGCAGCGCAGATGACTTACACGGGATGATAAGGCACGAGAATCGCCTCCTTGTCCTTATTGGCGAGCATGAAATTGACGATGTAATCCCTCGTGTATTCACGGTGATTTGCGCAGACTCCCAAGAAGCCCTCGTGCATGTAGTATGGGTCAGCGACACAGATATGAGATATTTGCTCAACCCCGATGATGTAGTTCATGTGCAAGGCATAAAGGCGGACAAACGTAAAATCCAGCTTCTTCATGTGAAACATGTCGAATATGTAATCGAATCGGAGGAAGAACTTATCCGCGGGGAAGCTGTCGATGTATGACATTTGCCGCGGAATGTTAACCATGTAGAGTGGGTATCCTGGATCTTTCGAGGTGATGAGGTCTTTCTCTACCCGCAGCACATCGTCATGAAGTCTCTTTAGATCGCCGAATCTGGCCCGTAGCGCTGTTGCAGGTAGGATTGGTTGACTGGGGATATGCCATTTATCCGCACCGAGGATATCTATATGGTCCTGAAGCCGAGGCTGCTGAGGCGGCTGGATCATAGAAACAGCTTTTTTGCCTTTCCTCGCTCTCTTCCTAAACTTCTTTACTACCGGAAGGTCGTCCATAATATGTTGAGACGGCAATTCAGGCACCGACTCATGACGCTCAAACCCTGAGGAGATGCTAGTATAGACATACTGTTCAGCAGCGCCATCGTCGTCCTCATCCTCATCCATGGCGATGTCATCAGCGACTAATGGAGCCTCCTCCTTACCCCGTCCGCTATCAACCAACCCGACACCCGACGATAATTGGGTAGGTGGGGTGTTGATGTTCATACCTTGCTGAGGCTGCATGCTCGTGGGTGTGCTCCCGGCCGCCTCCAGACGAAGCAGACTCTTTGGCCACAACAGGACCCACCCAGCATTGCAACAATCACCAAGCCGCCGCGGTGTCTCATCGTCATCCCCCAGTAGTACTGGAGGAGGCAAATTCTCGTGGCCCGGTTTAACACTGGCCATGGAAACCTTGAAGACGTTTGGGGGGATCGGCCGGCTGTGGAACAAGGGTTCCTTCGGCTCCATTATCGTCGCCTTCCCCACGTCCACCTTCTGGTCGCCGATGGTGTACAATATGGTGCACGGGGTTTCGTCGTCCTACAAAGAAAAGTCTGCGACGTGAGACATCCGAAAGGCAACTAAAACGGGAGATTATACATTTATATTAAAGGGGGCCGGTCTGACAGATACCGTGATGGCGTCGAGCTCAGCCAAAGACGAAGCACCGCCTAGCACGTCTGGTGCGGGAGCCGGTGCGGGAGCAGGTGAAGCTGCAGGTGCTGGTGCAATGCTAGTCGAGCTGCTCCCCGCCAAGAAGTCAGCAAGGGGAAAGTCCGCTACATCTTTTTTTCGATTTTGCCTGGTCCAATTGAAAACGGCCGGAACCAAGGTAGTAGAAATATCTAAAGCCACCTGTTTTGCGGCAGCTACCGCTGTTGTGACTGTCTCAGTTGATTTCTTCTCAACCGCAATCTCAACCCTCTTGTCGATGTTTTCTTCATTTAACCTCCATCTTTCCTTTCTCTCCTCCGTGGTCTCATAGTAGTACTTCTTCCACGTGGCGCCGTCTCCGACACCGTGCACGCGTCCATACGACGGTCGAGTATCCACCGGTTGTTGTTTCAATATGTTCAACGCCCGATTGAATGGAGTGTCCCACTTGGGCCTCGCCAATGCCTCAGACGGCGAGTCACTTTCGGCCGCAATCCTGTGCTGCTCTCTCTGCAAAAGGCACAATGATCGTTTACAAATATGACTAACGTGTGCAGTCGAATTGATCAAAAACTAAAATTACTAGCAGTCTCATGAACTCCGTAATGACCGGTGTTGTCTCGTAAACCTTTTTCACTGGGTCCCAACGGTGCCGGGCCCTGAGGACGTCACGCTCCTGCGGGACGGTGAACTCCGCCAAGGGGTCTAGGATGCCCAGACTCGCGGCTTCCGCGTCCTCCTTGGCCCATTTGGACCTCTTTCCGCCATAACCACGGCTTCCCAGGTGGTGGCTCCCAATGTTCCTCTCTTGAAGCCCCTTCATGTACTTAGACTTTTTTTGGCATCTTCAGCCTCGCAAGCCTCCTTGAATATTTGAAACTGCTCTTCCATGATTGTCGGATTATCCTTTACAATCTCGGAGTAGGGTTCCTTCTTGTCGATGATCCTTGCTTTCACTCGATTTTTCCAGGCGGCCAACGCGTCGCTAAACTTGGTCATGGCGTGTTTGTTTATCTTCTTCATTGCCGGTTCCTCATCTGGATCTTTATAATCCTTCTCATTTCGGCCCGGGAACAAGAATATCTGGTGAAACTTCTTTAGGAGGGAGCTCCTCATATTTTCTATCTTCTGTAGTTTCTCATCATTGATGGTGGCGGTTGTCCGTACGATGCAGCCTATTTGATTGCCGTAGCATCGACGCACTTCCTCGGGCGCCGTTGGCTCAAAATTGCCGTCGTCCACCTCCGTGACCACCACTCTAGTAGTCCTGAGTTTGTTAGGAACCCGTTGCCTCTTTGCTTTCAGTTCTACACCGGCTCCGCTCCCCGAGGCAGCGCCGGTCTTAGTCTCAGCGCCGGTCTCGATGCCTGTCTGAGTCTTGAGCGCCGGTCTTAGTCTCAGCAACGGTCTGCGTGTCGGTCTCAATCCCCGATGCCACCGGTGGGCCCAGCAATAACATCGGCTGATCATCGGTAAGGCTAAAAAATTCGTCTGCCGCCCGGTAGGCGTCGTCGCAATCACTAGAACCCTTTCCTTCATCGTTGCTAGCCATGTTTCCTATGATTAAATCTAGTCAATTAATTCTAGACCTAATAAAATGAATAATGACATAAAAAAGGCCTATTGTTTTGCAGGAATGTTGACTCCTTCCTGGTGCGGCAAATCACACGGGCACTCGATATGTCCTAGTTTGTAGCACAAGTCATGCCGAAATTCACGGAAAATTTCGGCATGACCTTTGCTAAAAAGTGGACAAATCGAGAACCTGAAATTTGCCAGAACGGAAATGAATCAACATTCCGGCAAAGTATATATAGGCCACTCAGCTTCATTGAAACAACAAAGCCACTTGGGCACAAACAACATGACCACTTCAATGAAAAGATATAATCAACAATAAAAGTCTAGGAAGGGATCATCTTTAAAATAAAACTTGCCTAAATAACCTAGATAATTAACCTAATCAAACTAGTTAACCTGACTAGTTCTCTGTCAAAGCCCTAACTAAATTTTTGCACTAACCTAGGTAATTACCTAATTAAACTAGTTAACCTAACTACTTCTCTGTCAAAGCCCTAACTAAATTTTTGCCCTAACCTAGATAATTAACATAATTAAACTAGCTAACCTATGCATGAGAGAGGGAGGAGGGGTGGGGGCTTACAGAGGATGGCTCCGGTGGTGGCGAGGGAGGCAGGGGCATCTCCGATGACGGCGAGGGAGGCAGTTCTGGCGAGGGAGGATCCGGTGGCGTCAACGGCGGCTCCAGTGGCGTTGATGAGGCCGCGCAGCTCCGTGGCGTTGGGGGTGGCTCCGATGGCGTCGACGGCGCACGGCTCTGGTGGCTCTGGGGGCGTCGACGTCGGCAGGAGACAGCGGCGAAGTGGGGCGACGATGAATCGGGGAGACGGCGGCGGGGTGGGTCGAGAGATTTTGGGGGCAAGTGGTGGCCGGGGGGGAAACGGTTTTTTGGTTAAGTCAAAACTAGCGGTAGCGCGTTTCGCAGAACGCGCTATAGCTAAGGTAGCTATAGCGTTTTTCCAAAACGCGCTACTGCTATACATATGTAAGTTTCTCTCTTTTTTATTTCCTTTTTTGTTTCTATAGCGGGGGTCCTCGAAACGCGCTGCAGCTACGTTAGCTACAGCGCCTCTTACTAACACACGCTACAGCTAAGCCTTTCTCTGTTTTTTCGCTTTTTCATTTATTTTGCTTTACATTTTATTTTTTTTCTTTCTCCTTTTTTGTTTCTTTCATTTTTATTTACTTTTCTATTTGTTTTTCATTTTATTTTATTTCCATTAGCAGTAGCGCTGTTACAGGGCAACGCACTGCTACTCATGCCCTAGCGGTAGCGCGCTTCCTGCAAGGCCGCTACTGCTATGCGTAGCCCATCGTTCCAGCAATGGGAATATTAGTAGTAGCGCTTTTACGGGCACACGCGCTACTGCTAGAATCGTATCTGCAGCGCGGTTTATTCTGAACCGCTACTGCTATCTAGCACTAGCGCCCTTTTTTAACCCGCGCTGTTGCTAAATTTCTGTGTATAAGGTTTTCCCTAGTAGTGAGAGAGTGTAGGGATTTGCGTGTTTGCGAGTCGTGTGTCGTGCTTGGTGTGTTTGCTTTGTCGTTTGAACATCATTTGCCTTTGTTTGATTTGTGCCTTCGTGACTTATCCTACATATGGTGTAAGACATATGCTCTCTATTCTATCTTAGTTAACTTATGGTTGTGCTATCGTGTCTAGTGTTAGCCTTCCTATTGCTAGATATGCCTTGTCTCCATAATATAGGGGGAGCATTGATCCTAGTATGTGTGCCGTGCAGTCCAAAGCACCCATATAGTTGGCACACATCTAGGGGGAGCCCGTCTATATTCTAGAGAGGAGGGGTTTGCATTTGCTTAATATTATTTCCCTTGTGCAAATCATGTATTGTCATCAATCCACCAACAAGGGGGAGATTGTAAGGGCTTATTTATCCCTAAGGTGTTTTGGTGATTGATGACAATGCGTTTGCGTCTAATCGTGTGCCTTGAGTATTCCAGACGTTTCATCGCTAGGCACAAGACGGCTTGGTGCCCCTCGAAGACTGTTGAAGATGGCGTCTTTTCTACGTTTCTTTTTGGTGGATTTGAGTCGTAGGAAAGCCGTAGTATTAAGAGGGGGTCCGTGTCGGAAACGTTTGGGTGGAATCATCACGTACACATTTCTTTATTGTCCCCTCCTTTCCCCTGCACCTTGGAGCATCCTCCGTTGTTATCTCTTCACTTTGTTCTGGCTGCTGTGGTGGCTTGCGGTAGTACTACTCCCAGGTGAGCGGTAGTACCGTAGGCACCAGCGGTAGTACCGTGCGGTGGCGAGGTAGTACCGCAGGTGCCCACGGTAGTGCCGCTCCTCTGGAGCCGCACTACCATTGGCCCCCTGGCCAAGTACCATTCCCTTGCGGTAGTAGGGGCGGATGTAATTTTTTACATCCGCACTACCACTGTAGTACCGCAACCCTTCCGCGGTAGTACCGTACTCAGCTGCCAGGCGGTAGTACCACCCCTCTGCGGTAGTACTGTGTCTGGTTTTTGCTTCTTCTGTTTTCCAGCGAAAGTAGGCATGGATGTTTCCTCTTCCGCGCTCTTCCCAGGCTAGGGGTTTCCTGCCTTGCGGTAGAACCGCAAGGGGGGGCGGTAGTACCGCGCCCGCGGCAGTACCGCTGTCAGCACTTGTGCTACCAGTCTGCCCTAGCTGCTGCTAGTGCTGCGGTAGTACCACAGGCCTGCATGGTAGTACCGCGTGGCCATGCGGTAGTACCGCTAGTCAGCAAGTGGAAGTACCGCGTGGACCTGCGGTAGTACCGCTGACTTGGAGCGGTAGTACCGCTGGTTGCGGGCTGGTTGGTGGACAACGGTTGGATTGTTGCCCCCACTATAAAAGGGGGTCCCCTTCTTCCCCGTTGACTTATCTCTTCCAACCCTAAGCTCCAATTGTTGCTCTAAGCTCCATTTTCGCCCGATCTCACTCCCTAGCCAATCAAACTTGTTGATTTTCTCGGGAGTGGTTGAGAAGGCCCCGATCTACACTTCCACCAAGAGAAATTTGATTCCCCCACTAATCCCTTGCGGATCTTGTTACTCTTTGGTGTTTGAGCATCCTAGATGGTTGAGGTCACCGCGCAGCCATAGTGTATTGTGGTGAAGCTTCGTGGTGTCATTGGGAGCCTCCAATTGAGTTGTGGATATTGCCCCAACCTTGTTTGTAAAGGTTCGGTCGCCGCCTCCAAGGGCACCAATAGTGGAATCACGGCATATCGCATTGTGTGAGGGCGTAAGGAGAATACGGTGGCCCAAGTGGCTTCTTCAGGAGCATTGTGCCTCCACACCACTCCAACGGAGACGTACTTCCCCTCAAAGGGAAGGAACTTCGGTAACACATCCTCGTCTCCACCGGCTCCACTCTTGGTTATCTCATGCCTTTACTTGTGCAAGCTTATTTGTGCTATATCCTTTGCTTGCTTGTGTTCCTATCTTTGTTGCATCATATAGGTTGCCCACCTAGTTGCATATCTAGACAACCTACTTTGATGGAAAGTTTAAATTGTTAAAGAAAAGCTAAAAATTGTTAGTTGCCTATTCACCCCCCCCCCTAGTCAACCATATCGATCCTTTCACAACCAATGCATTATTCGATTCACGGGTACATATCTTCAAGAATTACATAAGCGCCAAATAAAGAATGATGAACCATAGTTGTATACTTGAACTATTAAAGACGGTAAAGAAAGAGGCGAAATACATGCTGGTTGCTAAACAAGGTGAAGCGGAATGCCCATATTGTGCCCTCCTCCATGCAGAAGGCACGCACGACTCTAGTCCAACCCCTTGTGATGGCCGACCGCCCATCCTTCACTATCTTCATGAACACATCTAGATAATCATCATGTTCTGGTAGAAATAATTTAACCTTTGCATGCCCACCAATCGTGTAGTTTGACAGGTAACCTTGAGTAAACTGCTTTGGGAAGCACTTGAAAGGAAAAAGATTCAGGCATTGTCATCTAACCCAACTCATTATGGGCAGTAAAAAGAAGGATGCAGAGTTCTTACTTACCATCCTACAGTTCGTTGTTGTCTTGGATAAACTGTAAACAAATAGTGTAATTGCCATCTTTTGACCCATTTCTCTAAGGTACGCCATGAGCAGCGCCAGGGATGTGCTCCTCCAGCCGATGCCTAGTTCCCGCCGCGGCCCTGCTCCGTTCGTCGCTTTCTCCGTCAGATCCGGCGATTCCTCTGCGCCCCGGTCTCGTCACTGCCTTCAGGTCATCGCGCGGCACGCCAAGTCCCTGCCTCGCTCCAAGACCTCGCCGGAGCCCCTCGATGTCCACAGCTGCAGTCCCTTGCTCCTCTGCAACCCCGAGC
The DNA here is from genome assembly GCF_018294505.1 of Triticum aestivum. Taxonomy (NCBI): domain Eukaryota; kingdom Viridiplantae; phylum Streptophyta; class Magnoliopsida; order Poales; family Poaceae; genus Triticum; species Triticum aestivum. Next base: position 146,107,733 of record NC_057794.1, on the reverse strand, counting down.
TCGGTGCCATCCTCTGCTCGTTCCCGGCCTTCCTCGTCTTGCCCCGTCGACGTCCTCGCCGGACCACCGCCGCCGCTGCTCGTCTTCCTGTCGAGAAGAGGAGGAGAATGCCTCTGCCTCTAGTCGATCAATGCGACCGCGTTGACCCTTCCCCGAGCGCCAAGGCCCAGCGTGCCAGCCGCCGCTGCGTCCAGATCGAGTGCCTGGGCCGGACTCGACTTATGCTTCTTCGCGGCCCAGCCTCTCCACCAGCCGGTCTCCTCTCCGAACGGGCCGAGGCCCAATGTGAGCAGCTCCCCAGCTCTGTTCCAGATCCAGCCTGTTACATGTTTTTTTTCGTCCAGCAATTTTCCTAATTATCCAGGGTTCTGCCAGTTTTGCAGAAACACCCTTGCATTTCATGCATTTAATAACTTCACAACCGTGCATCGGATTAAAATGTTTTATATATTAAACTTGTTTAAAATTTTGTCTAGATTCATAATATCCAACTTTCATCTATGTTTGAAATGTTTAAAATGATGTTTGATTAAATTTGCTCCTATGTCATGTTAAAATGCTTTAATTCATAACTAATTAACCGTAGCTCCAAACTTAACAAACTTTATATGTAAATGGGGTAGAAAAATGTCTAGTTCAACATGGTGGAATCACTTTGCATGTTTAACAACCCTAAAATTGTGTTTAGGGAAGAACAGTACCAAATCCATTAATATGCTTATGGGGATTTACCGGAATTGTTGTTCGTTGTTTCCGGCCTCATTTAAACTTGCCTAGATAGGTAGTTTTGTTTTGCTTCATCTCTTGCCATGTTTAACAACATTTAATATTGTTGGGTACATAAATAAGATCAAAACTAAATAACTTGAATGTGGTGTTTCATGAATATGCAACGGAGTTGCATGTTGAGCTCCACTTAATTTGTAGGGTTGTTTGTGCACTTTGCCATGCCATGCCTCATTAAACCGGGCATGCATCATACTTGTTTGCGCATCATGCCATGCTTATGTGATGATTTTTTTATTATGTTGTTTGCTTTCTTTCTGGTGTACTTCTTCTCGGTAATCCGGTAACATCGTGTTGTGAGGATTCGTTCGACTACGTCCGTTTGCCTTCTTCATGGACTCGTTCTTCTTCCTTTCGGGATCTCAGGCAAGATGACCATACCCTCGAAATCACTTCTATCTTTGCTTGCTAGTTTCTCGCTCTTTTGTTATGCCTATGCTATGATACCTACCACATGCCTTATCATGCCTCCCATATAGCCATGTCAAACCTCTAACCCACCTTGTCCTAGCAAACCGTTGTTTGGCTATGTTACCACTTTGCTCAGCCCCTCTTATAGCGTTGCTAGTTGCAGGTGAAGATTGGAGTTTGTTCCTATGGATATTTTGTTGGGATATCACAATATCTCTTATTTAATTAATGCATCTATATACTTGGTAAAGGTTGGAAGGCTTGGCCTTATGCCTGGTGTTTTGTTCCACTCTTTCCGCCCTAGTTTCTTTCATATCGGTGTTATGTTCCCGGATTTTACCTTCCTTACACGGTTGGGTTATAATGGGAACCCCTTGACATTTCACCTTGAATAAAACTCCTCCAGCAATGCCCAACATTGGTTTTACCATTCGCCACCTAGCCTCTTTTCCCTTGGGTTCCACGGACTCAAGGGTCATCTTTATTTAAACCCCCCCGGGCAAGTGATCCTCTGAGTATTGGTCCAAACTAGAGCCTTGTGCAGTGCCCCCTCGGGGAAACTCGAGGTTTGGTTTTAGTTGTACGGAGCGCTCATCTGAGTGTGCCCTGAGAAAGATATGTGCAGCTCCTATCAGGATTTGTCGGCACATTCGGGCGGTGTTGCTGGACTTGTTTTACCATTGTCGAGGATGTCTTGTAACCGGGATGCCGAGTCTGATCGGATTGTCTTGGGAGAAGGAATATCCTTCATTGACCGTGAGAGATTGTGATGAGCTAAGTTGGGACACCCCTGCAGGGATTTGATCTTTCGAAAGCCGTGCCCACGATTATGGGCGGATGGGAATTTGTTAATGTCCGGTTGTAGAAAACCTGAAACTTATCTTAATTAAAATGCATCAACCGCGTGTGTAGCCGTGATGGTCTCTTTCCGGCGGAGTCCGGGAAGTGAACACGGTGTTGGAGTTATGCTTGACGTAAGTAGTCTAGGATCACTTCTTGATCATAGAATCTCGAATGTGCTTTGCCTTCTCTTCTCGCTCTCATTTGCGTATGTTAGCCACCATACATGCTAGTGCTTGCTGCAGCTCCACCTCACTACCTTTTCCTACCTATAAGCTTAAATAGTCTTGATCGCGAGGGTGTGAGATTGCTGAGTCCCCGTGACTCACAGATACTTCCAAAACCAGTTTGCAGGTGCCGATGATACCGTGCAGGTGACGCAACCGAGCTCAAGGAGGAGCTCGATGAAGATCTCGTTCATTGTGTTGTTTCATTTCAGTTGATCAGTAGTGGAGCCCAGTTGGGATGATCGGGGATCTGTGTAGCATTTGGGGTAGTCTTCTTTTATTTTGGTTCCGTAGTCGGACCTTGAGTGTATTTGGATGAATGTAATGCTTTATTCATGTATTGTGTGAAGTGGCGATTATAAGCCAACTATGTATCCTTTTCCCTTATTCATTACATGGGTTGTTGTGAAGATTACCTCACTTGCGACATTGCTTTCAATGTGGTTATGCCTCTAAGTCGTGCTTCGACATGTGGGAGATATAGCCGCATCGAAGGCGTTACAAGTTGGTAATCAGAGCCTTCCCCGACCTTAGGAGCGCCCTGCTTGATCGAATCGTTGGCGTTGTTGAGTCTAGAAAAATGTTTTGAGTCATTTAGGATTACATATATCGGAGAGTAGGATTCTTTTTACTCCTCAGTCCCTTCGTCGCTCTGGTGAGGCATCCTGACATAGAGTTTTGACTCTTCTCTTCTCAAAATTTCACTAAAAAAATTTTAGGATCATGCGGGTATCTTGGAATCATTCCGATGGTTTTGTGATGAGAACATTGTTCTTGGTGCCTCCTGACATTTAGGGGTTGTGGGAGTGTCCCAGGGAGTTGAGCTCCGAGTTGTTGTCGTCACAATTTTATCGTTGCAGTTCTGGAATACCCGAGTTTCGCCGACATCCAAAATCTCTTTTATGCAGTTGTTGGTGAGATAACCTCGACGCCACCCAGTACTAGGGCGGGAGTTCGGGATTATTGCCATAACTCGTATAACGGATGCTTTTCGAAGGTTGAGGTAAATGATTTCCGAAGGTTTCTTGGTTATGTGTTGAAGGATGGATACAGCTGGATGTAGGATTGCTAGTTTTGGGTGAGATATTATGCTTCACATGTATCCCCACCACCTGATTGCATAACCGGAAAGTTTCGGGAGTTTATAAGTGGGAATCAAAGTAGCTCTTAGGATATATTTCCGACAGATGTATGACATGAAATTGGGGTTCGACGTCTAGTGGTCCGCCTATCCACGGTTGGTTTTACAGTGGTCTCGTTGTGTCTTAAAGAGTCCTTGGCTATGCTGACTCGGGGATGCTTCGTATGTCATGTGCACTGCCTTGTACATGATGGTGTTGTATGATCGAGCCCGTGTGGGCCCCACCATGAAAACTTCGGACGAAACCTCTATCATATGTTTGTTCCGGCTTATTCTGCAAGCCAATCCTTTGTTTTTGTTTTGAGTTGTGGTATTCGAGTTGCTTCGAAGTCAAATGTGGATTACATACCTTCCCTAAGCGGTGTTCTCATGTTCCTATGTGAATACTAATCCTTCTCGATCATCGAGTTTGTCATGTCAATCGTTGTCAGCCGGTGCAATTCTCTTCAACATGATCCTATCATTTGTCTCATCCGTAAGGTCATCTCCAAGTCTTCTCAATGTTGTTTGTTTCATTAGTCCCAAGCTGCCTTTGTTTTTCCCGCCCACCCACCCACCCCTTTTTCTTCGAGGACTCAGAATTCTTAATCAAGTATCCTTTTATTCATCTGAAGTGTCTCCATTCTTTTCCGTCAATGTTCTTATCCGGTGATTCTCAGGAAGATGCTAACGGAGCTTCTAGTTCACCATTCTTCATTCTCTTTTATCCGATGAATTCAATTCAAGCTTTGCCAATTATATCCTTTCCTCGTTGCAAATACCTTCTCATGCCGGTGCACCTCATATTCAGTCATTTCTCGCTATTCAATTGTTTCGGAGTGCTCAAGATATCTCGAAGATTCGTGTTTCCACTCTGCATTCGTTCAAGATCTTCTGAGGATGTTCTCTCATTCAAGCCTTTTAATTCTACCAGTGCTATCTCTCTTTTAAATCGTTCAACGGTGTTTCTTTTGAGTGGCCCTAACCCACAGGTCTTTTCCTAGGATCTTACCTGACTCTTCTAATTTTCCCGGAGCCACCCTAAATTCTTTTGAAGTTTGATGTAAGAATGAATTATCATCAGTCAGATGGTTTCTCCAAGATCTTATAATTTCTTCTAATCATTGACTCAACCTCTTCGCTTTTGATTCTTCCGGAGTATCTAAATAATTCATGGTGGTGTTTCTCATCATCTTTTCCAACTTTTGAAGACCAAAGAACAAGTGTTTCCTCTAAATCTTGCTTCGTTCTCTTAGAGACTCATGGTTCTAGCATATTGTCATCCTCTCATAATTACTTTCGATTGTGAGTATTCTTTTCACCCATCCGGAGCATTTCAAGAGTATTTTCAGTTTGTTTCTCCGGAGGCTATCATCTCAGAATTTTTCATTCCAGCTTTGAGCTCTCGTTTCCTCCAAATCTTACCGGTGCTTCATTCAAGTATTGTTTTATCAGATCATGATCTCTTCGTTTCACTTGTACCTAAACTCTCTCATGTATCTTCGTTCATTTGCCAACTTCTTACTGGTGATTCATCTCTTTTCTTCGGGGTTTTTTTCAATTCTTACGGTGGTTCATTCAAGAGTTCTCTTCCTTGGTTATCAAGTCATTTATTCGTTGTTTCAATCCCACCGGTGGTTCCATCAATACCTTCTCAAGTTTGTGCTATATCTATCTTAATCCTTTCTACGAGAATAAGTAGTATGCCAAATCCGTTTGCTCGTCATCAATTAAACTGGTGAAGGATGCGCATAACGTAATTCTTATTATTGTTTCATTCAAGTGATTTAATTTATTGCTTTCCGGAGTGGTTCATCATATCACATTCTCGGTTTCACTTGATTCATCTTTTCTTTTCCCGGAGTTCCAAGCTCAAATTATCACGGAGATCCATCTAAATCATTACAAGGATTCACTTTGTGTTGTCAACTTCTCTTTCCTTTCGTTTGATCATTCCTTATTACCGGAGTTCTTCATGGAGGCTCTACATGACGGTTCATAAAGGAAATAATTCCTTTTCGAAGTGTTAGTTGAGATTCTTTTCTGAGGAGTTCAAGCATTCTCCATCTTGCAATCCGGAGTGCAATTCTTTCTTCCGTATCATTGGAGGGGGTATTACGTCATTCTTGATAATTGGAGTTCATGCTTCATGATTCACATATTGTTAAGAATGAGGTATTTTAAATCCATCAATCTCTTCATTGGAGTTATATTGGGTTATATTTCACCTAAAGCCTTCCCTAAGGATTGTTGCTATCATGGTGTTTATACTTGACCCAAGTTCTTCTTTTATCCTTCCGGTGAAATAGTTTCTCGCCTCCTTATTCATATCAATTCAAATCCATTGTTTCCATTAGTGGCAGAATTTCACCTCATAGTTTTGAGAAGTTTTCCATAAGCCCACTTCAAGCTTATTCTTTTCTTTGTTGGTTTTTCCAACAATTCTGTTCGACCCTTCTTCTAAAGATGCCTTTTCAAACTCAATTGTGGCAGAAGTTGGCATTTTCTTCTCCATTCTTTTATTTCAATGATCCATCTTCTATTCTGTAACACCCTCGATGCGACTATAGCTCCCACGTGTCGAGCCACGACTTAGAGACATAATCGCATTGAAGGCATATGTCGCAAGTTAGGCAATCTTCACAACATCCCATGTAATATATATGTAATAAAAGGGGAGATAACACAGTTGGCTTACACTCGCCACGTCAATCAACTACATAAATAACATTACATCATTCAAACACTCATGGCCCGACTATGGCGCCAAAATAAAGGATAACCCAACATGTGACACGGTCCCGATCACCCCCAACTGGGCACCACTACTGATTATCAGGAAAGGAAACATAGTATCGTTGAGAGTCCTCGTCGAACTCCCACTTGAGCTCAAGCGCATCACCTGGAGCGGAATCGTCAGGCCCTGCATCTGGTTTAATAGTAATCTGTGAGCCACAGGGACTCAGCAATCTCACACCCTCGCGATCAAGACTATTTAAGCTTATAGGTAAGGCAAGGTAAATATATGTGGAGCTGCGGCAAGCGACTAGCATATATGGTGGCTATCCTGTTCGCAAAAGAGAGCGAGAAGAGAAGGCAAAGCGCGAACGCATAACTAAAGAGGGAAAACCTGCGGCAAGCATTACTCCAACACCGTGTCCACTTCCCAGACTCCGTCGAGAAGAGGCCATCACGGTAACTCACACTGTTGATTCATTTTAAATAAGTTAAGGTTCAAGTTATCTACAACCGGACATTAACAAATTCCCATCTGCCCATAACCGCGGGGCACGGCTTTCAAAAGTTCAAATCCCTGCAGGGGAGTCCCAACTTAGCCCATGACAAGCTCTCACGGTCAACGAAGGAATAGACCTCCTCCCGAGACGTTCCGATCAGACTCGGTACCTCGGTTCTTCAAGACACTTCGACAGGTTAAAACAAGACCAGCAACACCGCCCGAATGTGCCGACAAATCCCGATAGGAGCTGCACATATCTCGTTCTTAGGGCACACTCAGATGAGCGCTCCATACAACTAAAACCAAACCTCGAGTTTCCCCGAGGGGGCGCTGCACAGGACTCTAGTTTGGACCAACACTTAGAGGAGCACTGGCCCAGGGGGGCTAAAATAAGATGACCCTCGGGCTACGGAAACCCAAGGGAAAAAGAGGCTAGGTGGAAAATGGTAAAACCAAGGTTGGGCATTGCTGGAAAAGCTTTAATCAAGGCGAACTATCAAGGGGTTCCCATTATAACCCAACCGTGTAAGGAACGCAAAATCCAGGAACATAACACCGATATGATGGAAAGTAGGGCGGCAAGAGTGGAACAAAACACTAGGCGAGAGGCCGAGCCTTCCACCCTTTACCAAGTGTATAGATGCATTAAGATAACAAGATAATATAATGATATCCCAACAAGTAAATAAATGTTCCAACAAGGAACGGTCTCCAATCTTCACCTGCAACTAGCAACGCTATAAGAGGGGCTGAGCAAAGCGGTAACATAGCCAATCAACGGTTTGCTAGGACATGGTGGGTTAGAGGTTTGATATGGCAATTTGGGAGGCTTGAAAGCAAGTGGTAGGCATCATAGCATTGGCATAGAAAAAGAGCGAGCATCTAGCAAAGCAAAGATAGTAGTGATTTCGAGGGTATGATCATCTTGCCTGCAAAGTGGTCAGAGTTGACTGGATCCTCGAAAGCAAACTCAACGGGCTCCTTGTTAGCGAAATCGTCTCCCGGCTCTACCCAAACAAGACAAACAAGCAACAAGGACACAATCAACCACGTGCAAGGATGAAACAATATGATGCAAGGATGGTATGCTATGCGGGATGCGATGCGGGATGCATATGCAAGATTTGACAAGGGATGCATGAACCTGGACTCAACATGGAAATCCAAGTGTGCCACTAGAAAGATGAGATGAAATCGCTTGAAAACAATATCAAGAACGCCGGAATTGGAGTTACGGTTTGGAAATGGCAAGCGATTCAAATATGACACCGGTCTGCGATTTACAGCAAGTAGCCATCTAAATGCAAAGAGATGAACAAGCTACAGCAGCCAAACATGGCATAAAAATACATGGCAGGGATGCATTCAAGATGCTTAACAAAAGTCTAGCACTGAGCTATGGCCAAATCATCCATTAATAGGTTCAAACAAGCATGGCAAAAATGCATATGGTAAACAGATTTCAGACTTCGTGAAATTAACACTTGTCTGGAATTTCAGATCAGGTAGCACACTTCGGAGCAACAAAACTACATACTACAGGACCTGTACATGGCAAAGTAAAGCATGGCATGGAGCTACTCAAAGAGCTTAACAAAAGTCCCTTAGTGACCTTGAGCCAAAAGGGATCAGAAAATACAATTGCAAGCATGTGAACATGGCAAAAACATAATCAGTTCTCAGACTTAGTGAAAACTGGAGCATGCTGAAAACAGATTTCAAGTAGGCATGTTTACGAGCTTGATGCACTCACTACAGAGCAAGTCATGATAATCTAAGCTTACACCCATCAAGAATACACAAAATGCAAGCTAGACATGGCAATAACAATAGCATAGCATGCACGGATCAACTACAACATCAACGGCAAAATCGCTAACAAGTAGACAATCTGCCCAGATTCACGAAGTAGCAAAAGTAGAGATCCATTGACTCAAGTTAGGGTGCTCCATAATTGCAAACAAAGACATGGCTGGATAGAGCACTACAAGATTAACAAAACATCCTTACTGATCATCCTCAAAAGAGGCACGGATCACTAGGAAACAACATGACCATATGGCATCATGAGAGAAACAGATCAAGGACTTAGTGGAATTGCTAAGTCCCTGAAATCAGCATTACCAAGTGCACCACTTTGCAAGCTTGTGCTAGTCACCACACACATCAAAAAACATATATGGGTTGCACCTCTGGAAAGATGGCAAAACCCTTAACAAAACACATGTAGAGCTCATGGGCATAGCATGCACACAATAATCATGGCAAAAATGACAAATATCTAAATGGAGTAGCAGATCTGACAATTATCTCAAGTAGCACTCTTCTAATAGCATTTCGGGCATCAAGATGAACTCAAATGAAAATGATGCAATGGAATGAAATGATGTACTCTCTGAGATGAACATTTTGATATGCTATATGCCCAAAACGGAGCTACGGATGCAAAGTTATGGCACGATGAACATGGGCACATGAACTAGGGTTTCGGGAGAAAAATTCAACCGAGGAGAGATTCTCAGATCTGGATCTGGCACGATTCCCGATGCACTCGCCGAAGTTACTGTTCACCGGAGTTGGAATCGCCGGCCAGAGCTCGGAGTAGGGGAGGCCGGAGCTCGCCGAACGGTGAGGTGGCCGCGGTGGAGCTCGGCTCCGGGCGAGGGGCGGCGTCGGGTCGGCGAGGCGCGGCCGGGCGGCGGAGTGGGCCGGGAGGCGGCGGAGTTCGGCGCCGACGGAGATCCGGCGGGGCAGCGGTCGGCAGGCGAGGCGGCGACCGGAGATCGAGGAGAGGGGTGGTGCGGGCGGCGCGGTGAGCCGGTGGAGGCGGTAGACGGTGTGGGCCTCGGGGCCCGGCTCGGGCCTCCCGGGCCGGCGGTGGGAGGCGGTGAAGCGGTCCCGCGAGGACACGTGGCGGCGGCTGACTGGTTGGCGGGGGCGGGCGGACGCGTCCGGCTCCGTCCGGACGTGTCTGGTGGCGGCGGAGACGAATTTTTTTAGGGTTAGGGAGAGAGGAGATCCACGAATTTCGGGAGGGGTCTTTAAATAGAGGTAGAGGGAGCTAGGAGAGTCCAAATGAGGTGCGGTTTTCGGCCACGCGATCGTAATCGAACGCTCTAGATGATGGAGCAGGTTTTGGTGGGTTTTGGGCCAAATTGGAGGGGTGTTGGGCTGCAACACACACGAGGCCTTTTTGATCCCTTGGTTAACCGTTGGAGTATCAAACGAAGTCCAAATGGTACGAAACTTGACAGGCGGTCTACCGGTAGTAAACCAAGGCCGCTTGGCAAGTCTCGGTCCAATCCGGAAATGTTTAATCCCCACACACGAAAGAAAGGTAGAAACGACCACCGGAGGAGAACGAAGCGACGGAATGCAAAACGGACAACGGGGAAAATGCTCGAATGCATGAGATGAACACGTATGAAAATGCAATGCACATGATGACATGATATGAGATGCATGACAACGACCACAACACACGGAGACAAAAACCCGAACACGAGAAAATAAAATAACTTAACGCCAGAAACAGCAAGAGTTGGAATACAAATTGGGAAAGTCATATCCGGGGTGTTACATATTCTTTCTCCCGGAGGCTTTTTGATGATGCTCAATCCACTCATCATCCCGGATTGTCAGGACCATGCTCTTGTCGTGCTTATCCATTTAACCGGAGTGTCGTGCCCTCTTTTCAAGTTCTATCATCTTATCAAGTTTTACCTCCCTTCTCAACCGGAGTGCTGTCCGAGATCTTTCTTACCCCTTGTCCCATTCTTTTAATAATTTTGGAGGCAGTGTGTTGTGATTTCATCAAGTATCTTCTCATCTTATCAAGTTCTTATTCAATCCTCCTTCTTTTCATTCGGAGTGCTGCCCGAATTTGTTCTTCCTTGTTACTCTTCCCTACCGGAGTGTTTTCATCTTTGTTCTTCTTTGATGCATTCTTTCTTTCAATTTGTTCAACTTCTCAAGGTTCTTTGGTTCCACTCGTTTGTCAATGAAGGAACTTAGTTTTACATCTTCTCTTTCTCTTCCGTTTTAACTCCGGTGCCATTCTAGATTTCGGGACAAGATCCTCTCGTAGTGGTGGAGTGTTCTAACGCCCCGAGACCGTTGCGCCAGGTGTCTTCCAGTTATTCGATGCTGCTGCCATGTCATTCACTTGCGTGTTGCATCTTATCATGTCATCATGTGCATTGCATCATCATATTTTCAAAACTTGCATCTGTCCCGGTCTCCTCGTTCCTTCCGTTGTCCGTTCTGAGCCCAGACACACTCGCACGCGCCCGCAGCACGTCCGAAATATTATTTTATAAGTGGCCGGAAAATGTTCTCGGAATGGGATGAGAGTTGACGTGTGGTCTTATTATAGTGTAGATAGACCTCCTGTCAAGTTTCATCGCATTCGGAGTTTGTTTGATGCCCCCAACGAATAACTATAGTGACATTATAGTCGGTCCAACGTCAGACGTTTTCGGTCTCCGGAAACAGTCGCCGGCTCTCTCTCTCTCTTCTCTTCTCTCAGCCCAAAGCTTTCTGCACAGTCCGCTGACAACCGCCAGACCCCGAAACCCTCTCTGCATAGTGCATCGAACCCCTCACGTGCGCGTCCGAAACTGTCCCAAACCCGACCGGTGCTGTCGTTACCAATGGGTCCGGATCATCCCCAAACATCTACAAAACATCACCGTTTTCTCATTTGGACTTCCTAGTCTATTTTTCGCGACCGCTCGATTTTATTTGGAGGGACGGAATAGCCCCTAAACTCTCCCTCTTTCCTTATATATATACTCCCTAGTCTAAATCTAGACCAAACGCTAGAAACTAGGTCTCTTGTCCCCCTCAGCCGCCGGCACACTCCAAATCCCCCTAGGATCCATCCCACCGCTGCCACTCACTTCCTCGGTTTCCACGCCGAACCAACCCCTGCATCCCTCTCGATCCAAACCTCCACCCAACCAGATCTACTCCTCCTTCCCTGAAACCCCTCCTCGCTTTCACCACCACACCAACCCGAGCTCCCCTGCTCCCTGCCTCCTCCTCGTCGCAATTGAGTACAAGCGCGCCACCAATGACCTGCAGGCCGACCTCGTCGCCGCTCCTCTCCTTCTCTTTACTTCTCCTTCCCTGCCTTTACTCCCTCCTCTCACATCTCTCTCTCTCTCACACAGGAACTGAATCACGCTGCCTCCGCTTCGATCCGGCAGGAAACGGGAGTTACGGAACCGCTGACCTCTCGCGCTTGGACCCGGACGCCATCGAGCTCCCGTGCCGACCCCTCTCCATCATGCCGCTCGTCGGAGTAGGCTACCAGCGACCACCTCCAACAGGACCGCGCCCCTCCTCTCTGTCTTCTTCTCCTCCCTCTCCCGATTTCTTTCTCTCTCACACACCTCCCTCTCTCTCAGGTACGCCATGAGCAGCGCCAGGGATGTGCTCCTCCAGCTGACGCCTAGTCCCCGCCGTGGCCCTGCTCCGTTCGCCGCTTTCTCCGTCAGATCCGGCGATTCCTCAGCGCCCCGGTCTCGTCCCTGCCTTCAGGTCGTCGCGCGTAACGCCAAGTCCCTGACTCGCTACAAGACCTCGCCGGATCCCCTCGATGTCCGCAAACGCAGTCCCTTGCTCCTCCGCAACCCCGAGCTCGGTGCCGTCCTCTGCTCGTTCCCAGCCTTCCTCATCTTTCCCTGTCGACATCCTCGCCGGACCACCGCCGCCGCTTCTTGTCTTCCTGTCGAGAAGAGGAGGAGAACGCCTCTGCCTCCAGTCGATCGATGCGGCCGCGTTGACCCTTCCCCGAGCGCCAAGGCCCAGTGTGCCAGCCGCCGTTGCGTCCCAATCGAGTGCCTTTGTCGGCCTCGACTTGTGCTTCTTCGTGGCCCAGCAAGACGTTGAGGCCCACCCTCTCCACCAGCCGGTCTCCTCTCTGAACGGGCCGAGGCCCAATGTGAGCAGCTCCCCAGCTCTGTTCCAGATCCAGCCCGTTACATGTTTTTTTTATCCAGTGATTTTCCTAATTTTCTACGGTTCTGCCAGTTTTGCAGAAACACCCTTGCACTTCATGCATTTAATAACTTCACAACCGTGCATCGGATTAAAATGTTTTATATATGAAACTTGCTTAGAATTTTGTCTAGATTCATAATATCCAACTTTCATCTATGTTTGAAATGTTTAAAATGTTGTTTGATTAAATTTGCTCCTATGTCATGTTAAAATGCTTTAATTCATAACTAATTAACCGTAGCTTCGAACTTAACAAACTTTATATGTAAATGGGGTAGAAAAATGTCTAGTTTAACATGGTGGCATAACTTTGCATGTTTAACAACCCTAAAATTGTGTTAGGGGCAGAACAATAACAAATCCATTAATATGCTTATGGGGATTTACCGGAATTGTTGTTCGTTGTTTCCGGTCTCATTTAAACTTGCCTAGATAGGTAGTTTTGTTTTGCTTCATCTCTTGCCATGTTTAACAAAATTTAATATTGTTGGGTACATAAACAAGATCGAAACTAAATAACTTGAATGTGGTGTTTCGTCAATATGCAACGGAGTTGCATGTTGAGCTCCACTTAATTTGTAGGGTTGTTTGTGCACTTTGCCATGTCATGCCTCATTAAACCGGACATGCATCATACTTGTTTGCGCATCGTGCCATGCTTATGTGATGATTGTTTACTATGTTGTTTGCTTTCTTTCTGGTGTACTTCTTCTCGGTAATCCGGCAACGTCGTGTTGTGAGGATTCGTTCGACTACGTCCGTTTATCTTCTTCATGGACTCGTTCTTCTTCCTTTCGGGATCTCAGGCAAGATGACCATACCCTCGAAATCACTTCTATCTTTGCTTGCTAGTTGCTCGCTCTTTTGCTATGCCTATGCTACGATACCTACCACATGATTTATCATGCCTCCCATATTGCCATGTCAAACCTCTAACCCACCTTGTCCTAGCAAACCATTGTTTGGCTATGTTACCGCATTGCTCAGCCCCTCTTATAGCGTTGCTAGTTGCAGGTAAAGATTGGAGTTTGTTCCTTGTTGGAACATGGATATTTTGTTGGGATATCACAATATCTCTTATTTAATTAATGCATCTATATACTTGGGAAAGGGTGGAAGGCTCGGCCTTATGCCTGGTGTTTTGTTCCACTATTGCCGCCGTAGTTTCCATCATATCGGTGTTATGTTCCCGGATTTTGCATTCCTTACACGGTTGGGTTATAATGGGATCCCCTTGACAGTTCGCCTTGAATAAAACTCCTCCAGCAATGCCCAACATTGGTTTTACCATTCACCACCTAGCCTCTTTTTCCCTTTGGTTCCGCGGACTCAAGGGTCATCTTTATTTAAACCTCCCCCCCCCCCCCGGGGCCAGTGCTCCTCTGAGTGTTGGTCCAAACTAGAGCCCTGTGCAGTGCCCCCTCGGGGAAACTCGAGGTTTGGTTTTAGTTGTACAGAGCGCTCATCTGAGTGTGCTCTGAGAACGAGATATGTGCAGCTCCTATCGGGATTTGTCGGCACATTCGGGTGGTGTTGCTGGACTTGTTTTACCATTGTCGAGGATGTCTTGTAACCGGGATGCCGAGTCTGATTGGATTGTCTTGGGAGAAGGAATATCCTTCGTTGACCGTGAGAGCTTGTGATGGGCTAAGTTGGGACACCCCTGCAGGGATTTGATCTTTCGAAAGCCGTGCCCACGGTTATGGGCAGATGGAAATTTGTTAGTGTCCGGTTGTAGAAAACATGAAACTTATCTTAATTAAAATGCATCAACCGCGTGTGTAGCCGTGATGGTCTCTTTTCGGCGGAGTTCGGGAAGTGAACACGGTGTTGGAGTTATGCTTGACTTAAGTAGTCTAGGATCACTTCTTGATCATAGAATCTCGAACGTGCTTTGCCTTCTCTTCCTGCTCTCATTTGCGTATGTTAGCCACCATACATGCTAGTGCTTGCTGCAGCTCCACCTCACTACCTTTTACTACCTATAAGCTTAAATAGTCTTGATCGCGAGGGTGTGAGATTGCTGAGTCCCCGTGACTCATACATACTTCCAAAACCAGTTTGCAGGTGCCGATGATACTGTGCAGGTGCCGATGATACTGTGCAGGTGACGCAACCGAGCTCAAGGAGGAGCTCGATGAAGATCTCGTTCATTGTGTTGTTTCGTTTCAGTTGATCAATAGTGGAGCCCAGTTGGGACGATCGTGGATCTGTGTAGCATTTGGGGTAGTCTTCTTTTATTTTGGTTCCATAGTTGGACCTTGAGTGTATTTGGATGAATGTAATGCTTTATTCATGTATTGCGTGAAGTGGCGATTGTAAGCCAACTATGTATCCTTTTCCCTTATTCATTACATGGGTTGTTGTGAAGATTACCTCACTTGGGACATTGCTTTCAATGCGGTTATGCCTCTAAATCGTGCTTTGACACGTGGGAGATATAGCCGCATCGAGGGCGTTACAGCCACCCCGTGGGCCGCAGGCAAGCAAGTCTAGGTACCCTCGTTCCCAGGACGCCGACATTAGCCCCGGGCCCAAGGCGCACTCGAACTTGGCTTAGAGGCGAAGCCAAAGGGCAAGGGTGGAGCGCCACAGGCCCCAACCAACTGTGGCCTCGGTCAACGCATGGCAATTGATGGGACGTGGGCGCCTCTGCTTCCCCACGCTACCTTGGCAACCGTTCGACTTGACGAGGCTCTGCTGCATGCAAGGGGAAATCATCATTACGTGCGATCGTGGAGGCTGGCGGTTGACCTCCTCCTGGCTATTAATGACGGGAGGGGCGGAGCCCCCCTTGCTCATCTCTGTCTTCCTGCAGTCCGCTTCTTCTTCTTCTTCTTCTTCTTCTTCTTCTTCTTCTTCTTCTTCTTCTTCTTCTTCTTCTTCCTGATTTCTCCATCTTGATGACTTGCCGTAACACCCATGGCACTGATTAGGAGGTTTTCCGCGGTGGAAAAGGGAAAGACCCCCCTCGGGGAGCCTGAACTGCTCCCACCGAAGAAGAGGTCCAGGCTTCCTCACGACTCCGGGGGGAGGCAGGAAGTGATGCGGCCCTGGTACGAGCGGACACCACATGGCTTCCCGCTCCCTTTGTACGCCCGGGCGCAAGGCTAAGGAGAAGGTGGTAGTGCTCCATACGGCACGAGCCGCGGCCGCGGGGATCAGGTAGGGGCTGTGCGGCCGGCCGGCCCGCGAACCCACGCCGAAGGCTCCTCGCATGAGTTCGTAATGTGGGCGGCGATGCCACCATGCACGTGGATCCAGTTCCTGCAGTTCTTCGCCGAAGAGATGCCGCTAAGGGCCCGCTCGAGCTGTGGCTGCAGCACGTCGGGTGCTGCAGCCTGGCCATGGGGGCGGAGGTCGAGGTCGTCTCCCCTGGCAAGATCTTCGTGACCTGAGGATGGGGCGAGGTTGCCCGTGCCTGCCGTGCGGAGGGGGCCCTCGCCATCCATTTCGAATATGATGGCGCATCCACGCTGTTCTTCAAGGTCTTCGATGAGGAAGGCCGCCGCTTGGAGCGCTACTCCAGAGGAAACCGTCAGCATGGTGAGGCGGCGGGTGCAAGGCCTGCCGCTGGTCTTGCCGTCAGCTCCTCCAGCAGCAGTGACGACTCCCGGGAGTCCAGCGACTCTCCCCAACCAGCGAGTCTCCGGAGTCGAGCGATGACAGCTACGTGCCCCCGAGCTCTCACCATGCCTAGAATGCGGCTGCGACCTCTGCCCGGCATCGACGGTGATCTAGATGGAGTTTGTGTCGGCCTCACGTGGCCCACTGTTGATGATGGCATTGGCGGCGGTGCCCATAGTCGAGGCTTCTTGAAGTTGTTCTCCTTTTGTTCCCTGCGAGGAATTGAAATGAACCCTGTGGGGGTATGTATAAAACTTGTAATGCTTTTGCTCCACTATTTACTGTTCTTAGCATGAGACTGTGGTTGCATGTCTCATTCTGGCATTACTCCCCCTTTTCATCTCACGGTAACTTTAGCGCTCTATGCCGACAGGTCCTAGCCCCATGCAGGCTTCAGTTGTCGCTGGTATACCAGGTCGTGATACCGTGGTCAAGGCCAGGAGGTGAGCGGCCCGAGGTCCAGTAAGAGCTCCCGAGGCACGATGCTCAAGAGGTCCCCTTTGGCGTGCAAGCAGCTCCCTGGAGGCCGAAAAGTGAAGTAGTACTGTCGGAGCGAGTTTATTAGAGCGGAGAACTTCGGACGGAGAGATTCATGCCATCATGCATGGGTGACTTATCTTTTGGCAAGTCTGTGGTGGTTCCTCGTGCGACGCCTGACTTCAGCTTTGGTGGTGCTACTAGGTAGGGCTCATGACGGCCTCCCTTTTCTTTGCTCATCTGAGCACTCTGCGTCCTTGGGTCCCAACCCTCGAGCGAGACTCAGCAGCCGCTGGTATGCCAGGTCGCGGTGCTGTGGTCAGGGCCAGGGGTGAGGGCTGGAGAATCAGTAGGAGCTCGCCGTCGATGAGGGTCCTGGTGACGGCCACCTGGCAGGTGGTGGGGGTGCACAGCATCGGGAGCACGCCCGAACCGATGGGTTTGAAGGGGTGGTCATCTGAGTCGAAGGTTAGTTCGGCCTCGGGCGCCACCCAGCCCGGGGGGGCTTCTCGATGCTTGGAGGCGGTGCTGATCCGGTGGGTGAACGACTTGACGTGGTGGCTTGAGGGTGGTGCCTGTGAGCCACCCAGGAGAGCTGCGATGACGGGTGGCACTGGTGCGGCATAACGGGCGAGGAAGAGGTCACGCAGCTCCTCCTAGGAGGTCACAGAAGCCATCGGCAGGTGGAGGAGCCATGCGCGTGGGTCACCGGCGAGGGCCATGGGAAACTAGTTGGCCATCACTCGGTCGTCGCCCCTGGCTTTGAGGACGGCCTCCTCATACGCCAGCAGGAAAACCAGCGGATCCGTCGCGCCGTTGTAGCACGGCGGCATCTCAGGCTTGAACTTGTGCGGCCACTGCACCCGTCGCAAGGTGGGGGCCAAGGCTCGGAGCCCCCTGGCCCAGTGCCGGCATAGGTTGCCGGAGCGGGCGGCGCGTTGTCCGCCATGAGGGCGGAACGCGATGTTGGTGGAGAGCGGGTCATCGAGAGGGAGAACTCTAGCGCACCCCTACCTGGCGTGCCAAATGTCGGATTTCGGGTTCCGACAGACCCTTAAGGTTCGAACTTTGGGGTGCGCACGGAGATCTTTCCCCTACCAACTCACGCTTCTAAGGCTCGCAAGAAATCTAGGCTGGAAAGAAGAACACACAGAGGACACGAGGTTTATACTGGTTTGGGCCACCGATGTGGTGTAATACCCTACTCCAGTGTGTGGTGTGGTGGATTGCCTCAGGGGCTGATGATGAACAATACAGGGGGGAGAACGGCCTCGCGAGAGGTGTTCTTGAGCTGGTGCGGTGTGTTCTACTCGGTCTGAATTCCCCCCCCCCCTCTTATGGTGGCTAGTCCTACTTATAGAGGCCCTGGTCCTCTTCCCAAAATGTGAGCGGGAAGGGCGCCACAATTGGCCATTTTGAAGGGGAACATCTAGTACAAGTTATCCTGACCAAAGGTGGTCTTCGGCTGCCGAAAGCACTGGTGATGACGCTGTCTTGGGCTCCACGATCACCTCCGTCCTGCCGCTCTGCTGGTCTTGGTCTCGTTGCACCAGAATGTTAACCTTTGCCCAATGCCTTGGACTGTGCTTGTTCCCTTTGCACCGAAGGGGAAACAAGGACACTGCACAGGCCGGTACCCCGCTTAGCGCCCGCCTGATCTCGATCGTCATGGCTTGCATCACGGGCTCCTCGCGAGGTGCCCCTGCCTTGATCTCTCCGCCTCCTCGCGAGCCTGCATGATGAGGCTCCTCCTGAGGAAGCTTCCTGTTGTCCGCCCCGCAGGGCTTGGCCCCTCGCGAGGGTCATGAGTTTGAGCTGCTGAAGCTGGGCCGCACTGGGCCCCCACTCGAGCCACGCCGCAGGCTGCAGGCAGGCAAGTCTGGGACCCCCGTTCCCAGAACGCTGACAACATCATGTCCCTTGTCTTCTGTTACCATCGATCCTTAGATGCACAGTTCAGGACCCCCTGCCCGAGATATGTCGGTTTTGACATCGACGGCTGCCAAGAAGAATAAGAAGAAATTGACTGCTTTCGAGATGCTGGGTCTGGACGATGGTTATGAGTCAGAAGTAGACCTTGATTCTCTTGGCTCCTTTTTCAACCATCTTATTGACACTGATTATCATCAGGATGACACGGGAACCAGTCAAGTAGTTGAAGAAGTAGTAACTAGTATTTCCTCCGACTCAGAGCCTTTGCCCAGATAGAAAATTCGACGGGTAACCTGGAAAGTTAGCTTTTCAAACCCCTTAGATCATTTGGATCCTCAATTTCTTTTGAAGCAACAGCAGCACGAGAACCGACGACAAACTCGGACCAGCAGAGGTGAAGAGTTATCATCTGGCTTACCGAATACTCCTGCTCCACGAAAACGTCGAAACGGGGTCTTTCAAAATTTAGACTCTTTTTATCCACTGGCGAGTCTCATTCGCTAGCCACTTAATTCTTCTGATTCAAACTATCAGGAGGCTTCTCGCTCTTCCTCCGGCGACTCATCACAGACCCAACTGCCGGTTTTCAAAACTGCCCCTAGGTAACAACAACCACTTTTAATCTCTACGTCCTTATGCTTTTTACTTGTACTGACCTCTCATAACATGTGCAGTGGAAAAGCAAAGCTTAGGAAAAAAGCAAGGGTGACCAAACCGGCTGAAGAGCCAAAGCCCATGAACCGGAACAGCAAGCTCCAGCCTGTGACACCTCCATGCCACAACCTCAAGAGCCTGTCAATGATGTTCCACCAGAAATTCCTGACCTCTCCAGTGACCCTGCAAATGTCAATCCTTTGAGTACTGAATCTTCAAGCCTCATTAAACCGTCAAGAACACCCGCCGACGATGTTGTGATCACTAGGACCGGCTTCAAAGAACCGGGACAACCCACTGTCTTTGCCAAGCACTCTGCTAAGGAGGAGTTCATCGAAAGACGGAAAGTTTGATTTGATATTGTTGATTACTCTCAACTAAGCGTCGATGAAGTACTCTCTGGCTATCTCAACCAAGTTCATACCAGCCGCGATCTTGAGATTGACATGGTGAAACAGATCCACCATAAGTATGAGGTATGAATTTCGACTTAATACATTATGCATATCCTGTCAGCCCCCAAGTCTAATGCGTATGATAAGATTGAATATGATGTAGACTTAAAGTAGCTATGAGTATAAAAAACATCTTTGGTAGAATCCCTAGCTTTCACCATTAGAGTTAAACCGTATGGCCGGTTTAATCGGCATGAATGAACCGGTACTTGTGCATCATTGTTTATAAATCAGAACTTACTTGTGTAGCCCCCATGAGCCAGTTGTGGTCATTTGCAACGCAGCCGGGTCATCATGAACTAGTAACAAGACATGCAATGTGCATTAGCCCCCAAGTGACAAGTACTCTTGCTTGCAAAGTGCTTGGGACTTATTTATATAAGCCATTTGTATGAAGAATTTTTTTGGCAGGCATTAGCCCCCAAGTGCCAAGTGATGTTGCTTGCAAAATGCTTGGGACTTTATTCATATAAACTGACTTATGAATATGGTTTCAGACTGTGCCTATACAGGACACCACTGCTCAACTTCAATCAGAATTGGCTGATGCAAAGACTCGACTAGAGGTTCAAGAATCTGAGACCGGGAAAGCCAACTTAAAGTTCAAATTTAGTCTGGAGGAGACAGAAAAACTGAAGACCGGTTTTGATGCTGAAAGAACTGTCTGGGCTGAAGAGAAAACTGCTCTTACCCAGCGGGCTGAAAAGGTAGAAGCTGATCTTCAAAAGGTGACCACTGAGCTTACCGGTTTAAAACACCGTGTATCCCAGATGGTTTCTGCTATCTTTGGTGAGTCGCCTTGCTAGCATCAAAATTGAATCTTCTTCTTTTTATATCATAACCTGCCGTTGATCACTCCACAATTGTTACACGGGTCTGAGGAGCATCAACCTTAGTCAAGATACGCTGATGAAGCTTAAAGCCGTATATACGCTTGTTGAATAGCTATATACCGGAACTCAACACACGCTAGCCACAATTTCTCCAACAAATCAAGGACCCAATCTGCTGAGTGACGTCATGAAAAACTTGTTGATTCCGCCTGCGAGGATTCAAGAGATCAAATGGTCATGTGCAAGAGTTGGCACCGTGACGGCCTTGAGCCGTGCTAAGGCATGGTTACCAGAGTAGACCCGGCTGAGGTAGCTATCGGGTATCCATGTTTGAAAGAAGATGGCACTTCTTTTGACCAGAAAGACGTTGCTGCATGTGTAGAAATACGTCCTCTGGTGACTCTGATTGCTGATGAAACAAATCTCTCAAAATATAAGCCGACCTATTATGCGGAAAACCAGAAGATGCCCACAGTGGCTTATAAAGTGATGGATTTGATTCCTCCAATCCGTAAGCATACTTTCACCCCTGAAGTTCATCTGTCCGACCTTATAGATGATGAAGCTGAATTCCAAGCCTTACGTGGCATTGACTGGTCATCACCAATCTTCCAGACGACAGAGGACGAAGAACCGGAGAAGGATGATCCGGAAGCTTCAAGTCATCAAGGCCAAGAAGATTGATCCATTGGGCGGTTTAAACATTTGATCTTCCAAAAAATACTTGACCTTTTTGGCTCACTTAGTCATGTAATAGTCTAGTGAAACCTTGATCTGTGGTGCCATTGTGCATATTTTGTTTTGCGCAAACTGCTGATCCGTTAGTTGAAAGATGACCACTTTATGCTTATGATAGCGTTGATTTATGCAGATCAAATTTAGTAATACCCTGCACACAAACAGATCACAAGTACCCTAGTGGTTTACCGCGGGGCGCGTCATAATATCCTATATAAACCACTGGTAACTAAAATAGGTCATAACCAGGGCTAGTTTAATTATAATCATATAGAATCAAAAACTATTATACCTGTGATTTTTGATCGCACTCCCGGCTTATCATACCAGTGAAGTGAGGGTGTCAACCCAGAAAGATTGTACACATAACGCCCTGTTTAATTTACATATACTTGCCGGTTTGTAGCACCTTATATAGCAAGGGGTAATATCCCAAAGTTTAAAGCCAAAACTCCTAGCACATAGGCGATTATCATATACTGGCAACTTATAGTCCAAAGCCAGTCCGGGTTATCAAACTCTAGATATGTTTAAGCATGATCCATAAGGGTGAAGGCTTCATGGCCTGAATTGACTCAAGCCATATGTTAATATGGCGTAAATACATGACTCCAAAAAATGCTCAGAAAAAATAATGAATCAAAATCGAAAAAATGAGGCGTTCATAGGCCGCCAAGCCTAAAGCTCCAAGGCTTTTATGGGCCACCAAGCCACTGAGTTAACCTTTTACACTTTGTGAATCTGGCCTCACATGACTGCAGTTTTAACCTTGACAAGTTCAGGGTCTATGTCAGATTGACTGTCAAGAGTTCGGCCTATCGTTCTGGGATTACCTGGGCGGAGTGGCAGATTCTACAAAGCAGGATAACCCGGAAATTATTGGTGAATACACCTGGTGTTCCAAGCCAGTTCACAATTGTAGTAACGCTATGTTCTCTTTGGTGAATACACCTATGTTTGAACAAGAAGCCCCCACGTGATTTAGGTCATATAAGCCGGACCAAGAGGGATATTCATAGCTATGCTCAATGAGCAGGAAGCCCCCAAATGGCTTGTGTCATTGAGCCGATCAAGAGGGATATTCACAGCTATGCTCAATGAGTAGGAAGCCCCCAAGTGACCTATGGCATTGAGCCGATCAAGAGGGATATTCACAGCTATGCTCAATGAGCAGGAAGCCCCCAAGTGACATGTGGAATTGAGCCGATCAAGAGGGATATTCACAGCCATGCTCAATGAGCAGGAAGCCCCCAAGTGACCTGTGGCATTGAGCCAATCAAGAGGGATATTCACAGCTATGCTCAATGAGCAGGAAGCCCCTAAGTGACCTGTGGCATTGAGCCAATCAAGAGGGATATTCACAGCTATGCTCAATGAGCAGGAAGCCCCCAAATGACCATACGAAGATGTGGCATTGCGCTGGATCAAGAGGGATATTCACAGCTATGCTCAATGAGCAGGAAGCCCCCAAATGTCCAATTGTAGTGAAAAAACTCATTATTCTTTGAGATGAAACAAAAAGAGGCCCTGTATTAGCAGGGGTGCCATCTTTATTATAATCATCATAATATATACATTGTCGACATATGTACATTGTAAGAGTCGGTGGCTCAAGTGTAGTAAGGCCGAAGATGTGCAATATTCCATGGCCGACGGGTCCCCTCCTCCGACGTGTGTGAGTCCTTGTGGTCTCGAACATCGACAAGATAGTATGACCCGTTGTTCAGATTCTTGCTGACCACAAAAGGCCCTTCCCAAGGTGGGGATAGTTTATGCATACCAGTCTGATCCTGAATAAGCCGGCGAAACAAGTCACCTTCTTGAAAGGTTCTGGTCTTAACCCGGCGGCTGTGATAACGATGCAGATCTTGTTGGTAAATCGCTGATCGAGCCGCCGCGAGGTCACGCTCCTCATCTAATAGGTCAAGTGCATCCTCACGTGCTTTTTCATTGTCAGCCTCAACATAAGCCGCCACGCGGGGTGAGTCGTGACGGATGTCACTAGGGAGAACCCCATATGCTCCATAAACCATGAAGAAAGGCATGTAACCCATAGATCTATTGGGGGTAGTATTCATACTCCATAACACTAAGGGTAACACAAAGGCGTGCTTCACGGCGGGTTGAACCCGGGCGGGTCATGCACGCTGAGCTGTCTCAATGATGTCGGTGCAGATGGCCGGCTCAGGGCCCGGTTCGCCGATCTTGCCGATGAAGACGTGCATTTCGCCGAAGGGGGCCCGGTACCCATACTCGATAGAGCCGGCCTCGGGGCCCCAACCCGCGTCGTTGATGTAGAGCTTGCCGCGGCGACTTTTGGTCATCCGTCCCACAGCGTATCCCTTGATCCCTTCGAAGTTGTCATTCAAGAACTCAAAACCACCATGCGCTGGCCCCGCGGTGGGCGCTAACTATCGTGGAATTGTCATGGGAGATGTCCTAGTGTGAGGACTTAGTCGTGGAGCCACCGCAACTAGGCTGGCTTAAAGGGGTTAAACGGGACAAAGGACACAAGGAGTTTACACTAGTTCGCTCCCTTGTGGTGAAGGTAAAAGCCTAATCCAGTTTGAGGTGGTATTGCAAATGTCTTGATTACCAGGGAGTGAATACGCTTGACCTAGCTTTCGATCTATTATCTCTTGCCTTCAGCCGCCTCCGGGTTGTCCATTTATATACACAGGTTGACGCCCAGCGGCCTACAGAGCCCCGGTTGGCTCATAAACGTGTCTGGTCCGGTGACTAACTACACTTGCCTTAAATACAAGTCATACATATATGGCGGTTTTATCCCTATGGGCCTTAAGCTGCCCTTGGGGCTTGGGCCCTTTAGTGGATCTGCTTCATGAGTCGCCATCGTTAACATCTTCATGGGCTTCAGTTTGATGAACCACCATTGCGATAATCCGGCCCCTGCTAGGTGGGTCATGCCCAATAGTCATATCCCAAACACTAGGTGCGCTCCGTGTTATCGCAGATGGGCTCCTTCCCCTTGGAAGAGCATGGTTGTAGGGTGCCCTCCCTGATGTCGCAGATGGGCTCTTTCCCCTTGGAAGAGCCGAAGAGGGTTCCCTCCTTGTGGTCGCCGTCGATGAGGTCTAACTTGGAAGTTGTGGATCCCAAGCTAGCGTCATGGAACATGTCCTTCAGAAATGACAAAATGGGCTCGATGGCCATGTAGGATGGCAAATTCTTGACGGTGAGCCAGAGGAGATCAGCGGCAGCACCATGGATGAGATCGACGGTGGTTGACCGAGGGGTTCGGGGTGGGCCACTTAACCTGTGACATAGCCCGCGTGAGGCCGTCGTTGTCGACGACCTCGATGGCGTAGTCGGTGTCCATGACATACCCGCATACTCTAACCCGCTGATTGAGTGCCTGCTACCAATAATGGTCGTCAGCTTCCTCGGCGGCCACCTCAGCGACGTCGGGAGAAGAGGCCGCGATACAACTCTTTTGGGCGAGTCGCTCCTCGAGCTCCACAGGAAGCGTAGCCAGGCTTAGGTTGCAACACTCTGGAGTGGGCAATGGGTATGGGACTGTGGGAAAGGGGGCATTTGGCAGGCGTCATCTAAGAAACTCAGGGTGGCCTGGGTAAGCAGATCGGTGGGTAAGCTGCACGGGCAAACCGGCAGATGTTGACAATGGAGGCCTTGCGGCGGCGGCGATGGCAACCTTGCTAGGGTTTTGAGCGAGGGATGGGTTCTCATGGTGGGGTGCGCGCCCGCCTGAGGAGTTTTGGGGGAGTGTGGAGGGGTGTTTGAGGAAATGACACGGCTACTGAAAATTTTACTACGTGCGAGTAAAATGCCGGGGCTATTGAAAATTTGGATGATGGTGCATCGCACACGGTCCAAAAATAACAACCATGTGTTATGAAACAGAAAAACCCTCGAGTCGGGCACATATTTTTGAGGGATGCGGGCGGGAGAGGGAACAACAAACATCACACACGGTCGAAACATAATAATCGTGTGTTAACAAACAGAAAAACATGCAGGCGGTAGATATTTTTGAGAGGGGAAGCCTTGTGGAGCCCAATGTACTGTGTTGATGTGCGTGACATGGGCACCAGCGTGGCACATGGTTAGTGTGAGTGAACCATGTCTGTTCTATCATCTGACTTGTCTAATGTTCATAAATTTGGCAAAAATGACGCAAGAAAGGGTTAGAACACAAACACACTTGCATGTGGACCAAATATATGTATGAAAAGTATATGTATGTCACACCACACTTCGAGCCGATGATGAGGATTCATGCATGCATGCATAGTATGCGCTCAAACTTAGGTCTGAATCTCACCATGGACTACTATGATAACACAAACCAAAGGAAGAATCCACCATGGTAACCTATCTCATTGTCGGTCAAAGTGATCATGGATGTCCATGCGGGCCCATGAATATATAGGCTTGTCGCCGATAACCACGTGAGGGAGTGTACCGTTTGAAGACAACCACTACATGCATATCTATGTATGGAGGTGATGCGTGCATGCATGTTTGAATACCATTGACAACATTGATGTGGTGCGTGCGTCAAAAATAGTACAATCCCCACACAGAGCGAGATCGGTTCATGACACATGTCGTGGTACTGGCCACTTCGACTCGATGGGAGGGATTAATGTGCACACATGCACGTGTGCTAAAACTATATCATGTCATCCTAGAGCATGACTTATATACTGTAATACAAACCAAAAAATAATCCCCTCCTAAGTCAAATTAACCTCTCTCATTGTCAAGCAAAGTAGTGATGGACCAAGTGGGCCCATAGATGGAAAGCATCGATATCGCTGATAACCGCGTGAGTGGGTGCCTGAGGACAACCACCATCACTTTGCATGTGGGACAAAGATATGTTGAATACCCAAAGTGCACAACTTTGATGTGGCACATGCCTCGAAAACCGTAAAGTCCCCACACTGAGCGAGTTTCATGGAGCGTACTACATATGTTGGCCCCCTTCCCCCTCTTTGACGCATACTATATGCTCCTACCGTAATACAAACCAAAAAGAATCCTCCTTGATGGTGAAATTAATTAACCTCTCCCGATGTAGGTCAAAGTGATGCATGCGTTGACGACGACCTCGCGGGCCCACAGATGGAAGCGTCACATGTTAATGTCCTAGCACTACAAAAAAAAGACACATCCGTGACATTTTGGGCTGAATGAATTTTTTTCTGTCATACATATGACACTTCTATGACAATAATTGTGACAAAACCCGGTATCATCATAGATGTGGTGGGCTCCTACTTCTCTGACAAAAAATCATGACAGAAAATGGGCTTTTCATCCTGGGCGGGCCGGAGACGCAGCTGCATGACATTCTTTGTGTCGTACATGACGGAAAAAACCGTGGTAGAAGCGAGGGCAAGGAAAATTTCGGGGAGTTCCCGGTTACGGTGGGAAGTCGGGGGCCAAGCGGTGCACGCTTCTCTCGTACACGTACGCGCGTGTGTGCGAGGCGTTGGCTCTAACTGAACCCGAGCGATTGCACTGCATGCTATGCGTTACTGAACCCGAGCGATCGATCATTGGCTGCTAACTAAACCCGATCGAGCGATTCCTTCGCTACTGCTGCTAACTGAAGCCGATCGATGCTGCCTCTGGATGAACAGTGAGCGTTGCGGGGGGGTGGGGGTTGGATGAATAGTTCCCGGTGGGGGTGGATGAACAGGACCCCATGGTGTTGCCTCCGGATGAATAGGACCCCGATTGATCGAGCCGGTTGGGGCTGGATGAACAGGACCCCTTGGAGGGCTCGATGAACAGGACCACCCCGTGGAGGGCAGGATGAATAGTAGACGGTGGAGGGCAGGATGAACAGTAGCCCGTGGAGGGGTGGTTTAACAGGAGCCCGTGGAGAGGGCTGGTTGAACAGTAGCCGATGGAGTAGCGCGCGGTGGAGGCTGGATGAACAGGAGCCCGTGGATGAACAGTCGCAGGTGGAGGCTGGAGGAGGTCGACGGTGGATGAACAGTAGCTCGTGGAGGCTGGAGGGGGTCGACGGTGGAGATGAACAGTATCCCGTGGAGTCCCGTTTTGCGGTACGACACACCCCTCCCGATGAACAGGACCCCCGTTTCAACCGTAGCGCCCAACACAAGTCCGTTTCGTCCGTTTTGCGGTACGCCACACCCGTCCAGATCAACAGGACCCCCGTTCCGGCCGTAGGAGGTCTATTTCCTCCGTTTAGCGGTACGCTAGACCCCTCCCGATGAACAGGATCCCGTTTCAAACATGGCCGGTCGAACACAAGGCCGTTTCCTCCGTTCTGCGCTACACCAGGCCTCGTTTGCATCGCCTGTTCCGTCCAAGCCCTCCCTATGAACAAGACGCATTCCGTTCCCTCCTGACGAACACAACGCATTCTGTTGCTTCCCCATGAACACGACGCATTCCGTTGCCTCCCCATGAACACGATGCATTCCGTTGCCTCCCCATGAAAATGACGACGATGCTGTTTCTCCGTTCCGACCCAGCCATGTACACGAGCCCTGGCCGTACGTATGCGCGAGTAGGCGTTCGAGACCCCGCCCGTATGTACACATATGTGGCTATATTTTCTTTCTTGCAACCTGGCCACTGTACGTACGTGTACATGCTACGTGCGCGCCTCTACTACGACACGTGCATGCCTCTACATCGACTAGTATATATGTACATAAATGTTCGCGACCAGAATGACAACGCTACGTACGCTTCGACCAGGTGGGTCCCGACTATCAGGCACTTCCTTGCGTGCGAAGATGTAGCTGGTGGGTCCCAGCAGTCAGGGGTAAACGTTTTTTTCGCGAAATACGGTGTCCCGTCCGGTGGGTCCCCGCTATCAGGTGGAGGAATAATTATTTTGCGTGTAATAAGGAGGCACTTCCTTGCTACGGCCGTGGACCCAGCTGTTAGTGTCTCCACGCACAGTACTCTTCTGATGGAAGTCGGTCGTTGACCACATTGACCACGCCGCGCCGAGAGCACCACGGCGGTGGACGACGGCGAGGCCTAGGAAGGGGACGACGCGGAGCCGGGGAAGACGCGGCAGTGGAAGCCCGCACGGAGAGGAGTACGAGGGTTCACTAGTTCGGCTGCAGTGTGAGGCTGCTGTCGCCGCAGGGCCTGGCCAGCGGTGGGAATAGTAGGGGGCGGTGAGGCCTCCACGGCAGCACAACCAGCCACGGGAGGCAGGAGCATGCGGCACGACCGGCGCTGCTTTGGGCGGCTGGAGCAAGAAGACCAGAGGTTGAAGAAGCACTACGGTCGTTGGATGGACATCGTACAGTCACTGGAGCTAGAATCGTTCATATTGCCTAAGTTGACAAAGCCCTTCGTCCCCGTCAACTTAGTAGGCCCACAAGTCAGCCTCCCACCAAGGTGGGTCCCAGCTAGCCGGGGCAGTATTCATTTTTTTGTGCGTAATAAGGAGGCACTTCTGGTGGGTCCGAGCTGACAGCGGGGTGAACGTTTTTTTGCGAAATACGGTGGCCCTTCCGGTGGGTCCCAGCAGTCAGGGGGGAAATGATTTTTTCGCAAAATACTGGTGGCCCGTCCGGTGGGTCCCCACTGTCTGGTGGAGGAATAACCATTTTCCGTGTAATAAGGAGGCACTTCCTTGCGGCTGCCGTGGAGCCAGTTGTCAGCCTCTCCACGTACAGTACTCTTCCGATGGAAGTCGGTCGTTGACCACATTGACCACACCGCGCTGAGAGCACCACGACGGTGGACGACGGCGAGGCATAGGAAGGGAACGATGCGGAGCCGGGGAAGATGCGGCAGTGGATGCCCACGCGGAGAGGAGTACGAGAGTTCACCGGTACAGCTGCGGTGTGAGGCTGCCGTCGCCGCAGAATAACAGGGGGTGTGGGTGAGTAGAGGGATGCCCTAGCCAGCGGTGGGAGTATTAGGGGCGCTGAGGCCTGTGCGGCAGCACAGCTGGCCACGGGAGGCGGGAGTAGGCGGTCCTGCCGGTGCTGCTTTGGCGGCTGGAGCAAGAAGATCAGAGATTGAAGAAACACGACGGCCGTTGGATTGACATCCAACGGTTACGTCAGCTAGAATCATTTGTTGACATATATAATAACTAAAAAAATCTTGCATACGCGTCAACTAAACAGGCCCACAAGTCAGACCACTCCCTCTTTTTTAATAATTTATATATAGCTCATGGCAACATCTTATGCAATTTATTGCAGTCGTTTTTTTGGTTGGCCAGGGCCAATTTCGCATATTTCTGTGGGTTCCAAACTATTTTTAATACCGAAATGTCCAGCCAGATTTAAAGTACTTTGAAGATATATTTAAATTAGGTTAATGCCCAGTGAAATAGGAATCTAAAAATGTAATAAAATTCAGAAATTATAAAGTAATTGCCAATTTGTCATCTGTTTTTATATTTACAACCCATTTCATATTACTTTCAAGATTTGCAGGCGTCTTGAAAGAGTTGCAGCCCATCAGGGCGTAGAAAAATAAGTAGGCCTGGATTGGGTATTCTTCAGAAAAAATAAACTGGGCTCATTTTCACAAAGAAAAAATAGCTGGGCTGGTCACATGGTGAACATAAAATATAAGCCTGGGCTAGACGGGCCACAGCCCAGTTCAAACCCTGCTCCGTCTCAACAATACCAAACAAAAAAATACTGCTCGAGTAGCTACGTCCCAGGTGTCAGCCGATCTTGTGTTGTTCTCTTGTCTATTGACTATATACGCTCACAATGTCGTGGGTCCCAGATGTCAGGAAAACACTAGGAGGAAGCATTTTATTTTTCCATACGCTGACGTGGTGGGCCCCTACTGTCATCCTCTCCACGTACTTCTGCGATTCCTGTTGTTTGTTGACCATGTTGACAACGCGAGAGGGCGGCGCCGCGGCGAGCGCACCAAAGCGCGCGGAGGACGTCGGCGTTAATGATTTAGGAGACGGTGGGGCGGTGATGCGTGCGCTGAGGCGCAGCCAGCCGTGGGAGGCGGAAGCAGGCGGCCCCGCCGGCGCTGGTTTGGTTTTGGCGGCTGGAGGAAGACAGGACTGAAGAAACACGACAGACTGTAAAAGCAGCAGGAGTACTTAACAACCTTAACTGAAACCAGCAGGGGCACTTAACAACCAAAGCTGAAAGCAGTATGAGTACTTATACAGGTTCAACCGTACAAAGCACGCCTCGAACAGTGCTACTTTGCCTACAGTTAACCAAGGGTGAGGCCGCCAAGCCCCAGGACAAGGCCCAGGCGCCACCCCGCGCATCCACAACCTTCTGAAAGCGGCTTCATCTCGCAACGTGGTCAATAAACAGGATATTCGCTTTAGAGCCATGGAAAAGCATGAACATAATCTTCTGTCCTATTCTCCAAGATGGACGGGCCTTCATTATTTGAGACCACCCATGAATAAGTATCTTTTCACCTCCAAGGGGAATTGAGTAGGTCGACATAAACATCATGTTGTGACCAAGCGCAAGTCTGACCCGACCATGGTCAGGCATCTGTATAGGAACAATAGAACTCGGCAGTTCCTGTTTCAAGAAGATCACAGCTGTAAAACTGTGTATAAGCAATAGTTTATGAACAACATATATAACAGAAAACAGCTCGTACCATAAGTTTCTCGACACAGTTGGACCTGTTCAACGAGTGCAGCAGTGGCACACATATCCCACGTGGCCTTCCACCATTGAAACGCCCCACAAGGACCTCAAGACGATCAATAAAGTGTAGGAACTTGTGGATGTCGATCCAGTCAACTTCAGTGCCATTAGTAACAGCCGAGTTATTACAGAGTAACAAACGAGCAGACTGCTTAACTCTGAAAAAACCTACACGTGCCACCAATTATAAGAAAATATTAGTTAGAAGTAGCATCTTCGTGAGAGATTCGTTGCTACTTCTAAAGTTAAATTGTGATTAGTTAGACAGAATAGGTGGATTAAGAAGTAATCGAGGCAACAAGCAAGAACCAGATACAAAACTAACATGGATGAACAATTGGAACGACGTCGGGGTGGAAGATCGCAGTGAAGATGAGACCAGGTTCTGCTATTTCCATCAACATTCGTGCGCCAACTTTCAGTCCGTAACACTTGAGAAAGTTTATCCAAGTTCGGCCATAAAAAAGCAGCGATCTTCTTGGTTCATGAACCCAACTCGGAACTTATATCCATGGCTTGTCTTCACTGTGACCATTAAACTAGTGTATTCAGTTATGGCAAGGCCGAGCATCTTGAGTACATGTGTTCTGGCAGAGCAAATAATACACTGCAGGAAAAATAATATGAGAACACAGCATGTTCAAAAAAACCCCACCCTCCCGGATAGAAAAGAGGATTCTAGGAACATACTGTGCGCGTTTCAAAATGTTGTGTTAGGATGAGAAGGAACAAGTGTGGCGTCTCGCCGAGGGCGCAGAAACCTGTAGGGTACTCGCACTTTGGGCACTGCAAATGAAACACACTAGATTCAGTAGGAAGAAAAATGCATCAACGGCGGCGGCTGCCATCCTAGGATTACCTGCGACCAAGGGACTTGGGTTTATCGGGGATGGATGAAGAATTCGTACCTGGTTCTCCATGAGAAAACCCTATGCAATCGCCGAGAGGGGGTTTTCTCTGAACAAGCAGACGAGGGAGAAGGGGATTCAGGCCCAGTGAAATATTGCCGCTTCGTCCGTCCAGCTTACTGCTAAAGCTGGAAAGGGGGGTTGTGATTTGACGGCTCATTGGGCATTACTGCGGCGCTACGACCGGGGTGTGTCTACCGTGAAGTTGTGCACTCTAATTTGTGCATATGGCACGTGGACCCCGTTGCCGGTTGCCCCACATATCAGCGAAAGGAAGTAGAAAGACAGGAGTAACTAGTTACACATAAATATATTTTTTGACAGAGAGATACTCCCTCTGTAAAGAAATATACAAATCTTTTATATCACAGGCTCACCTTGCCGAGAAATATACTCCCTCTGCAACGCACGGGCATTATGGGGGTTCAGCTTTTTTATGGGGGTTCAGCTGAGAATATAATACTCAGATAGGCTCACGGTTCTGGACTTTGGGCCGCAGGCCGACCCTGCATGTTTGGGGGCCCATGTGTTCTACCTCAGCGCTTTTCATATTGCAAGCGATCGGTACGGCGCTGGTTTTAGATGCTGTCGCAAGGCGAATACACAAAATTGAATAAAGCACGACAGCTGTTGGAATGAAATCGAACGACAGTTCCTAACCAGCAATCAGAGTTGCAATTCTATCAACGATATACCATGTGATAAATAATACTGTCGTACTACTTATACACACAGGACACTTGTTTCACCATGCCAGATTATTACATCAAAATCTCTCGGAGGATAGATCAGTTCGGCAGTTGCGTGCTGCTACTGAAGAATTTCAAAGTTGATTTGGACCAGCTCTCCTTGCCGAGAAAGTTCGATTTTGACATCATCCCCTACCGCAAGATATGATTTAGATTTGAACCTTGACCATCCTTTAGCATCAATCATCATGCGACCATCCTTTGTACTTACGGTATATTGAGCAGGTTCATTCACACCAAGGCTGCGCATGGTAAGAGAAACTTGGCCGCGGTCGCCCGGATTGTTGAACGACTCCCTCGTTGCTCTAGAAATTCTCTGTTTGCAAACAAGAAGACATACCCAAACAGTTAGATCAACACAGTGAATCATGTGAAACAACATGGAAAGAAAAAAGAACGAAGCACTTGGGCGGCCAATGCTTACCAAGAAGGTGGACATGTCGGTTTTTGTAAGGACTTTGGTATATGAAGTGCGAACTGCAGCCCAGTCTGTTGCCGGTGCAACTGCACGGGCCGGAGCAGATGCAAGTGCAAGTGTTGGTGCAGGTGCCGAAGCCGCTGCTGCTGCCGGAGATGGTGCTCCTTGTAGAACTGGTGCCGGTGTCGGAGCAGGTGCCGGTGTCGATGCCCGATCCTCCGGTAGATCAGACTGATCCGCTGACGCGGTCGGTGCCCAATCCTCAGCTGGATCAGACTGAGCTGCTGCCGCTGTCAGTGCTAGAGCAACTGCCGGTGCTCGATCTGTGCGAGACAGCGGCGATCGTGTCTGGTCTGCTATGATCAGCTTTCTAACTTGACTAGGATCCGTGACCGTGATCCAGTCTTTTTCTTCATTTCTTTTAAACGCGAGAAGGACTAATTGTGGCGTTTTTGTTAAACCAAACTGCAGTTCATCATAGGGATTCAGCTTGTACTCAGACAACAGACTGATCCAATTTTTTCCAGTAATATAAGTGATGGACGGTGCCTTCGTTACTGACACGACATAAGAAGTGAAACCTGCAAAAATAGCCATCGTAGAGCAAACCAAACGGTTTATTCTGTGATGAATGTCACATGGCAAAACCTGCATAGTAAAATTGCAGGAAAAGAAAGAAAACATGACATTAAATCAATAAGATTTAGACAGTAAATCAATAAGATTTACTTGATGTGACACGAGTGAATCCTTACCAGGAAATCACTATGTTGAAGTACTAAACAGAAGATTGATCGTCCAACTACGCGTGGCATGCAGGGGCCCCGCCTACTCCCACAAGCAGGACAGTCCAAAGGTCGTGACAAATCGTATGGACCGAACATCCATGGGGCTGGAAATCCTGGTGGGTGCGATAAACCCTGCAATGCATACAGATATTGGAGTGTAACCATAATTGATAGACCGTCCTCACAAAAAATATGATATGGATACTTCAAAATATACAGACTGAATTGAGTGGACAGACATTAACATAGACCGTTCTCAGGACTGACCACACACCAAAAGCGGCAGTACTAATAAACAATACAGGGTTCACAAACACAAATCAAGTACTGAACAATAGTACTTACTACAGACAAGCAAAGTTGCACTAACTAAACTCTGCAGACTATTTTTTGCCACCGACCTACGGGATGAACCCCGCATAACTGACTAGGCCATGGACTTCGTGTGAGATGTCTACATGCACCATCACCATCTTGTCAACCTTGGAGAACCTAACAGAGTGGTCTTTCCACTCATAAACATGATGATGAAGACAGGCCGCATCAGATTTGTTGGGAAGCTTTACAAGAACCACACCCTTCGTAATCGAAGGCACAGCCAGGAAATTGTTGTGGTCAAGTACAGCCTCGAGAACACGCCTGACAACAATGCTACAGGAAAACACTAGTTCAGGACACGTGGCGACAAGGACACAGCAGCTGGATAGTTCAGCAGTAGAACTCATCATCAGGTCTTCCAGTTCACACGGCATGACTTTGAGAACTTCATCTCCACCGCGGACCTGGTTCTAATTCAAACAGAAACCATATTTTATTACTACCTCCGTTCAGAAATATAAGATGATTTTCGATATTATACTCCATATATGACTACATATACGCACAGAAATGAGTGAACAAAGACACTAGAACATGTCTTCAAAGGCATGAGAGCAGAGGGATTACATGCAATATCCATAACACAAGTTACTGAGGCAAATATACCCTCTTAAAAGGTAGCATTGATGTTCATAAAGTACTCCCTCCGTCCCAAAATTCTTGTCTTAGATTTGTCTAGATACGGATGTATCAAGTCACATTTTAGTATTAGATACATCCGTATCTAGACAAATCTAAGACAAGAAATTTGGGACAGAGGGAGTAGTTGAAAGTAATCTATAAGAAATCAGTGTCAACCTCTCGCATGTTTTGGTCAAAAGAGGAATTTAGAACCGTCATTTGGCACACAAAAATCACATGCAAGATCACCCAGAAAGTTGTACTACTAGTACTAGTACTGCGTGTTAGATGAAAAAACACGATCAAGATCGAGAAAAAGATCGTCAAGAAGAGATATTACCTGGACTTGCTTAATGAGGGATCCCGGAGAGGGGGGCTTGGACAGGGCGATGGCTTTGAGCTTGTCTGCGGTAGTCTCGGCGGGGTGCTTGCGCTTCTTCGTACCATGAGCCTCGACGGTTTTGGCCGGAGCCATAGACATCACTTCGGCCGGTGCTCCAGCGTCCATCAAGAAACTGTCAAATAGAAATAAAAGAAAAGAAACCATAATCACAAACCCAAAAGAAGAAAAGAGAGGGAGTTATAGGATCAGTCTCGGGGTTGCAAGACCGGGCCTTGGCCAGAATCAACACCATTGATGCGCTCACCTTTCCTTCTTTGGGAGAGAAGAACAATGGCAGAAGCAGGTCGGGGTTTTCTTGAAGAAATGAGGAACAAGATGAGGCAGAAGCGAGGGTTGGGTAGAGAGGAAGCTGAGAGAGAAGAGTGAAATGATGGTTGCTTCGTCCGTCCAACTTACTGCTGGAAAGGAGGGGGTTTTGTGATTTGACGGCTCATTGGGCATTACTGCGGCGCTTCGATCGGGGTAGTCTACCGTCACTCTACTACGGAGTAATTTAGTGCATGGCTGGTGGACCCCGATGCTGGCTGTCCCACACGTCGGCGAAAGTGAGTAATTTAGTGCATGGCTGGAGGAGGATCCGCACGGTAGAGCGTGTCCACTGTTTTTCAGAAGAAAAAAATGATTACAGCAAGCGTTTCCACTCTTACGACGGAGGAGTGCGAAACACGGCAGCCACTTGAACATACACAGTGCTCCTACTACTAGGCATGTGCAGTGGTTCATACGTCAGTACTACACAATCTTGTTGCTAGTGTAGTAAGATATGACGATAACAAATGATGTTGTGCGCATGTCAACTACTCCTATATGTAACATAGTACCGCTTTTTCGACTGTCCGGTCGAGAATGAACGGTGAGATCAATGTTAACAGAACTAGGTCCACAGCGCACGGAGAGTACGGTGCTACAGTACTCCACGAAACATGAACCATATGAAGCACGAATAGTGTTAGGCAGGGTGTATGAAGGGTGCACGGGATGGGAGCAAAAGTTCCCTTCTCGACCCACTTTTGGGTGTTTGGCAGAGTGCATGAAGGGTGCATGAGTCCACACTAGTAGGTTGACAAAAATACACGAAGAGGAAACAACTATATTGAGATGAGAATGCAACCAAACACACCCACACGCTTTGTGCTACAGTGACTGATCTGCACCGTCTGAGTTTGATCCAACGGTCATGTTGCGCCGAGACATGGACATGCCCATGCAGAGGGCGCCTAAACACCACCGAAGTCCCTCTGCTTCTCGAGGCGCACGACGTTGGTGATGCAGGGTGCAACCGCCCGCAGAGCCCGCTCCCGGTCGACGGGAGCCAGCTCGTCAAAGACGGCGTCCAATGGCACGAATGGATTCCGGTGACGGAGCCCTGAAAGGATTCGCCCGGCAACGGCGACGGCAGCCCGCAACCCCTCCTTGTCCAGCTCAGCCCCCACCATCGCGCGGAGACGGCTCAGCTCCTCGGAGATATAGGTGAAGAAGGAGACCAGGTCAGGAAGCCGCAGCTCGTTGAAGTCGACCGGGTGGTCGAACGGGTTTAGCCCGACGGCCGGCATCGTCGCGCTGGCACGACGGTAGGCATCGCGCAGCCGCAACACGTGCGTGGCAACTTGGTTCACCAAGTGGCTGAGGCGATCCTGGACCTCGTCACGATCGGCCCGCTCGCGCTCCAGCCGGCTCCCCTGACGGCCTATCGTATCTCCCGCTTTCTGCAGCAACGCCGCCGACGCCTCGAGCATCTTTGTGGTGGACGCCTGCCGCTTTTGAAGCTCCGTGAACTCCCGCACATAACGGAGGAGCATGGCACTCCTCTCCTCCTTGAGCTCACGGAGCTCCACGTCCTTGGCCCTGAGCTCCGCATCCTTGGCATGGAGCTCCTGTGTCAGGAGCCTCACCTCGGACTCCGTGATCTGCTGCGCCGCCATGGCACCAGGTAGAAGCAATGGGGAGAGGAAGCAAAGGGGGCGAAACGGCTGAAAGGCAATGCAATCTACGGGAAGGCGGAGGGAGCGGGGAATCTTTTGGTTTTCACCACGATAAAACACTAGTCGACGACTTCTCACATTAGGGAGCAGTGGGTACAGGCGGAGTCATCGTGACTAATTGCTGTCGTGCCTGCTCCCGTCAATCAAAAAATTAAAAATCCTGCCGCGCCTGCTCTCGTCAATCAAAAAATTAAAAATCCTGCCGCACCCAAACACCAGAGCAACGCCGCGGTGGATATTTAAATTTACCTGCCGGCAAGTAGATAAAAAAGGGGTGAAAAAACAAATGTGGCGGCGGCCTAGCTAATCGGTCGAACTAGCCCAACTAGCTAGCCACCGTGCTTCACTGATGTACTCGGCGGGAAAGGTGGTCTTTCATGATTTAACGACTCATTTACTTGCTTCGGTGCTACGACCGAGGAGGACCCAGAAAACGCGCGGTAGGGCGTCCCACGTCAGGAAGAATATATGCGTGCACCACCCGGGAGGACCCCGAAACCGCGCGGTAGGGTGTGCCACGTCTCGGCACGGAGGAAAAATGTGCGTGTAAAAATATACTGTATCAGACGTAGTACCTATGGTTCGACCTCGGGACCCAGCCAGTCGGTTGAAAACACCCCACTAGCCACACAGCTTCATCATGCAAACGTGGCACGGAGGATAGATGTGGTTAGCTCCGTCTCGACCAGCCACAACGTCTCTTGTTCTAGGCGATTCTTCTATTTTCCAAGTTTTTTTAGTTGTAATAACACCACGGCAAGCTAGCGCCGCTCTTCGTGTGTGCCCGTGCAAAGGTTAGACGATGGAGAGAAGAGAGATTGAGATCGCAGACCTGGGACCCACCAGTAAGTGAGATAACGGTCATGCACGTGTTGACGAGGCACTCCCTCTACTCTACTCAACGCAAGTACTGTATA
This sequence comes from Triticum aestivum, assembly GCF_018294505.1. Lineage (NCBI taxonomy): Eukaryota > Viridiplantae > Streptophyta > Magnoliopsida > Poales > Poaceae > Triticum > Triticum aestivum. The sequence continues at coordinate 146,069,578 of NC_057794.1, read as the reverse complement.
AAATCAAGTTATGGGACAAAGCCAACAACCGTTCGTTTTTTCAGGCTATCGACTTACGCTTTGTAGTCCAGGTTGCCAGTTCGAATCTCGTCTTTCAGATTTGTTAGTTTTAGGTCCAAATTTGATTAATGACAAGTGGGACCCCCGTGTGTTGTTCCGATATTTCAGTGTAGGATGGTTTTTTTGAACAAACACTTTGCGCGGTTAGACAAGTAACGGCACGAGTTACACGTTTTTTGCAAGTTTACGAACAAAAATGACAGCGGCATAGAATATCACATCCACCCCGCAGCTTAGATACTATGGTGATACGAGTTTTTACACCGTTGGAAGTGAGATCCAATGGCTTGGGAGTAGTCTTTGTAATTATGCGCAATTTCCAAACTCTCCAAAGGTTTTTTTGCAAATAAAACATTCAGGCCTCGTGTGTGCCGCTGCATCTTCGATCCAACGGCTCCCCGGTGCTCATATTAGGTGCTCCCCGTAGCTTAATTACCCGCTACGGTGATTGGAGTAGTTGTGGGCCGAATGCTACGAAAATATAATCTAAACCGACCGGAATAAATGCCTACACAAATTAATCCAAGGTTGGAGTGCCCCTCGCAATGTAAATAGCTCCGGCTTTGCGAGGGATGGAGAGGTAGTAGCTTCAACGCGTGGAAGATACGGTGTGAGAAAGCGAGGTCAATCGAGAGACATATAGATAGAGAGACAAAGTGAGTGTGGTCCGACATTCATTGAACAAATATATATGCTCTGGAGAGATATTGTCCGATTGAGCTTTTTGGCAAGGGTGAGGGCTGTAAGATAGAGCTTGAGAGATGATCCAGTCACAGACGTGTAGATATATTTTGTGCGTGGGAGGAAGCAAGGTCAACCGATCACATAGGGTCGCCGTGCGATCGAAAGAGTGAGACGGGTTGGAGAGAGTGACCTAGATAGACGATGTGCGTGAGAGAGTATACAATGTGAATAGGTCGAATTGGGCTCAAACATGGTGATATATCGTTTTTGTCCGAGAAAGAGCGAGGTCAATCGAGACATACGGAGAGAGAGAGAGAGAGAGAGATTGAGTGAGCGTGGCCCACCATGAGGTCGAAAGAGTGGTGGCGGCTTGGATGGACTGACCTAGATAGACAATCTGCGTGAGAGAGTATAGAGTGTGTCGATCGAGGCCCGAACAGGGAGATATATCATTTGTGTGTGAAAGAAAACGAGGTTAAACGAGACTCAGATAAAGAGAGCGAGATTGAGCGAGTGTGGCCCGCCGTGCGGAAGAAAGAGTGAGACAGTCTCGAGGGAGTGACCTAGATATACAACGTGCGTGCGTGCGCATGCACGAGAGGTTGGGGGGCTAGATAGGCAATGCATGTATTTAGCGCGAGAGGGTGAGAGGGAGAGGGGGGAGAGAGAGAGAGCTCGGCATGGGGTGCAATGGCGGGTGTGTGAGGTAAATACATTTGGTAACAGAGTGGAAAAAGGGGTTGTGTAGTTGAGAGACTTAGAGATCGAAACATGGAGAGAAAGAATGAACGTGTGTTGGAAACCGATAGCTTCCTAAGGTGGTTAGGAGAGGAAGATTGACCGATACAGGAAGTATGTAGCGTTTGTGCGGGGGGGGGGGGGCTAAAAACAACATTTGAATGTACATAGTACGAGACTTAATATCGATGTTTCAATTCGGTGTACATTGTAAGATTTGAACCGAGGACCAGGCATACGGGTAATTATTTCGAATTCGTGCCATACTAAGTTTCGAAAAGTTGACATTGACTCAGTTTGTTGTGCTATTTTGTAGGTCATATGTTTGAATCCATCCAAAAGTTTTCTCACTACCATGGTGTTCATCATATACATATGAATTTGTATTAAAAAAGTAGCGTGGATACAGTGAAATGCGAAATCCACGTTAGAATTGGAGATCGCTACGTGACACACACTCTAATTCAAATAACTAACTACGTGACACACACTCTAATTCAAATAACTAATTATGTGACACACACTCTAATCCACGTTAGCGTGGGTACCGTTTCGATTTTTTTTCAAATAACTCCTCATTAATTAATTTATAGTACTCCCTCTGTTCACTTTTATAAGACCTTGAAGACATTTCAGACAATGTGCAAAACAGTTCATTTTAAGTTGTCTGAAACGACTTACAAAAGTGAACGGATGGAGTATCTCGTTTCGAATGACTAATTATTGCAAGGAAAACACAGGCATGGTAATGCATACAGATTAGTTTGCAAATGAAACAAGATTCGTTTGCATTCTCAAATGTAGGTGCACCAGGCAAACCAGGGTTGTGTCAGGGTGGACACTGCTTCGGTGCCTTAAAGGCAACTGCCTTTGGGTCATAGACATGTGCGCCAGCCACCTGTTGGGCCCAGATGTCATGGACACAAAGGCAGGTGCCTTAAGGCACCGAAGCATTGTCCTGTCGGGGTGGTCGTGTGTGTTGGACGGACGCGTAGCACCCAACCACCCACCCCCCCTCCCCCCCAAAAAGGACGACGACAATATAAGTTCACACTTCCATGTTTCGGATTGAAATATCCGGCGGCCCCAATTCCAGCCCTACAAAATCTCTCTTCTCCACTATCCCCTTCCGCGCCCAGATTGCTCAAATCCCTAATTCGCCGCCAACCCTCAAATCGCCCCTCGTCTCATCTCTTTCCCCACCATTCCCCACCTCTGTGCCGGACGACAACGAGGAAGATGACGGTCGTGCTTCACCACCGCACCGGAGCTACCTCATCTACGCCCTCGTCCACCGCACCAGGTGGTCCACCGACAACGTCGGCCGCTACAACCGACGTGCCTCACAAACACCGAGTTCCACCGCATCAGGTGCGCTTCACTGACGCCATCTCCCAGCTCACCGGGGCTACTTCACCGAGCACATCGTCGCACCTCCGCCCCCTGAGGCCGTTGGGGCTTCACCAACGGTCTCGTCCACCGCATCGTAGCGCTCCGCTGCCACTCAAGATTTGCATCCATGTGTGGCCAGCCAACGCCAGCGCATCACCCTCAACGGCTCTGAAGTGACCCGCACTCTAGCTAGGCGAGCATGCCCAAACGCCGGCCCAAACTAGGTATCCACACATCACTCCCTTGTGCACTGTTCTGACGATGTTTGGATATCCTTTCACTGCTCTCTTAGCTTACACACCTATGCAACTCTGACCTTAACTCTTATTTCTTCTGGAGATATCATCTGAAACAAGCAAATCCATATTTTAGCGAAGCATGACGGCGCTACAGGATCTGGTACACATCCTGCACACCCGTATAACCTTGTAAGTATCTGTCCTCTGGTACAACATCAAGGTCGATTCCTCTTATTTGATCAACCATTCGTCGTGTCAAAAATGCAGAGGGGGGTGCAAGGAGCACAAGGCCTACACATCCAAGCAAGTGGTAACATGGACTTGTACATGGAACATCCCAAGCGCAAGCAGAGCTGCAATGAGCCTATACAACGAGCTAGCGTAAGTCCCTGCATTTCATTTAATTCGTACTGGCATTCGTGTATGATATGTGTGAAGTGGCTAATCCACGAATTCAAGTTACCAGGGGCGAACATTTAACTTAAAAAATATGAAGGCACTTGCACTCCGGAAATCAACATAACTTGAGAAATGTGAAGCTACATGCACTTTGAAAACCAGCTAATGATCCAAAGTAGTTCAGATTATAAATACTAAATGATGCAAGCACCAAAAAACACAAAATGCAACATGGTGTACAAGGACTACAAACATGGTCTGTACCTGCTTGAATTATTCGTTCTCTGGCTGAAAATATCAAAGTGTAATTGCACGTATAACCAGTGCGCAAACTACATATCAATATATCTATCCTGCACAAGTATGCCAATAGTTTCAAACAACAGATTAGAAAAGTATTTATGCTATGTTGTCATGATACGGGGACTTTCTGGTAGATGGCCTTGACATTTCCTCAAGCTTTGAAAATGCAATATAATTTGCTTGTCATCAATGCCTGCAAATCTCTGTCTCTCTCAACATAGTAGATCATCATTAGACACTAAATCCTTCAATGAGCTTGCAAAATGCTTGCATTAGATCCCTCATTAGACACTATATGTTCATCACCAGGTGCATGTAAAATGTTTGCATCAAATCCTTCATTAGCAGTCTGTTCATTAGACACTTTGGGCTCAAGAACAACATGAGCTTGTATGTTTGCACCGGAAACTTGATTAGATACATCAGATTCAGTCAATTCAGTATTGATTGGGGGAGTTATAAAATAAGTAGAAATTGGTTTCATTTTCTCATAGATTCCCTACATACAAGCAGTTTTACAACACCGTCAGGTTTAACTATTGGCCAGAAATTGAAGAGTTGAATTAGATATAATCAGGTATATGATGTACCTGCTCGTTGCGCATGCTACTCTTACAAGGTGCGACTGTCCGTTTGCGCAAGCTCGCAGCCTTGCCCATGCTACTGCTGCTGCCTCCCACGTAGGCTACACCCAGGGTTGGATCTTCATCTTCTTGTCCTTCCGTTCGCTTGAAGCCCGGCGACCGCCCTCCAACGAGGGCGCGAGGAAGTGATGTGTCGGTCTGTCCAGCGGCGGCTAGGTTAGGAGCGAACGAGACTAGAGGCTGGAGCGAATGAATTGGGATTTTTCCTGGTGTCGATCGATATGGGAGGCGCTCGTTTGGGCCGCGAGCCTGCTATAGGGCCTGCCTTGCACTTATGTTATTGGCCCATCCAAATTGAAACATTTTTCTTCATTTTTTACATTGCCTGCTCGTGCGTTGGGACGAACAAAACTAGCATGGGCCAACCTGGACGACTCAAACTAGGTGCACACTTTCTAGCCACCTGAGGCGGCCGCCCATACCAGCCCCTATGGTGGCGTCGCCCCTTTTTGCGTGTATGATCGGATAGTGAAAAATATTACAGTGGTGCTTTTGATTTACCCACGGAGTGGTTGAATTGCTTGTTTCTATGAACTGAGTTCGCCAATAATCTGAAGGATGCCAGTCTTTTCTTCCTGTTGTAGATTGCTTAGATCTCGATATGCCAAAAGTAATCGCATGAAATATACAGTAAAAGCCAGTGTGATGTGTTTGGCTACAACTAGTCTGACTACACGTCCTCATATAACATATCAAGGACGCACCATCTTACCAGATTAACCATTCGACTTACCCATGCAGTGTGGGAAGAAAGAAGTATTGGGACTGCGTATCCAAGCAATTGATGCCATGGACTCCTTCGTACAACCTTGTAAGCGAAAAAGAAGTTGCAGTGTGCCTGTACAAAGAACTAGCGTAAGTTCAGTTACCTGCTTCTCGAAATTTCAGTTAGCCACTTATTGCAAAATTGTTCAATTACGTTGCTTGGCTTAATTTAGTTTGCTACTGATTACGTAATGGCACAACCTGTTAATCATATTGTAGACTGCGCCTATCTATGTGTTTGATACTTATTGTTAAGAATTACCTGTTTGCCTTAACTTAAATATCTACTTGTTTGTTTAACTGCTTTGCTGCTGCAACATCGGGTTACAATGATGTTAATAACTACTTTTCAGCATCCAATTGAAACTCTTTAATTCCTTGTTTGTTTAACTGGTTTGCTACTATAACTCCCAGTTGAGATGTTTTGCTAACTTCAACTTTTCTGAATCCAATCGGAACTTTAATGGCAAAACAGGTTAGCCCAAGATCAAAGAGCAAGGTCCCCATGGATGTTGCGTCATCCCACAACAGTGGCACCGGCCCAATCGTGCATTATGAATTGCCAACTATTGATGCTCTAGAGGCTAAACTAGTGGTAGAAAGAGATTATGCTTCTGCACTTAGAGATAAAGTTGACATGTTGAGGAAGCAAACAGCACAATCACAAGCAGTACTCAAGACAACCATTAAATATTTGGTGGATTTCAAAACGAAGCAAACTGAGACTGACCGGATTGTTAAGGTCCTGAAGGAAAAATGGAAATTAAATTCCTACTTGGTAAATCATAGGTGAAATGTTCTTTCCATAGTTGAATAACCTTTGTGTTGTCTATTCATGTAATCAATCAAACCATTTGTTTTAGAGATCATGTAATAATTGTTTTTTTGTTTGTAATTTTATTTGAGCACAAGTCTGTATTAATTGATAAGACTCGGAGACATTTCATTTGGATTGCTGTGCCAGACCTACAAATATGCCAATCAGGCTGAATGTGCATTCAACAATAGTAGTATAGATGGACCATAAGTGGCACGCATCGGAAAGGGACAAGATGCTGGCTAAAAAAGGATGTTGTTGTAGCCAAAAAAAAGTACAGCGGCCGGGCTTATGTATGTTAGTTGATATTATTGATCCATATACTCTATAAGTGTTTATATGTCTGTTAGTTCCGTACATTCTTGGTTGATTGACTCGGTATTTGAATCTTGATACATCGCTTGTGTACATATCTAAATGGGAGTACACATTATGCTGCGTGTGACATTTGAGTTGGACATGAAGTGTTCCAAATATTCGAATTCACCTTAAACTGGATTCTAGTGTCTAAATTTTAGTATCGGCATTTGAAAACCATATTCATATATGACAGTGGAATACATCTTTGTCGTCCTTTTGAAGATATATAAAAACACATAGAATGATTTATAAAGAATCATATAGGAATACAAAATGGATTCGAATTTAGTTGCTAGGGTAAATGTGGATGCTTATTGTCCCAAAATTCGAAAGAAATAGCAAAATGTCCACTCCCACATCGGCTGCCCGAAGCCAAGTGTTTGGGAGATGGAAATTACTGTCTACCCATTACACGGACAATCCATCAGCCCGATTTCCACTGCTCTAAATAGGGGTAGGTTGGTAACTTCAATTAGATGTGACACGACCGCCTCTGAGCCCATTCCGACACGGTGGGCGTCAAACATGGGCGGCAAAACTCATTTGATTCAAGCTCGTCCAAAAGACCTCTGTTTCTCCCTCCATTCCCCATTCATACACGGTGGGCGGCAAAACACCCTCTCCTTGTCCGAAATAGATGTAGGCTAATATTTTAAATAGGGGCAGATGTGTAACTTCCATCAACGTGACACAACCGCCCTACCTGTCAGCCCCGTTCATACACCATGGGCGCCAACCATGGGCGGAAAAACACCCTCTCCTCGCCCGAAATCGATGTAGGCTAATATTTTAAATAGGGGCAGATGTGTAACTTCCATCAGACGTGACACAACCACCCTACCTGTCAGCCCCGTTCATACACCATGGGCGCCAACCGTGGGCGGCAAAACACCCTCTCCTCGCCCGAAATAGTTACCTGCAAATATTTGGGAGATGCGAGATTACCGTCCTATCCCCAATCGACGTGACGTCCAAATTTGAAACGGTGGATAAGTTCGTAACTTTCCCATATTTCAGACAGGCGCGTCCTAAAAACATGGTTCCCCATACCTCTCCCTCCATTTTCCCATTCATACACCGTCCGCGCAAGAACACCCCATTCTCACACCAGCCTCCGTCCGCCACCCCATCTATCGCCGCCGTCCTCCACCACATCCATCGTCACCGTCCTCCACCATGCCGGAGCACCTACCAAGACCGCATCGTCCACTGCTAGAGATGGACATTTCTCATCCACGGCGACAGACCAATAGCCTTGCATCGCGTCCTCTCACTTCATCGGCGCCGTCGTCCTCTTTGTCGTGGCCGCTCACACGACCTTCTCTTCCACCGCAACGGGACTTATCCCCCGATGCACCCGTCTACCATCCCAGATCTGCTTCAACGCCACCGACAGCCATCGCACCCCCGATGCCTACACGGCGCCGCAAGAGACGTGGTACTTCATAGCTCCTCAACTTTTTGATCTCAACCAGAAAATAGATCTTAACTTGGTTACTCTACTTTCTTTTCAGCTCTTAGAATTTAGTTCTTAGTTTGAAGCAAACAATGGATGCTAAATATCATTTCTCTGGTTTGCAGCTTCAAATCTGCCATGGCGCCATAATACGGTTTAATTGATCATGCTTAGGGTTTAATTGATCATGTTGGTTCCGTGGTGGTTTCTTTAATAAAAATCAGAGGGGAAACCCTCTTTTGCTAAAAAATATATGCTTAGAGCTTCCCCCTTTTATGATCACTATACGATCAGAATACATGCTTCATGTCATAATAACACTACTCCACCCATCAAGCTAAACAAGCTTAGTTGTTCAAATAAGAATCTGATGTTACTAAAACAAACTTGTTTAATTAGTCAGCTAAATGTTCCTAAATTAGTTTCGAAAATGCATGTTCGCTGCTCGGGTGTGTATCTCTGTGTGTGGTCTGGTCAGCACGGTTGGGGAGGTGAACTTTGCATATGCAGGGGTTTATAGGGAGACACTCTCCGAGTTGAAACCGCAATGCATTCCATAGATAATCTGACTACTTTTTATGTTTTCATGAATCTCAGATTCTGAACAGCATCATAATGATTATGAGCTTGCGGACATGAAAAGAATAAAGCAGAACAATGCCATGGCTGTCAAACTTGGCATTGAGGGACTGAAATAAAGTTTGGATGCAATGCAATGCAAACACTCTCCACCTACAGATTCATGCTCAGAATATGATCCTAACAGTGATTCTGAGCTAGAGGGAGACCTAAGTCAATGTAGCTCCCTAGTGGAGGAGTCAGAGGAAGATGCCCTATCTTATTCACCCATCAAGGTACTTGCTCTAACTTTCCAAGGTTACATTGCTCGCACATATCTTGCAACTGATGCTTTGCATTGCTTCTACTTTGTTGAACTGCCATTAGCTTAGTTTACACATCGTGTATGTGAATACGCCCTGCCTATCCATTTTCAGTACATATTCCATCTGTCATCATACCATATTTATCCATTCAAATGATGTTCTTGTGTATCAGACGTTCAAAAGGAAGAGGGGGATTGCTGATCGTGGAGGAGCACAAGCAAAGTATTTGGAAAAGGAAGTGGCACCTGATAAATCAAATAGCCCATTAGGTGTAGTTGCAATATCACCTGACCCACAAAATACCCCAACTCTAGCAGACTCTAGCCCTACTACACTGGTCATTTCTGATGCCCCAACTCAGCAGACCCCAACTGCAGCAAACAGTATGATTATGCCAGTTGACATGAAAGTGCGTTATATCGACTAGAGGGGGTGAATAGGCGATTTTTATGAAATTCTTCACTGAGGAATTTGCTGGTGAGGAAATTCCTTAGCGAAGAACTACCAGCAGTGGAATGAGTACTCAAAAGTAAACATAACAAAATACAAGCATAGTCATCATGATGAAATGAAGACAGGCACAGAGTACAGAAGCGTAAACACAGGATAACATAGGATGAAGACAAACAGACTGAAGAAATTGAACTGAGGAAATTGAGAGAGTCTTCAGTCAAAGTCTTCAAACACAGATATGAACAAGCACACAACACAGTTATGAGGAAATGAAAGAGTTGAGGAAATAGAACCAGTAAGCTTGGTGAAGACAATGATTTGGTAGACCAGTTCCAACTGCTGTCTTAGTTGTACGTCTGGTTGGAGCGGCTGAGTATTTAAACTCGAGGACACACAGTCCTGGACACCCAGTCCTGAACACGCAGCTTAGGACACCCAGTCCTCACCGTATTCTCCTCGAACTAAGGTCACACAGATCTCGTCCAATCACTCGTGGTAACTCTTCAGGCGACTTTCAAACCTTCACAAACTCGGTCACTCAACAATCCACAATTCCTCTTGGATGCTCTAGACCATGACGCCTAACCGTCTGGAAGAAGCACAGTCTTCAAAGGTAACAAGCGTCGGATCCACGCAGGATCAATCTCTTCAGTGATGCTCAATCACTTGGGGTTTGTAGGTGTTTGGGTTTTGGGTTTTTGGTTTTTCCTCACTTGATGATTTGCGCTCAAAGTCCTCGGAGGATGGGTTGCTCTCAAATGACAAGTGTCAGTTTCTCTCAGAGCAGCCAACCAGCTAGTGGTTGTAGGGGGTGGCTATTTATAGCCTAGGGAGCAGCCCTACATGATAAGACATAAATGCCCTTCAATGATATGACCGTTAGGTGGATAGATATTTTGGGACAGCTGGCGCATAGCACAGCAACGGTCGAAATTTTGAGTAGCAAAATCCTCAGGGCTATCATGTTCCTCACTATGTAGGAAATCCGCACTGGCAAATTCCTAACTCCTCAGTCGGAACAAATTCCTCAGAGACCAGAAGAACTTCGTCTCTGTCACTGAAGAATATGACTGGACTGTATGAGATTTCCAATGGCTTCACTTGAAGGGATTGGTAGGTGTAGGATTTTGAGTTGAGCATCACATGGAAATTTTTCCTTAGTATTTCCTCGACCCCCATTAACAGTACGGTGTTTCCTATGACTCAAGAAAGAGAAAATGAAACTACGAAAACAAAATTCTTCACGCTTCATGTTCCTCGAATGAATACCAAGTCTTCATGGTCGCACCATTTTCTTCACTTTCAAAGTCTTCAGAAAGTCTTCAGAATAACAAAGTCTTCAGACGAAGAACTTCATTTTTAGGGGTCGACTTTCTCTGTAAATATCAAACTCCTCATAGACTTATAGAGTTGTGTACACTCATAAACACATTAGTCCCTTAACATATAAGTCTTCAATACACCAAAATCACTAAGGGGCACTAGATGCACTTACATGACATAGCACCGGCTGTACGGCGCAAAACCCCCATTCCAGCAAAGAGTACACCAAATCCAGTTGCCAAATCCCTTTTCGAACCAGAGAGAGCCCCAATTGCAGCAAATAGGACCCCTGTTCCATTTCTTCCCAGTTTAGAAGACGAAGCTTATGTTGTTGTCAGGAACTTTGTGCACATCTTTCCTTCATGGAAAGATTATACCGCAGACACAGAACAATTTCCAGTATTCCTCCGCAACTTACGCGTAAGTAATGTACTAATGTTATTCATGGTCATTACTGCATATGTTTCTGCTAACAGAAGACACAAGATTTCATTCTTTTAAATAGGTGAGGCGCAAACTGGATTGTGATGACGAGCAAGGGTTGGTTGCGCTTTTCAAGCACTCGTTGATGAAGTATCGTTCCTACCTAAGGCAAGCGCACTTCGATGGAAAGCCTCTGAACAAAATTTCTGTAAAGTCTCCGGTGCTACATTTATCCGACGGTGACTGGAATAATCTTGTTACACATTGGTCTCGGCTGCAGCGTAAGGTACTGTCTATGATATCACATCACAATTTGAACTACATTTCTGCATTTGCCTTAATGTCCCACTTGTACGAAAACTGTTAGCAGAAGAACATTCGTTCTCAAGGGACCACAGAATCTCGCAACTATACTACACGCTGCATTTCTCTTGTGAGTACCTCTTGCCCTGTATGACCATACTTACTTTCATAGTTGTTTGATTATGTAGCATCACTGCACATGTTAGCCTCGTAATCGTCCATTTGGTGGACATTATAAGATCCATATGGACTCTTACATAAATTTAGAATCAACCCAATGCTTTTGAAGAGTTTTAGCTCTGCAATCCTCTTGTAAGGACTAAACGTGGCCTATCACTGTACTTACATTAACAGCTACTCCCTCCGTCCCATAATATAAGAACAATTTGTACAGTACACCAGTGTTCAAAACACTCTTGTATTATGGGAAGAGGGATTGGTTCATTTTGTAGCATTCTGCATCTTATCTCCCTCGCCCACCATTTACTAAAAAAGATCAGATCTATATTTAATCTTACCAACAAGTAGAATACACAGACAATGCCAGTGCAGAAGTGTAGCCCATTGCTCTTGTCAGTACATTTTGTCCTGTAACGCTTGTACTTCCAGGGATTGGTAGTTGATTATGAAGCATCAATCGGCATCTTATCTTCATTATCCTCTATCCATTCTAGTATTATCATATCTATAATTACTCTCTACAAAATGTAGAGTACAGGCAATGCTTATGAAGAAGATTATGTGCTGAAATTCTTGAGTTATCCTTCCCTTGCCATGGAGAAGGGCATTATAAAGCCGGTGTTAACTGTTAATGTAAGTCAGTCCTTCTAAAGCCTTTATCCTCAACTGCTGTTTAATTTGCTCATACTCCCTATCGTTTACTGTTGTTTAGTTCGCTATTTCTACCAAAATGCATGTTCGTAAGAACCGTAAGTTCTAAGTTTTACTTGTAAAACCAAATTCCTTATTCATACCATGCACATTACTTAATACTCCCTATATGTATGCTTGTTTTTGTGGATCTATAATCCAGTGTGTGGTGAAGCAGCCCACGTTTGCACCTTGTCATTTCCTGTTTTATCTTACTGATGTGGCTGATGATATGAACAACATGCCATGCACATTATCCAAAATAGATACAATGATTTTCTTTGCCCTTCATCTATGTTTGTTATGTTGACATGGTGATCCAGTAGTGTGGTGAAGCTCCCCGCATTATGAACAATGCCAAATTATGCTATTGATATTTTGAACATACTCTTTAATTTCTAATTTGAAATTGGATAGAATTGACAGAACAGTTATCATATTTGTTTATACACGTGCAAAACCTGTCATCTCTCTGCTTTGTTTCAGGGTGATATGCCTGATGGCATGCACAAGTCTGCTGAAGGCTGTGAGACAAACCCAACATATATTGCAGCAAAGAAGGCAAAACATCTTGAAGATAGCGAGACAACCCCAAAGTCTTGTCTTGATGCAGTGTTCAAGTTACTTGAGACTAACAGTCAGACAAGCTCACAGAATTCGTTGTCTGAATCAGTTCGACTTCTTTAGTCCCAAGTTCTAGCAGAAAGGCATTCTGCAACTCAACTTCGACTTGAAGTCCTATCTCTAAGAAAGATTGCGGAGAACACCAATGAGAACCTCATCTCTAAACAGCTACACCTGGAAGCTATGACCGACATGCTAGGCCAGTCTCACAGCCTTGCTCAGTAGCTTGTGCAGCAGTTCCCCCGCAAGGCTAACCTTTCTTGAACTGTCTTGGAAGTGGTCTCGGTTCAGTATTATTTTGTTACGCTGCAATGGTGCCCAGCTTTTGTAATCTGCTTCTTCGTTGCGCTTTATGATCACTGGTGGCGAACTTTGATGCCTAGTGGATGTAATATACCTTAAATCCTTTATTGTGTAGTGTAGGTTTATTCTTAGTTACTATGCCGTAATTTCTTTATTGTATAGAGTAGGTTTGTTCTTAATTCCTACTAGTTACGCAGCAGCCTGAAATGAACCCCGGCCCATGATTGTGCGATCAAATCACGGGCTTTTAACAGGCCAAAATTTGTTGGGTCCTTGTTTGGCCCAATCTGATATCGGCTGCGAGCAGGCTGGATGCAAACCGGGCCGTAGTTAGGCCCAACTATATGACGGGCTTTTAACAGGCCAAAATTAATATAGGGCCGAAATGTTAAACGGGCCCTTAACAGGCCAAAACTAATATCAGGCCGAATTACTAAGTGGGCCTTTAGCAAGTGGGCCCAAAAGCATAGTGTCCAGTTGATGGGCCGAATCTGATATGGGCCATAATTGAGCCCGAAGCCTATTAAAGGGTCGGACCTGATCTGGGCCGTAATTTGGCCCAGAACGTGGTAGGCTTTTAACGGGCCGGATCTCATATGGGCCACTACTAGGCCCGGAGCGTGGCAAGCCATTAATGGACCAGATCAAATATGGGCCGACATTTGGCCCAAAACATGGCAACCAGTTAATGGGATGGCCTACTAGGGTCCTCAAAATCTTGTGGGCCTACAGCTAGGCCGACCCATTAATGTCGGCGAAATCTCATGGGCCTTTAGCCGGGCCGGCCCATTATTACCCGCAAGAATCTTGTGGGCCTTTACCTGGGTCGTCCCATTATGGCACACAAAAATCTTGTGGGCCTTTACCTGGGTCGGCCCATTATGGCCCGCAAAATCTTGTGCGCCTTTAGCTGGGCCAGCCCATTATGGTCCGCAAAATCTCATGGGCCTTTAGCTGGGCCGGCCCATTATGGTCCGCAAAATCTTGTGGGACTTTAGTTGGGCCGACCCATTTAAACTTGTTGGGCCGTGCCATGTGTCGACGTATCATAGGCGCCTTCTGTCCAGTGAGTGGATGACATATGTCCCGACGATGAGCCGACACGTGTTTCCTCTAGCCAATGATGATTTTACACGTGGAAAATCCCCATTGGTCAGGGCTGTTAACGGGTTATCGGATCCAAAACCCGACCCGATAGCTTAACGGCGTTCCGTTATGGTGGATGCCACATGTCGGTCACCCTTGACGAAAGCACTTCTGTGACGCGCGATTTATCGTCATGGAAGTGGACACTTCCATGATGATAATTTTGGTAATGTCATGGAACACCTCTACGATAGCACAGGTATGACTATCTTGATTTTGTCATAAATTTGTCATGGATGTACATGCATGACAAAAAAAGAGACCTACTGTGACAAAAAAGAGACCTATCTTGATTTTTTTGTAGTGTAGGATAACCACCGCTTGCATGCATGTGGCCCAAAGAGCTGTTGTCTGATGTTTGAATGGCCAATGCACAACTTTGATGTGGCACGTGCCTAGGAAGCCAAAAAGTTCCGACACTAAGCGAGATGTTTTTCATGGACGCGTACGTAGTATATATGCTAGTCCCCTCCCACCTCTACAACGCGTACTATATACTCCCACCATAACACAAACAAAATAGATTCTACCTTGTTGGTCAAATTAACCTCTCTGCCGGCTGTTGGTCGAAGTGATGGACGATGGCCTCGCGGGCCCATAGAAAGCGTCACACGTGAGTGAGTGTCGTGTAGGACAACGGCCAACTGCATGTGGCCAAAACATGTATGTATGAAAGGGTTTTGTAATGTTTTAAATAAAGAATTCACGACTATGATGTGGCACCTGCCTCACAAAACGGCCAACCCACACGGTGGCTAACGACTCGTAGTGTACTGCCCCCCCCCCCACCCTAGACACGCGCGCACGCACACACACACAGAGCGCACATCCACCGCCATTATGATGCATGTTAAATTTTCCCACGGTGAACATATGTTACCAAAGGAGGGATGTTTTAATTTTGAAAAAAAACAGAGATCATTAATACTTTTTAGTACATTGATTGATTTTCTAGGGGTATAATGTGCAAAAATCAAATTTGAGCTACATGCACACGTGACAGTGCACCTAAATGGATTGGAAAAACACATGTGTCTCACTGGGTGCAAGTTTACTCCCCGTGCAAGAAATTTCAAACATTGAGAATCTTCATTTTAAAATCTAGTACATCCAAAACTTATTTGAAATTCATGAAATTTATCGTGTTGTCATATGGACACCAATACGCAGTGGCATTGTACATTTTTGTCAAATTTGAGACAAAGTTTGATGTAATCTTTATCTTCTTCCAAACGGGAGATTATTAATAATTGGGAACCAATATCGCAAATGGATTATTTATTCGAACCGTGGGTGTTTGACCAACAATGGATACATGCCATGCTTCCGTTAAGCAATAAAGCAGCAGAATTAATCATCAAAATAGAAAAACAATATACGTCCCACCATGCGACCCATGTGTCACGCGAGCAGGCGTGAATTGAAGGGACACATTTGAGCAGTCTGCCGCGCAGGCAGACCAGGAGGTGTGTGTGCAGGTGTGTGAATTGATGGGAGGCATGCTCGTGGCGTTGTGTCATCAGGAGGCTGATACATCTCCAACGTATCTATAATTTTTTATTGTTCCATGTTGTTATATTACCATTCTTGGATGTTTTACAATCATTTTATAGCAACTTTATATCATTTTTTGTGACTAACCTATTGACATAGTGCCCAATGCCAATTGTTTTTTGCTTCGCGTTTTTACTTGTTTTTTACTAGTGAAATCTACGGCCCTCGGGTCTATTCTTTATCATATTTACTTTGTGATGTATTATTTTCCTTTTGAGATATATTTTTATTTGCATTTATTTTCAGATCTATTATTCCAAAACCCCAAAAATACATTGCTACACTTTTTATTTGCATCTTTTATTTCACATTTATTTGAGATCTATTTATCCAATCTATCACAAACAGTATCCCGTTAACTTGACAATTTCTGGCGCCATTACCCGAAAAGGGATTGACAACCCCTTATAAGCGTCGGGTTGCAAGTATTTGTTCTTTGTGTGCAGGTACCATTTACATAGTGTTGCTTGATTCTCCTACTGGATTGATATCTTGGTTTCATAACTGAGGGAAATACCTACCGTAGCTGTGCTGCATCATCCCTTCCTCTTTAGGGAAATAACGACGTAGTTCAAGCGACATCCAAAAGAATTCCTGGCGTCGTTGCCGGGGAGACATCTATCAGGTTCCTACTCACAAATCTCATCTCCTTGCAATTTACATTATTTGCCATTTGCCCTCGTTTTCATCTCCCCCACTTCACAAAAATTTGTCGTTTTATTCACCCTCTTTTCCGTTTGTTGTTTTCTCGTCAGATCTGTTTGTGTGCAATCTTGCTTGCGTAGTCACGATCTCCCAAGAAAATATCAAGTTGTGTGATTTTTGAAATACCAATAATAATGATTTTCTTAGCACTCTGATTGCTCCTCCCGCCACGGAATCTTGTGATATTAATGCCGCTTTGTTGAATCTTGTTATGAAAGAGCAATTTTCCGGTACTCCTAATGAGGATGTTGCATCCCATCTAAACACATTCATGGAATTATGCGATCTGCAAAAGAAAAATATGTGGACAATGATATTGGGAAGTTGAAATTATTTCCTTTCTCTTTGCAAGATCGTGCAAAATTTTCGTTTTCTTCTTTGCCTCGCAATAGTATCGATTCTTGGGATAAGTGCAAAGACACTTTTATTACTAAGTATTTTCCGCCCTTTAAAATTATTTCCCTTAGGACACAAATCATTAATTTTAAGCAAGTTGAGTATGAACATGTTCCGTGATCTTGGGAAAGAATGAAATTGATGCTAAGAAATTGTCCTACTCATGGTTTAAATATTTGGATGATCATATAAAAAATTTATGCGGGATTGAATTTTGTTTCTAGAAATCTTTTAGGTTCCTCCGCGAGTGGTACTTTTATGGAAATTAATTTGGGTGAAGCTACTGAATTTCTTGATAATATTATGGCTAATTATTCACAATGGCATACCAAAAGAGCACCTACTAGTAAGAAGGTTGATTTGATTGAAGAAATTAATACGTTGAGTGAAATAGTTGATGCTCTTATAAAATTGGTTGCTAATAAAAGTGCTCCTATTGATCTTAATGATGTGCGTTTGTCTACTTTGATTGAGCAAAATAGTGATCCCGTAGATGTGAATTTTGTCTCGCGGAACAATTATAATAACAATGCTTATAGAGGTAATTTTAACCCTAGGCCTTTGCCAGGAAATTCCTCTAATAATTATGGCAATTCCTATGGTTATTCTTCTTACAATAATAATAGGGACACCTCTGATCTTGAGAATAATATTAAAGAATTTATCAATGCTCTAAAGGTTTTCAACACTTTGATAGAAGAAAAATTGAGTAAGATTGATGATATGTCTAGAAGCATTGATAGAATTTCTCATGACGTAGAAAAACTCAAGTTGAAAATTCTTGTACCCAAGGTTGATGAATCAATTAAAGCTTTATATGTTTCTATGGATGAAAGTGAGAAAAGAGTTGCTATGCTTAGAGCTGAAAGAGAATTTTTAGGAAGAGCGTTCTCTAGTGTTTGTTTTCATAAAAATGATGAAGATATTAAAATGATTGGTGTTTCTTCTATTGATTCCTTTTTAGTAAAATTAAAATCGATGCTAAAGGGACTGAAGAAGAGTCAACTTTAGCTAGAATGCATCCCGATAATTCGGAGGGTGAAAATCTTGTTGAGAAAATTGATAAAAGTGGGTTTGGAGAGGTCAAAACTTTAACTAGTGATGTGCTCACTCTTTTGGATTACAAAGACTTTAATTACGATAATTGTTCTTTGATTGATTGTATTTCTTTGTTGCAATCCATGATAAATTCACCCCATTCTTATGAACAAAATAAAGCTTTTACTAAACATATCATAGATGCCATGATGAAAGCTTTGGAAGAAAAGTTGGAATTAGAGATTTCAATTCCTAGATAATTACATAATGAATGGAAACCTACTGCCAAAGTCAATATTAAAAATTATGAGTGTTTTGCTTTATGTGATTTGGGTGCTATTGTTTCCACAATTCTGAAATCTTTTTGTGATGTACTTGGTCTTACCGATATTGAAGAATGTTCTCTTAATTTTCACTTGGCGGATTCTACTATTAAAAGCCTATGGGAAGAATTAATGATGTTCTTATTCTTGCAAATAGAAATTATGTGCCCATAGATTTTATTGTTCTTGATATTGATCGCAATCCGTCTTGTCATATCATACTTGATAGACCATTTTTACGTACTATAGGTGTCATGATTGATATGAAAGAAGGGAATATTAAATTTCAATTTCCACTAAGAAAGGGTATAGAACACTTCCCTAGAACAAGAATTGGTCCACCATATGAATCAATCATGAGGGCATCCTATGGATCAAGAACCAAACATGACAATACTTGAATCTTTGCATTATGCCTAGCTAGGGGCATAAAACGATAGGGGTTGTTGGGAGGCAACCCAATGAATAAATTTTTATTATTGCCTTTTTTCTGTTCTTGAGTGTTTGCACAATTGTGCTACTGTTATGATTGTGTTGTTATGTTTTTGTTTGTGCCAAGTAAAGCCTTTGGGATCATGTTGGGTGATAGTTGATTTGATCTTGTTGAAAAAAAAATTATGTCCAGTAAAATAATTTTGATAAATCACAGAAGCGTGATAAAATTCTGAATTGTTTACGCAAGATTCATATAAAAATTTACTACGTTGTCCTAATTTGTCAGAATTTTTGGAGTTACATAAGTATACGAAGTTTTCAAACTACTACAGACTATTCTGTTTTTGATTGATTTTGTTTTCTTTGTGTTGTGTGCTTATTTTGATGAATATATGGTATGTATCAGGGGGTATGAGCCTTGATAAAGTTGGAATTCAGTATATATAATGCAAAAAATAAAATATGAATGGGTTTGCAACAGTACTTAGAGTGGTGATTTGCTTTGTTATACTGATGGATCTCACGAAGGTTTTGTTAAGTTTTGTGTGATTGAAGTAATCAAGTTTTGGGTGAGATCACGATGGATGAAGGAATAAGGATTAAAAAGAGCCTAAGCTTGGGGATGCCCCATGGCACCCCAAATTATTATTCAAGGAGAACCAAGCAACTAAGCTTGGGAATGTCTCAGAAGGCATCCCCTCTTTCTTCTAACGACCATCAGTATTTTACTTGGAGCTATATTTTTATTCGTCACATATCATGAGTTTTGCTTGGAGAGTCTTGTATTATACGAGTCTTTGCTTGTTTTTCTTTCTAGTTTGTGTGATCTATCCTTGCTAGACACACCTATTTGAGAGAGCCAGAATTATGTTGTGATTTAATATAATTGCTCTATCTGCTTCACTTAAATTTTTTTGAGCTGTGGAATTGCTCGAGTGCTTCACTTATATCTTTTTGAGCATAGTGTGCTTTATTATTTTTGAAGAAATGCTCTCATGCTTCACTTAGATTTATTTTAGTGTTAGTAAATTTTTGAAGAAATTCTCTCATGCTTCACTTATATTATTTTGGGAGAAGAAAAATTTTATGCTCATGTTCTTCACTTAAATTTGTTTGAGCTTATCAAAAGAAACATATGAAACTAGTCCCAAAGTGATAGATATTCAAGGGGGATATAATAAATACTTTCATGAAGATTATTGGACAAAATAAACTTGATTCCTTGTAATAGTTTTGAGATATGATGATAGTGATTGAAAGTGCGTTATATCGACTAGAGGGGGGGTGAATAGGCGATTTTTATGAAAGTCTTCAAAACGTGGAAGTTTCGAAGACAAATGATAGAAATAAACCTATTACCATGCAGCGGAAGGTAGACTACACTAGGCAAGCCATAGTCAAGTATTCAATGGAGTGAGAGCACAATGACTAATAGCAGCAATGTAGTAAGGATCAGGTAGGAAGATATTATGAAGCCAAACAGAACACGCAGTCACTCGGTGAAGACAAAAGATAGTGCAATCATACAATGACTTCACAAGGAGTAACAGTAAGTAGAGGGAAGGGAAAGATGAAACCAGTGACTCGTTGAAGACAATGATTTGTTGGACCAGTTCCAGTTGTTGTGACAACTGTACGTCTGGTTAGGGCGGCTAGGTATTTAAACCTGAGGACACACAGTCCCGGACACCCAGTCCTGAACACGCAGCTCAAGACACCCAGTCCTCACCGTATTCCCCTTGAGCTAAGGTCACACAGACCTCGCCCAATCACTCTGGTAAGTCTTCAAGGTAGACTCCCAAACCTTCACAGACTTCGTTCACCGGTGATCCACAATGTCTCTTGGATGCTCAGAACGCGATGCCTAACCGGCTGGAGGATTCACAGTCCTCAAGTGTAATAAGTCTTCAGATCACACAGACAAGAAGACTTAAGTGATGCCTAATTCTCTTTGGCTCTGGGTGGTTAGGGCTTTATCCTCGCAAGGAATTCTCTCTCAAAGGCTTCGAGGTGGGTTGCTCTCAAACGACAAAAGCCATACACTAACTCTGAGCAGCCAACCGTTTATGGTTGTAGGGGGTGGGCTATTTATAGCCACTAGGCAACCCTACCTGATTTGTCCGAAATGACCCTGGGTCACTAAGGAACTGACACGTGTTCCAACGGTCAGATTTCAAACTCACACGGCAACTTTACTTGGGCTACAAGCAAAGCTGACTTGTCCGACTCTGGACAAGATTCGCTCTCATAGTCTTCACTCGAAGACATAGGTTTTGGTTAGGCATCACTTCAGTCATTCTGACTAGTTCTCTTGGACCCCACTTAACAGTACGGTGGTTCCTATGACTCAACATAGAATAAAAAGAACTACGAAAGATCTAAGTCTTCGAGCTCCATAGACTTCATGCGATGTCCTCTCTTGTCATAGTCTTCAATGTGAATATCTTCATATACCACCTTTGACATCAATGTCTTCATACATTTTTAGGGGTCATCTCTGGTAGGAAAACCGAATCAATGAGGGACTTCTACGTGTGTTATCCTGCAATTCTCACAAACACATTAGTCCCTCAACTAGGTTTATCGTCAATACTCCAAAACCAACTAGGGGTGGCACTAGATGCACTTACAATCTCCCCCTTTTTGGTGATTGATGACAAACTAGTTGAAGTTTTCAACGGGGAATATAATATGTCAAATTGTAAAGATAAGGAATTGTCTTCATAAGTTGCAAGGGCTCCCCCTGAAGATGTGCATATAAGTAATTTGATTTTGGAATGCAAATGCACATGGCAGGTTGTGCTTGTGGAGATCCTCTTCAACTTATGATGACAATCCACTATGCATGTGAAGGTATGTGAAGATAATGACATGCATAATGGAAAATGGACGTCTGCAAAATGATCTAAGTGCGGAATTTATCGTCGCATATGCGGAATTTATCATCGCATCACAAAATGGCAAATAAGTAGCAGACGACCATCGAGTTTAAGTGTTACAATTCAAAGAGCCAAATGTATCAAAACGAGAGTTGTAAACACGAAGCAAAACATGAAGCACCCGCCCATATAGACCCGCTTGAAGACTATCAAACTCATATGCTTCTCCCTCTTTTGTCGGTAAGGACCAAAAAGGTTTGAAGACATAGAGCCTCTACTCGTTCCCATGAAGAGTAGGTGAAGCAGCAGGGTCGTCGGTGGTGTTCGGCGGTGCAGAAGAACTTGGAGCAGTGTCGAAGCGTGCTGAAGGAGGTGGCGGTGAAGTAGCATCGTCCTCATCCTCGATCACTCTGGCATTCACAATTGCAGCAGAGGAAGAGAACTCAGAGTCTTCAAGAGATGGAGTTTGTCGCAGCACTGCCCTTCGAGGAGGTGTGGAGTCAAACTTGAAGTGCTCAGAGAAGCCATCCTCTTGAAGATCATCTTCAGAGCACATCAGCGTCAGCCCTTTCCATGTGCGTCGAGAGGTTTCATGGGCAACAAAGGCATTCTTGGTGGCAAGATTTCGAATGCGATTAACATCCACCAAGAGGCTTTGCATCTGACGCTTCAGCCAGTCATGATGCCTATCCTGTTTCTGATGAAGAGCCACAAGAATCTCTCGGTCATTGAGAACACGAGTGCGCTTCTTGGGTCGTTGGGCAATGGTGCTATCAGTTACTTCAGTGAGAGCAGGATGCGGTGCACGTGTAGTGTCAGCCAAAGGATACACACGAGTTACTGCTTCAACTCCTTCAATGTTCTAAGAAAAACTTTGATGCTCTGCATTCTGAATACTTAGAGGTTCCTTGGCAGGCTCAGGATAGATGGCTTCAATAGACATATCCACATCAGGCAGAAAGATCCGATGATTGCGAGCAGATGGCTGGTATGAGATAGCGGAGTGAAGTTTGATCAGTCGCATTACCCATGGGGCGTAGAACTTCAAGCCAAAAAGATCAGAGCCTGAGGCAGCAAGTTGGCGAATGAAGAAGTCCTGTGCATTGAAGCATTTCCCATGAAGAATATAGAAGACCAAAGTCTTCATTGCACCTTCCAGCTTGGCATGTGGAGAGTGTCCTTTGATGGGCCAGAGAGTTCGCCTTATGATGTGATAAATAGTCCTTGGCAGATACTCTAGGTCTTCAACAAAGAACTCTTTGGGATATGCAGCATCTTGGGGCAATGGCTTCATCATACTGAGCATCTGACTCATGTTAGGTTCAGGCTTCTAAAAGATGCTCTCCACAGCTTCACTGTGAAGTTGACAGCCAGATTCGTAGAGATCGCCAGGAGTGGGTAGACCAGCGAGCTCAATGATGTCAAAGGCTTTGGCTTCGTGATGAACATTTCATGTCATCCACTCCAGGACCCAAGTCTTCGGATCTCTGTTATACCCGCGGATGTGAAGTGTGGCATAGAATTGGAGCAGCAACTCTTCATTCCAATGCTCTTGGTTAGTGACGAACGGCAGCAATCCAACCTCTTTGAAGCAATCCAGAGCCTCTTCCAGACAGGGCAGACCAGCTATTGCTTCAATGTCAAGACGCTTGTGTGGGAAGATGCGACCTTGATTGTAAAGAATGCAGGAGTAATAGCTTCGCTGTGGATAGCTCCAGAACCAATCAGATGATATTCTTTCCCTTGAGTAGGGGTTCCTGGAGCTATTGAAGAATGTGTTGTCTGCTCTGAAGCCATTGATATTGAAGGATCCAGGTGCTGATGCAGGACCTGGGAACCTGGGCAATCTTGGGATTGGCTTCTATACCTGAGGCATGTGCTCAACATGATAGTCGAACTGGGGACCGGCAGCAGGCGCAGGAACAGAAGCAGTGGGATCAGTGGCTTCGCTGACTTCTGGTGCTTTTGTGGGTGAGGGCTCCACATTAGCTTTAGCCATGACATCGTCAGTGGCTTCAGTGGTGTTGGTGGTGGCAGACTCAAGATTTTCAACCTCCACTTGACGAGCTGGAGGGTCGGTCACAATCACATTCTCCTCGAGAACAACTTCTTGGTGGGACGGGGGAGTAGCAGCTTCCGGGGTTTCTTCTTCATCGGCTGATGCAGCCGGAATGTCTTCAGCAGCTTTAGCTTCAGACTCAGAGACTGGAGGCCTTGGTCCTTTGCGAAGCCTGTGTAACACTGACGACGCCTGTGGAGTTGGTGTTGGCTGGGCCTCAAAGTCTTCTTCCTCTTGTGGGCGATCAGGCCATGAAGCATCCTGAACAATTGGCGTCAGAGGACGACCAATGCTGATGAGTTCGATGTTCGTTAGCACAGGCGATGATACCTGTTGGTGCTCAAGCTGAGGAAGGACTGCATCATCTTCAACATGGTCATGGTGACCAATGTCTTCAGCAGCGATGGGATCAGCTGCTGGAAAGTCTTCAGCTTCATGAGCCTCTGTGAAAGCAGGCTCATGGACAGTCAGTTGACGTTCTTGTGGTTTAGCGTCAGGGTGAACCATGGAAATGGGTTCAACAATCAAGGGCTCTGTGTGAGCAGCCCGTTCTTTCTTGGTCTTCCTCTTCTTCTTGGAGGGGGCAGTAGGAGAGGCTTCAGGATGCTTCCTCTTCCTGGCTTCAGCCTCAGTAGTCCTTGTCTTCTTCAGCTCTGAAGCGGTTGACCGGGCTTTTGGCTTTGAGCCAGTCATGCTGGTTGGGAAGACAATGGGATCTGCTTCCTGCCTTGGTGCGTCGGGTTCAGCCGTAGCAGGCTTCTTCTTCTTCTTTGCAGCCATCCTGGGGTCGATGCCAGGACGCCCAAGGGCCTTGCACTTCTCAGCCTCATTGTAGGCTTGCATACACCTGTCAGCCAGAACCTTCATGCGCTCACGAGAACCCTGAGCTTCTGCACGTTTCGTGAGAAAGGCTTCCTTGAGCTCGTGCAGCATAATCTTGAAGTTCTTCACCTCTTGCACGCTGAGCTTGGCCATATGCTTCTTGAACTGAGATTTCTCAAAGTCAATCTTCTGCTTCAGTTCAACAATGCGCTAGGCGATAGCTAACTCTGAAGCAATGGCGCCATGGAAGGCGACACTGAGGCCAATGGGAAGTTGCAGATCGTCGAAGCTGATGTTGGGCGTGTCAAACCATTCATCAATGAAGTTATGGATGATTGCCACGTCAAAGAGAGGCAGATTATTGAAGATTTCTGCTTCTTCTTTGCTCTTGATCAGTTGCTCAAGAGCGTCATCTACAAGATCTTCATCGCTGGACAGATCAATGGCATCATTACGCAGAACAGCAGCAGCTGTCAGTTCTTGGCCGGTGTGTGGCAGAGGCATCTTGACCTTCTGTGGCTTGGAGATGCGTGACAAATCTTCGGACTGCACACTGTCTTCAGGAGGTGCAGTTGCCAGTGGCTTCGCCCGTGAGATTTTTGGGGCAGAGGCAGGTTTTAAAGCTTTAGGCTGCTTCTTTGGCTTCGGCGCTGCAGGCGCTTCATCTGATTCAGCGTCATCTGCAGGCTCATTCACGATTGTCCCTTGAACCAAGATATGGGTGATGAGACCTTCAAGGTTGTAGAAAGGACCGACGACATTGGGTTCTGCATCACATGTGTCGTCAGCCCTTGGAGCAGAAGGACCAGGGTTGAAGTCTAGTCCCAATGTCTTCTTGTTCTGCTTTGCTTAGTTCTGGGCAAACTGGAAGTTGCGCTTGAACAGAATGTCATCATGACACCATAGTAGTGACGATGAGTGTGCATCTACAGGCTGTGGCCCACGGACCATGCAGGGATAGAAGCCTTGTTCAATGGCTTCATCTCTGGTCCTGGGTTGAAGATTTTTGTAGAGGATGTCTCCCCATGGTCGCTTGATGGCATTCTTTTCAGCATATTCCTTTGTCACAAATCTGTACTTGGACCACTGTTCTGCCCAATAGCGTCGAATCCATTGGATTCGTGTCTTGCACTGATTGTAATCCTCTTCAGGATCTGTCTTGTACAGCTTTGAGAGGTCATCGGGCAGATCTCTTGATGTTTCTCCTTGACGCTTTCTACCATCCTTCCTTGCTGATTTCTCTGAAGCCATGAACTTTAAACTGAAAGGCTTCAATACATTCAAAGGCTTCAAAGGTTTTCGCTTGCTGGACAAACAGGAACTGGCTTCGGGAGAATTTATGTGATGTTGTAAGAATTCTGCAAATGAATGCAGACTATGAGAACCAAGGGATTCTCCCACGGACATGTACCTGTGACAGCATTAAGGTGCGAGGGAAGGGGAAGAGGTCATATGCTTTCTCAGAAGATTTTGAAGATAAATCAGTTTAGAAGACATTGACCTCATCGTGCGAAGACATTCACTCATAGATAAGGAGTTGGTTCCAGATTTGTACAAATCCACGGATCAGTACAAGTGAGGAATCTAACTACTTGTGAAGCATAAGTGAATATACTAGGCATGTTATGAGATGCAGTATGAAAGAGATCCAACTTGTGTGAATAGAAACTGTTTGTGGTAGAAAGTGATAATGCTATAGGATCAAAGGGGCCGTAAAAAGGAAGTTTTATTTACCACACGAAGAACTGCTAGACGGAGTGGAAGAGGAGGCCGAGCAGTTCGATCTTCTGTGCCCTAACTTGGCGACGGAGGACACCTACGGCGACGGCGGAGAGGACGATGTCCGCGATCGGCGTGAAGACGGCGTCGGAGAGGTTGCAGCAGCGAAGCGCTTCGTCGTCGGCGTTGTCGAGGGCTAGTGGTGGCGCTAGGGTTCGTGCGAGAGTGGAAGAAGAGATAATGATTGCTGCGAGGCGTGTATTTATAGGTACAGGGGTGGCACTGCGTTATTACACAGGTGCCCCTGGCGATTCACATCTGAGGGACACATGGCTGTCATGCAGCATATCGGGGGTTGTTCCACGTCCCACACACGCCTGGATTGTTGGGTGATCATTCCCACTTCTCCGGGTTTCAGGTGAAGGAATGAGCATTGAAAACGGACTTAATGGTTGTCTCTGTATCTTCTGCTGACAAGGACGCAGAGAAGACATTCGACAGTTTCAATAGAATGCATATGATTTGGAGAGATAGAGTTTGAGATAGAAAGCATAGAGAGGTTAGGGTCCGATCACATTCACTTAGTTCAAAAGATTCAACAAGAAGACATAGCTATAAGTGAATGATGTAGAGGACAGAACACTAGTATATATATATATAATCAACATAGTGAAGATAATCATGAAGACATGTTGAAATTGAAGCCAAACCAAAAGTGAAGACATAGCAAATGTAACGCCATGAGTGAAACACTTCAAACAGAACATTTGGTGGTGGCGCCACCCACCGTATAGGAAGTATTAGACCCAGACACGGCGCATAATTAACGTGGCGCTCCGAAGTCAAATTCCACATTAATGTATTCACACTTAGAATGTATGTCTTCATTGATTGAAGATATACTTTACTTCGTGTGTTGCACATCTAAGTCATCAATATGCATAAGTGTTAGGATGTGTGCCTGATCACAGGACATTTGAGGATTCCAAGATATTTAGCTCACACTGTAACTTGCAAAAGCTCTTCTCATCCAAGGGCTTGGTGAAGATATCTGCCAATTGCTCTTCAGTGTTGACGTGTATGATATCAATATCTTCCTTCACAACATGATCTCTGAGAAAGTGATGATGAATTTCAATGTGCTTTGTCTTCGAGTGCTGAACTGGGTTGTTGGCAATCTTGATGGCGCTTTCGTTGTCGCAGTAGAGTGGCACTTGCTTCAGATGAATGCCATAGTCCTTGAGTGTTTGCTTCATCCATAGAAGCTGAGCGCAGCAAGATCCAGCAGCAATGTATTCAGATTCAGCAGTGGAGAGAGATACACAGTTCTGCTTCTTTGAAGACCAACATACAAGTGATCGTCCCAGAAAATGACATGTGCCTGATGTAGACTTGCGATCCACTTTGTCACCAGCATAATCAGCATCCGAGAATCCAACCAGATCAAACTTTGAGCCCTTTGGATACCATAATCCTAGAGTTGGGGTGTGAACCAAATATCGAAGGATTCGCTTCACAACTAAGTGATGCGACTCCTTTGGTGCCACTTGAAATCGAGCACACATGAAAAACACTAAGAATAATATCTGGCCTAGATGCACATAGATAAACCAAAGAACCAATCATGGAGCGGTATACCTTTTAATCGAACTCTTTACCATTGTTGTCTGGACCCAGATGATGCTTGGCCGGCATTGGAGTCGTGAAGCCTTTGTAGTCTTGCATACCAAACTTCTTCAGGCAATCTTTGAGATACTTCTCTTGAGATATGAAGATGCCATTGCGTTGCTGTCGTATTTGAAGACCGAGGAAGAACTTCAGCTCTCCCATCATGGACATTTGATATTGCTCTTGCATCATATATCCAAACTCTTCACTGTACTTCTGATTGGTGCAGCCGAAGATAATGTCATCCACATATATTTGGCACACAAACAGTTCACCATCATATGTCTTCGTGAAGAGAGTGGGGTCGAGGGAACCAGGTATGAAGCCTTTGCTCTTCAGGAAGTATTTGAATGTGTCATACCAGGCCTGAGGGGCTTGTTTGAGGCCATACAGTGCCTTGTTGAGCTTGTATACCATGTCAGGATGTTTTGGATCTTCAAAGCCAGGCGGTTGTGCAACACACACTTCTTCTTCAATTTTGCCATTGAGAAAGGCGCTCTTCACATCCATTTGATATAGAAGTATGTTATGATGATTTGCATAGGCCAGCAGTATGCGTATGGCTTCAAGTCTAGCCACAGGAGCAAATGTTTCATCGAAGTCAATGCCTTCCACTTGAGTATATCCTTGAGCAACGAGACGAGCTTTGTTTCTGACAACTTGACCATGCTCATCTTGCTTGTTGCGGTATATCCATTTGGTGCCTATTATGTTGTGCTTCCGAGGATCAGGACGCTTAACCAGTTCCCATACATTATTCAGCTCAAATTGTTGAAGCTCTTCTTGCATAGCTTGAATCCAATCAGGTTCCATGAAGGATTCTTCAAGTTTCTTGGGTTCTGTTATTGAGACGAATGCGAAGTGCCCACAAAAATTTGCTAGCTGAGTTGCCCTTGAACGAGTGAGCGGACTGGGTGCATTGATGCTATCAATTATTCTCTCAATCTGCACTTCACTAGCAACGCGAGGATGTACAGGACGAAGATTTTGCTCTTGCTGATTATTGTCGTTGTTAGAGGGATTGTCTTCAGGTTGATCAGTTGCGGAGATGATGAGTTCCTCTTCAAGTTGAGCTTCAGAGGGCATGATTTCTCCAGTTCCCATCATCTTGATTAATTCGCTGGATGGAACTTCATCTAGCACATTTGGCAGGTGTTCTCTTTGTGAACCGTTAGTCTCATCAAATCGCACATCCACTATTTCAACCACTTTATAATGAAAGAGATTGAAGACTCTGTAGGAGTGCGAATCCTTTCCATATCCAAGCATAAAACCCTCATGTGCTTTTGGTGCAAATTTTGAAGTGTGATGTGGATCCTTGATCCAGCACCTAGCGCCAAATACTCTGAAGTAACTGACATTTGGCTTCTTGCCAGTAAGGAGCTCATAAGATGTCTTGTTCAGAAGCTTGTGAAGATAAACACGATTGATTGTATGGCATGCAGTATCAATGGCTTCAGGCCAGAATTTTCTTGGAGTCTTGTATTCATCTAGCATCGTTCTGGCCATCTCAATGAGTGTTCAGTTCTTGCGTCCGACGACGCCATTCTGCTGTGGCGTGTACGGGGCTGAGAATTCATGTGTGATGCCCAAGGTATCAAGATACGTATCAAGGCCAGTGTTCTTGAATTTAGTGCCATTGTCACTTCTGATGTGCTTTATCTTGGCGCCATAGTTGTTCATTGCTCGATTGGCGAAGCGTCTGAAGCCATCCTGCACTTCAGTCTTGTAGAGGATTATGTGCACCCAAGTATATCTAGAATAATCATCAACAATGACAAAGCCATAGAGACAAGCAGTAGTAGTAAGAGTTGAGTAATGAGTGGGACCGAAAAGATCCATGTGGAGCAGTTCGAAGGGTCGAGTAGTTGTCATGATTGTCTTCAAGGGATGTTTGGCCCTCGTCATCTTTCCTGCTTCACAGGCACCGCATAAGTGATCTTTCTTGAACTTGACGCCCTCGATGCCTATGACATGCTTCTTCTTTGCAAGGGTGTGAAGGTTCCTCATGCCAGCATGCCCTAGCCTCCGATGCCAGAGCCAGCATTCTGAAGCTTTTGCTAGAAGACATACGGAAAGTTGTGGTCCTGCTGAGAAATCTACCACGTACAAGTCATCTTTCCGATACCCTTCAAACACTAGAGACTTGTCAGATTCCATTAGAACAAGGCAGCGATATTTTCCAAATATTACGATCATGTTCAAATCGCAAAGCATTGAGACAGACATTAAGTTGAAGCCAAGGGATTCAACAAGCATGACTTTATCCATGTGTTGATCCTTTGAGATTGCAACTCTACCTAGACCCAATACCTTACTTTTACTAGTGTCAGCAAATGTCATGTGACTCTTGTCGGATGGACGTAAGGTTGAGTCCATAAGAAGGCTTCTTTTGCCAGTCATGTGATTGGTACACCCACTATCAATAATCCATTCTGAAGATGCTAGTGTCGTACCCTACAATGCAGTTAGGGGGATAGGCTTCACGAAGAGAATTGTGAAGCAAAAACATTTGACGAACCAGTGGGTTATGAAAGCTTAGATCCAGATTAGGACTAATAGGGAGAGTAGCAAGCGATTCAGGAACGAAGTACATAGTAAGACCATTCGGGCATTTGATCTTGCGCCCTACAAGATGTTCAAGGTCCCCAGCAATAGCATCAGACGATTTTGGTTTTCTGCTGGAGACCTTTCCCTGCAAAAGAGAGTTAAGCTTTCTTAGCCACCCACATCTTCAAGGGTGGCTTAGAAGCAATAAGTCTAAGTGCAGCGTCTGAGAACTTTGGCTTTGGAGCCCTAGCAAAAAGTCTTGCAGGCGGACAAAAGTACTCATAAGAATAAGCAGAATAGTTCTTGGTCTTATGAACATGGCGGTTCGATGAACCGCGCTCATATTCATAGGCCTGAGTATGGTTTCCTTGCAAAACATTTGCGTTAGTGCGACTCAGATGAGTCCTCTGTCTGTATGAAGCCTTTGGGCCGTATGAAGCCTGTGGTCTGGGGTTAGTCTTCTTCATCTGCGGTGTCATGACGACATTCACAGGAAGATTTTCCAAACACCTTTTGGGCACCCAGATCTTCTTCATAGGCGGTCCATTCCTGCAGTTAGTACCAATGTACCTAGCAAACACTTCACCATTCTGATTCTTAAACAGTTTATAGTTTGCATCAAAGGATTCATCAATGACAATGGGGTTAGCACAAGTGAAGCCAGATAGATTGGATGGATCTGCTGAAGGTTCCTTTGCAGCAACCCATGTGGTTTTGGGGTACTGCTCAGGTTTCCAGTAAGAGCCATCAGCATTCATTTTCCTTACGAACCCAACACCCTCTTTCCTCGGGTTTCGGTTCAGAATCTGCCTTTTGAGGACATCACATAGTGTCTGATGCCCTTTAAGGCTTTTGTACATCCCTGTTTCAAGCAATGTCTTCAACCTAGCATTCTCATCAGCAATAGTAGTGGTATCCTCAGCAGAGGGGTTAGTTACCACATCAATAGTTGAAGATATTGCAACAGTAGCAGCAGTAGAACATTCAGCAACAGAAGTAGCATTATCACGCTCAATGCATTTAAGACATGGTGGTTCAAATCCTTCCTGAGCGGAATTGATCTGTTCGGCAAAGTGACTCGTTTTCCTTTTGAAGATCTTCATGAGCCGCTCTCAATTTCTCAAGATCTTGCTTCCTTTGAAGATAATCATAGGAAAGCTTTTCATGAGTTGTTGAGAGAGCTTCATGACGACTTTGAAGTTCCTCATACTTAACATGAAGATTTTTTATGTCTTCAATTAAGGACTCTGATCGAGTCATTTCAGCGCCCAACAGATCATCGCTTTTGTCTAACTGTTTTTGAATGTGTTCCATGGCTTTCTGTTGTTCAGTTGCAATTTTAGCAAGTGTTTTGTAGCTGGGTTTGGAACCATAATCAGAGTCATCGTCACTAGATGTTTGATAGTGAGTAGTGCGTGAGTTTACCTTGGCACCACGTGCCATGAAGCAGTAGGTAGGAGCAGAGTAGTCCTTGTCATTTGCATCGGTGTCGGTGGTGAAGTCATTGTCTTCAGTGTTGAAGATGGACTTGGCAACGTATGCTGTAGCCAGACTTGCAACGCCAGAATCGGACTCCTCCTCAGACTCCACCTCCGCCTCCTCAGAAGCGGACTCCTCCTCTGAATCCATTTCCTTGCCAACAAACGCACGTGCCTTGCCAGATGAGCTCTTCTTGTGTGATGAAGACTTTGAGGAAGACTTGGAAGAAGACTTTGAGTATTTCTTCTTCTTCTTGTCGTCAGAGTCATATTCCTTGCTCTTCTTCTTCTTTCTGTTCTCATTGTCCCACTGGGACACTCAGAGATGAAGTGGCCAGTTTTATTGCACTTGTGGCATGTTTTCTTCTTGTAGTCATGAGCAGAAGCTTCATCATTCCTTGAGCTTGATCGTGAAGACTTTCTGAAGCCTTTCTTCTTGGTGAATTTTTGGAACTTCTTCACAAGCATAGAAAGTTCCTTTCCAATGTCTTCAGGATCATCAGAACTGCTGTCAGATTCTTCTTCAGATGAGGAGACGGCTTTTGCCTTCAAGGCACGAGTTCGCCCATAGTTTGGACCGTAGATATCTCTTTTCTCAGAAAGCTGAAACTCATGTGTGTTGAGCCTCTCAAGTATGTCGGACGGATCGAGTGTCTTGAAATCAGGTCGTTCTTGAATCATCAGGGCTAGGGTGTCAAACGAACTATCAAGTGATCTCAGTAGTGTCTTGACGACTTCATGCTTGGTGATCTCAGTAGCGCCGAGGGCTTGAAGCTCATTTGTGATGTTAGTGAGTCGATCAAACGTGAGCTGGACATTCTCATTGTCATTTCGCTTGAAGCGGTTGAAGAGGTTGCGAAGGACACTGATTCTCTGAACTCTCTGGGTTGAGACGCCTTCGTTGACCTTGGAGAGCCAGTCCCAGACTAGCTTAGATGTTTCCAAAGCACTCACACGGCCATACTATCCTTTGGTCAGATGACCACAGATGATATTCTTGGCGGTAGAGTCCAGTTGAACGAACTTCTTGACATCAGCAGCAGTGACACCTTCTTCAGCCTTGGGAACGCCGTTCTTGACGACATACCATAGGTCGACGTCAATGGCTTCAAGATGCATGTGCATCTTATTCTTCCAGTAGGGATATTCAGTTCCATCGAAGACGGGGCACGCAGCGGAGACTTTAATTATCCCTGTAGTCGACATAGCTAAAACTCCAGGTGGTTAAACCGAATCACACAGAACAAGGGAGTACCTTGCTCTGATACCAATTGAAAGTGCGATATATCGACTAGAGGGGGGTGAATAGGCGATTTTTATGAAAGTCTTCAAAATGTGGAAGTTTCGAAGACAAACGATAGAAATAAACCTATTACCATGCAGCGGAAGGTAGACTACACTAGGCAAGCCATAGTCAAGTATTCAATGGAGTGAGAGCACAATGACTAATAGCAGCAATGTAGTAAGGATCAGGTAGGAAGATATTATGAAGCCAAACAGAACACGCAGTCACTCAGTGAAGACAAAAGATAGTGCAATCATACAATGACTTCACAAGGAGTAACAGTAAGTAGAGGGAAGGGAAAGATGAAACCAGTGACTCGTTGAAGACAATGATTTGTTGGACCACTTCCAGTTGCTGTGACAACTGTACGTCTGGTTAGGGCGGCTAGGTATTTAAACCTGAGGACACACAGTCCCGGACACCCAGTCCTGAACACGCAGCTCAGGACACCCAGTCCTCACCGTATTCCCCTTTAGCTAAGGTCACACAGACCTCGCCCAATCACTCTGGTAAGTCTTCAAGGTAGACTCCCGAACCTTCACAGACTTCGTTCACCGGTGATCCATAATGTCTCTTGGATGCTCAAAACGCGACGCCTAACCGGCTGGAGGATTCACAGTCCTCAAGTGTAATAAGTCTTCAGATCACACAGACAAGAAGACTTAAGTGATGCCTAATTCTCTTTGGCTCAGGGTGGTTAGGGCTTTATCCTCGCAAGGAATTCTCTCTCAAAGGCTTCGAGGTGGGTTGCTCTCAAACGACAAAAGCTGTACACTAACTCTGAGAAGCCAACCGTTTATGGTTGTAGGGGGTGGGCTATTTATAGCCACTAGGAAACCCGACCTGATTTGTCCGAAATGACCCTGGGTCACTAAGGAACTGACACGTGTTCCAACGGTCAAATTTCAAACTCACACGGCAACTTTACTTGCGCTACAAGCAAAGCTGACTTGTCCGACTCTGGACAAGATTCGCTCTCATAGTCTTCACTCGAAGACATAGGTTTTGGTTAGGCATCACTTCAGTCATTCTGACTAGTTCTCTTGGACCCCACTTAACAGTACGGTGGTTCCTATGACTCAACACAGAAGAAAAAGAACTACGAAAGATCTAGGTCTTCGAGCTCCATAGGCTTCATGCGATGTCCTCTCTTGTCATAGTCTTCAATGTGAATATCTTCATATACCACCTTTGACATCAATGTCTTCATACATTTTTAGGGGTCATCTCTGGTAGGAAAACCGAATCAATGAGGGACTTCTACCTGTGTTATCCTGCAATTCTCACAAACACATTAGTCCCTCAACTAGGTTTGTCGTCAATACTCCAAAACCAACTAGGGGTGGCACTAGATGCACTTACAGTGATATATGAGTCATGTTGGTGAGTAATTATGCTTTAGTAAGAATATCGGTGTTAAGGTTTGTGATTCCCTATGCAAGCACGAAAGTCAATAGTTATTCAATGAAATTACATCCTACTTATGGTGCATTATTCGGTGTTAGTTATGCTTAATGCTCTCTTATGTGATTTTTCGTTTCTTGGTTGGTTGCTTCTCAATATATTTGCTAGCCTCCATTTGTAATAAGTAGAAATACTACTTGTGCATCCAAAATCTTTAAACCAAGTTTTGCTATATGAGTCCACCATACTTACCTATATGCGATATCTCCATGCCGTTCTAAGAAAATTTATATGTGCCATCTCTAATTTTCAAAATGAATTTCCATTTTGTGTGCTCGTACAGCTCATGAAGCGGAAGGGGGTGACCAGTATTTTCCATGCTAGATGTGTTATTCTCAAGATGAGTGTTTATTCACTTGCCATTGCAAGTACGGCGGTAATAGGGGTGCCCAGTCCCGAAATGAAAAAGAAATTTACTTTATGTTGTAAAATAATAAATTCCTTGGAAAGTGTTGGTATGGACGATACCTGTGGATACGGCTAGCCGTGGAATGTGAAAGAGTGGTGGAAAAAGGAATAAACTTTATTTTCTGTTTGGGAACCGCCTATGATATATCTAGCATAGAAATTGTTGGGAATTACTCGGTCATTTTCATTGACGGGAAAAGTATGCCTCTCAAAAAAATTATCTCTCAATTTAAGCTTTGAACTTTGGCACCTCTACAATTCCCTACTTCCCTCTGCGAAGGGCCTTTCAATTTACATTATGCAATTTTTATTTTTATTTGAGTCTCCACCTTCTCTTATAAAGCATCAACTAGGGAGCATTATGATCATACTTGAGCATTGGATGTAGCTAATTGATGTCTACTACACAACCTTCTTCTTGTAGACGTTGTTGGGCCTCCAAGTGCAGAGGTTTGTAGGACAGTAGCAAATTTCCCTCAAGTGGATGACCTAAGGTTTATCAATCTATAGGAGGCGTAAGATGAAGATGGTCTCTCTCAAGCAACCCTGCAACCAAATAACAAAGAGTCTCTTGTGTCCCCAACACACCCAATACAATGGTAAATTGTATAGGTGCACTAGTTCGGCGAAGAGATGGTGATACAAGTGGTATATGGATGGTAGATAAAGGTTTTTGTAATCTGAAAATATAAAAACAGCAAGGTAAGTAATGATAAAAGTGAGCGTAAACGGTATTGCAATGCGTTGAAACAAGGCCTAGGGTTCATACTTTCACTAGTGTAAGTTCCCTCAACAATACTAACATAATTGGATCACATAACTATCCCTCAACATGCAACAAAGAGTCACTCAAAAGTCACTAATAGCGGAGAACGAACGAAGAGATTATGGTAGGGTACGAAACCACCTCAAAGTTATTCTTTCCAATCAATCCATTGGGCTATTCCTATAAGTGTCACAAACAGCCCTAGAGTTCGTACTAGAATAACACCTTAAGACACAAATCAACCAGAACCCTAATGTCACCTAGATACTCCAATGTCACCTCAAGTATCCATGGGTATGATTATACGATATGCAACACACAATCTCAGATTCATCTATTCAACCAACACAAAGGACCTCAAAGAGTGCCCCAAAGTTCTACCAGAGAATCACGACGAAAACGTGTGCCAACCCCTATGCATAGGTTCATGGGCGGAACCCGCAAGTTGGTCACCAAAACAAACATCAAGTGGCACGTGGTATCCCATTGTCACCACAGATATCCACGGCAAGACATACATCAAGTATTCTCAAGTCTTTAAAGACTCAATCCGATAAGATTACTTCAAAGGGGAAACTCAATTCATTACAAGAGAGAAGAGGGGGAGGAGAAACATAAGATCCAACTATAATAGCAAAGCTCGCGATACATCAAGATCGTGCCAAATCAAGAACACGAGAGAGAGAGAGAGAGATCAAACACATAGCTACTGGTACATACCCTCAGTCCCGAGGGAGAACTACTCCCTCCTCGTCATGGAGAGCACCGGGATGATGAAGATGGCCACCGGAGAAGGATTGCCCCCTCTGGCAGGGTGCCGGAACGGGTCTAGATTGGTTTTCGGTGGCTACGGAGGCTTCTGGCGGCGGAACTCCCGATCTATTGTGTGTTTTGGAAGTTTTAGGGTGCGTGGAGTTATATAGGCGGAAGAAGTACGTCAAGGGAGCCACGAGGGCCCCACGAGACAGGGGGTGTGCCCCCCCACCCTTGTGAGCACCTCGTTCCTTCCTTGACATGGGGTCCAAGTCCATCGGGTGGCTTTCGTTCCAAAAATAACTTCTCTAGTTGATTTCGTTCCGTTTCGACTCCATCTGATATTCCTTTTGTTCAAAACACTGAAATAGGCATAAAACAGCAAATCTGGGCTGGGCCTCCGGTTAATAGGTTAGTCCCAAAAGTAATATAAAAGTGGAAAATAAAGCCCAATATTTCCCAAAACAGTAGATAATATAGCATGGAGCAATCAAAAATTATATATACGTTGGAGACGTATCAAGCATCCCCAAGCTTAATTCCTGCTCGTCCTTGAGTAGGTAAATGATAAAAAGGATAATTTTTGATGTGGAATGCTAGTTGGCATAATTTCAATGTAATTCTTCTTACTTGTGATATGAATATTCAGATTCGAAAGATTCAAGACAAAAGTTTAATATTGACATAAAAATGATAATACTTCAAGCATACTAACTAAGCAATTATGTCTTCTCAAAATAGCACAGCCAAAGAAAGCTATCCCTACAAAATCATATAGTCTGGCTATGCTCCAACTTCACCACACAAAATATTTAAATCATGCACAACCCCGATGACAAGCCAAGCAATTGTTTCATACTATTGATGTTCTCAAACTTTTTCAATCTTCACGCAATACATGAGCGTGAGCCATGGATATAGCACTATATGTGGAATAGAATGGTGGTTGTGGAGAAGACAAAAAGGGAGAAGATAGTCTCACATCAACTAGGCATATCGACGGGCTATGGAGATGCCCATCAATAGATATCAATGTGAGTGAGTATGGATTGCCATGTAACGGATGCACTAGAGCTATAAATGTATGAAAGCTCAACAAAAGAAACTTGTGGGTGTGCATCCAACTTGCTTGCTCACGAAGACCTAGGGCATTTTGAGGAAGCCCATCATTGGAATATACAAGCCAAGTTCTATAATTAAAGATTCCCAGTAGTATATGAAAGTGACAACATAGGAGACTCTCTATCACGAAGATCATGGTGCTACTTTGAAGCACAAGTGTGGAAAAAGGATAGTAGCATTGTCCCTTGTATTTTTTATTTGGCCTTTCTTTTTTTTATTTGGCCTTTCCCTTTTTTGGCCTTTCCTTTTTTTTATTTGGCCTTTTTTTATTTGGGACAATGCTCTATTGAATGATGATCATCACACTTCTATTTATTTACAACTCAATGATTACAACTCGATACTAGAACAAAGTATGACTCTATATGAATGCCTCCGGCAGTGTACCGGGATATGCAATGAATCAAGAGTGACATGTATGAAATAATTATGAATGGTGGCTTTGCCACAAATATGATGTCAACTACATGATCATGCTAAGCAATATGACAATGATGAAATGTGTCATAATAAACGGAACGGTGGAAAGTTGCATGGCAATATATCTCGGAATGGCTATGGAAATGCCATAATAGGTAGGTATGGTGGCTGTTTTGAGGAAGGTATATGGTGGGTTTATGGTACCGGGGAAAGTTGCACGGTACTAGAGAGGCTAGGAATGGTGGAAGGGTGAGAGTGCGTATAATCCATGGACTCAACATTAGTCATAAAGAACTCACATACTTATTGCAAAAATCTATTAGTTATCGAAACAAAGTACTACGCGCATGCTCCTAGGGGGATAGATTGGTAGGAAAAGACCATCGCTCGTCCCCGATTGCCACTCATAAGGAGGACAATCAATAAACACCTCATGCTCCGACTTTGTTACATAACGGTTCACCATACGTGCATGCTACGGGAATCACAAACTTCAACACAAGTATCTCTCAAATTCATAACCACTCAACTAGCATGACTCTAATATCACCATCTCCATATCTCAAAACAATCATCAAGCATCAAACTTCTCTTAGTATTCAACACACTCATAAGAGAATTTTATTATTCTTGAATACCTAGCATATTAGGATTTTAAGCAAATTACCATGCTATTTAAGACTCTCAAAATAATATAAGTGAAGCATGATAGTTCATCTATTTCTTCAAAATAAAACTACCACCATGCTCTAAAAGATATAAGTTAAGCACTAGAGCAAATGACAAACTACTCCGAAAGATATAAGTGAAGATCAATGAGTAGTCGAATAATTATGCAACTATGTGAAGACTCTCTAACATTTAGGAATTTCAGATCTTGATACTTTATTCAAACAGCAAGCAAACCTAAAGAAAATAAAACGACGCTCCAAGCAAAACACATATCATGTGGTGAATAAAAATATAGCTCCAATTAAAGTTACCGATGAACAAAGACGAAAGAGGGGATGCCTTCCGGGGCATCCCCAAGCTTAGGCTCTTGGATATCCTTGAATATTACCTTGGGGTGCCTTGGGCATCCCCAAGCTTAGGCTCTTGCCACTCCTTATTCCATAGTCCATCGAATCTTTACCCAAAACTTGAAAACTTCACAACACAAAACTTAAAGTAGAAAACTCGTGAGCTCCGTTAGTATAATAAAACAAAAGACCACTTCAAGGTACTGTAATGAACTCATTCTTTATTTATATTGGTGTTAAACCTACTGTATTCCAACTTCTCTATGGTTTATAAACTCTTTTACTAGCCATAGATTCATCAAAATAAGCAAACAACACATGAAAAACAGAATCTGTCAAAAACAGAACAGTCTGTAGTAATCTGGATCAAACATATACTTATGGAACTCATAAAATTATCAAATAAATTTCTGGACCTAGGGAATTTATCTATTAATCATCTTCAAAAATAATTAACTAAATAGCACTCTCCAAATAAAAATGGCAGCAATTCTCGTGAGCGCTAAAGTTTCTGTTTTTTACAGCATGATCAACAAGACTTTCCCAAAGTCTTCCCAAAGGTTCTACTTGGCACAAACACTAATTAAAAGAATAAAACCACATCTAAACAGAGGCTAGATGAATTATTTATTACTAAACAGGAAAAAAAAGCAAGGAACAAGAATAAAATTGGGTTGCCTCCCAACAATCGCTATCGTTTAACGCCCCTAGCTAGGCATGATAATGACAATGATGCTCACATAAAAGATAAGAATTGAAATATAGAGAGAGCATCATGAAGAATATGACTAGCACATTTAAGTCTGACCCACTTTCTATGCATAGGTATTTTGTGAGCAAACAACTTATGGGAACAAGGATCAACTTGCATAGGAAGGTAAAACAAGCATAACTTCAAAACTTTAAGCACATAGAGAGGAAACTTGATATTATTGCAATTCCTACAAGCATATATTACTCCCTCATAATAATTTTCAGTAGCATAATGAATGAATTCAACAATATAACCAGCACCTAAAGCATTCTTTTCATGA
Source organism: Triticum aestivum (assembly GCF_018294505.1). Lineage (NCBI taxonomy): Eukaryota > Viridiplantae > Streptophyta > Magnoliopsida > Poales > Poaceae > Triticum > Triticum aestivum. The sequence goes on along the minus strand of NC_057794.1, from coordinate 146,029,495 downwards.
TCTACAAGCATCCAAAATTTACTACTCTCCACATAAGCAAAATTCTTCTCATGAATAATAGTGGGAGCAAACTCAACAAAATAATTATCATCTGAGGCATAATCCAATTGAAAACTAAAATCATGATGACAAGTTTCATGGATATCATTATTCTTTATAGCATACAAGTCATCACAATAATCATCATAGATAGCAACTTTGTTCTCATAATCAATTGGAACCTCTTCCGGAATAGTGGATTCATCACAAAATAAAGTCATGACCTCTCCAAATCCACTTTCATCAATATAATCATCATAAATAGGAGACATGCTTTCATCATAATAAATTTGCTCATCAAAACTTGGGGGACAAAAAATATCATCTTCATCAAACATAGCTTCCCCAAGCTTGTGGCTTTGCATATCATTAGCATCATGGATATTCAAGGAATTCATACTAACAACATTGCAATCATGCTCATCATTCAAATATTTAGTGCTAAACATTTTATAGATTTCTTATTCTAGCACTTGAGCACAATTATCATTTCCATCATACTCACGAAAGATATTAAAAAGGTGAAGAATATGAGACAAACTCAATTCCATTTTTTTGTTTTCTTTTATAAACTAAACTAGTGATAAAACAAGAAACTAAAAGACTCGATTGCAAGATCTAAAGATATACCTTCAAGCGCTAACCTCCCCGGCAATGGCGCCAGAAAAGAGCTTGATGTCTACTACACAACCTTCTTCTTGTAGACGTTGTTGGGCCTCCAAGTGCAAAGGTTTGTAGGACAGTAGCAAATTTCCCTCAAGTGGATGACCTAAGGTTTATCAATCCGTAGGAGGCGTAGGATGAATATGGTCTCTCTCAAGCAACCCTGCAACCAAATAACAAAGAGTGTCGTGTGTCCCCAAAACAGCCAATACAATGGTAAATTGTATAGGTGCACTAGTTCAGCGAAGAGATGGTGATACAAGTGGTATATGGATGGTAGATAAAGGTTTTTGTAATCTGAAAATATAAAAACAGCAAGGTAAGTAATGATAAAAGTGAGCGTAAACGGTATTGCAATGCGTTGAAACAAGGCCTAGGGTTCATACTTTCGCTAGTGTAAGTTCCCTCAACAATACTAACAGAATTGGATCACATAACTATCCCTCAACATGCAACAAAGAGTCACTCCAAAGTCACTAAAAGCGGAGAACGAACGAAGAGATTATGGTAGGGTACAAAACCACCTCAAAGTTATTCTTTCCAATCAATCCGTTGGGCTATTCCTATAAGTGTCACAAACAGCCCTAGAGTTCATACTAGAATAACACCTTAAGACACAAATCAACCAAAACCCTAATGTCACCTCAAGTATCCGTGGGTATGATTATACGATATGCATCACACAATCTCAGATCCATCTATTCAACAAACACAAAGGACCTCAAAGAGTGCCCCAAAGTTCTACCAGAGAATCATGACGAAAACGTGTGCCAACCCCTATGCATAGGTTCATGGGAGGAACCCGCAAGTTGGTCACCAAAACATACATCAAGTGGCACGTGGTATCCCATTGTCACCACAGATATCCACGGCAAGACATACATCAAGTGTTCTCAAGTCTTTAAAGACTTAATCCGATAAGATTACTTCAAAGGGGAAACTCAATTCATTACAAGAGAGAAGAGGGGGAGGAGAAACATATGATCCAACTATAATAGCAAAGCTCGTGATACATCAAGATCGTGCCAAATCAAGAACACGAGAGAGAGAGAGAGATCAAACACATAGCTACTAGTACATACCCTCAGCCCTGAGGGAGAACTACTCCCTCCTCATCATGGAGAGCACCGGGATGATGAAGATGGCCACCGGAGAAGGATTGCCCCCTTCGGCAGGGTGCCGGAACAGGTCTAGATTGGTTTTCGGTGGCTACGGAGGCTTCTGGCGGCGGAACTCCTGATCTATTGTGTGTTCTGGAAGTTTTAGGGTACGTGGAGTTATATAGGCGGAAGAAGTACGTCAGGGGAGCCATGAGGGCCCCACAAGACAGGGGGGCGCGCCCTAGGGGGGGCGCCCCCCACCCTCGTGAGCACCTCGTTCCTTCCTTGACGTGGGGTCCAAGTCCATCGGGTGGCTTTCGTTCCAAAAATAATTTCTCTAGTTGATTTCGTTCCGTTTCAACTCTGTCTGATATTCCTTTTCTTCAAAACACTAAAATAGGCATAAAACAACAAATCTGGGCTGGGCCTCCGAATAATAGGTTAGTCCCAAAAGTAATATAAAAGTGGAAAACAAAGCCCAATATTGCCCAAAACAGTAGATAATATAGCATGGAGCAATCAAAAATTATAGATACGTTGGAGACCTATCACTAATATGCGAGTGTGTTTCTTGAACGGATCAATGACTGAGCATGATGGGCTAGGGATAACTTTCTTTAGTGTCGATATTTTGAAAGACATGGTTGCTTGTTGATATGCTTGAGTATTGAAATCTTCATGTCAAAACTAGACTATTGCTTTGAACCATATAAAAGTCCAAATGTCCATGCTACAAAAGAAAAGATTATGTGATGAACAAGTTAGGCAGCATTCCACATCAATAATTCTGTTTTTATCATTTACCTTCTCGAGGACGAGTAGGAATTAAGCTTGGGGATGCTGATATGTCTCCAACGTATCTATATTTTTTTATTATTCCATGCTATTATATTATCATTCTTAGATGTTTTAGAATCATTTTATAGAACTTTATATCATTTTTTGGAACTAACCTATTGACATAGTGCCCAGTGCCAGTTGTTGTTTCTTTGCTTCTTTTTACTTCGCAGAAAATCCATACCAAACGGAATCCAAATGCAGTGAAACTTTTTGGAGAATTTTTCTGAACCAAAAGACACTTGTTGCGCCAAAGAAGTACCAAAGGGGGTTCCGAGGGAAGCACAACCCATCAGGGTGCGCTTGGGGGCCCAGGCGCGCCCAGGTGGGTTGTGCCCACCTCAGTGGCCTCCTGCACCACCTCTTTGCCCTATAAATCGCCAAATATTTCAGAAACCGTAGGGGAGTCGGCGCAACACAATTCCAACCACCGCAAGTTCTAGAACCACGAGATCCAATCTAGACACCATCATAGAGGGGTTCATCATCCTCATTGGTGCCTCTCTGATGATGTGTGAGTAGTTTTCCATAGACCTACGGATCCGTAGGCAGTAGCTAGATGGCTTCCTCTCTCTATCTCTCTCTCTTTTGATTCTCAATACAATGGTCTCTTGGAGATCTATTTGATGTAACTCTTTTTGCAGTGTGTTTGTTGGGATCCGATGAACTTTGAGTTTATGATCAGATCTATATCCATGAAAGTTATTTGAGTTTCTGATCTCTTATATGCATGATTATTTATAGCCTCGTATTTATTCTTCGAATCTTTGGTTTAGTTAGGCTGACTAGATCGATTTCTCTTGCCATGGGAAGAGGTGCTTTGTGATGGGTTCGATCGTGTGGTGTTCTTTCCTAGTGACATAAGGGGCAGCAAGACACGCATGTATCATTGGTATTAAGGATAACAAGATGGGGGCTATTCCTACATTAATAGATCTCGTCTACATCATGTCATCGTTCTTATTGCATTACTCCGTTTCTCCATGAACTTAATACACTAGATGCATGCTGGATAGCGGTCGAGATGTGGAGTAATAGTAGTAGATGCAGGCAGGAGTCGGTCTACTAATCTTGGACGTGATGCCTATATATTGATCATTGTGTGGATATCGTCATAACTATTTGATTTTCTATCAATTGCCCAATAGTAATTTGTTTACCCACCGTGTGCTATTTCTCGAGAGAAGCCACTAGTGAAATCTACGGCACCCGGGTCTATTCTTTATCATATTTGCTTTCCAGTCTATTATTTCCCTTCGAGATCTATTTTTATTTGCATTTATTTTTAGATCTATTATTCCAAAAACCCAAAAATACCTTGCTGCACTTTTTATTTGCATCTTTTATTTCGTGTTTACTCGAGATCTATTTATCCAATCTATCACAAATTTTATCCCGTCCACTTGACAATTTCTAGAGTCGTTACCCGAAAAGGGATTGACAACCCCTTATAAGCATCGGGTTGCAAGTATTTGTTCTTTGTGTGTAGGTACCATTTGCATAGTGTTGCTTGGTTCTCCTACTGGATTGATACCTTGGTTTCATAACTAAGGGAAATACCTACCGTAGCTGTGCTACATCATCCCTTCCTCTTTGGGGAAATACTGACGTAGTTCAAGTGACATCATAAGTGTGCGAGTAGCTGTGTGAAATGGGTAGGAGTGCCAGTAGTCCGGTGCGTAGGCTCACCAAGAGGCGAGCCCGCGGATTGACCGTCGCCCGCCTCTCTCCCACTACGGACCCTCCCACTACTCCATATTAACGGCGCGCCCGAGCGGCCGCACCCCCATCCTCGCTACACACACAATCCTCTCTCTCCGCCTGCATCATCGACGCCACTCTCAGTCCTCAAAGTCGTTAGTGTATGAGGATGCCGTCGAAGCACCCCATCGGAGTGAGTGGCGATGCCGGGGCTGGCGAAGCACCGGAGCATGGCGTGAAGATGGAGACAGAGATTGTCGTCGTCGCCGGCAAGGTACCGCTGCACCCTGACATCGTCAAAGGTGTCATGCTACCACAGCCGGAGCTGGAGATCCACACCGACTTCGGTGATGACTCGGGTGACGACTCGGACAACGACGGGGAACCGGTTAGTAATCTATACCCATTTATGTGTCAAATACATCCAAGGGTTTCTATGGTTACTCCTGCCTCCCCCTTTTTGGAATAGAAATCCTATGGGTACATTCTCCCAATCCATAAAATCTGAGTAAGTTTCATTAGATCTATGTAGTGTATTGATTGTTTGACTGGTACAAGTGATAAGTGATTAGTTGTTTCATCTGTGCAAATGATTTCTGCTAATAATCTTACTAGGGTTAGTGTTCATGCTAATAATTCCTAGCCAGGTCTTGACAATTGATTTTGAATGACCTACATATATGTTTGTGCAATTATTTTCTTCAAGATTGGTCTATACATAGATGATTGTGCTTAAAATCAGACCATAATCTCTGGATATGTCTAAAAAATATCCATAAATTCCTAATCCTATTTTACAGCATGTAAACATTGATTTGATGCCAAATTTTGGCAACTGCCAAATGTCACTAGAGATCGGTTTGTATTCCAAATTTGATGCCACATTTTTTTACTATATGTATAGGTGCTATCTAACAATGTCGACAGCGAGGATGAAGATGGCCAGTGGAGGTAAAAGAGGCAAATCCTCGGGGGGCTTTATGTGGGAATGCATAACAGACGTATTAGGGCCTGGAACTGGGGCTATCGATGCCCATTTTGTAACCAAAAGCTTCATGAGGCATATCAAAGTGTTATGGTGCATGCAAGAGGACGAGCCATTGGCTCCTTCAGGCAGAAGTATTCTTGTAGGGTGGCGCACGCTGAGTACTTGGGGAAGCTTCAGGATCATGCCGGCAGATGATATGAGATGTGGCATTGAACTATGTATGGCTATGTAGTGTCTTAATTATAAATGTGCTTGAGTATGCTTAATGATGGTTGAACTATATACTTATGGTTGAACTATGCTTGTGTGTGCTTATTATCTATGCCTGAGTATGTTTAATCTATGTTTACTTATGTCTAAATGTGGGATATGGATGTAATCAGTCCGCTTGATGGAATCTACCTCTGTCCTGGTTTATTGGTCCCCTTTGTAATTTCTGTTAAATTTTGACCAAAGATTTAACTAACAAAATGTTAGTGCGGGTTAGCAAAAATTATATCCTTGGATGTGTATTTAAACATAGTGTTCAATGATATAATTTTGGGTGACATGCATAAACATTTGTTAGTTAAATCTTTGGTCAAAATTTGGCACAAATTGCAAAGAGGACCAATAAACCAGGACGGAGGTAGTACGTCAATCACACACAGTTCCCAAATTGGAACCGTGTGCAATGGCTTTCATTTTCCCAGTTACATCAATCACACACGATTGGCTCTAGCAAGTCGTTGCCTCCAAAACTCTTTGTGGGATAGAATACCCTCACCACCCAATTCAAAAAAGAAAAAATAAAACATCACATCCCCACGTCACAAAAACCCTCACCTCGCCCTCCACCCCCTCCGGTCCCCATTCACACCCGCACAAGATCCTCCGCGACTCTGCATGGCACCACCTATCACCGCGGCAACCACTTAGCTCGACGCCTGTCGCCACCGCCAGGCTGCCGGCAAACCCCACCGCATTTCGCCACTTTCCCTTGCCACCGCCTATCGCCATCGACTTTCTCGATGTTGTTCGCAGTCAACCTAGCTCCGCCCGATTGGGGAATCCATCATATTGAGGGGTTTTTCTCATGGACAACAAGGTAACTAATTTAATGAGATATCATCTCATCTCTTATCCCAGTTCATCTGCCTCCTTTAATCACCCGGCCGAAATCGCTGTGAATTCATTTTTGTTTGAGCTGATTTGAGGGTTTTCTTTCATTCATAGAGTGTACAATGTGCGGACACATCAGGACTTTGCGGCCTTGGCTAGACATCCATGGAGTTCCATCTCACCATACCAGATGACTTCAGGATGCGCACGGTATGTTCAATATCACCCTAAATCTGTTGGCATGGCCTGCTTTCCTGAACGTATACTATATATTGCTACATTTGGATAAAAGGTGCCACATGTGTCATATACGTCAAAGGGGATTTCCCCCCTCTTCTTTCTATATTAGGAAATTAATGATGTATTTTTCTTTCGATTACTCTCATATTTCCATGACATCATGGTTACACTATCTGTTTAATTATATTTTTTTGTCCTTTGATTTCAACTGCTTTGTAGTTCTTTCAATTTCGCCCGTATTTTCATGTTACCATATTCTTTAACAATCCTACCATTTTCTGCACACATCCCTTGCTATGCAACAGCATCTGTAGTACACAATCTTGCCTTTACATAAATCAAGACTGCAGGGATGTCATACTGAACACAAACCATGGATTTACAATCGTTGCTTCTATAAGACTTGATGAATGTGGTCACTCCCATTTTGCCACGGTCCTTTGGATAGAAATTTCTAAGCTTTATGTACAGAAAGCTGGCACTAAAATTGCGCTGCACATAAAAGAGCCTGGTCATGAGATATATGCTAACTTCGCTGACGATATCATCCGTCCAGACTTTGTTCAAAGTAAGTGTTCTTTTCAAGTATCTGCATGTTGACTTACCCAGCAATATCAAAAGAATTGTGTAGTATTTAAGCAATCAATTGTTATTCTATTTTTTACTCTATTCCTACCTACTAAATTCTAGTTACCAATACACTTTTCTATTGCCTTGTTTTAACTAAATATTCACTGTACTCCCACTTCTATCAGAAAGCACCGCTGGCGAGGAGACTCTGGAGGTGGAGAAAGGGGCTGCCAACAAGTGGAGGCGGGTCGAGCAAGAACCGCAAGCGACTCCAGCAGGCCTAGACTTCATTAGCAGCCTCCCAGATGATATGTTGATAATCATCATCTCCCTCCTCCCAATCAAATATGTGGCACGGACGACCGTCCTTTCCCGGCGGTGACGCCCCTTATGGCACTCCACCCCTCTCGACCTCATTGACACCCACGAGCTCTGCCATGGCTATCGCAAAAGCTTGGATGCGTTCTCCCAGATCCTCGGCGGTCACCATGGCCCAACCAGAGGCCTTAGAATGGGCAAGTTCTGTTCCAACGGCAAGGACCGAGCCAAGCTTGACGAGTGGTTCCGATCCCCCGCCCTAGATCAGCTCAAGGATCAAACTTTTGATGATGGTCATAAGCGCTCGCTACCAACATGCGTGTTCCGCCTCGTGCCCATGGTGCGTGTCGCCAAATTCATGAACTGCCACCCCCCTTAGTGACGCGCCCGCTCTTATTCTACCACGACTGAAGCACCTCGAGCCCGTTGCCGTCTGTGTCCCAAACAGTGACATGGAGCGCCTGCTCTGTGGCTATACTGCACTCGAGTACCTTCGTCTTCAGCCGATCATTAGGTTGAGTAGCATCAACATCACCTCCATGACACTCTGGACTATTTTTGTGTGTTGCTGGTGCTGCAACAAGACATCACAAAATGTGTACCACGGTATGGTCATTGAGGACACACTTTCGCTTGAGAGATTACTTGTAGTTGATCAAGACTGTCCAACAAGAATCAATGCCATTTCTACGCCAAAATTGACAGTGGTGGGCTACTCGTCGGACAAATACTTCGAACTTATTATTGGATCCACACCCGTTCAGATACAACAGTTGTCTTCTGCCTCTCCTTCTTTAAATTAACATTATTTCTAATTTTGAAGATGTATGTTCAGCTGTCATCGAGAAAATGATTCTGATAAGCTTGACCCCGAATCTACGCACAGTGAAGGTATTGGCACTAGAATCTATCGGCCCCAACCTGGACCAAGTTGTCAGTTTCCTGAGATGCTTTTTGTGCCTGGAGAAGTTATATCTCAAGGTGACGTTCCTTTCCTGTTAAATGTTAACCATAAAGAGGTTCAATTTTTGACACCTTTACCTAAGTTTACAATGACAATGTACTACAATTTCTGAAGGAATTTTATAGGATTTCAGTACATACATATCCCCCACCCCCATATTGGTTGCTTGATCCATATGGTTACAATCCATAAGCATTTCTCCTTTGGAATCATCTATACTAGTTTTCTTAGGGAATTTTTCATCCACTCCAACCTCTTGTGAAGAAGGCTACAATTTTCTAGATTGTAATCAAATGCCCATGTTAATCATGTTGGATCGAAGATGGCACGTTAGTGCATTTTACAAATCCTGCAAACCAAATAGGCCTGTAGTAGTGTTCAAAACTGCATGTAGGCACTAACATGTTTTCTTCTTTTGCAGATAAGATTAGGCCTGGTGATGGATAATGTGATACAATATAACAATCACATCGAATGCCTAGATCTGCATCTCTCAGAAATTACTTTGAACTCATACCGAGGGACTTTACCTGAGATTATATTCGCCAGGTTCTTTGTTGTAAGAGCAAGGGTGCTGAAGGTAATGGGGTTTTCCCTACATTTATTTCACAAAAATGAATGGTTTGTTGATCAGCGCCGGCGGCTGCGGTGGAATGGAAAAGGCTCCAAAAAAGCTAAAGTTCATTTTGGAACTTCAGATGACAGAGTAATCGGAAGTCATCGTGTCAATCCCATGCATGACTTCTTAGTGGCTGATCCCTTTGCAAAAATGATGAGGTTTCAAAACCAGCCTTACAAGTGGTAATATTAATTTGAACCTCTCTTATATCCATGAGGTTTCCAATATCAGTTTGAACCTTGTAATCTTCGAATTTGAGCCATATAACTATGGAATTTGAACCTTGTAATATTTCGAGTTTTTGTGGTACAATCGTTGAAATGGCATCGTATGAGACTCGTATATTGGTAGTACTATTTTGACCTTAAGATGCAATGGACTTAGATTTTATTAACCATGATCGAATGTGTTTCCCTTGTCGATCTCATCGTAAACGATATATATAGCTAACTCGACTGTGATCTTCGACATTATTGCACACAGTTGGTTTCTTCAATCGTGTGTCGTGTGAAGCGCGGAATTAATTATCACACTCGAGTGTCCATCATCACCCTTCTGTGTAACTTTGACCTCACCACCCATGGGTAAACTTATGATCGAAGTCATTCCACACACTTCGTTTTTACAAAGCCTTTTGCCAACAAATGCCCATGATTTTCCCCTCTTTTAGCCGACACATGGCCAAACTAGCCGGGCAGGAAGCTTGCGCGGTTGCACGGGAACCGGCTCAACAACGATACATTTGGCGCCTTTTCAAGCCCACGCATGGTCAAACGAAATGCGTGTGGGGTTCTCAAGCGTGCACTTGAATCCTCCGCTATGAACGCAATGACAAGACGCGACGATTACACATCGGCCGGGCCCCATTTATTACATCGGCCATTTAACCCTTGTGTCTCTTCAACCTTTCGATCGCACCCCACCATTGCAAGAATCACACCCACCATCCTGCGCGGCTCCAATAGCGCTACGAGCGACTGCCGACGAGGAGCAGCAGTTCACCATGCATGTCGTGGTGGACACCCACAGAAGGTTCACGAAGCTCTTGGTGGTGTACACCAACAACCCGGTCTGGGTTGATGTAACCCCCCCCCCCCCAGTGTCATCCTACAGTGACCTCCCACTAATGGTGCCATGTCATCAAGTTTAACTAAGCCAAATTGCCCCTTGATAAAAACAAAGTGAATTTAAAATTCAAATAACTAGTTAAATTCTTATTTTATTTCAAACCACCAAATAAAAATGTTCGTTAGGTTGCAAATATTCATTAACGAATTGTCATGATGAAACCGACCTCATTTAGTTTCCCAAAATGCCCCTGGTTTTAAAACAGTGGCCCGGAAACACTTTTTCAGCCTTTTTAAATGTCAGCAAAATTCAAGTAGATTCCAAACTGCCTCATACTTTTTGTACCAACTCAGTATATTGCAAAATATTTAATGTGGCTAGTGGCACATTTTAAAAAAAATCATTTGGTGCACTAACTAATCCAAGTTAGCAGCTAAATTAAAAGACAGAAAAAGGAAAAGAAAAACGGCAAAGGTCTACTATGCCTTCGGGCTCTAGGTCAACAGTGGACGGCCCAACCCACTATCGCCTCGTCCTTGACCTCCTACTCAAAGGGACGCGCTGGACACACGCGCCGCGTCCATGGCGTGGATCCTCCACGCGTCGCGCATCCGTCGGCACCCAGTCGTGGATAAGACCATCCTCGAACGCGTAGACAAACCCTAGCCGTCACTTCCCCCCTCTCCCGCTCTCTCTCTCGTGAAACTAGTCGTCGCCTGAGCGCTGCTCGCCGTGGTTGCCATCGTCATCGCGGCCACTGAAGGCTGTCGAGGAGCTTCCTCTTCGCCAACTCCTTCGCCTACGTGCCTTGAATCAAGCAGGACCGCACCGTACGCTCAGCATCGAGCCGGTTCCCCGCTACGGCCGCTGCCTCCGTCAACAAGCTCGACGCATCCGGCTACCCCCGCGCTCCCTGACCTCGTCCACGAGCATTGGAGTGAGCTCCTCCCCCGACCCCCCTGCTTTGCCCCCTTGATCCACTCCGTTAGCCGCCGCTCCCGTGCTTGCCTAAGTTGCCTTAGTCGCCATGGCCGCGTCAGAGCTCCCATGTACGTGTTGCTTCTGCTGCGTGCTACTCATGCTCCCACCGTTGCTCGTCGTTGCTGCCACTGGTTTCGGCCGCGCCCGCGTTCCCTGCCGCGCCGTTGTTGCCCTGAGGCCAGGCCCACGCGCACCCATCCGCCTGCTGCTACTCGCGCCCGCTCGCGCTGCCACGGCCGCTGCTGGCTGTCACCGCTGCTGTTGCGCTACTACAAGCTCCTGCCGCTACTTTGCTCTTCTGCTGGCAGGCGCATTGCCCTGCTGGCTGCTACTGTCGTTGTTTGCTACTAGTCGCTGTTGTCGCTTACTAGTGCTTGATGCTGCCGCCGGCCGCTGCTGTAGCTTGGCCATGGCCGTGCGTGTGTGCACAACGTGCATAGCCGGCTTGGAAGCCAGCTTTACTTCTTGGCCGCTTATTTAATTAGAGGTAGGATAGTTTTAGGATTAGGTTAGTGGAGTAAATTGCCTAATGTACATATGACATGTGAACCCCATTTGATTAGGTTGGTTTTAATTATATGAATAGGTATAGCTTATGCCATGTGGGCCAGTTTGACCCTGTTGACCTGTCAACGTTGACTGGGTACTGTTGACTTTGACCTTGGCCCACTGTCAGCCACACATTACACCCCGGGTACACTTCTCTGTGTACCCATAGCAATTAATATTTATTATTTTTTTGAATTAAATTAAATCCAGTAAACTAGGAAATCTTTTAAAACTTTGAAAAAGATCATAGAAAATAAACCGTCACTCCGAAGAAAATGTTTTATACATGAAAGTTGCTCAGAAAAATATGACGATCCAGAATACACACTCTGTTCATCGGTCACGTGCCCCTGGCATAGCGAACATGGAACCGTCCCCCTTCGTTTCATCTGTCAGAAAATGCCTAACATCGGGAATACTTTCCTGGATGTTTTCCTGTCACGTCTCCAACGTATCTATAATTTTTGATTGCTCCATACTATATTATCTACTGTTTTGGGCAATATTGTGCTTTAATTTCCACTTTTATATTATTTTTGGGACTAACCTATTAACCGGAGGCACAGCCCAGATTTGCTGTTTTATGCCTTTCAGTGTTTTGAAGAAAAGGAATATCAGACGGAGTCGAAACGGAGCGAAATCAACTGGAGAAGTTATTTTTGGAAGGAAACACACCTGATGGACTTGAACCCCACGTCAAGGCAGGAACGAGGTGCTCACAAGGGTGGGGGCGCCCCTCCCCCCCCCCTAGGGCGCGCCCCCTATCTCGTGGGGCCCTCGTGGCTCCCCTGACGTACCTCCTACACCCATATATACCTACGTGACCTAAAACTTCCAGAACGCACAATAAATCGGGAGTTCCGCCACCAGAAGCCTCTGTAGCCACCAAAAACCAATCTAGACCTGTTCCGGCACCCTGCCGGAGGGGGCAATCCTTCTCCGGTGGCCATCTTCATCATCCTGGTGCTCTCCATGACGAGGAGGGAGTAGTTATCCCTCGGGGCTGAGGGTATGTACCAGTAGCTATGTGTTTGATCTCTCTCTCGCGTTCTTGATTTGGCACGATCTTGATGTATCGCGAGATTTGCTATTATAGTTGGATCTTATGTTTCTCCTCCCCCTCTTCTCTCTTGTAATGAATTGAGTTTTCCCCTTGAAGTAATCTTATCGGATTGAGTCTTTAAAGACTTGAGAACACTTGATGTATGTCTTGTCGTGGATATCTGTGGTGACAATGGGATACCGCGTGCCACTTGATGTATGTTTTGGTGACCAACTTGCGGGTTTCGTGACATTGGGAACCTATGCATAGGGGTTGGCACACGTTTTCGTCGTGATTCTCCGGTAGAACTTTGGGGCATTCTTTGAGGTCCTTTGTGTTGGTTGAATAGATGAATCTGAGATTGTGTGATGCATATCGTATAATCATACCCACGGATACTTGAGGTGACATTGGAGTATCTAGGTGACATTAGGGTTTTGGTTGATTTATGTCTTAAGGTGTTATTCTAGTACGAACTCTAGGGCTGTTTGTGACACTTATAGGAATAGCCCAACGGATTGATTGGAAAGAATAACTTTGAGGTGGTTTCGTACCCTACCATAATCTCTTCGTTCGTTCTCCGCTATTGGTGACTTTGGAGTGACTCTTTGTTGCATGTTGAGGGATAGTTATGTGATCCAATTATGATATTATTGTTGAGTGAACTTACACTAGTGAAAGTATGAACCCTAGGCCTTATTTCCACACATTGCAATACTGTTTACGCTCACTTTTATCACTTGCTACCTTGCTGTTTTTATAATTTCAGATTACAAAAACTATTGTCTACTATCCATATTGCACTTGTATCATCATCTCTTCGCCGAACTAGTACACCTATACATTTTACCATTGTATTGGGTGTGTTGGGGACACAAGAGACTCTTTGTTATTTGGTTGCAGGGTTGCTTGAGAGAGACCATCTTCATCCTACGCCTCCTACAGATTGATAAACCTTAGGTCATCCACTTGAGGGAAATTTGCTACTGTCCTACAAACCTCTGCACTTGGAGGCCCAACAACGTCTACAAGAAGAAGGTTGTGTAGTAGACATCTCTTCGCCAGTAGCACCTAGTACTGCGTTAGGTCACCCCCAGCACCGCGTATTGCCATGTTATGCTTGTGTTGTTTTGTTTGGTTTATATTTATTGCCCCCCCCCCCTCTTCTCTCCGATAGACCCCGAGACCGTTGCCGATGCCACTGTGTTCGTCTACGGTGACGACGACCCTTCCTTATCAATAGAGCTTCTAGGCAAGCAAACCCCCCATTGACCATTCTGACATTGCCCATTCCCTTCTCTCTTATGCTTGCATTAGAACTGCTACTGCTTTTTGTATGATCCTACTCTGATGCATAGCCTATTTTTGTTGCCTGCTTTCATACCTTACCTGCTTATTCTAAACTGCTTAGTATAGGTTGGTTAGAGATCCATAAGTGATCCCCCACCTTGTCCCAGTTGCCCCGCTTTATGTTCCATGACTCGATCAACGTAATCGACGTCCAGGCCTCGACACTGCACATCACCCCCCTTAGTTGTACGACTCTGCAGAGTTATTATCGAGTGTCGAGGGTGATACCTCGTCAGCACTTCTGATGTTAACCCTGTAGTGTAGCTATTCGGTCATGGTCATCGAGGGTGATTCCTCCTTCACCACTCCCGATAACGACTCTGTCGTGCAACCCCTCAAGTGTGGACCATCGAGGCTGATTCCTCCAAGTCCACCTTGATGGTTGCATCGAGTGGGAATCCATCGAGGGTGATTCCTCGAGTTTCCCCTTGCTGTTTCAGACACACGGTTACTTTGACTTACCATAGAACCATGATGACATCGGGTCGGCCCCGAGTGGTACCCGCGAGTGATGTGAAGTCGGGTTGACCTGGAGGGTACCCGAGAGATAATTACGTGGCACGGCCGGGCATTCTTAGCCCTTGTCGTAAGTCCACGATACGGGGTCACATGATCGTGAGTCTCTGCTTGATACCGCGCACTACCAAGACACTAACAGTTTGGATATTTGATCCGAGTAGGCCTCTGGCCTTTTTGCACTGACCACCACGCGGGAATAAGTATGGTCACTCTCCGTCATATGTATCAGCTGAAAGCTCAATGGACGTCAGCGATGGAGCGGCGCATGCCGGGTTGGACTGGAATGCCTCGCTTGTATAAGGGGGGCTAGGTCTGCTCACCGGCCGCGTATGCAACATGCAGGAGTGCAAAGGGCGATGGGCCCAAGACCCCTACACGCTTAGGATGTAGACCGGTGTGTTGGCTGATGTCTGCTAGAACTACGTCGGTATTTCCCCAAAGAGGAAAGGATGATGCAGCACAGTGATGGTAGGTATTTCCCTCAGTGATGAGACCAAGGTTATCAAGCCAGTAGGAGAACCAAGCAACACTACGTAAATAGCATGTACACACAAATAACAAATACTCGCAACCCGACGTGTTAAAGGGGTTGTCAATCCCTTTCGGGTAATGGCGCCAGAAATTGGCAAACGGACGTGATAAAAATATGATAGATGGGATAAATAGATCTTGAATAAAATAAATTGCAGCAAGGTATTTTTGTATTTTTGGTTTAATAGATCTGAAAATAAAAGCAAAGGAGAGAAGATCGCAAAGGCGAATATATTAAGGAAGAGACCCGGGGGTCGTAGGTTTCACTAGTGGCTTCTCTAGAGAAAAATAGCAAAAGGTGGGTAAATGAATTACTGTTGGGCAATTGATATAACTTCAAATAATCATGACGATATCCAGGCAATGATCATTATATAGGCATCACGTCCAAGATTAGTAGACCGACTCCTACCTGCATCTACTACTATTACTCCACACATTGACCGCTATCCAGCATGCATCTAGTGTATTAAGTTCATGGAGAAACAGAATAATGCAATAAGAACGATGACATGATGTAGACAAGATCTATTTATGTAGAAATATACCCCATCTTGTTATCATTAATGACAACGATACATACGTGTCGGTTCCCCTTCTGTCACTGGGATCAGGCACCGTAAGATCGAACCCATCACAAAGCACCTCTTCCCATTGCAAGTTAAATAGATCAAGTTGGCCAAACAAAACCCAAATATCGGAGAAGAAATATGAGGCTATAAGAAATCATGCATATAAGAGATCAAAGAAGACTCAAATAACTTTCATGGATAAAAAGAGATAGATCTGATCATAAACTCAAACCTCATCGGATCCCAACAAACACACCGCAAAAGAATTACATCACATGGATCTCCGAGAGACCACTCACCATTATATTGAGAATAAAAAGAGAGAGAGGAATCCATCTAGCTACTAACTATGGACCCGAAGGTCTACAAAAGACTACTCACGCATCATCGGAGAGGCACCAATGGACATGATGAACCCCTCCATGATGGTGTCTATATTGGATCTGGTGTTTTTGGAACTTGCGGCGGATGGAATTGATTTTCGTCGACTCCCCTGGGGTTTTTGGAATATTGGGGTATTTATAGAGTAAAGAGGCGGTCTGAGGGACACCCGAGGTGAGCACAACCTCGAAGTACCCCCAGGCGCTTCTCCAGCCCATTGGATGTCTCCTGGTCCACAAAAAATTCAAAAAAGTTTCGCTGCGTTTGGACTCCGTTTGATATTGATTACCTGTGATGTAAAAAACATGCAAAAAACAGCAACTGGCACTTGGCACTATGTCAATAGGTTAGTGCCAAAAAATGATACAAAAAGACTATAAAATGATTATAAACATCCAAGAATGATAATATAACAACATGGAACAATCAAAAATTATAGATACGTTGGAGATGTATCATTGGCCTCTCTGTTGAGCCTAGGTAGGACCGTGTTGTGCTGATTGGCCGAGGCCAGTCATGACCTGATGGTGTGTCCGGACGGAGTTGATCGAGCGTGTTGGGTAAGTTGGTGCGCCCCTGCAGGAAGTATTATCTATTAGAATAGCCGTCTCCACGGTAACGGTCGCTTGGAGCTGTATCCTGATCGATACAGCTAGAACTGGATGTTGAGGCATGTAATGGACATGATGACCCCGGGATTGCTTTCTCACAGGGAGTCGAGGAAGTGATCTCTGGGCGATGTTACAACATACTTATTAATATTATAATATGCTACTCGTATGTTTTCTGATGTTGCAAGATGCTTGAAGATGCTAGTCTTTGATAGGCTAGGCTTTCCACTTCTATTCTAGCATTCTGCAGTTCAGTCCATAGATACTACCCATTTCATTGATACCGACGTATATGTAGTGTATATCCTTTCTTGCGAGTACTTTGGATGAGTACTCACGGTTGCTTTGTTTCCTCTTTTTCCCCTTTTCCATTCTTCACAGATGTCGCAACCATATGGTGGAGCCCAGGAGCTAGGCGCCACCTTCGATGACGACTACCACTACTCTGAGCGTGCTTACTACTACGTGCAGACCGCCGACGACCAGGAGTAGTTAGGAGGCTCCCAGGCAGGAAGCCTTGCCGGTTCGATCGTTGATACTTTTTTGCTAGCCTTCTTAAGGCAAACTTGTTTAACTCATGTCTGTACTCAGATAATGTTGTTTCAGCTGACTCGTTTGTATTCGAGCTTATGTATTTGTGCCCTCAAGGTTCGTGGCTTGTAATATAATGCTTGTATTAGTTTAATTTTGTGTCTAGAGTTGTGTTGTGATATCTTCCCGTGAGTCCCAAATCTTGATCGTACACATCTGCGTGTATGATTAGTGTACAATTGAATTGGGGGCATCACAGTGGAACACTCCGTCCACATCATGGAGATGTTGCTTGCTTAGGAGAAGTACAAGGTGGTCGGGTTTGACCTCGAGTACACCCGCGCTCGTGTCGGATCTCGTCCCAAGGTCGCCATTGCCTAGATGTCCGTGCGCAATCACGTCCTCGTCTACCTCTACTGCCTGGCCACAAGGCCTTGCGGGTGTTTCGCCAGGTTTGTTGACACCCCCCACTACATGTTCGTTGCGGTGGACATCACCAATGATGTAAAAGTGCTCAAAGAATTTGGGCATCGCCTGCTGATACGTCTCCAACGTATCTATAATTTTTGATTGTTTCATGCTATTATATTATCTGTTTTGGATGTTAATGGGCTTATTTATACACTTTTATATTATTTTTGGGACTAACCTACTAACCCAAGGCCCAGTGCAAATTGCTGTTTTTGCCTATTTCAGTGTTTCGCAGGAAAGGAATATCAAACGGAATCCAAACGGAATGAAACCTTTGGGAGAGTTATTTTTGGAACAAACATGATCCAGGGGACTTGGAGTAGACGTCAAGAAAGAAGCGAGGCGGCCATGAGGTAGGAGGGCGCGCCCCCACCCTCGTGGGCCCCTCGCAGCTCCATCGACCTACTTCTTCCTATGGTGTTGATCACGGAGGAATTCTACATCAACACCATAGCCTCTCCGATGATGTGTGAATAGTTTACCACAGACCTTCGGGTCCATAGTTATTAGCTAGATGGCTTCTTCTCTCTCTTTGGATCTCAATACAATGTTCTCCTCGATATTCTTGGAGATCTATTTGATGTAACTCTTTTTGCGGTGTGTTTGTCGGGATCCGTTGAATTGTGAGTTTATGAGCAAGTTTATCTATGAACAATATTTGATTATTCTGTGAAATATTTTATGTATGATTGGTTATCTTTGCAAGTCCCTTCGAGTTATCAGTTTAGTTTGGCCTACTAGATTGATCTTTCTTGCAATGGGAGGAGTGCTTAGCTTTGGGTTCAATCTTGCGATGTCCTTTCCCAGTGACAGCAGGGGCAGCAAGGCACGTATTATATTGTTGCCATCGAGGATAAAAAGATGGGGTTTATATCATATTGCTTGACTTTATCCCTCTACATCATGTCATCTTGCCTAATGCGTTACTCTGTTCTTATGAACTTAATACTCTAGATGCATGTTGGATAGCGGTCGATGTGTGGAGTAATAGTAGTAGATGCAGAATCGTTTCGGGCTACTTGTCGCGGACGTGATGCCTATATACATGATCATGCCTAGATATTGTCATAATTATACACTTTTTTATCAATTGATCGGCAGTAATTTGTTCACCCACCATAATACTTATGCTATCTTGAGAGAAGCCACTAGTGAAACCTATGGCCCCCGGGTTTATCTTTTATCATATAAGTTTCCAATCTATTTCACTTTGCAATATTTACTTTCCTATCTATATCATAAAAATACCAAAAATATTTATCTTATTATTATTATCTCTATCAGATCTCACTCTCGTAAGTGACCGTGAAGGGATTGACAACCCCTTTATCGCGTTGGTTGCGAGGTTCTTATTTGTTTGTGTAGGTACGAGGGACTTGCATGTAGTCTCCTACTGGACTGATACCTTGGTTCTCAAAACTGAGGGAAATTATTATGCTACTTTGCTGCATCACCCTTTCCTCTTCAAGGGAAAACCAACGCAGTGCTCAAGAGGTAGCAAGAAGGATTTCCGGCGCCGTTGTCGGGGAGGTTGCACCAAGTTAAGTAAAGATTTGATCTCCCGTTAACAAGCCATTTCTAGCGCCGTTGCCGGGGAGATCTACTCACAAGTCAAGACATACCAAGTACCCATCACAAACTCTTATCCCTCGCATTACATTATTTGCCATTTGCCTCTCGTTTTCCTCTCCCCCACTTCACCCTTGCCATTTTATTCGCCCTCTTTTTTCCGCTCGCCTCCTTTTTGTTTGCCTCTTTTTCGCTTGCTTCTTGTGTCGCCGTGTGTCATCATGGCTAGTCCTTCTATCATTGTTGGTACTCCTGATCATGAAGTTCTTAATTTTAAACAAAGGGAGGGGGGAAATCTAAAAGATGCTTGGCATAGAATTTGCAATGCTTAGAATAGATCTACTAGGAAGCAATCCAGTTCTGTTCTTCTTCGCAATTTTTATGTAGGCATCACTCCTTGGAATAGATATATTCTTGATACCATTACTGGAGGGAATTTCTTGGGTATCCATACTTTTGATTCTCATAATGCTATGATAGATTTGTTTGGCCCACCACCTCTTTTTGTTAATGGAACTGTTTTAACTTTGGGACATGTGATGCAAAGGCTTGAAATTATTGAAAATAAAGTTGCCTCTATGGAGTTGATTGAAAATTTGGATAAAAAGATCCACAACCAAATCACTCAATATGGATCTAAGGTAGGGGTTACTCTGAATTTTTTAAATAAAAAGAACCTATAGTTAACGAAAGAATAGACCAAGATTCCACAAGAATTGGTAAACTTGAGGATATTATTACTAATTTAGGGTCTGCCTTTTCATCCGTTAAAAATAATCCAAATCCTCCTACTACCAAGATTGCTAAATTAATGTATGTTCCTAAAAATAAGGGTGAATCTTCTAGTAAGGAA
The DNA here is from genome assembly GCF_018294505.1 of Triticum aestivum. Taxonomy (NCBI): domain Eukaryota; kingdom Viridiplantae; phylum Streptophyta; class Magnoliopsida; order Poales; family Poaceae; genus Triticum; species Triticum aestivum. The sequence continues at coordinate 146,009,327 of NC_057794.1, read as the reverse complement.
AATGCGGATCTCAAATCAATAAGTGTTCACCCCAACTTCTTCAATATCATTAAGGAACCTTTTGCTACAAATGAATTTCTTGATTTCTTGCCTAGGAGTTTGATAATTAATAAAAATAAGGAAACTCCCAAGGGTTATAAGTGTTCCATTGAAGAATTGTATACCAAAGATGATAATACCTAGATCTATTCTTGCTTTTATGCCTAGCTAGGGGCGTTAAACGATAGCGCTTGTTGGGAGGCAACCCAATTTTATTTTTGTTTCTTGATTTTTGGTTTTGTTTAGTAAGAAATAATCCATCTAGCCTTTATTTAGATGTGGTTTTATGCTTTTAATTAGTGTTTGTGCCAAGTAGAACCTTTGGGAGGACTTGGGGGAAGTTTTAGCGATCTTGCTGTAAAAAACAGAAACTTTAGCGCTCACGAGATTTGCTGCCATTTTTTACTGAGAGTGCGATTAGGTTGATTATTTTTGCAGATAATTAATAGACAAATTCCTCACGTCCACCAATTTATTTCAGAATTTATGGGGTTACAGAAGTATTCTAAACCTACAGATTACTACAGACTGTTCTGTTTTTGACAGATTCTGTTTTTCGTGTGTTGTTTGCTTATTTTGATGCATCTATGGCTAGTATCGGAGGGTATGAACCATAGATAAGTTGTACCACAGTAGGTTTAACACCAATATAAATAAAGAATGAGTTCATTATGGTACCTTAAGTGGTGGTTTGTTTTCTTATACTAACGGAGCTCATGAGATTTTCTGTTGAGTTTTGTGTTGTGAAGTTTTCAAGTTTTGGGTAAAGATTTGATGGATTATGGAATAAGGAGTGGCAAGAGCCTAAGCCTGGGGATTCCCAAGGCAACCCAAGGTAAAATTCAAGGACAACCAAAAGCCTAAGCTTGGGGATGCCCCGGAAGGCATCCCCTCTTTCGTCTTCTTCCATCGGTAACTTTACTTGAGGCTACATTTTTATTCACCACATGATATGTGTTTTGCTGGGAGCATCTTGTATGATTTGAGTCTTTGCTTTTTAGTTACCACAATCATCCTTGCTGTACACACGTTTTGGGAGAGACACTCATGAATTGGAATTTATTAGAATACTCTATGTGCTTCACTTATATCTTTTGAGCTAGATAATTTTGCTCTAGTGCTTCACTTATATCTTTTAGAGCATGGTGGTGGTTTTATTTTATAGAAATTATTGATGTCTCATGCTTCACTTATATTATTTTGAGAGTCCTTTAGAACATCATGGTAATTTTTTTTGGTTATAAAATTAGTCCTAATATGATAGGCATCCAGGATGGGTATAATAAAAACTATCATAGAAAGTGCATTGAATATTATGAGAAGTTTGATACTTGATAATTGTTTTGAGATATAAATATGGTGATATTAGAGTGTGTTAGTTGAGTAGTTGTGAATTTGAGAAATACTTGTGTTGAATATTGCAAGTCACGTAGCATGCACGTATGGTAACCGTTGTGTAACAAATTTGAAACATGAGGTGTTCTTTGATTGTGTTCCTTATGAGTGGCGGTCGGGGACGAGCGATGGTCTTTTCCTACCAATCTATCCCCCTAGGAGCATGTGCATAATGCTTGGTTTTTGATAACTTGTAGATTTTTGCAATAAGTATGCACTACAAAAAAAGACACATCCGTGACATTTTGGGCCGAACGAAAAAAAATTCTGTCATACATATGACACTTCTATGACGATAATTGTGACAAAACCCGGTATCATCATAGATGTGGTGGGCTCCTACTTCTATGACAAAAAATCATGACAAAAAATGGGCTTTTCGTCCTGGGCGGGCCGGAGACGCAGCTGCATGACATTCTTTGGGCCGTCCATGACGGAAAAAACCATGGTAGAAGCGAGGGGGAGGAAAATTTCGGGGAGTTCCTGGTTACGGTGGGAGGTCGGGAGCCGAGCGATGCGCGTTCCTCTCGTACACGTACGCGCGTGTGTGCGAGGCGTTGGCTCTAACTGAACCCGAGCGAGGCGTTGGGCTCTAACTGAACCCGAGCGATTGCACTGCAGGCTACGCGTTACTGAACCCGAGCGATCGATCGATTGATGTTAACTGAACCCGATCGAGCGATTCCTTCGCTACTGCTGCTAACTGAAGCCGATCGATGCTGCCTCTGGGATGAACAGTGAGTGTTGCGGGGGGGGTTTGGATGAACAGTAAGCGGTGGCGTTGCCTCTGGATGAATAGGACCCCGTGGTGTGGTGGAGGGTTGGATGAACAGTAGACGGTGGAGGGGTGCCCGTGGAGGGGTGGTTGAACAGGACCCCGTGGTGTGGAGGGCTGGATGAACAGTAGACGGTGGAGGGGTGGTTGAACAGTAGCCGGTGGAGTAGCGCACGGTGGAGGCTGGATGAACAGGAGCCCGTGGAGGCTGGAGGAGGTCGACGGTGGAGATGAACAATATCCCGTGGAGTCCCGTTTTGCGGTACGCCACACCCCTCCCGATGAAAAGGACCCCCGTTTCGACCGTAGGAGGTCCGTTTCGTCCGTTTTGCGGTACGCCACACCCCTCCTGATCAACAGGACCCCCGTTTCGACCGTAGGAGGTCCGTTTCCTCCGTTTTGCGGTACGCCAGACCCCTCCCGATGAACAGGATCCCGTTTCAAACATGGCCGGTCGAACACAAGGCCGTTTCCTCTATTTTGCGGTATGCCAGGCCTCATTTCCATCACCTGTTCCGTCCAAGCCCTCCCGATGAACACGACCACGCATTCTGTTCCGACCCAGCCGGTTGGCTCCCACGCGTTCCATTGCCTCCTGATGAACACGACGCATTCCGTTGCCTCCCCATGAACACGACGCATTCTGTTGCCTCCCCATGAACACGACAACGATGTTGCCTCCCCATGAACACGACGACGACGCTATTTCTCCGTTCCGACCCAGCCATGTACACGAGCCCTGGCCGTACGTATGCGCGAGTAGGCATTCGAGACCCCGCCCGTATGTACACATACGTGGCCGTATTTTCTTTCTTGCACCCTGGCCGCTGTACGTACGTGTACATGCTACGTGCGCGCATGTACTACGACACATACGCGCCTCTACTACGACACGTGCGCGCCTCTACATCCACCAGTATATATGTACGTACACGTTCGCGACCAGAATGACAACGCTACGTACGCTTTGACCAGGTGGGTCCCGACTGTCAGGCACTTCCTTGCGTGCGAAGATGTAGCTGGTGGGTCCCAGTAGTCAGGGGGGCGAATCGTTTTTTTTCGGACGCACTTCCTTGCGTGCGAAGATGTAGCTGTTGGGTCCCAGCAGTCAGGGGGGCGAATCATTTTTTTGCCCGGACGCACTTCCTTGCGTGCGGAGATGTAGCTGGTGGGTCCCAGCAGTGAGGGGAAACGTTTTTCGTGAAATACGGTGGCCCGTCCGGTGGGTTCCTGCTGTCAGGTGGAGGAATCATTATTTTGCACGTAATAAGGAGGCACTTCCTTGCTGCGGCCATGGACCCAGCTGTCAGCCTCTCCACGTACAGTCCACGTCCGATGGAAGTCGTTCCTTGACCACGTTGACCACGCCGTGCCGAGAGCACCACGGCGGTGGACGACAGCAAGGACTAGGAAGGGGACAACTCGGAGCCGGGGAAGACGCAGCAGTGGATGCCCACGCGAAGAGGAGTACGATGGTTCACTGGTTCGGCTGCAGTGTGAGGATGATGTCGCCGCAGAATAATAGGGGGTGTGGGTGAGTAGAGGGATGGCCTGGCCAGCGGTGGGAGTAGTAGGGGCGGTGAGGCCTCCGCGGCATCACAGCCGGCCACGGGAGGCAGGAGCACGCGGCACGACCGGCGCTGGTTTGGGCGGCTGGAGCAAGAAGACCAGAGGTTGAAGAAGCACTACGGCCGTTGGATGAACATCGTACGGTAACAGGAGCTAGAATCGTTCATATTGACTAAGTTGACAAGCCCTCTGTCCCCGTCAACTTGGTAGGCCCACAAGTCAGCCTCCCACTATGTTGGGTTCCAGCTGGCAGGGGGAATATTCATTTTTTTGTGCGTAATAAGGAGGCACTTCCTTGCGTGCGAAGATAGCTGGTGGGTCCGACATGTCAGCGGGGGGCACGTTATTTTCGCGAAATACATAGGCCCTTCCGGTGGGTCCCAGATGTCAGGTGGAGGAATCATTATTTTGCGCCTAATAAGGAGGCATTTCCTTGTGTGCGGCCGTGGACCCAGCTATCAGCCTCTCCACGCACAGTCTACTTCCGACGATGTCGTTCGTTGACCATGTTGACCACGCCGCACCGAGCGCATCCAAGGTGGTGGACGACGGCGAGGCCCCGGACAGCAACGAGCCGGAGATGGGAAGATGCGGGAGTAGAGTCGCAGATGGAGAGGTGTACGAGGGTTAACTAGTTCTAGTGCGGTGTGGTTCGACAGTCGGTGGAGAAGAACAGGAGGTGTGGAGGGGTGGAGGGATGGCCTGGCCAACGGTGGAGTAGCGCTTCATAGCGAAGCGTGTTAAGCAGAGCTGCTAGCAGCAGGAGGCGGGAGGTGGTCCCGGCGGCGCTGGAGGAAGAAGACGAGAGATTGAAGATGGATGCCGGTCGTTGGATGTAAATCCAACGGCTAACATGTCAGAATCATTTGTTGACTAAATTGACAACGACTTGCGTTGGCTTCGACCTATTGGCCCACATTTCAGTCTCCAAAAATGTGGCACGTATTCAACCCATTTTTCAGAATTTACAGTCTTTTTTTGCGCGGTAGAATTTATAGTCAATTTGATCTTTTTTTGAATTACATCCATTAGCTAGGCTGGGTGAACAAATAATGCAGCGTCCATGCGGCCCATTTATTTTATTTCCTAAAAAATTACAGGCCATTTGCACTTTCTTGACGATTTTGCTGGGCTGATTCTAATTATAATGTTGGGTTGGGCCACTAATGTTATCAAAAAATAAAAAGGGGCTGAGCATTTTGTTATAAATATATTTAAATAATAAGTGATATTATTACATTCGTCCTTAAATCTTACCAAGCTTTTGTACACAATCACTGGGATTTTCGTGCCAAAACAATCCAGGATTTTATTTGTTAAGAAATTATTTTTATAAGTTAATAAGATGTGGGATATTGTTTTCTTACATATGTAAGTATCTGTTAAATATATGATGACAATAAAAATAATATATGATAACATAAGGTAGAAAAGCTACAAACTAGGGGTGTGGATGAACAAGTTCTCTGAATAACACAAATCACCCAAGCGGTGCCCAAGGCAAAGCGGATAGATCACTCAAATGACACAAGGAGGGTCCAGGGAAGCCTTCATGGTGTTCAGCCGAGGGGCCGTGTCAGCCTGCGGTGACCAGTAAGAAAGCGGAGACACCGGGCTGGAAGGCGTAGCATGGTGGATGTCCCTCTTTTTTGGTGCCAGGTGCCCATCATCTTCATCAGAGATCTTGAGACGAGCCCACGGGTCCAGCCCCAGAGCAGGTCGAGCCTTGTTCAGCCACAAGTGATCGCCAACGGTTTCTAGAGGGATCTTGTTAGGGTTTCCATGAAGCTCATCAACTTGTCCTTGTCCGATCCGGAGGAGAGAATCGCCCAGTTCCTCACCATGTTCCTGATCAACCTCAAGACCCGCGGAATGGAAATCCAGGAGGTGTTACTGAAAATCATAGCATTTCTATATTTCTAGAGGCACCAAAGGACAGCTGAGCTAACAGTATCTAAAATTGAGTACTTTTTGGTAGCAATCCAGAATCTGGCGACAGATTCAAAGGATGAGCCAATCTGACTAGAGAAATATTCCTCAATGTGGGCCCAGAGATGTTTAGCAACTATACATTCAAAAAATAGGTGAGAACAAGACTCTTGTTCCAAGCAGTAAACACAATCAAGGGGTTTGATGATGTGTCTCTTCCTAAGGTTATCCCTAGTCATAATTTGTTTTTGGAGAGAATCCAGAGAAATACATGAATTTTAGGTGGAACTCTCAATTTCCAGACAATGGGGATAAACATGGGTTGAACCCCTCTAAAGTTGATCACATGATAGAGGAAGCTGGAGGAATACTTCCCCTTATTGTTCAGCTGCCAAATCAGGGCATCCGGCTCGGCAGTAAAGGTAAAGCTTTTGGCAATTTCCTCCAACTAGAACCATTGTTCCATGAGACTATCACTAAAGTTCCTTCTAAAAGAGAGTTTTAGGCATTGACCGTCCCAAACTTCATTGAAACTTTTGTTAAGCTCATTGCAGACAGAGTAAATAGGCCAAAATTGGATTGCTAGGGGGGATGTGCCAAACCAAGTATCTTCCCAGAACCTGGTTCTGCTCCCATCCCCTATGTTCCATCTGTAGCCAAATTTCACAGCCTGCATAATAGATTTTAATCCTTTCCAGAATCTAGAGGTCTTAGGGTTGGAGGAAGGGACAAAAATATTAGGTTTATTTCCTAGGTATTTATGGGCAATAAGAAGCTTCCAGGGTTTCAGGTCTTCCTCGTAGAATCTTTTAATCCAAGACCCTAGAAGACAGATGTTAATTTCTTGGAGGTTAGGTATGCCTAGGCCTCCAAAATCTTTTTTCATAGAGACTAGGGCCCAATTAGCAAGGTGTAGCTTCCTATTTCCCTCAAAATCATTCCACAAGCAATGAGACATCTGAGAATTGATGAGGTTCACTGCCCATTTAGGGAACTTGAAGAAGGAGAGGAGATACACTGGAATGCTAGCCAAACAAGCTTGTATGAGGATCAATCTACCTCTGTAAGAGAGAAGTTTGCCCCTCCACCCAGCAATCCTTTTAATGATTTTATCCAGAAGGGGTTGGATATCCTCTCTCTCCTCAGTTTATCATAGTGGAGAGGGATACCTAGGTACTTAATGGGGAAGTTACCTTTATTACAGACTAGAATAGAGAGGAAGTCAGCTAACTCCTGATCATCCATGTTGATAGGGATGAGTTCACTTTTAGAGTAGTTGATTTTCATGCCTGAGACTTGTTCAAAAGAGGTTAGAACAGTTTTCAGATTGCTAACATGTGTGGAGTCATTGTCTAAGAAAAGGATGGTATCATCTGCATATTGAAGGCAGATGATGCCACCAGGGCAGACCTCAGGACAGAGCCCTGTAATCAGACTATGATCAGCAGCTTTGCTCAGCATTTTAGTAAGAATGACCACTACTAAATTAAACAAAAGGGGGAGATGGGGTCACCTGGCCTAAGGCCTTTACCAGCAAGGAAAAAATCACTTTCACAGTTATTTAACTTGACCCCAACTGACCCCCCATGAGTAAGTTGCTGGATCCAACTAGTCCATTTACCCCCCCAAAACCTCTAAGCTCCAGGAGTTTAATAAGGAAATCAAGGTCAACTTTATCGAAGGCAGTCTAAACTAGAACTACCATCTAGAGAAAAATTCTCACAAGCAGAGCCTTCAAATCTATTTTGGTGAGGGTAAATAAAGGAAGAGCATTCAATGCCATCATTAAGAGAAGTAACATCTCAACCAATCTTAGCAGCAATGGCATTGAAGGAAGGATCATTAAAGTTGGAGAAGGAAGTGTCTTTCATACCCTGGGGGTTTTGCACTTCCAGGTTCTGAACCTCTTTGACTTGTTGAGCCTTTTCAATAATGGTTCTCTTGTCACCAGCTACCCTGGCACTGGTTCTGGTGGCTTGAACAGGACCTCATTTGGGAAGGTGCTTCTCCTTAGGAAGGGCAGGGAAGTCAGAGTTGTATTTTGAGTCCAAATTGTCTGGGAGTTCAGTTGTTTCAAAAAGTGCCTCTTGATCCTCTTGTAGATCTACAGAACCTTCTAATTCCATCAGATCATCATCTTCCAGGAGCTCCATTTCCCTGAGGAGGTTGAATCCATCAGTTTCATCAAGCACAGAATTCAAGATCTTTTCCTGGATGCTGAGTTGAGGAGTGTATGGAGAATCAGGGAGGTGTGTCTTGAGGACTGAAGTGGTGTAGTTTCTCCAAGCATCTGATTGTGGCCAAAAGACTGTCCTCTGATGTTAGGGGCCCCAGAATTGGCAGCAGGCCCTTTATCTAATTCAGTTCTAGAGCTCCTATTGGATTCAGCATCTTCAGTAAGATTGGTACCAGTTTCAGCTGCAGAGACATATGTACCAGCAGAGAGGTTGGTGGAGGTGCCAGTTTCAGTGGGGGTTAAGGACTCCACCTCAATGAGTAGCCTGTAGATTTTGTTCCCAACTCCAAAAAGCCTTGCAGCAGGGATTTTGGAGGGATCTTTACATAAGATTTTGACCCTAACAGTTTCATAGAATGACTTGAAATTATGCTGCCAATCCACATCCAGTAAGACCTCCAGAGTGGAAGTGATTTGATCCAGCATAGTCCAGTCACACCACTTGGGGGTTCAATTTCCTAATCTTGATCCAAGTTTCCTGGAGGTCCTCTTCAGCCTCAATCCTGCCTTTCCAGACTTCAACATTGACTACAACATTGTCTTTTTGAGACCAAAACAGGGGTATCCAGCAACTTGAACTACATCTATTTCAGGAGGGAGTTTGACCAAGAATGTCCACTCATCTAGGGCATTGATTGGCCAGGGCCAGTTGGTTTTGTAAATGTCTGCAAACTCAGTGGCAAGTTCCTGCTTGGTCACTTCACCAGCTTCTACCAGAACAATCCCCACATTCTTCAGGGAGCCATGATATTGAGCATTTTCATCAGGTGAGTCTATGTGGTAGAACCCTAATCCTGGAGCAGCACTTCCAACATATCTAGCAGAACTGTGGGTTTTCCTTCTGACAGGGCAATTCTCAACTTTATGGGTAACCATTTTGCAGATAAAACAACTCTTGGGCTTGACACATTTATCCAAATGATGCCCTGGTTCCCCACAGTTGTAGCAGATCACCTCAGAGTATGCCATAAGGCCCGAAGCAGGGGCAGGAGCAGTTTTCTGGATGTCCTGTCTCTTCTTTTGCTGATTCTTGCCTTGAGATTTCCCACTGATCTGAGAGTCAGAACCACCAGCGGATTGATTTTGGGCAATTACAGGAGCCTGCCCAGATTGTACCCCCATTTGGGGCGGAGGTGGGCCGTACCACTGCCCAACCGGCGCTCCCCCCATTGTGATAGGGGAAATTCATCGGAGTTCCTGGTTCCTTCTCATCCTCCAGCCAGATGTTGTCTCTCAGGAAGCAGAAATAACCACCAGACAGCTCAATTGAACCAGATTGCAAGCCTAATTTCAATCTTCTGCAGGTTTGGGGGAGAGGTAAGGTAGGGGATCCACCTGCTCGGCTACGGTGGCGTGCTGGTGGGCATGAGTCCAGTCAAGCATTCCCATCTCGCAGCATGGCGTGGATCTCCTGAATTCATTTCTCCTTTTGCCCATCGAACGAACGCAATCGGCGGCTCCCTGGGGTGGGGCATCCTGTGCTTCTCCAAGAAATCTCCTTCGAAATAGATCGACAGGGCTAGATTCAGCAGCTCCCAATCCACATGATCCTTGCACATCCGAGAATACCTGCGCGAGTGAGAGAATGGATTCGGTCCCTCCTCGGCTTCCTCCCTCGCAGCTTCCTCCTCTGCTTCCCTCCATCCGCGCATGCACTGGGTCCAGGAGAGAGCATCGTCGCAGATCTGCATCGCCCGCTCCCTCCATCTCCTCCCTCGAGTCTCCCGCAGCACCGTCAGCACGATGGAGTTGAGCGGCTGGAGCATCCGCGGGAAGGCTTTGTAGACATGTGGGAGATGCATGTTGTACATCTGCCTGTCTTCCAGCCATTCCCCCGTGGATATGGCCGGGGACTCCATGGGGCACACGAGCGGACTTGCTGAGGGGGGCAGGCGCGCCCGGAGTCAGGAGGCAGGGGGTGGCGGCGAGATCTATGGTGGCGGCGAGGGTGGAGGTAGTGGCGGGGGTGAAGGGGATCGCGAGAGCGGTCATCTATTTGCCAATTATGTGAACTAAACAGTCAACATATAAAATAATTTAAATATATATAATATAGTTAGAAGGGAAATATAAGTTGGACCTGGCGTTCCTATTCTTATATAGAAAAATAGAACATGCCTCTGCGTTTTCTTCAAAAAAATACATAAATTGGGCTGCCAAAAATAAAACCTCGGATGGGAGGTCCATAGGCCGGTCGATACATGACGGCTAAGAAAATACAAACAGGCATATGGACCTCCCACCCGAGGTCGTGGGTTGCGCATGTTAAAAATGAAAGCCTAGACGGGGCAGCCCAAAACCACGTCCAACACTTGCCAAAACTCCGTCCCTCGTTTTCTCTGTGTTTCGCACACTCAACATTGTGTGGGCATTTTGACTGTGCATCATATGAAGATGTGCTATGCATGAATGTTGATCAGCATGATGTTAACTGGCTGGTAGTTCCATTTTCGACCATGAATAAAACTTCCAACATGATGTTAACCCTGTTTGAAAAGGCCGTGTTAATATAAATGCTCTGCCTCTGAAAGTTGCAGCTTTTTATCTGAAACCGAACTTGCAGTTTCTTATCTGAAATTGAAACTTGCAGTTTCTTCTCTGAGAATCACATTGTCTGCACTTTTATACTCCTATGAAACTACATTTTTTAAGTGCTAAAAGTAGATATCTAGAATTCATAAAATACTTCATATGCTTAATACTGCAAATCTGAAATTCAAAAGACATTCATATTTGAAAGTACTCTCAAAATACACAACACAAAACACAATTCACAACCTGCAAATACTAACAACACTAAGCTCCTCCTGACAATTCACAACATGCCCAACTATTGGGCTGGGGGGCAGCCCCCTCCTATTCCTTGGTGGTAGACAGCCGCCTCATGAGACAATGTGAACGGCGAGGGAGACGATGGCGGGGAAGCGTCGTCGGGCCAACTGCTTTTCTCCTCTTGAAGTTGGGTTCGGTCGACGAAGACTCCACCGGCTCGCTCTGGCAAGACACCCTCACAAACGGCACCCTGTAGATGCTCGATCCTTCAATCTCTGGTGGATGCCCCATCTGGGATTGATACTCCCACCACCGCTCCCTCACGATCGGATTCGGTGAATTTGTTTGCTCCATGGCCCAGAGGAGCAGCTCTATGTACTCCGGCGCAACTCCCTCCGGGAGTATCGCCGCCTTTTTGCTCCGTTGCAGATATTTGGCCATGGATGTCGCCGTCGCTGCTAGTTGGCCCTGTTGGAAATATGCCCTAGAGGCAATAATAAATTGATTATTATTATATTTCCTTGTTCATGATAATCGTTTATTATCCATGCTAGAATTGTATTGATAGGAAACTCAGATACATGTGTGGATACATAGACAACACCATGTCCCTAGTAAGCCTCTAGTTGACTAGCTCGTTAATCAATAGATGGTTACGGTTTCCTGACCATGGACATTGGATGTCGTTGATAACGGGATCACATCATTAGGAGAATGATGTGATGGACAAGACCCAATCCTAAGCCTAGCACAAGATCATGTAGTTCGTATGCTAAAGCTTTTCTAATGTCAAGTATCATTTCCTTAGACCATGAGATTGTGCAACTCCCGGATACCGTAGGAGTGCTTTGGGTGTGCCAAACGTCACAACGTAACTGGGTGGCTATAAAGGTACACTACGGGTATCTCTGAAAGTGTCTGTTGGGTTGGCACGAATCGAGATTGGGATTTTGTCACTCCGTGTAAACGGAGAGGTATCTCTGGGCCCACTCGGTAGGACATCATCATAATGTGCACAATGTGACCAAGAGGTTGATCACGGGATGATGTGTTACGGAACGAGTAAAGAGACTTGCCGGTAACGAGATTGAACAAGGTATCGGTATACCGACGATCGAATCTCGGGCAAGTAAAATACCGCTAGACAAAGGGAATTGTATACGGGATTGATTGAGTCCTTGACATCGTGGTTCATCCGATGAGATCATCGTGGAACATGTGGGAGCCAACATGGGTATCCAGATCCCGCTGTTGGTTATTGACCGAAGAACGTCTCGGTCATGTCTGCATGTCTCCCGAACCCGTAGGGTCTACACACTTAAGGTTCGATGACGCTAGGGTTATAAAGGAAGCTTGTATGTGGTTACCGAATGTTGTTAGGAGTCCCGGATGAGATCTCGGACGTCACGAGGAGTTCCGGAATGGTCCGGAGGTAAAGATTTATATATAGGAAGTCCTGTTTCGGCCATCGGGACAAGTTTCGGGGTCATCGGTATTGTACCGGGACCACCGGAAGGGTCCCGGGGGCCCACCGGGTGGGGCCACCTGCCCCGGGGGGCCACATGGGCTGTAGGGGGTGCGCCTTGGCCTACATGGGCCAAGGGCACCAGCCCCAAGAGGCCCATGCGCCAAGAGAAGAGAAAAAGGGGAGAGTCCTAAAGGGGGAAGGCACCTCCGAGGTGCCTTGGGGAGGATGGACTCCTCCCCACCCTTAGCCGCACCCTTCCTTGGAGGAAGGGGCAAGGCTGCGCCCTCCCCCTCTCCCTTGGCCCTATATATAGTGGGGAAAGGAGGAGCAATCAGACCTAAGGCCTTTGGTTGCCTCCCTCTCCCTCCCGTGACACATCTCCTCTCCCGTAGGTGCTCGGCGAAGCCCTGCAGGATTGCCACGCTCCTCCATCACCACCACGCCGTTGTGCTGCTGCTGGATGGAGTCTTCCTCAACCTCTCCCTCTCTCCTTGCTGGATCAAGGCGTGGGAGACGTCTCCGGGTTGTACGTGTGTTGAACGCGGAGGTGCTGTCCGTTCGGCACTAGGTCATCGGTGATCTGAATCACGACGAGTACGACTCCATCAACCCCGTTCACTTGAACGCTTCCGCTTAGCGATCTACAAGGGTATGTAGATGCACTCTCTTTCTACTTGTTGCTGGTTTCTCCATAGCTAGATCTTGGTGACGCGTAGGAAAATTTTGAATTTCTGCTACGTTCCCCAACAGTGGCATCATGAGCTAGGTCTATTGCGTAGATTCTTTGCACGAGTAGAACACAAAGTAGTTGTGGGCGTCGATATTGTTCAATATGCTTGCCGTTACTACTTATCTTGATTCGGCGGCATCGTGGGATGAAGCGGCCCGGACCAACCTTACACGTACGCTTACGTGAGACCGGTTCCACCGACAAACATGCACTAGTTGCATAAGGTGGCTGGCGGGTGTCTGTCTCTCCCACTTTAGTCGGATCGGATTCGATGAAAAGGGTCCTTATGAAGGGTAAATAGCAATTGGCATATCACGTTGTGGTTCATGCGTAGGTAAGAAACGTTCTTGCGAGAAACCCATAGCAGCCACGTAAAACATGCAAACAACAATTAGAGGACGTCTAACTTGTTTTTGCAGGGTATGCTATGTGATGTGATATGGCCAAAAAGGATGTGATGAATGATATATGTGATGTATGAGATTGATCATGTTCTTGTAATAGGAATCACGACTTGCATGTCGATGAGTATGACAACCGGCAGGAGCCATAGGAGTTGTCTTAATTTATTTGTGACCTGCGTGTCAACTTAAACGTCATGTAATTACTTTACTTTATTGCTAACCGTTAGCCATAGTAGTAGAAGTAATAGTTGGCGAGGCAACTTCATGAAGACACGATGATGGAGATCATGATGATGGAGATCATGGTGTCATGCCGGTGACGATGATGATCATGGAGCCCCGAAGATGGAGATCAAAAGGAGCAAAGTGATGATGGCCATATCATGTCACTATTTGATTGCATGTGATGTTTATCATGTTTATACATCTTATTTGATTAGAACGACGGTAGTAAATAAGATGATCCCTTACAACAATTTCAAGAAGTGTTCTCCCCTAACTGTGCACCGTTGCGACAGTTCGCTGTTTCAAAACATCACGTGATGATCGGGTGTTTTATTCAGACGTTCAAATACAACGGGTGTTGACGAGCCTAGCATGTACAGACATGGCCTCGGAACACACGCGAAACACTTAGGGTCAACTTGACGAGCCTAGCATGTACAGACATGGCCTCGGAACACGGAGACCGAAAGGTCGAGCATGAGTCGTATAGAAGATACGATCAACATGAAGATGTTCACCGATGATGACTAGTCCGTCTCACGTGATGATCGGACACGGCCTAGTTTGACTTGGATCATGTAATCACTTAGATGACTAGAGGGATGTCTATCTGAGTGGGAGTTCATAAGATGAACTTAATTATCCTGAACATAGTCAAAAGGTTTTTGCAAATTATGTCGTAGCTCACGCTATAGTTCTACTGTTTAGATATGTTCCTAGAGAAAAATTAGTTGAAAGTTGATAGTAGCAATTATGCGGACTAGGTCCGTAAACTGAGGATTGTCCTCATTGCTTCATAGAAGGCTTATGTCCTTAATGCACCGCTCAGTGTGCTGAACCTCGAACGTTGTCTGTGGTTGTTGCGAACATCTGACATACACGTTTTGATAACTACGTGATAGTTCAGTTAAACGGTTTAGAGTTGAGGCACCAAAGACGTTTTTGAAACATCGCGAAACATATGAGATGTTTTGAGGGCTGAAATTGGGATTTCAGGCTCGTGCCCATGTCAAGAGGTATAAGACCTCCGATGACTTTCTTAACCTGCAAACTAAGGAGAAAAGCTCAATTGTTGAGCTTGTGCTCAGATTGTCTGAGTACAACAATCATTTGAATTGAGTGGGAGTTGATCTTCCAGATAAGACAGTGATGGTTCTCCAAAGTCATTGCCACCAAGCTGTTAGAGCTTCGTGATGAACTATAACATATCAGGGATAGATATGATGATCCTTGAGGTATTCGCGATGTTTGACACCGCGAAAGTAGAAATCAAGAAGGAACATCAATTGTTGATGGTTGGTGAAACCACTAGTTTCAAGAAGGGCAAGGGCAAGAAGGGATACTTCATGAAACGGCAAATCAGCTGCTGCTCTAGTGAAGAAACCCAAGGTAAAACCCAAACCCGAGACTAAGTGCTTCTGTAATAAGGGGAACAACCACTAGAGCAGAATTACCCTAGATACTTGGTAGATAAGAAGGCTGGCAAGGTCGATAGAGTATATTGGATATACATTGTGTTAATGTGTACTTTGCTAGTACTCCTAGTAGCACCGGGTATTAGATACCGGTTCAGTTGCTAAGTTTAGTAACTGAAACAAAGGCTACGGAATAAACGGAGACTAGCTAAAGGTGAGCTGACGATACGCTGTTGGAATGTTTCCAAGTTTGATTGATCTAACACGCACGCTCCTCCTACATCAGAGATTAGTTTAAACCTAAATAATTGTTATTTGTGTGTTCTTGAGCATAGACATGATATGGATTCGTTATCGAATCGGTATCATTGAATAATGGTTCGTTTATTGATATACAATGTTATACCATGAATGGTTTTTAAACTCGAGTAGATGATACACATGTTCATCCAAAAGATAATGATAGTACCACTACTTGTGGCACTGCCACGTAAGTCATATGGTATAAAACGCATGAAGAAGCTCCATGTTGATGGATCTTTGGCTCATCGTTTTTGAAAAGTTTGAGAATGCGAACCATGTCTATTGGTGTATATGCATGAAGAAACTCCATGCAAATGGACCGTTTTGACTCACTTGATTTTGAATCACTTGGGACATGCAAATCATACCATATGGGCAAGATGACTGAAAAGCCTCGTTTTCAGTAAGATGGAACAAGATAGCAACTTGTTGGAAGTAATACATTTTGATGTGTACAGTCCAATGAGTGCTGAGGCGTGTAGTGGATATCGTTATGTTCTTACTTCACAGATGATTCGAGTAGACGTTGAGAATATTTACTTGATGAAACGCAGGTCTGAATTATTGAATGGTTCAAGTAATTTCAGAGTGAAGTAGAAGATCATTGTGACAAGAGGATAAAATGTCTATGATATGATCATGGAGATGAATATCTGAGTTACGAGTTTTGGCACACAATTAAGACATTGTGGAAATTGTTTCGCAATTAATACCGCCTGGAACACCATAGTGTGATGGTGTGTCCGAACATCATAGTTGCACCCTATTGGATATGGTGCGTACCATGATGTCTCTTATCGAATTACCACTATCGTTCATGGATTAGGCATTAGAGACAACCACATTCACTTTAAATAGGGCACCACGTAATTCCGATGAGATGACACCGTATGAATTATGGTTTAGAGAAACCTAAGTTGTCGTTTCTTAAAGGTTTGGGGCTGCGATGCTTATGTGAAAAAGTTTCAGGATTAAGCTCGAACCCAAAGCGGATAAAATACATCTTCATAGGACACCCAAAACAGTTGGGTATACCTCCTAATTCAGATCCGAAAACAATATGAATTGTTTCTAGAATCGGGTCCTTTCTCGAGGAAAAGTTTCTCTCGAAAGAATTGAGTGGGAGGATGGTGGAGACTTGATGAGGTTATTGAACCGTCACTTCAACAAGTGTGTAGCAGGGCACAGGAAGTTGTTCCTGTGGCACCTACACCAATTGAAGTGGAAGCTTATGATAGTGATCATGAAGTTTCGGATCAAGTCACTACCGAACCTCGTGGGATGACAAGGATGCGTACTACTTCAGAGTGGTACGTAATCCTGTCTTGGAAGTCATGTTGCTAGAGAACAATGAACCTACGAGCTATGGAGAAGCGATGGTGGGCCCTGATTCCGATAAATGGCTCAAGGCCATAAAACCCGAGAGAGGATCCATGTATGAAAACAAAGTGTAGACTTTGGAAGAACTACTTGATGGTCATAAGGCTGTTAGGTACATATGGATTTTGAAAGGAAGACAGACAATGATGGTAAGTGTCACCATTAAGAAAGCTCGACTTGTCGTTAAGATGTTTTTCGACAAGTTCAAGGAGTTGACTACGATGAGACTTTCTCACTCGTAGCGTTGCTAAGAGTCTGTTGGAATTATATTAGCAATTACTGCATTATTTATGAAATCTTGCAGATAGGATGTCAAAACATTGTTTCCTCGATGATTCTTGAGGAAAGGTTGTATGTGATACAACCGGAAGGTTTTGTCTATCCTGAAATATGCTAATAAGTATGCAAAGCTCCAGCAATCCTTCTGAGGACTGGAGTGAGCATCTCGGAGTTGGAATGTATGCTTTGATGATGATCAAAGATTTTGGGTGTATACAAAGTTTATGAGAAACTTGTATTTCCAAAGAAGTGAGTGGGAGCACTATAGAATTTCTGATGAGTATATGTTGTTGACATATTAATGATCAGAAATGACGTAGAATTTCTGGAAAGCATATAGGGTTATTTGGAAAGTGTTTTCAATGGAAAACCTGGATTAAGCTACTTGAACATTGAGCATCAAGATCTATAAGGATAGATCAAAACGCTTAATAGTACTTTCAAATGAGCACATGCCTTGACGTGATCCTGAAGGTGTTCAAGATGGATCAGTCAAAGAAGGAGTTCTTGCCTGAGTTGTAAGGTATGAAGTTAAGACTTAAAGCTCGACCATGGCAGAATAGAGAGAAAGGAACGAAGGTCGTCCCCTATGCTTAAGACATAGGCTCTTCAGTATGCTATGCTGTGTACCGCACCTGAAGTGTGCTTTACCATGAGTCAGTCAAGGGGTACAAGAGTGATCCAAGAATGGATCACAGGACAGCGGTCAAAGTTATCCTTAGTAACTAGTAGACTAAGGAATTTTCTCAATTATGGAGGTGGTAAAAGAGTTCGTCGTAAAGGGTTACGTCGATGCAAGCTTAACACCTATCCGGATAGCTCTGAGTAGAGATACCAGATACGTATAATGGAGCAACAATTTAGAATAGCTCCAAGTAGAACAGTTATTTGGAATAGCTCCAACTAGAACGTGGTAGCTGCATCTAGGAGATGACATAGAGATTTGTAAAGCACACACGGATCTGAAAGGTTCAGACCCGTTGACTATAACCTCTCTCACAAGCATAACATGATCAAACCCAGAACTCATCGAGTGTTAATCACATGGTAAATGTGAACTAGATTATTGACTCTAGTAAACTCTTTGGGTGTTAGTCACATGGGGATGTGACCTTGAGTGTTAATCACATATCGATGTGAACTAAATTATTGACTCTAGTGCAAGTGGGAGACTGTTGGAAATATGCCCTAGAGGCAATAATAAATTGATTATTATTATATTTCCTTGTTCATGATAATCGTTTATTATCCATGCTAGAATTGTATTGATAGGAAACTCAGATACATGTGTGGATACATAGACAACACCATGTCCCTAGTAAGCCTCTAGTTGACTAGCTCGTTAATCAATAGATGGTTACGGTTTCCTGACCATGGACATTGGATGTCGTTGATAACGGGATCACATTATTAGGAGAATGATGTGATGGACAAGACCCAATCCTAAGCCTAGCACAAGATCATGTAGTTCGTATGCTAAAGCTTTTCTAATGTCAAGTATCATTTCCTTAGACCATGAGATTGTGCAACTCCCGGATACCGTAGGAGTGCTTTGGGTGTGCCAAACGTCACAACGTAACTGGGTGGCTATAAAGGTACACTACGGGTATCTCTGAAAGTGTCTGTTGGGTTGGCACGAATCGAGATTGGGATTTTGTCACTCCGTGTAAACGGAGAGGTATCTCTGGGCCCACTCGGTAGGACATCATCATAATGTGCACAATGTGACCAAGAGGTTGATCACGGGATGATGTGTTACGGAACGAGTAAAGAGACTTGCCGGTAACGAGATTGAACAAGGTATCGGTATACCGACGATCGAATCTCGGGCAAGTAAAATACCGCTAGACAAAGGGAATTGTATACGGGATTGATTGAGTCCTTGACATCGTGGTTCATCCGATGAGATCATCGTGGAACATGTGGGAGCCAACATGGGTATCCAGATCCCGCTGTTGGTTATTGACCGGAGAACGTCTCGGTCATGTCTGCATGTCTCCCGAACCCGTAGGGTCTACACACTTAAGGTTCGATGACGCTAGGGTTATAAAGGAAGCTTGTATGTGGTTACCGAATGTTGTTCGGAGTCCCGGATGAGATCCCGGACATCACGAGGAGTTCCGGAATGGTGCGGAGGTAAAGATTTATATATAGGAAGTCCTGTTTCGGCCATCGGGACAAGTTTCGGGGTCATCGGTATTGTACCGGGACCACCGGAAGGGTCCCGGGGGCCCACCGGGTGGGGCCACCTGCCCCGGGGGGGCACATGGGCTGTAGGGGGTGCGCCTTGGCCTACATGGGCCAAGGGCACCAGCCCCAAGAGGCCCATGCGCCAAGAGAAGAGAAAAAGGGGAGAGTCCTAAAGGGGGAAGGCACCTCCGAGGTGCCTTGGGGAGGATGGACTCCTCCCCACCCTTAGCCGCACCCTTCCTTGGAGGAAGGGGCAAGGCTGCGCCCTCCCCCTCTCCCTTGGCCCTATATATAGTGGGGAAAAGGAGGAGCAATCAGACCTAAGGCCTTTGGTTGCCTCCCTCTCCCTCCCGTGACACATCTCCTCTCCCGTAGGTGCTCGGCGAAGCCCTGCAGGATTGCCACGCTCCTCCATCACCACCACGCCGTTATGCTGCTGCTGGATGGAGTCTTCCTCAACCTCTCCCTCTCTCCTTGCTGGATCAAGAAGGAGGAGACGTCACGCCTGACCATACGTGTGTTTAACGCGGAGGTGACGTCCGTTCGGCGCTAGGATCTCCGGTGATTTGGATCACGTCGAGTACGACTTCCTCATCCCCGTTCTTTGAACGCTTCCACGCGTGATCTACAAAGGTATGTAGATGCAATCCGATCACTCGTTGCTAGATGAACTCATAGATGGATCTCGGTGAAACCGTAGGAAAATTTTTGTTTTCTGCAACGTTCCCCAACAGTTTGCTCCATGGCCCAGAGGAGCAGCTCTATGTACTCTGGCGCGACTTCCTCCGAGAGTATCGCCGCCTTTTCGCTCTATTGCAGATATTTGGCCCATGGATGTCGCCGTCGCTGGCTAGTTGGTCCTTGTTTGTCAACCAAGACTGTATCTCCAACATCCTAGCTAGCTTCACAGGGTCGCCGTCTGCGATCCTCACGTATCAGTTGTACTCCTCCATCGATCTACTTCTCCACAGCACCTTCACTCACCGGCGGTGGTTTTTGAATGGAAGAGGAGAGGAGCAATGCTGGTTTTGGATTAGAATGGGAGAGGAGCGATGCTGGTTTTGGACTGGAACAGGAGAGGAGGGGCGGTGGTTTTTGAAATGGAAGAGGAGAGGAGCGGCGCTGCATTTAGATTGGAACAGGAGAGGAGCGGCGGTGGTTTAAGAGGAGAAGAGCGGCACTGGTCTTGGAAGTATTTTTTTTGTTGTTTTGCGTATTTTGGGTCAAAGTTTGACCATGTACTGTATTTGACAAGCAAAATGTGAATGCATGTCACCAAAAATTGTATCGTGTGGTTCGTATCTGAATGTAGTTTCAAATTATATTATTTTTGCAACGTATAACATATATTTTATGTGCGAAAATCATGGTCAATTATGACCCAGAATAAAAGGGAGACTAGTTAATGTGGGGTCGCTTTCTTAATTGAAGGGTAAATTGATTTTGACTTTGATCCAGTCACAGCGCGCCGGCCCTCTCGTCCGATCCTAAATCGTTGCCGCACGCTCCTCTCCCTCTTCTCCATTGCAAAACCACCTCCTCTCCTCTCCATCATCTCCATTCCAAAACCACCGTCTCGCCTCTCCCTCTTCTGATCTTCTCCATTGCAAAACCACCTCCTCTCCTCTCCATCATCTCCATTCCAAAACCACTGTCTCGCCTCTCCCTCTTCTCTATTGCAAGACCATCGTCTCTCCTCCGTTTTCCAGACACTTTGCTCCATGGCACGGGCGCAATCCATGGATACAAAATTAGTATATTGTATACTATTTAAAAGTCGAGGGCGGGGCTTTTCCTATGCGGTAGGCGGCGGGGCAGTTCCGCCTAGTCGGTTCGACAGAGACGTGAGAAGACGAGGGAGTAGGTTGCTGCAAACGTAGGGTTGTGTGATTTGACAGCGAGTTACTGTTGGACAGGTGGGGCCCCGTGATTTGACTTGCCATTATCATTTTAACTGCAGCGCTACGACCGGCGTGAGTCTCCTGATTCCTGACCACCTCCATACAGGTGCCTCTCCCAATGCTCCACCATGTAGTAGAGGCTGGCTCTTGCATGAGAGCCCACTTCTCCACTTCTTCCTTGCCTCTCTTTCCTCCACATATGCAAAAATGCCATGTAAAGCGCACTATTGTACTCACTTTTACCTGCTCCTACAGGTACTTAAGCTTGCCACATAGGCATAAAGTCTGATGTGGCAAGTTAATCAAGAAGAGAGAGACTAGTTTGGTGACCCAAGGAAGAAACAGTGCTAAGCGCGTGTACCTAGGTGAAAAGACAATTTTGAGTCTATAGCTAATTAAATGAAGCAAACTTAGCAACACCATTTCATTGGAAGAGGTCACTCCTTGGCAAATGCAATAAATACTAGTACTCCATGTGTCCCATAATATAACAACATTTTTGGCACTACACTAGTGTCAAAAACATTCTTATATTATGGGACGGAGGGAGTACGAAGAAAGAGATAGAGAGGAGTAAAAAAATACACTTATAGCCAACCTTATAGCCAACCTTGTTGTAGTATGAGTGACTAAGTGATGACTATGTATGACATGCCAACATCAGATAGCCTAACGCACCGTGTTAAATCTCCAAGGGCGCGAGCGACGCGACAGTCGTGGTAGGCGCGACCATGATACGGGCTGCTAGCAGCCCTTGGATCTGAGATCAAACGGTCGCATGCTAAGTTGCTGAAAATTTGCAGAATAACCCTCCAGGATAGGATATTCACCCATAGGTCTAGAATCACACCATGCAACCGTTCGATCTCAGATCCAAGGGCTCTCGGAAGCCCGTATCATGGGAGAATGGAAAGCCACTACCCTGCCGTTCGCACGTTGGCAGTTCGCTCCTACTCGTCCCCGCATGTCCTTCAATACTATGGCGGTTCGCTCCTAGTCGTCCCGTCCATTCACATTACGGCAGTTCCACTAATCCTAACTGAGGGAGTCCTGGATTAGGGGGTGTTCGGATAGCCGGACTATACCTTCAGCCGGACTCCTAGACTATGAAGATACAAGATTGAAGACTTCATCCCGTGTCCGGGAGGGACTTTCCTTGGAGTGGAAGGCAAGCTTGGCGATACGGATATGCAGATCTCCTACCATTGTAACCGACTATATGTAACCCTAACCCTCTCCGGTATCTATATAAACCGGAGGGTTTTAGTCTGTAGGACAACATACACATCAACAAGCATACCATGGGCTAGCTTCTACGGTTTAGCCTCTCCGATCTCGTGGTAGATCTACTCTTGTACTATCCATATCATCAATATTAATCAAGCAGGACATAGGGTTTTACCTCCGTCGAGAGGGCCCAAACCTGGGTAAAACTTCGTGTCCCTTGCCTCCTGTTACCATCCGGCCTAGACGCACAGTTCGGGACCCCCTACCCGAGATCCGCCGGTTTTGACACCGACATTGGTGCTTTCATTGACAGTTCCTCTGTGTCGTCGCCGTCAGGCTCGATGGCTCCTACGATCATCAATAGCGATGCAGTCCAGGGTGAGACCTTCCTCCCCAGACAGATCTTTGTCTTCGGCAGCTTCGCACTGCGGGCCAATTCACTTGGCCGTCTGGATCAGATCGAAAGCTACGCCCCTGGCCGTCAGGTCAGATTTGGAAGTTTAAACTACACGGCTGACATCCATGGGGACTTGATCTTCGACGGATTCGAGCCACTGCCGAGCGCGCCGCACTGCCCCGACGAGCATGATCTAGCTCTGCCGCCGAACAGTGCCCTGGAGGCCGCACCCGCATCGGCTTCGACCCTTAATTCGGAGCCAACCGCGCCGATCGAGGATGGGTGGTTGGACGCCGCCTCGGGGGCTGCGATCCTAGCGGCGATCGAGCCGAACACCAGCCCCGCACTCCGTGAGACTCATGATTCCAAGGAGCCGGACTCCTCTCCGGACTCCGAACCATTCGCGCCTCTGCCAATCGAATCCGATTGGACGCCGACCATGGAGTTTACTGCCGCGGACATCTTTCAGCACTCGCCCTTTGGCGATATTATAAAATCACTAAAGTCTCTCTCTTTATCAGGAGAGCCCTGGCCGGACTACGGTCAGGGAGATTGGGATGCAGACGATGAAGAAATTCAAAGCCCACCCACCACCCACTTTGTAGCCACTGTCGATGATTTAACCGACATGCTCGACTTCGACTCCGCAGACATCGACGGTATGGACACCGATGAAGGAGACGATGAAGAACCAGCGCCTATTGGGCCCTGGAACGCCACCTTGTCATATGACGTATACATGGTGGACGCACCAAAAGATGACGACGAGGAGCGGAAGGACGCACCGAAGGCTTGTTCCCTCGAAAAGCAGTCAAAGCAGTGACGCAAGCGCTGCCCCAAATCTCGCCTCGATAGAAATAGCGATCACACAGACCCAATGTTGTGGCAGGGCGAACCGCTGCCAGACAACGGCAATCCGGATAATCAAACCGCACAAACAAATCCTATCAAGGATAATGGTCCGGACGACATAACACCGGACAGACTCCCGGAGCAGCAGACTGCCCGTAAAAGGCTTGTTGCCACCGCAAGGAGCTTGAAAAAGCAGAAGCAAAGGCTCAAGGCCGCACAAGACACACTCCAAATCAGATGGAGCAAAATACTCAACACTGGAGCAAGGTACGGCGACAATCGCCCCTCCAAGAGCTACCCAAAGCGGAAGCTGCTACCCGGATTCGATGAGGAGGCCTCAGAACCCCCACAACCAAATATCAAAGCAGCCACTTGGTCGAATAGACGACCCCTCTACCAACAAAGATCGGCATACAAAGTCGCTCACAATACAATACGCGACCCATGCGAGGGCTCGCACCCAAAGGACGGCGCAACAAGATCCATCTATGGACCACACAAGCGCGCCCCAGCATACAATGCAACACAACAAACATCCGAACAACGCGGTACACCCAGCTACAGGGGAGCGCACACCCCCTATGTTTCACCGACGAGGTGCTGGACCACGAATTTTCAGAGGGATTCAAGCCCGTGAACATAGAGGCATACGACGGAACAACAGACCCTGGGGTCTGGATTGAGAACTACATCCTTCATATCCATATGGCTCGAGGAGATGATCTCCACGCCATCAAGTACCTACCCCTCAATCTCAAAGGGCCAGCTCGTCACTGGCTCAAAGGCCTACCCGAAAGCTCCATTGGAAGTTGGGAAGAGCTTGAAGACGCCTTTCGGGAATTTTCAAGGGACTTATGTCCGACCTCCGGATGCGGACGATTTGAGTCATATAACTCAACAGCCCGGAGAGTCAGCCCGAAAGCTTTGGAATAGGTTTCTTACTAAAAAGAACCAGATTGCCGACTGTCCGGACACCGAAGCCTTGGCAGCTTTCAAGCATAGCGTCCGTGACGAATGGCTCACCAGATACGTCGGCCAAAATAAGCCTAGAACGATGGCTGCACTAACAAACCTCATGACCCGCTTTTGCGTGGGTGAGGACAGCTGGCTAGCCAGATGCAGCACCAGCGACCCTAGTACATCTGAAGTTAGAGATGGAAACGGGAAATCACGACGCAACAGCAATAACAAACGCCGAAATAAAGAAGACAGCACGAAGGGCACGACAGTAAATGCCGGATTCAAAAGCTCTCCGCCAGGTCAAAAGACGCCCCCTAAAGGCACCAGGGATGAATTGTCCAGCCTCAACAAAATTCTGGACCAAGTATGTCAGATTCATAGTACCCCTGGTAAACCTGCTAATCATACCCACAGAGAATGTTGGGTCTTCAAGCAGTCCGGCAAGCTCAACGCCGTACACAAGGGGGAGGATACACCAAGTGAAGACGAGGACGAGCCCCCCAAGCAAGACACGGGGGAACAAAAGAAATTTCCACCAGAAGTCAAAACAGTAAATGTGTTACACGTAATAAAGGGAAAAAACAATGCGGCACTCCCAGGAAAATATACCCAAGTGCCTGTCACCATGAAGTCCTGCCACTGGTCATCTCAACCGATCACTTTCGACCATCGCGATTACTCAGCAAGTATCCGACACGCAGGATGGGCTGCCCTGGTATTAGACCCAGTAATTGGCGGATATCACTTCACAAGGGTCTTGATGGACGGTGGCAGTAGCCTAAACCTAATATATCAGGATACAATCCGCGGGATGGGGTTAGACGCAACACAAATTCGCCATAGCAATACTACCTTTGCAGGAGTAACGCCAGGCCCAGGGGCTCGTTGTACGGGCTCCCTCCTACTACAAGTTATATTCGTCTCCCCCAATAACTTTCGTCGCGAGCATTTAACTTTCCACATCGCTCCGTTTCAAAGTGGCTATCAAGCATTGCTCGGACGAGAATCTTTTGCTCGCTTTAAATGCACACTACGCCTCCCTCACACTCAAGATGCCCAGTCCATGTGGCATCATTACAGTGAACGGAAATATCAAGCGATCTCTGCGTGCCGAAGAGAGTGAGGCTGCCTTGGCAGCCGCACACTAAAGGCGCCCGGACAAGCGAAAGCATCCAATAGGTCGTCAAGACCTCAGATACAACTAATCAAGTCCGGCGCCGCTATTTATACGGAATAAGTGGTCACACCCCTATTTGTCAATACAAGGGGCTCAACACGCGCAGACAAGTGGCAATTTCTTATCATCTTGAAATATACATGGTTTCTTTAAAAACTATCTTTTTGCACGACAACTTTTTCACTTAACTTCCTCTCTTTTACAGACGATCATCGTGCTACACCCGTCCAGGATACGGCACAACGGAGACACAGGCGCAGACGTGCAGCAGGGACCCGCTCCAAGGATTCTTTTTAGATTAAGACCCTGCGTAAACCTTTTTTACTGTCTCTTGTTGATACATATCCACCGTTGAGAAGGATGCGACGTCTTGGCATGTGGCCATGCCAGAACAATGCACGTACCTGGACAGAAGGGGCTTCTTACAAAGGCCACTATTTAGGCTCGGTTTATACCACAAAGACCGAATACCTTAGGGAGTGTTCGGCGTCGCGAGTTTGGCCCTATATGCATCAGCTCCGAATCATTATCTTTGGTCAAATGTTGGGTTTGCCCGGCTCCTGTGTTTTGGTGCCTTACGTTCCGCCTTGCCGGCTAAGGTAGAACCAGGAGAACTACTGTGATTGTGCCCTGGTTCATCCGGACGAGCACCTCAGTAGAGAAAGCCGAAAACTGACTGTCATGATATAGCGTGAGACTGGTCAACCACTCGATGACATGTGGGAATGTTAGAATTCCTCCACCTTAACGAAGGGCCATTTTCCGGCCAGGCATGTATGCACCCCAGAATCGGGAGAATGCGGAGCCACCAGGGGCTATCTAGTAGCCCCACTGTCAAACTCCTATGGCTAAGTGAAAGTGCTAAAGCATTATAGTCCGGTTGCCTCGCTCGCTCCGCTATCACCTCCTTAATAGGACCAAGACGTTGGGTTAAGTGTGAACGCGTGTTTTTGCGAGCACCTCCGCATTATATGCGTGGGGGTTGAAGCTGGCGACTGCAATCTTTCAGGTTGTACACATGTATACATAAACGGCCGCCCAGGAGGCATCATATTACTTTCAGGCAAAAGTATAAAAATAGCCTCATAAAAATTTATAAAAGCAGTTCGCTTACAATGAGATTACATATCACTCAAACATAATATTTTTTGAGCACTGGGTCTCTATCAAACGGGCACCCTCAAGAACTTCTTCAAAGTAGTGCTCAGCAGCCTTTCGACCTATAGCCGAATCCCGCGCTGCAACATTGGTAGCATCCATCTCCGCCCAGTATGCCTTAACACGGGCAAAGGCCATCCGTGCGCCCTCTATGCACGCCGACCTCCTCATCGCATTAATGCGCGGCACCACATCAAGGACCTGCTGCACCAAGCCTAAATAGTTGTTCGGTTTTGACCTTTCCAGCCATAGCTGATCCAAAACAGACCTCATGGAGAATCCGGGCAACCTATTTAGTTCGGCCCATTCGGCTAATTGGTCAGTCAATGAAAGTGGACGCTCGGGACGATGGAATTGTGTCCAAAACAGCTGGTCTACTTCACGATCCGTCTGACCCTGGAAGTACTTGGCCGCATCGGCAGCGCTCGACGCCAAATCCATATACACATCCTCCGAACTCCATAGCCGATCCAGAGGGGCATACCGTGGATCTCCGAATTTCCTCCGCAACATAAAGGATTTCCCAGCTACAATATCCCCGACTTCCCGCAGCTCCTCCTTCTTCGCCCTCATAGCAGAGCGGAGATCCTTTTTCGTCGCAGCAGCCTTCTCAAGGTCCGCTGCCTTCGCTTGGTTTTCCTTTTCAAGAACCCGGCAATGGTCGGCGGCGGCTTCTTTTAATTCTATAGCCATCTTGGCCATCTTGTCTCGGGTCTTGCCATGCGCGTCCTTCTCGGCTTGCAACTCTTCGGCCGCCTTCACAGCAGCCGCATTACCCAACCTTGCTTGTTCCTTGGCTCGGGAAAGTTCTGCCCACAAGGCTTCAACAGTGGCAGCTCCATCTGAAGTCACAACATATTAAAGATACTGGCATCATGCTGCTATTCCTATGTGGTGTTTACCAGATAATGACACTTACCCTGCGCCTCGTCAAGCCTTTTATTAACAAGCTTGATGTCAGCGTCTGCCGCATCCAACTGCCGTTCTAAATGGGCAAACACGCTAGTCCGGCTAGCCACCGGAGCTTCCATCACCTGCACATAGAGGCAGTATGGTTATTACCTGGGAATATGATCCTCTGTTCGTCGTCATTTCCGACGACAACCAGAGTCTCAGGGGCTACTATCTACACAGGGCACACCTAGCATGTGCATGACTATCATACATTCTTTTACGTACCTCAAAGCCTATCAGTAGACTCATAAAAGCTTCATGCAATCCACTTGCGGCGGACGATATTCTCTCCATCACCGTATTCATCAGCACACGGTGTTCATCTGAGATGGCCGCTAGCCCCACCAACTCCCTCAGAACATCCGATCACACACCAGACGGTGCCGGACTCTTTTGTCTGCTCTCTTCGGGAGCCGGACACTGGGAGCTTCGGGGGTCAATGGGATTATCTTCTAGCCTCACCGGACTCGGAGAAGCCCTCTGCGACGACACTTCGGGGTCGCCCGCTTCTGGAGTGGAGGAGTTCGGAGGAGGCGTTTCGCTCTCCATCATCTCTGGAAGAAGATCCCCCGAAGACGAGCTCATTTGAGAGGGGCTAAGGCCCGAACTGCAAAAATATATGTGGTGGTTATTTTCTCAGAAGAAAAAGATGGCATATCTATACTATTAAAAGTATTTCGGGTCACTTACGACTCGCGGGAGAATTGATCCCCCCGCGAACTTTGTGCGGCAACGGCGCCCCCCGAGGTAGGACCCTCTGTGGGAGACTTCTTCTCCCGTTTGGAAGTTTCGGCTTCTGAATCCCTGGGCGCAGTCCTTTTCCTCTTCTGGTCGTCTTCCTTCATGGAGACGCTTGCTCCCTCGGCTAGAACGGGCAGTGTTGGGGGCCCGCGTCCGCCCGCATTATCCTCCACAGTATCTTCCTTCAAGGGCTCCGGGCAAGGTGCGGTCTGGAGCATCTTTTCCAATACCGGATTTTCCAAACCCTCAGGGAGGGGGGCCGAACACTGAATCAACTTCGCCTTTGTTAGCCAGTCCTGGTCAAAAAGCGAACTTTCAGAAATAACTTCGTAACAAAGAGAGATAGTATGTTCGGCCGGAAGATGCCTTACCTGTTCGGCGGCGCGGTTACTACTCAGGCCCATGTCCTCGGTGATTTCCGGACACTCCACCTGAGGTCTGAAGAATGACTTGTACATCTCCTCGTGCGTCAGGCCGAGGAAATTTTGAATGGCACGCGGTCCCTCGGGATTGAACTCCCACAGGCGAAGAGGCCGGCGTTTGCAAGGCTGGACTTGACGAACCAGCATAACCTGTATTACCGCAACCAAACTGAAATATCCATTGAAGAGATCTCGAATGCGGCTTTGAAGTATAGGCACGTCCTTGGCTGGCCCACGGCTCAGACCTCTGCTAATCCATGACATCAGCTGTGGTGGGGGGCCCTAGCGGAAAACAGGGGGGCCGCCCACTTGGCACTTCTAGGAGCCGTGATGTAGAACCACTCCTGTTGCCACAATTCAGACACCTCTAGGATGGAACCTTTGGGCCACGGAGCTCCCGTCATCTGTCGTATTGAGGCACCTCCACACGCTACATGTTGCCCCTTGATCATCTTCGTCTTCACTGCAAAGGTCTTGATCCATAGGCCAAAGTGAGGGGTAACCCGGAGAAGGCCTCGCACACGACAATAAATGTCGTGATATGAAGAAAGGAGTCCAGAGCTAGATCATGAAAGTCTAGCCCATAGTAAAACATCAAACCCCTTACAGAAGGATCCAGAGCAAGGCCTAGACCTCGGAGGAAGTGGGAGACAAACACGACGTTCTCGTTGGGTTCGGGGGAGGGGACGGCCTGCCCTCGGGGAGGCAGCCGATGCAAAATCTCGGCGGTCAGATATCTGGCCTCCCTCAACTTTTTGATGTCTTCTTCCGTGACAGAGGAAGGCACCCATCGGCCTTGAAGGCTAGATCCGGACATGACTGAAGGTTCGGAGCACCTGACCTGAACTTCGGGCATTTGAGCTTGAGGTGGGGGAAGGATTCGATTGAGCGTGGGAGGGAAAAATAAAAGCCTTGTCCCCTTTATAAAGAGGGTTAATATCAAGCGTCCTCTCCGTGTCCGTTTGGACTTTCCTATAATTAGGAGTCCTAGAAGCGGTTGGGTTACCCACGCCCGTATTAATGAGAATCCTGGAATAAGGGGACACGATCTCTGCTTTAACAAGACGTGCCAAGGAAACCGCCTCGCATGACGCGCTGAGGTGGGATAATGAAACGACTCGGATAAAGGCTTGGTCGTGGTGTGTCACGCTACGGAATACGTCAGCAGATTAGATTTGTGTAAATATTATTCTCTCTACGGCAATATGTGGAAACTTATTTTGCAGAGCTGAACACTATCTTTGTGTTCAAAATCTTCTATGAAGTACTTGGAGGAGGAACCCGCCTTGCAATGTCGAAGACAATCTGCGTGCCGGACTCGTCGTCATTGAAGCCTGGTTCAGGGGCTACTGAGGAAGTCCTGGATTAGGGAGTGTTCGGATAGCCGGACTATACCTTCAGCCGGACTCCTGGACTATGAAGATACAAGATTGAAGACTTCGTCCCGTGTTCGGGAGGGACTTTCCTTGGCGTGGAAGGCAAGCTTGGCGATACGGATATGCAGATCTCCTACCATTGTAACCGACTCTATGTAACCCTAACCCTCTTCGGTGTCTATATAAACCGGAGGGTTTTAGTCCGTAGGACGACATACACATCAACAATCATACATAGGCTGGCTTCTAGGGTTTAGCCTCTCCGATCTCGTGGTAGATCTACTCTTGTACTACCCATATCATCAATATTAATCAAGCAAGACGTAGGGTTTTACCTCCGTCGAGAGGGCCCGAACCTGGGTAAAACTTCGTGTCCCTTGCCTCCTGTTACCATCCGGCCTAGACGCACAGTTCGGGACCCCCTACCCGAGATCCGCCGGTTTTGACACCGACACTAACCCTCCTCCCAAATCCATGGCGTCCCAAATCTCCACGATCGGCAGTGAGTACAAGGTTAGAACCATCACCGGCGATGAGTTCGACGTCATCTACACCCGTTCTTCCACGATAGTGAAAGGATGCCTTTCTCGCTTCAGACACATGTTCGAAAACTCAGATGATGAGTGGGTCGCTGGGCTAGATGTTGAGTACACCATGGTCCTGGGACTAGAGAAGGATCTAAAGGACGAAGAGAGGAAGAAGCCCGCCGTGATCCAGGTTTGCGTGCATGACTTATGCTTGGTCTACCACATATGCCATGCCGATGTTGAGTGCCAGGATTTTAAGGACTTCCTCGAGAGCAACCTAGTCAAATTCGTTACTGTAGACTTTAAGAACGACAGGGATGTCCTGCGTCGGATAGGTCTCGTTGTAGGCAACCCCTTCGGCCTCCAGAAGAATCGGCTGGTGTCTTCTCGTCAGCCTTCAATGTTGACCCTGGCAGGAGCCATGGTTCATCCTTCGTACGGTAAACTGGAGAAACCTCCATACATGTTTCATCGTCATGCATGGCAGCGGAATGTACTAGATATAGACCACATCCACTACGCTGCAATGGATGGCTACCTTTGCTTCAATATCTACAAGGGTTGGATGAAGAGCAACAACCAAGTGTGCGGTTCAAGCAAAGAAGTATCGGCCAAGAGGAAGAGGGACAAGGACGAAGTCGAGGACGTGCACGAGGACTCCGAGTAAGGTGGCAGTGTCATTGCTCATGGTGGTTCTAATGCAGTGTCTACCAGAATAGTTGCAAAATTTAATTTCATGTGTGCTTAATTTAATTTGAGGGGTGTGTTGTGCTGAGCCCCCAGCAGAACTATGTTATGTTTCTTCTCGTTACTTTAACTCTTCAGTACGTACATACTAGTATTTCTTACATTTCATCTTTTATTTGGTACAGTACTACCACTCGTTTCTTCACATTATATACATACAATATATATGGCCAACATCATATAGCCAGCAGTTTAGTTGTCAAAGAATTTCAGGGTGCTTAGTTTTGTCAAAGAATTCCAGGATGCTTAGAGGGTGCTTGGATCCAAGGGACTTATTTTAGTCTGACTAAAAATAGTCTCTTTAAGAGGCTAAAGTTCCAAGCACCCCTGACTAAAGAGGGACTAAAACTAGTCTTGAGACTAAAAACTTTTAGTCAGGGGTACCCCTACTAAAATGTGGATTAGTCCTCTCTCCACTCATTTAACTCCTCTCCTTTAAATAGGCGAGTTCTGGATTGGAGGGTTTGGAGGATAATAAATGCTCATTAACTTGATTTTAGCCTTTTTAGTATTTGGATCCAAGCATGGGTGAGGCTAGCATGTTTTAGTCACACTACTTTTAGTCATGGGACTAAAACGTATCCAAGCACCCTCTTAGTTTTATTTGAGGGGTGGGTTGTGCTGGACACCATTATTGTGACTAGCCTTTTTAATAGTACTATATGCATAATTTGGCGACGAGCGCTCTCTATATGTACCACCTTTTTTTAATTTCAAGGTTTGCTCCATGGCACAATCCATCGATACTACTGTTGTACAAAATTATACATTTTTTAAAAGGCTAGAGGGTGGGGCAGTCTAGCTTGGTCGGTTTCACGAGAGGCGAGAGCCTTTGTGATTTGACGGCTCATTACTGCTAGAAGGCGAGGCCTTGTGATTTGACTGCTCGTATAAATGCGTTGACGACCTGATCGAGGAGGAGCAAAGAACTGTGCGGTATACTCAAGTTTTCCACGGGAGTAGTACTGCGACGGAGGAGCACGAAACACGGCAGCCCAGTGCCATATGGCGATAAAAAATGATATAATTTTCTAGTCATCTCATTGTTAGCATTATTCTATTCATTCCCTCAAAGAAACCATTGTTCTATTCATGCCTCGCAGAGAATGTGACACGTGCAGCGAAACACCCGAAGCAAAAGATGAAACACAGGAGCAAAAGAAGGAAGATTATCACCCCAAATGATCTAATTTGCCGTGGAGTCATAACTGCTTCTTCATCTACTCCATGACCTCCATCTCCTTGTGCGTCTCCTCTGCCATCTTCTTCATTCTGTCCATGACGCGGGATTTCTCGACGCGAGCCTTCATCATCTGTTCAACGGCCGCACTACGTACCTTGACAGCAGTCGGGTGCTCGATGCGGAGCTTCGCCAACTCCTCCTTCTGTTCCATGATGAGGGCATGCAGCATCTTCATGGAGGAACTACTATTCTCATGCAGCTTCTTCCAGCCGGCGTTCTTCTCCTTCAATAGGTTGATCTCGTGGCAGAGCTTTGCCTTGTCCTCCTAAAGTCGCAAGATTTCGCCGGTCGCCTTCTTCTTCGAGGCAATGCTCTTCTTCAGCAGCATCACCAAGCCGGCGGTCAACTCCCCCTGCTGATTGAGCTCAGCGGGCATGTCATCGAGGCTCTCCTTCAGCAACTCCATCAAGCCTTGGATGAACTCCTTCTGCTTATTGAGGTGCTTATTGAGCTGATCGGGCATGCCATCGAGGGATAACGACTCCAGCTCCACCGGCTCGGCATGTTCGCCTCCGCGGCTACGGCGCTCCTGGGGAGCCATCGCCTGCCCGTGAGAGATCTTTCGAGGTCTCTGCGTGGCGGCGA
Source organism: Triticum aestivum (assembly GCF_018294505.1). NCBI lineage: Eukaryota > Viridiplantae > Streptophyta > Magnoliopsida > Poales > Poaceae > Triticum > Triticum aestivum. Next base: position 145,975,951 of record NC_057794.1, on the reverse strand, counting down.
GCCCTCTCTTTTTTTTCCGCAGCCTTGGTTGCCGCTCCCTTGTTACGAGTAGTTCTCGACCTAGAGCTCTGCTCACCGGCCATGGCAACGACGGACGAAGAAGAAGCACTTATGAGGAGGAAAGGTAGAGTAATTTTCGGTTAGGTAGTTCCCCTTTTTATAACCTAAGTACTAGCACTAGTACTAATACCTGCATAGTGGGAACACGTCCAGGTTTGGTACGTACTAGTAGGTGTGAGTAGGCTTTCGAATGTGATAGGAACAAGGTAAAGATTAATTGATGGTTTTGGTTTCGAGGCCCGAAACGGCTCCCGATGAGTTTAGCGGAACATAAATTCCAAGTACTACATTGCTCAAATGCGTAAATATTATGTTACTGTCAAAAATTGGCACAAAATGCAAAGGAGACCAATGGAAGTACTACTAACAACCCACGATTTAACTACTCACATGCACGCAATGGAGTAATAATGTCTTTCTTCCTCCCTCACGTCTACTCAATTTGCATGCGCTGTATTAATTGACCATCAATGAAGTGAACGACTTTACACATGTCAAATTATCACATGGGGTGGACCTTGGTACAAAATTGCGTCCGCCCGTGTACCGGCGTGTGCGTGCGAGGGAATGGGTGCGTGCGTGCACATCTTCGCTTCATGCATGTACCACCAGTATGGCTCAGGGAGGACGAGTGCATTCTTCTGGAACCAGCAGCACGTCACTGTGATCAATCCACGCAAGGAGGTCGCGACAACGCCTCCACATGTGCCACGTGGCTTCATGAACTGTAAGAGAGACACTGTGTAGCGTGCCATTGGTATTCTAATTTACGTGTTTTGCACATACTCGAAGTACTAGTAAGGTACACGTGCATTGCACGCATCAGATTTTGCAACCAAATTATGAATAAATACCACACTATAGCATGTAAGCTCTGAGTCATATATGCCTGATGTAGCCCTTCATTTAATTCTTATAGTTCATCTCATTCAAAATCAATTAGTTTTTATAAAAAAGCTAAGAACGCGGGAATAGGAAAAACATGGGATTATAGTGGAATGTCGTCTTGAATCCTACAGGATTGTACGAGTGTTTGATTGTGCATAGAAAAAACGCAGAATTCTTTCAAAGAGGTTTGAGTGGATGGGATGTTTCCTATGAAATCTAGTGCAAATGAATCATATGGAAAAATTCCTATGGTTTACAATCCTACGAATCAAACAACCAAGATAGGAAAAATTCCTAATGATTAGAATCCTCCAAAATTCCTTTGAGAATCCTTTGAATCAAAGAAGCCCTTAATCTATTTTATGATTCATGGAATTGTGCGTTGTAAAGCATAAAGTAAAAACAAATAATGGCAATTCAACTAGAAAAAAAGTTTGGGCAGTTATGATACGGAAGATTCTAGAACAAAAGAGAACCACTGTTGTTTTGAGGTTTGTGCATTATGCTTAAGTTCAACCATGGAGTCTGCTAGATTGTACATGTGGCAAAATCCAGTGGGGGGCTAGAAGATGGTGCGAGGGGCCGAGTGGAGGGAGACTATGAAGGAATGCACAAGTGCGAGATCGATATTTAGAGAGAGGGGGCGAACACGTGCGCTGTTGCGCGCAGTGGCGGAGCCATGAAAAATAAATGAGCTAGGGGGCCAAGCATTGCTAATCCTTTACGAGGAGGGTCAATTCATGAACTTAAACCATTTTTAGCAGCAATTGTCTAATGATCACATTCATATTAGCCTCGATATATAGTGATGTTAGGGGGGAGGGGGCAGGGCCCTTACTGCCCCCTGTCTTCGCCATTGTGCACGCATCTGAGAGATGAAGCGGAAGGCATGGATGATGAGAGGGGGACGTTGGATATATAATTAATGTGGGTGTATTAGCTATATATGTTAATCCTATATAGAGAGGTATAGATTGATCGATGTGGACGTGGGAAAGAGGGTGAGACCTCACTGGATATATCGATTGATCGGTTTGTGTGGAAAACTATGAAAGACCTAGCTATATACACACATACATAGAGGAACATCGATCGTTGCGCATGCACGCGTGAGAGATAAAGAATGCCCGATATGATGGAGAGGGGGATGTGTGTGGGTGTGTGCCTTCATGGGAGACCGACCTGAAGAAAAAGATTGCATGCGTGCGATGGATAATGTCGACTGGTAGTGTGTGTGCATGCATGCACGAGAGAAAGTTAGTGGTACAATTATAAAGAGAAGACTACTGTGTGGGTGTAAAAGAATAGGTGAGGTCATAATCAATGTAAAGTTGAATTCAAATATTTGAATAAGAGATCCTGATGTTTGAAACCCATGCATGCATGAATATAACGGAGATCTGCGCGGTGTGGTTTGGAAACGAGCATGTTGTAATGTATACACATTGAACAAGGTCAGACTGATTTGAATTTGAGATACCGATGGCAGACATCATTTGGCCACGTCGCATCCGTGCATGGACACACTATTCTAATTGGAGATGATGGGCGGCTTTCGCATCACATATCTATATCTATACCCCTATATATATATATATATATATTATATTTTTTTATATTGTGTGCGGGTAACTTTAACTTTGAAAGATGGTCGTTGGATGAGGCGAATCCGATGGTCCAAAGATGGCAAATTTGAGCACTACTGGCCGTTGGATATCATCTAGATTCCACCAGATTTCGCCACATGTATAATCTAGAAGACTCCATGGTTGAACTTAAGCATAATGCACAAACATCAAAACACAAGCACTTCTTATTTGTTCTAGAATCTTCCGTATCAGAATTGCCCAAATGTTTTCCTACATGATTTGCCATTATTTGTTTTTACTTTATGTCTTACAACGCACAATTCCATGAATCTTAAAATATATTGGCTTTCTTATAAAAACTAGATGATTTTGAATGAAATGAACTATAAGAATTAAACGAACATCTACATCATGCATATATGACTCAAAGCTTGCATGCTATAATGTGGTATTTATTCATAATTTGGTTGCCAAATCTCATGCGTGCAATGCACGTGTACCTTACTCTAGTCTAAATGGTGTTTGTGTGTGTGTTGTGCGTGTTGAGGTGCAAATTGTCTTTTTTTGGGTACACGTTAAGCTTGTTCTTCCGAAATTTCAAGCCGCGCCTTGTTATGCCGAAAATTCAAGCTAGCGTCTCTGTCTATCGTGCTGCGAAACTCCCGCCTCTTCAACCCGCGCCTTGTTAGCCCGAAATATTTAAGATATATCTTTGTCTCGTTGTGCTCCGACAACTCCCTCCATCTCAACCCGCGCCTTGCTATTCCGAAATTACAACGCGCGCGAAAACTCCCACCTCCTGTGAAATCCCGACACGCGAAATGCCCGTGGTACCCCTGAACCGAAAGAACCGCCTCAAATCGGTGGGGGTACTTTCGTAACTTACCCCACATTTCGGACAAGCGCGTCTCTAAGCCATGGTTCCCCACTGCCATCCCATCCGCCCACCCATTCGTACACCGAGGCCGCGAAAACCCGCGACGAAACCCCACACCCTGCTCCGTCCGCCACCCAGCCGGAGCCTCTTCCCCGACGACGTCGTCCACAGCAACACCTCGACGTCCCTCATCCACCGTACCGGATGAGGATCCGTCGTCGATCTCATCGTCCCGCCGGTTCAGCCACCCCGTCCTCCACCTCCAAGGAGCTGCCCCGACGTTCCCCTCGTCTTTCGCGCCACCTCCATTCCCACACCGCCGTCTTCACCTGCACCACCGGAAGAGCATCATCATCACCGTTTCCTCGGATGAAGTTGCGGCCTAATCGGCGCCACCAAAGAGGTTGTACACTAATCGCCGCATTTTCTTCTTGATTCGATCTCACGGTGCTGCCGGCGCTCGGTCCCGAGCCGACACAGCGCGGCTCCATCCACGGCGGCGTCGCCGGCCACTTCCTCCACGGCGTCGCTCCCTCGGCGGCGACGTCCACATCAGTAGGAGCTGCTGCTGCTTTAGCTCTCGCTCGCGCTGCTGCTCTGCTCTTGCTCTCGGTCCCCTGCCTGGTCTACTCTTGCTATTGCCCTTGCTCCGCCTGCTGCTCTCGCTCTTGCTCTTGCTTGCGATGCTGCTCCGATTTAGCTACACTTCAGTCGACTGAATCGACTTTTGGGTCAGTCGATTTTCAGGGGGTGGGGGTCGCCGGGGTGAGGGAAGAACCAGCCGCAGCGGGGAGGGGGCTCGCCGGAGAGGTACCCCACTATCTATCTTAGGGTTCAAGATGGGGGCAGTGGTCACCGGCGGTGGCGGGGCGTTGGCGGGGCGGTGGCGTGGGGATCGTCGGAGAAAAAGCTCGGCACGGGGGGCCTAGAGGGATGGCCGGGGCGGCGGCGGACCGGCGGTGGGGAGTGTTTTCGGGGCGGGCGGGGCGGCGCATAGCCGGCCGCGGGCGGCGGGGGGCTGCTGTTTGGCCGGTGTTGGCTGGCAGCTCAGGGGGGTGGAGGTTGAAGATGAACCGCAGGCCCTTGATTTCGTATCCAACGGCTGCAAAATCGACTGACCAGAGATGAAAAAGTCAGTCGACCGACGTGTAGCCTCACCTTGCTAGTGCGTTCAGTTTCGACAGCAAAATTCAGTTTTCGACAGCAAATTAGTTCAGTTTCGACAGTTAAGTTCAGTTTCGACAGTTAAATTCAGTTTCGACAGTTAAGTTCAGAGATGAGCGGCTGATGTATTTTACATCTAGCACTTTGTGGTTATGTATTTTACGTCATGTATTGGAGATGCTATTAGAATTCCACTCAGGTTAACGTTGTTCGTTGTCTCTCTTGTCCTGCTTCAGCCTCGGCGTCGTACAACTCACCGGAGCTGCTCCAACGACGAAACCCTCCATCACAGCAGAGCAGTACCTCGGGCTCCATCTCCAGACGCCTAAGATCTTCTTCCCCTCCTCCGACAGCCAATTTAGCCGGAGCATCCTCACCGACCAACCCAATCATGCTGAGATCGACATGGCTTCGCCAAAGAGGTTGTACACTTGTTGCATCTCTTTTTTACTCTACATGTTATATATATTGTCCACTGAGCACTCGTAGTAACGGGAAATACGATTATTTTATCCTACTATATGACAAGCAGTGAGGTACCAGGCAACTTAGCTATCCGTGATGGACTCTCTTGAACGCCATCATTATTTATCTCTGCGCGTTTGAGCTGTGCATTTGTTGATGGACCTGGGAGTTGAGCTAGTATGGTAGTGGCCTGGGTCCAAAGTAATAGAAGTAGCACAAAAACATTTTTTTAGTGTAGGATTTTCCTTGCTCAAGCCTTCCTACTAGAATCGCCAGTGCTTGAAAGGAAAAGTGAATGAAAAACATCGGAATTGGAAAGTTTCCTATGGTACTACTTTTCATGAATTTGGTGCAAAGGAATGGAGCAAAGGAAAACTGTAGGATTTGTTCCTTTAGTGTCTCCTTGAAAGAAAAACCATAGGAATTCTAATTTCCACTTCTCCTCCTTTTCATATTTCTATTCATCAAGCGCAAGACTAAGAGATAGTAGCATAATAGCATTATAACCGTACATTTTCTTGTGGTTTGACTTAATCTCACCATGCTTTTTTGCATCCTGTGATCTTCCAATTGTTGTGAATCAAACACCCAGATTGGCAGAAATCTGTGTTTTTAAATTCTCTGTTTTTCACGTGCATTCCTATCCTAATCCTGTCTATTTCCTATCCCTGCATTGTTAGAATCCTCAAATTCAAACAAGCCCTTACTCAATTACTTCTATTACAGATATGTGTCAAAGAAAACCTTGTGTGGTTTGTCTTGCTCCTGCGGTGCTGTGTTCCACCCCAGCTCAGCTGCTCCAACGACGGAAGGGTTCACCACAGCAGGGATCCGCTCTCCAGACTGTCTTTCGCCGCCTCAGATCTTCTTCCCCGCCGCCAGCGGCCACGGCAACTGCATTACCATCATCAACTGAGCAGATGACCTTGAGGACTACACGGGTCCGCAAGAGAGGTCACACTCTTTCGTGTCTGCTTACGTTATGCATCGCTTAATATGATGACATGCTACATTATCGTCGTGTTCACCTATTAGACTCCAAGTCAGGTCCAAACTAGTGCTGAAACTTGAGTTTTTAAATGGTTGTGGGGTACATATTGGGGCAGCAATCAGTACTATCTGTCTACTATCTGATTAATCTCCGGTGTCTACTATGAGTTTCATGTTGGGTGCAAACAAACATTAAAGGAGCCATTATCTGTATTTTTTAACTAAAGCTATTATCTGCCTGCTATCATTGGTTTTGGGTCTGTCCACAGTTTGCTACCATCACTCTGGATTTGTGCATGCACTCCTTACATAATCTCACTATGTTTTATTCCTATGCATGCTAGTTATTGTACACAATGGAACTGATCATGTAGAGCAAAAGAGACGAGTCTTGCGTGTCAATAAAATTTCATGCAGACGTCATTCCATGGTAGGCGCAAAGGCAGCCCCCCTCCACCCATTTTGGATCATAATCAAGAGGAAGATAATTGTTCTGAGGGGGATTCATAAGGAGAAGACCACTCCTATTTACCCCATGAGGTCTTCTCTCTAAATTGGCATGCTGATGTTGGTAATATCATGCATATGGTGCCTTGCGTTGCTTACTTTATACATTAAAGATGTCATCTGCTTAGTTTAGACATGCTTTGTGTCAATGCCATATGTTTAGTTTCTTTCTCATATATGTGAATCATGCAATGCCATCTTGTCTAGCCAGGCATCATATATGTGAATTTTGCAATGCCACCCTGGTTAGCCAGTCATCTTATATGTGAATTATATCATGCCATCATTTTTTATTACGTGTTAAATTTGTCAACAATGTTAGTACATTCAATTACTCTTCCTGTGCATCAGCCATTCGGCACGGTCATGGAAAAATCTGGAGTGGAAACAAGGTCTTCAGAGCAGACAATGCTATCTGACGAAGAGCATGTCTTGCTGGTTACCGATAGCTCCTCGGAGGAGGATTCAGAGATAGATGACTAGTCATATCCCCCCCCCCCCCGAGGTGCATGCCCTAACTTGGCAGGGTTATGTTGCTCATATCGTGCGTATGGTATCTTGCATTGCTATGTCATTTGCTTAGTTTAGACATGCTTTCTGTGAATGCCACCTGTTTAGTGTCTAATTACCATATATGTGAATTATGCAATGCCATCTTGTTGCAAGACATTATATATGTGAATTATGCAATGTTATCTTGTTGCAAGGCACTATGTATGTGAATTATGCAATGCCATGCTGTTTAGGCAAGCGTCATATATGTGAATTATATCATGTCGTCCTTTTTTTGTATTTCTCATTGCTTTTGTCGACAATGTTTGTATATTCAACTGTAACGCCCTCGATGCGGCTACATCTCCCACGTGTCAAAGCACGACTTAGAGGCATAACCGCATTGAAAGCAATGTCGCAAGTGAGGTAATCTTCACACAACCCATGTAATACATAAGGGAAAGAGATACATAGTTGGCTTACAATCGCCACTTCACACAATTACATGAATAAAGCATTACATCAACCAGATGCAATCAAGGTCCGACTACGGAACCAAAATAAAAGAAGACTACCCCAAATGCTACACAGATCCCCGATCGACCCCAACTGGGCTCCACTACTATTCAACTAGAACGAAACAACACAAAGGATAAGATCTTCATCGAGCTCCTCCTTGAGCTTGGTTGCGTCACCTGTACGGTATCATCGGCACCTGCAAACTGGTTTTGGAAGTATCTGTGAGTCGCGGGGACTCAGCAATCTCACACCCTCGCGATCAAGACTATTTAAGCTTATGGGTAAGGTAAAGGTATGAGGTGGAGCTGCAGCAAGCGACTAGCATATTTGGTGGCTAACATACGCAAATGAGAGCGAGAAGAGAAGGCAAAAGCACGGTCGAACAACTATGATCAAGAAGTGATCCTAGAACAACCTACGTCAAGCATTACTCCAACACCGTGTTCACTTCCCAGACTCTGCCGAGAAGAGACCATCACGGCTACACATGCAGTTGATGTATTTTAATTAAGATCAACTCCAAGTTTTCTACAACCGGACATTAACAAATTGCCATCTGCCCATAACCGCGGGCGCGGCTTTCGAAAGTTCAAAACCCTGCAGGGGTGTCCCAACTTAGCCCATCACAAGATCTCATGGTCAAAGAAGGATATTCCTTCTCCCAAGACAATCCGATCAGGCTCGGCATCTCGGTTACAAGACAACCTCGACAATGGTAAAACAAGTCCAGCAACACCGCCCGAATGTGCCGACAAATCTCGATAGGAGCTGCACATATCTCATTCTTAGGGCACACTCTGATGAGCGCTCCATACAACTAAAACCAAACCTCGAGTTTCCCCGAGGGGGCGCTGCACAGGGCTCTAGTTTGGACCAACACTAAGAGGAGCACTGGCCCGGGGGGTTTAAAATAATGATGACCCTCAGGAGCGCGTCTCCCAAGGGAAAAGAGGCTAGGTGGCAAATGGTAAAACCAATGTTGGGCACTGCTGGAGGAGTTTTATTCAAGGAGAACTGTCAAGGGGTTCCCATTATAACCCAACCGTGTAAGGAACGCAAAATCCGGGAACATAACACCGATATGACAGAAACTAGGGCGGCAAGAGTGGAACAAAACACCAGGCATAAGGCCGAGCCTTCCACCCTTTACCAAGTATATAGATGCATTAATTAAATAAGAGATATTGTGATATCCCAACAAAATATCCATGTTCCAACAAGGAACAAACTCCAATCTTCACCTGCAACTAACAACGCTATAAGAGGGGCTGAGCAAAGCGGTAACATAGCCAAACAACGGTTTGCTAGGACAAGGTGGGTTAGAGGCTTGGCTTAACAAAATGGGAGGCATGATAAGCAAGTGGTAGGTATCGCAGCATAGGCATAGCAAAAGAGCGAGCATCTAGCAAGCAAAGATAAAGTGATTTTGAGGGTATGGTCATCTTGCCTGAAATCCCGCAAGGAAGAAGAACGAGTCCATGAAGAAGACAAACGGACATAGTCGAACGGGTCCTCACAAATGCGACGTTATCGGAACCAACCCGAAGAAGCAACACCGGAAAGAAGCACACAACATAGTAAACAACCAACACATGAACATGGCATGATATGCGGGATGCGGTATGCGGTGCATATGCATGATTTGGAAAGGAATGATTGAACCTGGCCTCAACTTCGAAAACCAAGAGTGCCACTGGAAAGGGGAGTTGATTTCGGTCGAAATCGATATAAAGATCACCGGAATCGGATGCACGGTTTGGAAATGGCAAGCAAAACAAATATGGCACCGGTCTACGATTAACAGCAAGTAGCCATCTAAATGCATCAAGTTAATTATGCTACAGCACTCAAACATGACAACAAAATACATGGCAGGGATCCACTCATGATGCTTGACAAAAGATGAACACTGAGCTACGGCTAATTCACTCAATAGCAGGTTCAAACAAGCATGGCAAAAGTGCAAAAGATAAGAGGTTACAAACTTAGAGGAAATAACACAAGTCAGGAATTTATCATCAGGAAGCAATCTTAAAAGCATGAAAAGTACATGCTACAGGAACATATCATGGCAAAGCAAGGCATGGAATGAAGCTACTCAAAGCATATAACAAAAGTCTCTTAGTGACCATGAGCCAAAAGGGATCAGAAAATACAATTGCAAGCATGTGAACATAGCAAAAACATAAACAGATTCAGACTTAGTGAAAAACTGGAGCATGGCAAAACTGATAACAAGTAGGCATGTTTACGAGCTCGATGCACTCACTACGAGGCATTGCATGACAATCTAAGCATACACCCAGCAAATAGACATGGCATAGAAGCTATACATGGAAAGAACAACAACATAGCATGCACGGATCAACAACAACAACAAGCTCGGCAAAATCGCTAAACATGTTAACAATCTGCCAGGAACATTTTATAGCAAAAATAGAGCTCGATTAACTCAAGCTAGGTGCTCCATAAATGCAAAAAAAAGACATGGATGGATAGAGCACCACAATATCTACAAAACATCCTTACTGATCATGCTCAAAAGAGGCACGGATCACTAGGAAACAACATGAACATATGGCATAAAAATAAGGACAGGGCAAGGACTTAGTGAAATTATAAGTCCCTAAAATCAGCATCATTAAGTAAGCTACTTTGGATGCTTGTGCTAGCCACTACAAATATCACAAAAATACATGGCATACACCTCTGTAAAGATGACATGGCATATAACAAAACACATGTAGAGCTCAGGATCATAGCATGCACACATTAATCATGGCAAAAATGACAAAAGTGCATTTGCTGAAACAGATCTGAAACTAACATCACATAGCCCTCTTCCAACAGCATTTCGGGCATCAAGATGAGCTCAAAAGAAGATGATGCAATGATATGAAATGATGTACTCGTCGAGACACACATTTTGATATGCTACACGCATGAATCGGAGCAACGGGTGATGAGTTATGGCATGATGAAGATTGCATAAAAATTAGGGTTCGGAGAGAAAAAGTCAACCCTCTCATTTTTGGATCAGGATCTGGCCGGGCGGTTACTGTAGCACGTACACGCCTCCCGGGGTTCGCCGGCCGGAGAAGAAGTGGGACGGCGCCAGTGTTGGAGAGGAGAAGCGGCCGGGCGGCGATGGGCGGAGGTAGGCGGCGGCGTGCGTCGCCGACGGCGAGCGGCGTCGGGCGAGGCGGTGGAAGGATGCCCGGCGGCGAGGCGGCGGAGCCGGCGAGCTCGTTGGTGGCGCCGGAGGTAGCCTGGGAGAGGAGGCCAGCGATGGTCGCGCGGCGGCGCCGACGAACGGACGACGGGGCGGCGGCTGGAGGCGGTGCGCAGGGAAGGCGCTTGGGCGGCGGCGCGGGATCCGGGCCCGGGCGGGCCGGATCTGGGTCCCCTTGGGCCCGCGGTGAGAGGAGAGAGAGGGCGGTGAGGTGGCGGTGCCGTATTCGCTGAGGAGGGTGGCGCGGACATGTCCGGCGGCGCGGGGGTTTTTGTCCAGGCGCGAGGTAGAGGAAGCCTAGGGTTTGGACTGCGCGAAAATTCGGGGAGAGCCACATATTTATAGGTAGAGGGATCTAGGAGAGTCCAAATGAGGTGCGGTTTTCGGCCACACGGTCGTGATCAAATGACCGAGACGATGGAGGGGTTTTAGGTGGGTTTTGGTCCACTTTGGAGGGGTGTTGGGCTGCAACACGGTCCCTCGGTTAACCGTTGGAGTATCAAACGAAGTCCAAATGGTACGAAACTTGACAGGTGGTCTACCGGTAGTAAAACTAGGCCGCATGGCAAGTCTCGGTCCAATCCGGAAACGTTTAACACCCACACATGAAAAGAGGTAGAAAGGGACATCGGGTGACATAGGAGCGCCGGATTGCAAAATGGACAATGGGGAAAATGCTCGGATGCATGAGACGAACATGTATGCAAATGCGATGCACATGAAGACATGATATGAGATGCATGACATGCAAGCAATGACAAGGCAACAACAGAGAATAACTGGAAGACACCTGGCACATCGGTCTCGGGGCGTTACAACACTCCACCACTACGAGAGGATCTCGTCCCGAGATCTAGAATGACACCGGAGGGAAAACGGAAGAGAAAGAGAAGAGGTAAAACTAAGTTGCTTCTTGACAATTGAGTGAAACAAAAGATCCTTGAAAAGTTAAACCATTTCGAGGAAAGGATACAACAGAGATGAACGAAGTTGAAAACACTCCGTTAGAAAAGAGGAACAAGGAAGAACAACTTCGGGCAGCACTCCGATTGAAAAGAAAAGGAATTGAATAAAAACTTGGTAAGATGAGATGATACTTGATGAAATCACAACATACTGCCTCCGGAACTATAGAATGAATGGAACAAGGGGTAAGAAAGATCTCAGACAGCACTCCGGTTGAAAAGAGATGCAAGGCTTGATAAGGCAAAAAGAACTTGAGCAAAAGGGCACAACACTCCGGTTAAATGGATAGGCATGAAAAGAACATGATCTTGACAAAACAAGAATATGGGTTGAAGAGAGCAACATCACAATGCCTCCGGAAGAAAGAATAGAAGATAGATAATTGAAATAAAAGAATAGAGAAGAAAATGCCAACTTCTGCCACAAAAGAGCCTGTAAAAATCATCCTTAGGAGAAGGGTCGAACGGAGTTGTTGGAAAAACCAACAACGAAAAAGAGTAAGCTTGTAGTGGGCTTATGGAGAACATCTCAAAACTGAGTTGAAATTCTGCCACTGACGGAAACGACAGATTGGATTGATATGACAAGGAGACGAGAAAAAAACTATTTCACCGGGAGGATAGATGAAGAACATGGGTCATTTATGAGCACCATTAATAGCAACAGTCCTTAGGAAAGGCTTTAGGTGAAACATGACACAAGATAACTCCAACGAAGAGGTAGATGGATTTAAAATATCTCATTCTTAACAACATGTGAATCATGAAACATGAACTCACATTATCAAGAATGACATAATACTACCTCCAGTAATATGATAGAAAGAATTGCACTCCGGATTACACGAAGAAGAATACTTGAGCTCCTTAGAAAAGAATGTTGATGAACACTTCGAGAAGGAAATTAAATCCTTGATGAAACCATCATGTAGAACCTTCATGAAGAACTCCGGTAACAAAAGGATAACGAGAAGAAAGAGAAGTTGAAAACACAAGGTGAATCCTTGTAACGATTTAGATGAATCCCCGTGGTGAAATAATTGAAAAAGGTTGGAACTCCGGGAAAAAGAGAAGATGAAACAATTGAAATCAGGAATTTGATGAGCCTCCGGAGTAGGTAATTGAGTTCACTCGTTGAAACTAGAATAAGAATTACATTATGCTTATCCTTCGCCAATTAAATTGATGACAATCAACGGATTTGACATATTACTTATTCTCGTAGAAAAGATTAAGAGAGATATAACATAAACTTGAGAATGTCTTCCACGAACCACCGTTAGGATTGAAAATGAACGAAGTAAAGGGATGAATCACCGGATAAGAATTAGCAAATGAACGAAGATACATGAGAGAATTTAGATGCAAGTGAACGAAGAGATCCCGAGCTGATTAGAGGATACTTGCACGATACACCGGTAAGATTTGGAGAACGAGAAGCTGAAAGCTGGAATGAATAATACTGAAATGATGTCCTTCAGAGAATCAAACTGAAAATACTCTTGAATTGCTCCGGAAGGGTGAAAAGGATACTGACAATCGAAAACAATTATGAGAGGATGGCAACAAGCTAGCACCATGAATCTTGAAGAGAATGGAGCAAGATTAAAGAGAAACTCTTCTTCAGTCTTCAAAATTCGAGAAAGATGACGAGAAACACCACCATGAATTGTTGAGATACTCCGGAAAGAAATTAGAAAGGTTGGACCAACGATGAAAATAATTTGAGAGATCTTAGAGGAAGACATATGACTGATGGCAAATCATACTTATGTCATACTTTTGAAATGAATTTGAGAATAACTCCGGTAGAATTAGAAGAGTCAGGTAAGATCCTAGGAAAAGACCTGTGGGTTAGGTCCCACTCAAAGAAACACCGTTGTAATGATCTTGAAGAGAGATTACGCCGGTTGAATTAAGTGGCTTGAATGAGATAACAACCTCGAAAAGAACTTGAATGGATCTTGAATGACAAGACGAGTCTTCTGAGATATCTTTAAGGCACCGGAACAATAGAATAGCGAGAAGTGGATGATTATGAGGTGCACCGGTATGAGAAGGAATCTGAAACGAGGAAAAAGATATGATCGACAAAACTTGACTTGAATCCACGAGAGAAGAAAGAGAACGAAGCATGATGAACTAGGATCTCCATTAGAATCTTCCTAAGAATCACCGGGTAAGAACATTGAAAGAAAAGAATGAAGGGACTTCACATGAATAAAACCGATACTTGAATAAGAAATCTTAGTCCTCAAAGAAAAAGGGTGGGAGGGCGGGAAAACAAAGGCAAGCTTGGGGCGGATGAAATGAACACCGTTGAAAAGAACTAATAATTGATCTTGCGGATGTCGAGAATGAACGGATCCACTTGACGAGAAACGCGCCGGTTGAAAAGGATTGACATGACAATCTCGATTATTAGGACGGATTAGTATTCACATCGGAGTATGAGAACACCGTTTAGGAAAGTTTTGGAATCAACACATGAAATTGAAGCAACTCGAATACCACCACTCAAAACAAAATCAAGGATTGGCTTGCAGAATAAGCCGGAACAAACATATGATAGAGATTTCGTCCGAAGTTTTCATGGTGGGGCCTACACGGGCTCGATCGTACAGCACCATCATGTACAAGGCAGTGCACATGACATACGAAGCATCCCCGAGTCAGCATAGTCAAGGACTCTTTAAGACACAACGAGACCACTGTAAAACCAACCGTGGATAGGCGGACCACTAGACGTCGAACCCCAATTTCATATCATACCTCTGTCGGAAAGATATCCTAAGAGCTACTTGAATTCCCACTTATAAACTTCCGAAACTTTCCGGTTATGCAATCAGGTGTTGGGGATACATGGGAAGCATAATATCTCACCCAAAACTAACAAATCCTACATCCAGTTGTATCCATCCTTCAACACATAACCAAGAAACATTCGGAAATCGTTTACCTCAACCTTCGAAAAGCATCCGTTATACAAGTTATGGCAATACTCCCGAACTCCTGCCCCAGTACTGGGTGGCGTCGAGGTTATCTCACCAACAACTACATAAAAGAGATTTTCGATGTCGGCGAAACTCAGGTATTGCAAAGCTTCAACGATAAAATTGTGACGACAACACCTCGGAGCTCAACTCCCTAGGACACTGCCACAACCCCTAAATGTCAGGAGGCACCAAGAACAATGTTCTCGTCACAAAACCATCGGAACGATTCCAAGATACCTGCGTGATCCTAAAAAAAATTTAGTGAAATTTGAGAAGAGAAGAGTCAAAACTCTACGTCGGGAGGCCTCACCAGAGCGACGAAGGGACTGAGGAGTAAAAAAGAAGTCCTACTCTCCGATATATATAATTCCTAAATGACTCAAAACATTTTTCTAGACTCAACAACGCCAGCGATTCGATCAAGAAAGGGGCTCCTAAGGTCGGGGAAGGCTTTGATACCAACTTGTAACGCCCTCGATGCGGCTATATCTCCCACGTGTCGAAGCACGACTTAGAGGCATAACCGCATTGAAAGCAATGTCGCAAGTGAGGTAATCTCCACACAACCCATGTAATACATAAGAGAAAGAGATACATAGTTGGCTTACAGTCGCCACTTCACACAATTACATGAATAAAGCATTACATCAACCAGATACAATCAAGGTCCGACTACAGAACCAAAATAAAAGAAGACTACCCCAAATGCTGCACAGATCCCCGATCGACCCCAACTGGGCTCCACTACTGATCAACTAGAACAAAACAACACAAAGGATAAGATCTTCATCGAGCTCCTCCTTGAGCTTGGTTGCGTCACCTGTACGGTATCATCGACACCTACAAACTGGTTTTGGAAGTATCTATGAGTCACGGGGACTCAGCAATCTCACACCCTCGCGATCAAGACTATTTAAGCTTATGGGTAAGGTAAAGGTATGAGGTGGAGCTGCAGCAAGCGACTAGCATATCTGGTGGCTAACATACGCAAATGAGAGCGAGAAGAGAAGGCAAAAGCACGGTCGAACAACTATGATAAAGAAGTGATCCTAGAACAACCTACGTCAAGCATTACTCCAACACCGTATTCACTTCCCGGACTCCGCTGAGAAGAGACTATCACGACTACACACGCAGTTGATGTATTTTAATTAAGATCAACTTTAGGTTTTCTACAACCGGACATTAACAAATTCCCATCTGCCCATAACCGCGGGCACGGCTTTCGAAAGTTCAAAACCCTTCAGGGGTGTCCCAACTTAGCCCATCACAAGCTCTCACGGTCAACGAAGGATATTCCTGCTCCCAAGACAATCCGATCAGGCTCGGCATCCCGGTTACAAGACATCCTCGACAATGGTAAAACAAGTCCAGCAACACCGCCCGAATGTGCCGACAAATCTCGATAGGAGCTGCACATATCTCGTTCTCAGGGCACACTCAGATGAGCGCTCCATACAACTAAAACCAAACCTCGAGTTTCCCCGAGGGGGCGCTGCATAGGGCTCTAGTTTGGACCAACACTCAGAGGAGCACTGGCCCGGGGGGGTTAAAATAATGATGACCCTCGGGAGCGCGACTCCCAAGGGAAAAGAGGCTAGGTGGCGAACGGTAAAACCAATGTTGAGCATTGCTAGAGGAGTTTTATTCAAGGCGAACTGTCAAGGGGTTCCCCTTATAACCCAACCGTGGAAGGAACGCAAAATCCGGGAACATAACACCGATATGACGGAAACTAGGGCGGCAAGAGTGGAACAAAACACCAGGCATAAGGCCGAGCCATCCACCCTTTACCAAGTATATAGATGCATTAATTAAATAAGAGATATTGCGATATATCCCAACAAAATATCCATGTTCCAACAAGGAACAAACTCCAATCTTCACCTGCAACTAACAACGCTATAAGAGGGGCTGAGCAAAGCGGTAACATAGCCAAACAACGGTTTGCTAGGACAAGGTGGGTTAGAGGCTTGGCTTAACAAAATGGGAGGCATGATAATAAAGTGGTAGGTATCCCGGCATAAGCATAGCAAAAGAGCGAGCATCTAGCAAGCAAAGATAGAAGTGATTTCGAGGGTATGGTCATCTTGCCTGAAATCCCGCAAGAAGAACGAGTCCATGAAGAAGACACACGGACGTAGTCGAACGGGTCCTCACAAACACGATGTTATCGGAACCAAACCGAAGAAGCAACACCGGAAAGAACCAAACAACATAATAAACAACCATCACATGAACATGGCATGATATGTGGGATGCGGTAGGCGGTGCATATGCATGATTTGGAAAGGAATGATTGAACCTGGCCTCAACTTGGAAAACCAAGAGTGCCACTGGAAAGGGGAGTTGATTTCGGTCGAAATCGATATAAAGATCACCGGAATCGGATGCACGGTTTGGAAATGGCAAGCAAAACAAATATGGCACCGGTCTATGATTAACAGCAAGTAGCCATCTAAATGCATCATGTTAAATATGCTACAGCACTCCAACATCACAACAAAATACATGGCAGGGATCCACTCATGATTCTTGACAAAAGATGAACACTGAGCTACGGCTAATTCACTTAATAGCAGGTTCAAACAAGCATGGCAAAAGTGCAAAAGATAACAGGTTACAGACTTAGAGGAAATAACACAAGTCAGGAATTTATCATCAGGAAGCAATCTTAAGAGCATGAAAACTACATGCTACAGGAACATATCATGGCAAAGCAAGGCATGGAATGATGCTACTCAAAGCATATAACAAAAGTCCCTTAGTGACCATGAGCCAAAAGGGATCAGAAAATACAATTGCAAGCATGTGAACATAGCAAAAACATAAACAGATTCAGACTTAGTGAAAAACTGGAGCATGGCAAAACTGATAACAAGTAGGCATGTTTACGAGCTCGATGCACTCACTACGAGGCATTGCATGACAATCTAAGCATACACCCAGAAAATAGACATGGCATAGAAGCTATACATGGCAAAAACAACAACATAGCATGCACGGATCAAGAACAACAAGCTCGGCAAAATCGCTAAACATGTTAACAATCTGCAAGGAACATTTTATAGCAAAACTAGAGCTCGATTGACTCAAGCTAAGGTGCTCCATAAATGCAAACAAAGACATGGATGGATAGAGCACCACAATATCTACAAAACATCCTTACTGATCATGCTCAAAAGAGGCATGGATCACTAGGAAACAACATGAACATATGGCATAAAAATAAGGACAGGGCAAGGGCTTAGTGAAATTCTAAGTCCCTGAAATCAGCATCATTGAGTAAGCTACTTTGCATGCTTGTGCTAGTCACCACAAAGATCACAAAAATACATGGCATACACCCCTGTAAAGATGGCATGGCATCTACAAAACACAATGTAGAGCTCAGGATCATAGCATGCACACATTAATCATGGCAAAAATGACAAAAGTGCATTTGCTGAAACAGATCTGAAAATCATCAATAGCCTCTTCCAACAGCATTTCGGCATCAAAGATGAGCTCAAATGAAAAAATTATGCAATGATATGATAATGAGTGTTACTCGTCGAGACGGGACATTTTGATATGCTACACGCACGAATCGGAGCCACGGTGCGAAGTTATGATGCATGAAAATGCATAAAATACTGGGATAGGACTTGGGAAATACACACCGCGGAAAAGTCAATCCGGGCGAGGGTACGGACGAGCCGAGACGGGAGGAAGGAGAGCGGTGATCGGGCGTCGAGCCGACGGGTCTGGCGCGGATCGGCAAGGCGGGGCGATCCCGCGGGGGCGGGCCAGGGCGGGGGGCGCGCGCGGCGTGCGTCGCCGGTGGCGAGCGCAGCGGGCGAGGCGGCGGCAGGACGCCGGGCGGCAAGGCGGCAGAGCCGGCGAGCTTGTCGGTGGCAGCGGAGCTAGCCTGGTAGAGGAGGACGGCGATGGTGGCGCGGCGGCGCCGGCGAACGGACGGCGGGGCGGCGGCTGGAGGCGGTGCGTAGGGAAGGCGCTCGGGCGGCGGCGCGGGATCCGGGCCCGGGCGGGCCGGATTTGGGTCCCCTTGGGCCACGATGGGAGGAGAGAGAGGGCGGTGAGGTGGCGGCGCCGGATTCGCTGAGGAGGGCGGAACGGACATGTCCGGCGGCGCGGGGGTTTTTGTCCGGGCGCGAGGTAGCGGAAGGCTAGGGTTTGGACTGCGCGAAAATTCGGGGAGAGCCACATATTTATAGGTAGAGGGAGCTAGGAGAGTCCAAATGAGGTGCGGTTTTCGGCCACACGATCGTGATCGAATGACCGAGACGATGGAGGGGGTTTAGGTGGGTTTTGGGCCACTTTGGAGGGGTGTTGGGCTGCAACACCCACGAGGCCTTTTCGGTCCCTCGGTTAACCGTTGGAGTATCAAATGAAGTCCAAATGGTACGAAACTTGACAGGCGGTCTACCAGTAGTAAAACTAGGCCGCATGGCAAGTCTCGATCCAATCCAGAAACGTTTAACACCCGCACACAAAAAGAGGTAGAAAGGGACACCGGGTGACATAGGAGCGCCGGATTGCAAAACGGACAACGGGGAAAATGCTCGGATGCATGAGACGAACATGTATGCAAATGCGATGCAGATGAAGACATGATATGAGATGCATGACACACAAGCAATGACAAGGCAATAACAGCGAATAACTAGAAGACACCTGGCACATTGGTCTTTGGGCATTACATCAACTGCTCTTCCTGTGCATCAGCCATTTGAATTGGTGATGGAGAAATCTGGAGTGAAAACAAGGTCTTCAGAGCAGACAATGCTACCTGCTGAAGCAGATATCTTGCTGGTTACAGATAGCTCTTCAGAGGAGGATTCAGAGGAAGATGACCAGTCCTATTATCCCCCTGAGGTGTATGCTCAAACTTGGTAGGGTTATATTACTCATATAATGCATATGTTGTATTGCAATGCTTAGTTTTTACATCATATACACAATATTGAATGTCATCTCCTTAGTTGACACATCATATATGTGATTGCCCTCTTTTCACTTCCTTAGTATATAAATCATATATTTGAATTATGTCATGCCATGATGTTTACATAGACAGCATGTATCTGAATTATGGCATGCCAACCCATTTTCTAAAGACATAATATAGTTATATCATCTCATCTTGTTTACATAGTCATCATATTTTAACTTATGTCATTCTATCCGTGAATTATATCATGCCATCATGTTTCCATCGACGGCATGTTTGTGATTTATGGCATGCCGACCACTTTAATAGACACATCGTATAGTTATATCATGTCATCCTGTTTACATAGTCATCATATTTTGAAGTATGTCATTCTATCATGTTTAGTTAGCCATCATACATGTGAAATTGTGTCATGCTATCCTATTTAATTAGCCATCATATATGTGAAATTATGTCCTGCTATTATGTTTGCTTAGACAACACAAATGTGCATTATTTCATGCCCTGTTTTCTTCCCTACTATCCATTGCACCTGTCTATCTTACAATGTCTGTACATTCAATTAATTTTCTTGTTTATCAGCCATTTCAATTGGAGGGAGTGATGACAGTATCTGTGGGAGTAAAAACACGGTCTTCAGAAAATATCGTGCTACCTGTCGATGCAGATAGAACCACGATTGTACTTGCCCAAGAACCAGCCCCACCACACATAACACACACTCATGCAGATTGTACCCCTACCCAGTTGGACAAAGAACCAGCTACACCCCTTCTAACCCCAACCCTAGCTGATAGACACCCAGTTCCCGTTGACACAGCATCGTCTCCACCACAAAGCACCCAAACACGAGCAGTTAGTAAGGCAACTGCAGTGCCCAAATCATGAGGACCACCACTCCGAACCCGAAGTCAACGCTTAAAGCAGAAGAAGAATTGTTCTCAGGTCAGGTTCTGTAGCTATGGTTCATACTACTTTGCTCTTGCATCACTGTATTTACTGATACCAACTAATTTCAAATTTGAAGGATGCAATTGAAACTCCAATGGCGCAACAGGTATGTTTTAAACCTATTTCTTCAACGTGTTTGGCTGTTTACTGTTGTAACTTGCTCTGTGTTGATTTCAGTTTCAATTGAATAAATAGTTGTGTTCTCATGCCATGCACATTACAAGTGTTATTATTGATGTGTAGTTTCCCACACTTATATTCTGTCTATGCTGCTTTGTCTTAAATAGATATGATTCGAACTGTATCTATCTTGATTTGGCAACATAAACTAGAATGATATAGACCATACAGTGACCATACTACATAGATATATGTTTGTTTCATGTTGTTATCCTGTCCACCTTACTACTGAACTGGTTTACCAAAATGAGTTTCATATACTATGTTTGTTTGTTTCTCTTTTAGAACGCGCATAAAATATTGGAGAAGAGTACCCTGTTATGCAATGGAAAGGAAGTAATGCAGATAAGGTTCAAGATAGTGAGACATCCCTGTTGGTCTCCAAGAAAGATGATAAAAACTATATTGAAGACACTGAGACAACCCCAAAGTCCTATCTTGATGTAGTGTTCGAGTTACTGGCTACCACTGCTGACACCAGCTCTTCGAACTCGTTGCATGAATCAGTTCGGCTTCTTGAGTCTCAACTTCGAGTTGAAAGACATTGATCAGATGTTATGCGACAGGAAGCCGAAGGACTGAGGAAGTCCCTGCAGAATTCAGATGCATACTTTCTGGTGCAACAGCAAGCGCTGGAGGACTTAAGCGCCAAACAAGAGAAAGTTAATAAGCTTGCTAAGCATCTTGCCAGTATTATGGGTACCCAGGATATTGTTTCTTGAGATCTTCTGAAGTGGTTTCAGTTCTGGACTTGTTTTTCTGCGGCGTTTATATGCTGCTGTGTTCCTTATATTTGCACTGGTGGCGAACTTTGATGCCCAATGGATGTAATATGTGTAATAGTCGTGATAGCCTAGTGTAAGTTGCTTGCTTATTTATTTCCTTGTTGTCTTGTTTATTTGTTTGCTTGTAGTCAGTGTAGTTCTTTTTCTGCGGTTTGCTAGTGGCTGCAATAACCTATTTTTTAAAACTAGACCACAATAACCATGGGCTAATATTTACTGTAGTGACACTGGGCCTCCTACGGGCCATAGAAACAGTGGGCCTTCTACGGGCCGTATAAACAGCGGGCCTTCTATGGGCCGTAGAAACGATGGGCCTTCTACGGGCCGTAGAAACAATGGGCCTTCTACGGGCCGTAGAAACAATGGGCCTTCTACGGGCCGCATCATCAATGGGCCTTATACGGGCCGTATGATCGATTGGCCAAACATGGGCCAAACAGCCCGCATTCTGGCCGTAAATGGGCTAGAGTTGGAATCGTCCGTTCATGGGCCGGCCATAACGGGCCATCGTTAATAGGCTGTATTTGGTGACGCTATGAAAATGGCCCAACGTATTAACGGACCACAAACGGTCCGACTGTAACCATGGGCTGAATTTGGCCCACAAGCAGAAAATGACAGTAACAGGCCATAAGTAAAAGAATGCTGGAAAATAGCCCAAGAATAAATGGGCTCTGAGAAGGCCGAAAGATAACATGGGCTGGAAACGGCCCAACGGAATAACGGGATGTTAATGGGTATAAAGTGATACACTGTTCTTTATGGGCTAGTTTCACCACGGGCCGTTAATGGGTGTAAAGTGATACACTATTCATTACGAGCCAGTTTCATCACGGGTCGTTAATAGGCCAAGAGTTACATAGGGCCTCATATGGGCCGAAAGACGTCATGGGCCATACATGGGCCAGAAGTGAAAATGGGCTGGAATCATATTGGATGGCCCAGATGACGCTACTGGGCCTAATTCGAATAGGGCGTAACGGGCCTTGGGTTAGCGAGCTGTAAATGGGCTATATGCGAATAGGCCGTTAACAGGCTTTCCATGGGCCGGTCCGCCACCTTTTGACCAAGTCAAACGGGCCGGCCTTTTCACAGGAATGGGCCTCTGTTGGGTTGTGCCACATGTTGACGTATCATAGGCGCCTTCTATCCAATGAGTGGATGACATATGTCCCAGTGATGAGCTGACACGTGTTTCCTCCAGCCAATGATGATTTTACACGTGGAAAATCCCCATTGGTCGGGGCTGTTAACGGGTTATTGGATCCAAAACCTGACCCGATAGCTTAACGGCATTCCGTTACGGTGGATGCCACGTGTCGGTCACCCTTGATGAAAGCACTTCTGTGACGCGTGGTTTATCGTCATGGAAGTGGACACTTCCGTGATGATAATTTTGGTAATGTCATGGAACACTTCTACGACAGCACAGGTATGACTATCTTGATTCTGTCATAAATTTGTCATGGATGTACATGCATGACAGAAAACGTGACCTATTGTGTCAAACACGTATCATCACGGAAGTGTATTTTTTTGTAGTGATGTGAGTTCTTTATGACTAATGTTGAGTCCATGGATTATACGCACTCTCACCTTTCCATCATTGCTAGCCTCTTCGGTACCGTGCATTGCCCTTTCTCACCTTGACAGTTGGTGCAAACTTCGCCGATGCATCCAAACCCCGTGATATGATACGCTCTATCACACATAAACCTCCTTATATCTTCCTCAAAACAGCCACCATACCTACCTATTATGGCATTTCCATAGCCATTCCGAGATATATTGCCATGCAACTTTCCACCATTTCATTTATGACATGCTTCATCATTGTGATATTGCTTTGCATGATCATGCAGTTGACATCGTATTTGTGGCAAAGCCACCATGCATAATTTATCATACATGTCACTCTTGATTCATTGCCCTTCCCGGTACACCGCCAGAGGCATTCATATAGTCATATTTTGTTCTAGTATCGAGTTGTAATCATTGAGTTGTAAATAAATAGAAGTGTGATGATCATCATTAATAGAGAATTGTCCCAAAAAAAGAGAAAGGCCAAAAAAAGGAAGGCCAACAAAAAGAAATAAAAAGGGACAATGATACTATCCTCTTTTTCCACACTTGTGCTTCAAAGTAGCACCATGATCTTCATGATAGAGAGTCTCTTGTTTTGTCACTTTCATATACTAGTGGGAATTTTTCATTATAGAACTTGGCTTGTATATTCCAACAATGGACTTCCTCAAATTCCCTAGGTCTTCGTGAGCAAGCAAGTTGGATGCACACCCACTTAGTTTCTTTTGTTGAGCTTTCATACATTTGTAGCTCTAGTTCATCCATTGCATGGCAATCCCTACTCCTTGCATCGACATCAATTGATGGGCATCTCCCTAGCCCGTTGATTAGCCTCGTCGATGTGATACTTTCTCTTTTTTTGTCTCCTCCACATAACCCCCATCACCATATTCTATTCCACCCATAGTGCTATATCCATGGCTCACGCTCATGTATTGCGTGAAAGTTGAAAAAAGTTTGAGATTACTAAAGTATGAAACAATTGCTTGGCTTGTCATCGGGGTTGTGCATGATGAGAGCATTCTTGTGTGACGAAAATGGAGCATGACCAAACTATATGATTTTGTAGGGATGTACTTTCTTTTGCCATGTTATTTTGAGAAGACATGATTGCTTAGTTAGTATGCTTGAAGTATTATTATTTTTATGTCAATATTAAACTTTTTTCTTGAATCTTTCGGATCTGAACATTCATGCCACAATAAGGAAAATTACATTGAGAATTATGCTAGGTAGCATTCCACATCAAAAATTCTGTTTTTATCATTTACCTACTCAAGGACGAGCAGGAATTAAGCTTGGGGATGCTTGATACGTCTCCAACTTATCTATAATTTTGATTGCTCCATGCTATTATATTATCTATTTTGGATGTTAATGGGCTTATTTATACACTTTTATATTATTTTTGGGACTAACCTACTAACCCAAGGCCCAGTGCAAATTGCTATTTTTTTCCTATTTCAGTGTTTCGCGGAAAAGGAATATCAAACGGAATCCAAACGGAATGAAACCTTCGAGAGAGTTATTTTTGGAACAAACATGATCCAAGGGACTTGGAGTAGACTTCAAGAAAGAAGCAAGGCGGCCACGAGGCAGGAGGGCACGCCTGCCCCCCTGGGCACGCCCCCACCCTCGTGGGCCCCTCGCAGCTCCATCGACCTACTTCTTCCTCCTATATATCCATATACCCCAAAAACATCCAGGAGCACCACAAAACCCTATTTCCATTGCCGCAACCTTCTGTACCCAAGAGATCCCATCTTGGGGCCTTTCCCGGAGCTCCACCGGAGGGGGAATCGATCACGGAGGGCTTCTACATCAACACCATAGCCTCTCTGATGATGTGTGAGTAGTTTACCACAAACCTTTGGGTCCATAGTTATTAGCTAGATGGATTCTTCTCTCTCTTTGGATCTCAATACAATGTTCTCCTCGATCTTCTTGGAGATCTATTTGATGTAACTCTTTTTGCGTTGTGTTTGTCGAGATCCGATGAATTGTGGGTTTATGATCAAGTTTATCTATGAACAATATTCGATTCTTCTCTGAAATCTTTTATGTATGATTGGTTATCTTTGCAAGTCTCTTCGAATTAGCAGTTTGGTTTGGCCTACTAGATTGATCTTTCTTGCAATGGGAGAAGTGCTTAGCTTTGGGTTCAATCTTGCGGTGTCCTTTCCCAGTGACAGCAGGGGCAGCAAGGCACGTATTGCATTGTTGCCATCGAGGATAAAAAGATGGGGTTTATATCATATCGCTTGAGTTTATCCCTCTACATCATGTCATCTTGCCTAATGCATTACTCTGTTCTTATGAACTTAATACTCTAGATGCATGTTGGATAGCGGTCGGTGTGTGGAGTAATAGTAGTAGATGCAGAATCGTTTCGGTCTACTTGTCACGGACGTGATGCCTATATACATGATCATGCCTAGATATTCTCACAATTATGCACTTTTCTATCAATTGCTCGACAGTAATTTGTTCACCCACCGTAATACTTATGCTATCTTGAGAGAAGCCACTAGTGAAACCTATGGCCCCCGGGTCTATCTTTTATCATATAAGTTTCCAATCTATTTTAATTTACAATATTTACTTTCCTATCAATATCACAAAAATACCAAAAATATTTATCTTATTATTATTATCTCTATCAGATCTCACTCTCGTAAGTGACCGTGAAGGGATTGACAACCCCTTTATCACGTTGGTTGCGATGTTCTTATTTGTTTGTGTAGGTACGAGGGACTTGAGTGTAGTCTCATACTGAATTGATACCTTGGTTCTCAAAAACTGAGGGAAATACTTACGCTACTTTGTTGCATCACCCTTTCCTCTTCAAGGGAAAACCAACGCAGTGCTCAAGAGGTAGCACCTGCCAGAATCTTGTTAACATCTAGGGCCAATACAAGATCTGGGGCAGCAAGGAGCATGAGAAGGACTCAGTGGTTCACCTCGATGAGGCCATCATCGAGCCCTACTGCAGAGACATGAAGGATTCCTGCAACAAGGACAAGCATGCCTGACACTCGGCCTAGATAGAGAAACTCAACAAACTCACGTCGTGTATGCGACCAAGGAGGCCTACATGAGCTACGAGATATACAGGCAGATCATTGACATGAGGAAGTGCCTCCTTCCCCAAAACGGCCAGGGGTCCAGCCAGAATCAGAGCAATGGCAAGCGTCGTCGCAACAAGATGTAGATGATTAGATACTCGTTTCTCCTAGTTTAGTATGCATGTAATTGCTTACTTTGGTGTGTGGAAATGTTATGTGTGTAGTCACTTATGTAATTGTATGCTTAATTTGGTTATGCAATGTTGTTCTTATAAGTATATATGTTGATGTTCTGTAGATAGAGCAAATCACATCGCACAAGAACTAAACAATGGAACCCGTCGGTCATGATTTCATCAATCGCTCACAATTGTATACCAGCAATCGTTTGCTCACAACACACACGGCTTGTTAACAGGAATCATCTGTGTTGTTATCGGTCTTCCCACACATTTCCGATTACAAACCTATTTGCCGCATATCACACACAACCTGTTAAGTTGAACCATTTATGTTCTCTTGGCTCAACGCAAATAGTTCATCTGAGTGAACTGTATGTCGTCTATTGCACACACCTTGATCTGGCTGACCATTTTTTTGTGTTGCCTATTCACAAACAGTTCATCCAAGTGAACTGTATGCCGTATATCGCACACACCTTCATCTGGCTGCTCGTTTTTGTTGTTCCGTCTCATAACAAATAGTTTATCAGGGTGACCTGTATGCCGTATATCGCACACACCTTGATCTATCTACCCGTTTCTGTTGTTCTGTCTCATCACAAATAGTTTGTATGGATCAACCGTATATCGCGCATCGCACACACATCTAAAATCTGAACCGTGTTTGATATATCCACCATCGCAATTGTTTTCCGTATTTTTTGACGCTTTTTTCACATCACCGTTTGCGATTAATGCATCGCACACAGTTTCGGCAAAGGGTATCTAATTGTAGTGTCGCGTTAGCAGCATCTTGCAGTAGTGACTATAGCGCCCGCTGTCGGTGTCAAAACCGACCGATCTTGGGTAGGGAGTCCCGAACTATGCGTCTGAGGATCGAAGGTAATAGGAGTCAAAGGGGACACGATGTTTACCCAGGTTCGGGCCCTCTTAATTGAGGTAAAACCCTACTTCCTGCTTGATTGACTTTGATGAGTATAAGGGTTACAAGAGTTGATCTACCTTGAGATTGTAATGGCTAAACCCTAGATGTCTAGCCTATATGAATTCTGGTAGCCTCTACGGACTAAACCCTCCAGTTTCTATAAACACCGGAGGGGCCTAGGGTTGTATAGAGTCGGTTTACAGAAGAAGGAAACTATACATCCGGACGCCAATCTTTCCATCCACGCAAAGGAGAGTCCAATCTGGACACGGGGCAAGGTCTTCTACCTTGTATCTTCTCAGCCCATCAGTCCGGTCCATAACACATGGGTCGGACACCTGAGGACCCCTTATTCCAGGACTCCCTCAGTAGCCCCTGAACCAGTCTTCAATGACGATGTGTCCGGCGTGCAGGTTGTCTTCGGCATTGCAAGGCGGGTTCTTCCTGCGAATACTTCAAAGCAATCTTTTGAATAAAAGATATGTATCCGGCTATGTATCACAACCCTCAATCACGAAGGCGAGATTACTTAATCAAAATAAGTTCTGCCAACTGAAAACTTTTTCGCCAAAACGTCATGCCTGGCCTCTTTATCATTTCAAACCGTTTTTGGCCTCCCGCTTCGCGTTTCGAGGCACGGCCTCCACTGACATGTCTTGTCAAAACAGGTATCATGACCGCTAATTGCGGGATCCTCATCAATACGGGTTTGGGTAATCCAACTGTGTCATTCGCATGACCCCTTGGGAACAGGCGAGTTTTAAGGCTTGAGGGGGGCGCTTGATATTCACTGTCTATATAAGTGGATAAAGATCCCTTCTTTTTACCCCACGCCTTCTTCCTTCCTCTGCTTTCCCATCCTCAAGCTCCAGCGCCCAAGCTTCGATCTTTCCCACCAACCTCCCCGACCATGTCTAGATCTGGCTCATAGGGCAAGTGAATGGCCTCCTCCATCATGGAGAAGGACATCAAGGAGCTCCGGGAGGCGGGGTACCTGACTGCGGACGTCGCGCACAGGCTCCCTGCCAAAAAGCAAGTCATCCCGACTCTGGAGCCCGGTGAAAGAGTGGTGTTTATCCCCCACTTCCTCCATGGACTAGGGTTTCCCCTCCACCCCTTTGTCTGCGGCCTCATCTTCTATTACGGGCTAGATTTCCATGATCTAGCCCCAAATTCTTTCCTCCACATCTCGGTGTTTATTGTCGTGTGTGAGGCGCTTCTCCGCATCCCCCACACTTCGGCATATGGCTCAAGGTCTTCGTGAAGTCGAAGGTGGTCGACGGGCAGCACGTGGACTGCGGCGGTGCCATGGTGAGCAAGCTCCCCAACACTACCTGGCCCAAAGGAGCCTTCATGGAGACCGTCAAGGTATGGCAACAAGAGTGGTTGTACATCACAGAACCTCACGGCGTTGGATGGGCGGCCACTCCTGAGTTTAGATCTGGACCCCCTATGCGGCTCGCGTCATGGACCAACAAGGGTCTGACTGGGGGTTGACCGATGAAGTGATGATGCTGCAAAAGCGCATGAAGAATATGATAGTCAAGAACACCAGTCTCACTGACATGATTCAGGTGATGCTTTTCCGCCGGACCCTCCCCTGCTGTCGGTGTTCTGGGAACGGGGGTCCCTAGACTTGCCTGCCTACGGCCCACGGCGTGGCTCTGCAAGCGGGCCCGTACAGCACATCTTCACCAACAAGCATTCAAGACCCTCGCAAGGGGCCAAGCCTCACGAGGCGGACGACAAAAGACCTCCTCAGGAGTGGCCTCACCAGGTTGGCTCGCGAGGGGCGGAGAGATCAAGGCAAGGAAAACCTCGCGAGGATCCTATGACGTGAGCCATGACGATCGAGACCAAGCGGGCGCCAGGCGGGTGCCAGCGTGCACAGTGTCCTTGTTTCCTCTTTGGTGCTAAGGAGGCAAGTGCAGGCGAGGAGTTCCGAGGCATCAGGCAAAGGTTTCCATATCGATGCAACGAGACCAAGACCAGCAGGATGGCAGGACGGAGGTCACCGTGGAGCCCAAGGCGGCGTCACCACCAGATCCTTTGGCAGGCAAAGACTACTTTTGTCAGGATAAGTTGTACTAGTTGTCCCCTTTCAAATTGGCTGTTGTTGGCTCCCTTCCCGCTCAATATTTGGGGAGAGGACCAGGGCCACTATAAATAGGACTAGACACCACCATAGCTAGGGAAATCGACCTCATCTTAGATCGGAGCCACTCCATCCTTTGCCTCACACCCACCAAGCACAAGAACACCTTACCTCGGGAGGTTGTTCTTCCCCTTGTACTGTTCATCACCAGCCCAAGAGGCAATCCACCACACCACACTGGAGTAGGGTATTACACCACAACGGTGTCCCGAACCAGTATAAATCTTGTGTCCCTTGTGTTGCGAGTTCGTCGAGTTAGCCTTAGAGATCATGGTGAGGTTGAGGGCGTGAGTTGGTAAGAGGAGATCTTCGCACGCACCCCAGTGTTTGAACCTTAAGGGTTTTGCCGGAACCCGAGATCCAACACCTTCCAGCGTCGGCCTCTCCATATGTGGGAGTTCAATCCGGAAGGGCCGCGGACCCTGCAGCAATTTTTCGGCACAACACATGAAGAGATCTGGAAGCTGCTCTTCAAGGCCTAGAAGACGTGGCCTAAGAAGACCGACGACATCGGCCTCAACGGCGCGAATTCGGCCACTCCGATAAGTATTTTGTTTCCAAACATAACTTTGGTTCACCAATCAAAGGGTATACTGAGTTTTTCATTCCTCATTCAGGGCTGGACAACAAAGGTGGAGAGGATCAAGTGTCCAGCTCCGCTACCTGAAGACCCAGCCATTCCTCTGCTAACAATGATGTTGGTCCTGACGCCGTATCAGGCACTGGAAAAGAAGGCCAAGAAGAAGAGCAAGGAGGCCAAGGGTGGCCTCCGCCGTAAAGGTACTTCGGACGCAGTGTCTGGAGATGAAGACGAAGAGGAGGAGGAGGCAGAAAGCGATTCTCCCCTTAAGGGGAGGAAGAAGAAAAGGGCCGCCTCCGTAGACCCGAAGGTGGAGGCATCCAAGAGGGGGAAGATAACCCTCTCAGATGGTCCGAATACGGATTCCGAACACACCCCCAAGAGGCGCTCCAGGGAAAAGCCCCTTGCCACATCGTAATTGCCAAAGGATACTTTATAGATATTCGGTCTTTTATGATTGTAATATAACATATTATATTGTGTGTTTCAGTCCAGCACGCGACCTCCCCCAACCATCATCAACTGAGGGGAACTCTCTGGCACCGGAGATGGTGGAGAGCGAGACGCCTCCGCGAGCCTCTCCACCAACCACCGTGGATAACACTGAGGTGTTGTCCCGAAGTGCCTCTCCGGCCACAGAGAGGTGCGGGAGGCCGCCAATACGGCGCCAGAGGGTAATGCCTCGGCTGCCGAGAACATGGGGGTGCAACCCCCATGGAGACTGATGATGGGGGCCCTGACCAGTCCGGCCCCCAGCCGAACACCATTCCAGAGACCCATGTGGCTCCGGAATCGAGTGAGCAACCCCCTTCAAAGGAGGGGGCGCCAACTCCGGCAGTGACCTCCACTAATCCGGAGGTGCCGAACACTCTGGTGGAGGCGCTTCGACGTGCTTCCATCATGGAGGAGCACCGCACCCTGGTGGGTGTTGTGGTTGAGAAGGTTCAGTCCGCCAAGAGCGGGCTGAACGAAGCCTTCACCAGCCTGCTAACAGGCTTCGAGGTATGCGATGTAATATTCTTAGCCACTTTTCATATGAAAAATATGTCTGTGCATAGATAGTAGCCCCTGAGACTCTGTTCGGTTTCGAAAAACGACCGAACAAAGGATCAAGTAATAATCACAGGAGGTAATGTACTTGTCTATTGGTAAACAGGCTTCCGTGTTGGCAGCGACCGCCCAGGCCGCTGAAGTTTCCGAACTCAAGCGGAAGCTGAAGCTGGCCGATGATGATATCGACCGCATTAACAAGCGGTTCGATGAGGCGCAAGGTATGTTTTAAAAGATTGTTTTACGCCCCTGAAGTGATATTCAAATGTGCAGTTTAAGCTCATGTGTTGCCATGAATATGATTGCGGGTAGCGCAGCCGAGGTCGAGACCCTCAAGAGCACCCTTGCATAAGCCAAAGAGCAGGCGAGGGTGAGCAAAGCGGCTCAGACAAAGCGGCTGCAGATTTAAAGGCCGAGCAGGTCGCCCACCGCCAGTATGAGGAGAGGGTGACCGAGGTGGAGCAAGAGCTCAAGGACGCCGCCGACAAGTGCAAGACCTTGGAGGAGAAGAATACGGCCCAAGCGGTCGATCTCGCCAAGGCCCTCCAAGAGGCCAAGGAGGCGCGGACCGAGTCCCGGGCGGCTCGCGAGGAGATCCGGCAGGCTGAACAGATAGTGGCTGGTAAGCCCTTTCTTTTGGAGAGTAAATTTGGCAGTCAGAAATATGCGTTGCTCACTCAACTATGGAGTTCTCCAGACACCTTTGTGAATCTTCCGAAGATCGCTGTCGACGCTGCGTAGTTATTCCGGGCCCAAGAGGGAAACACGACGGAGAAGCTCTTCTGGTCACAGTACCTGGCACTGGAGCGTCCGGCGCTGTTGAACAACCAGATGATGCAGCTGGCGGAGCTGCATAGGATGTCCGGCTTGGCCATGAAGGACATCATAGTCCGGTTGTGGCCAGCCAAACCCATTCCTAGCAGCTACTTCGGCCTGGTGAAGCGACTCGCCGAAGCCCTGCCCCGAGTCGAAGCTGTAAAGCGCTCGGCGTGCATAGAGGGTGCGCGAATGGCCTTTGCCCATGTCAAGATGCACTAGGCAAATATGAAGGCCACCGTCGTGGCAAGCGAGGGCCCACCCGAAGGCAAGGACCACCACAAGCCGGAGCGATATTTCAATGATGTCCTGGAGGGTGCCCGGATAGTAGAGGGCCAATGCTCAAAGGATATCATGTTCGAGTAGATGTATCTGGGTTGTCCAGACCTTGTTTTGTCAACCAACGCTTTGTAATATATTTATGCCTTTATCTGAAATTACTTTCCTCCTGTGCGGCCGTTTTTTTAATTCTAAGAGTTTACCATTCGTCGGCTTCAGCCCCCACGTAGATGCTACGGGGGTGTTCAGAATAGCGCACGATCACACTTGACCCAACGTCTTGGTCCGTAAAGGAGGTGTCTGCACAATGAACCAGGCAATCAGACTATGCAGCTTTATCACTTTCACTTAGCCATAAGAGTTTGACAATGGGACTAGGAACTAGCCCCTGGTGCGTATGCGGCTATCCGAACTAGGATGCCTTAGGCATGTGACCGGACGGAGGCCAGTCCTTCGTATAATACGGAAGAAATCGCAAGAGATTTGTAGTAGGTCACCGAATCACCGAGTAGCTCTTGTCGTATCATGACAGTAAGTTTTCAGCTTTCTCAACTGAGGTGTTTGACCAGACAAACCAGAAACACAATCACAGTAGTTCTCCCTTTACTACCCTAGACGAACAAGCGGAACGTAAGGTAGTAATCACAGGAGCCGAGCAACCCAACTATTGACCAAAGACATGATTCGGAGCTGATGCATATAATGCCAAATTCGAGACACCGAAGTATACTCTAGAAGTGTTCGGACTTTTTTTTAAAATATATGTGGCCGAATAGAGCCCCTGGTACTTAGGCCGTACCAAACTATATATGGCAATCTGACGCAAAGGAGGAATACAAATTTGAGGAATAAACCAATATCAAACATGAGTTGGTAAAAAATTGTTTCCATTATAATCTGATTGAGACGTCAAAATGTGTTTTACAGATAATGCCATAAACATCAAGGCTATTTTACATGCCGAGAGTTTGTAAACAAGGGAAAGTTGTATACTGGTCTAAAAAAGAAAAGGAAGTCTTGAAGATCCCTATGGACAGCCTGCCGCACGTCTGCGCTGCTTTTGCCTTGGTGAAAGATGCTTTGATAGGAGCAATCGACGATCGTGTATATAACAGGGGCCTGGGAAAGGGCCCTTGTGCAACCGCAAAGTGATTAGGTTTTAAAGAACCTGTAATAGGAGAAAATAGATTAAAGGAAAAAAGGTTAAGCTTAAGCTGGGTCAAGCCGCACTATAGACCTTTTCCGCAGTGTGCCTCCATCGTTTGCCCAAGGTATTTTGAGTGCGTAATTATGCACACGCGGTACATATACAGTGGTTGTGTGGGGCGATTGACGAAGGCGAGACTGCTAGTCTAGCTCTGGATTCACCGAGCTATCATTATGCGGAGTAGACCGGACTCGTTTAACAGTGTCCGGGGGCTTGATGGCCGATGAGGTGTTCAGCCTAATGAGGCCGCTCTGTACTTCAGCCGCAAGGGCCACGGTATGCTCCTCAGTGCGGAGGGAGCGCTCCATGTTTCCATTGACTATGATAACACCGCGGGGTCCAGGCATTTTGAGATTTAAGTAAGCATAATGTAGGACTGCGTTGAAGCGGGCGAAGGCGGTTCGTCCGAGTAGTGCGTGATAACCACTGCGGAAAGGGACGATGTTGAAGATCAAGTCTTTGCTTCGGAAGTTATCTGGTGAACCGTAGACTACTTCCAATGTTAATGAACCTGTGCAGCAGGCCTCGACGCCGGGTATCACTCCTTTAAAGGTGGTGTTACTAGGCTTGATTCTTGACGAATCAATACCCATTTTACGGACAGTGTCTTGATAGATCAGGTTAAGACTGCCGCCGCTGTCCATAAGGACGCGGGTGAGATGGTATCCGTTAATGATTGGATCGAGGACCAGAGCTGCCGAACCTCCATGATGGATATTGGTCGGGTGGTCCCTGCGATCGAAGGTGATCGGACAATCCGACCACGGGTTAAATTTAGGGGCGACAGGCTCTACGGCGTAGACGTCCCTTAGCGCGTGTTTGTGCTCCCTTTTGGGGATATGCGTAACGTAGATCATATTCACTGTTTTCACCTCAAGGGGAAATTTCTTTTGTCCCCCTGTGTTCGGTGGGCGGGGCTCCTCATCGTCCTTGCTTGGTGGCCCTTTCCCCTTATGTTTGGTATTTAACTTAGCAGTTTGTTTAAAGACCCAACAGTTTCTGTTGGACTGATTGGTGGGCTTGTCACGGGTGCCATGAATCTAGCAAGGCCGATCAAGTATTTTGTCCAAATTGGATGGACCATCTTTATTTCCTTTGAATGGCGTCTTCCGCTGACCAGATTTAGAGCCACTGAATCCGGCATTAACTGTTATGTCTTCAGTTTCTTCATTGTTGTTACAACCCTTATGTTTGTTGCATCGTGGCCTGCCAGTTGCCATCCCTGGCTTTAGAGGTGCCAGGGTCGCTGGTACTACTGCTTCTACGGTCCAACCAGTTGTCCTCTCCTGCGCAAAAGCGGGTCATGAGTGCGGTAAGAGCTGCCATAGACTTTAGTTTTTCCTGGCCGAGGTGTCGGGCGAGCCACTCATCGCGGACGCTATGTTTAAAGGCCGCGAGGGCTTCGGCGTCCGGACAACCGATGATTTGGTTCTTTTTAATTAAGAACCTAGTCTAGAGTTTGCGGGCTGACTCTATGGGTTGCTGGACTATATGACTAAGGTCATCGGCATCCGGAGGCCGGACATAGGTACCTTGGAATTTGTCTCTAAAGGCATCCTCCAGGTCTTCCCAGCTGCAATGGAGTTTTCTGGGAGGTTGTTTAACTAGTTACGTACTGGTCCTTTCAGCTTTAAGGGGAGGTATTTGATTGCGTGGAGATCGTCACTGCGAGCCATGTGAATATGGAGAAGAAAGTCCTCAATCCATACCGCGGGATCTGTCGTTCCATCGTATGATTCAATGTTTACAGGTTTAAACCCATCTGGAAACTGGTGCTGCATTACCTCATCGGTAAAGCATAAGGGGTGTGTGGCGCCTCTGTATTGGGCAACGTCATGATGGAGTACGGATGACATCCGTGTTCGGTTTTCAGCCCGGGTGAGGTTATGCCTATCGCACCAAGCTTGATGGTTGTGTTCTCGCATTGGGGAACGCCCCCTTGACCCATAGATTGATCTAGCTTGACCGGCTCTATTGTCCAGCTCCTGGCGTAAGTCGTAGGTGTATCCGGGAGCCGCCGCCTCTTTGCCTCTACAACGAGGTGGTGTGGGTTGGTATTCAGCGTAAGAAGCCGCTTTGTCTCGCCCACATGGTGGTCGGTCTGGTTCATCAGCGTGGTCATATCTTGATGGTATTGGCTCAAGGGCCTTGTCGTCGAATTGTGGCAGTAGCCGACGCTTCAGATAACTCTGTGTTGGGCACTCAAGGCCATATTCTTCGGCGGCTAGGACCTGGGTCCATTTGTCATTGAGCGTATCCTATTTGGCCTGAAGTTGTTGTTTCTTTTTTGGGACAATTGTATTTTTACCCCTAGTTGGTTCCTACCCATCGGTTTTGCCCTTACTTTTCGATCTTGCTCAGTTTTGCCCTTACTTTTTCCGTCGAGGTTCCTCTAATGCCCTTTGACCGTTTGACCAAAACTTTGAAAATTCATAACTAATTCATATGAACTCAAAAAATGCAAATAAGATATCAAAATGTTCAGTTAAACATTACCTTTATGTGCATATCATTTGCATTCAAGACAAAAGCAACCTTTACACTACCTGAGGTAATTAATGTTATTAACATTATTAAAAATAAAAAGGTATAAACAATATTTTTTTTCATGAATAAAAATTACATGCAAATGTAGGTGATGTTTTCTGAACATCCTGATATCTTATTTGCATTTTTTGAGTTTGTATCAACTTGTTATGAAGTTTCCAAATAATGGTCAAAGTCGTTAGAACATTCTTAATAGTAGCTTTGGTGGTGCTACTAGGTAGGGCTCATGCCGGCCTCCCTTTTCCTTGCTCATCTGAGCGCTCTGCGTCCTCGGGTCCCGACCCTCTAGCGAGACTCAGCAGTCGCTGGTATGCCAGGTCGCGGTGTCATGGTCAAGGCCAGGGGTGAGGGCTGGAGAATCAGTAGGAGCTCCTGAGGCGCGATGCTCAGGAGCCCCCCCCCCTTTAACACGCAAGCGAATAGCGCGGAAAGGGGGCAGCCGGCAGGGGCCACCCATAGTTAAGCTCTGTAGATTCCTGTGAGTTAGTCCAGGGGGAGAATATAACCCAGAATCGCATTTGCTATCCTGCCGCTGATCCTTCCCCAAGAAGATGAGGGCACTAAAGACCTGGTGAGGTGACGTGCACGGGGCGGGCCATGAGCCAGAGCTCGATCTCTCAGATTTGCCAGCGTTGCAGGGACGAACCCGAGCACAAGGCCGTGCCAGCATGTGTAGCCCTCATTGCAGGATGAGCAGGAGGCCGGTTAGCAACACGGGGGGCGCAAAGGGTATTAAACAATCAGGTGAGCAGGTGATAATCATAAGTCAGCTTATGGGAGGAGGTAAGGCTAGTTTAGATAAATACAAGTACGACACATGCCGTAGGGACAGACCCACACGGCCTCGGGATAATGCAGCCCAAAGGGGCGCCCCCAACAGAACGACTGGAAGATGCAAGAAAGATACATGTTGTAGGGACAGGCCCACGCGGTCTGGGGGTAATGAAGCCCGAAGGGCGCCCCCAACAAACCAAACCGAAAAATGTCACCTGGCATCGTTGCTGAAGAGATGTCAAAGTAGCTGAAGATGCCTGCTGAAGAGGTTTCTCCTCACGAGCCACCTGGGTCCTGAACCTCGGGAGGCTCTGGAGGCTCTGGAGGCTTGGGAGGCTCGTGAAGAAGTGTTGCCATCTCCACAAGGACCGCGTGGTGCCTGGCCTCCTGAGCAGCCATGATGCTTCGCAGGCGACGTTGGAGGGTAACAACCGCGTTCAGCAAGCTGAAAGGCATGCGAACATAGTTGTGAGGTGGACCCTCACATCGACCAACGCGCGAAGGCCAGAAGCGCTCCTGGGATGCGGCTCTGTTGAGCCCTGGAATGTTGACACAGACTCGCAGCTCATTGTCCTCGCCAAGACAAGGGGCCACGCCAGGTGGTAGGCAGCAGTCGCCGCGCATGGCTCTCGCCTCCTGAAGCTCCTCGGTCGCCTTGGTGATGAACCCCTGAGCACCTGGCACCCCATGCCTTGTGCCCTCGTGGGGGAAGTGTGCGACAAAGCACGCCTCCATGTGGTGCCCGAGCGGCTCCCTCATGACATTGGCTAAGTCAGAGGCCCTCTAGAAGAGAACCCCTAAGCCAGCCTAAGGAGGGCGTCGGGCGCGCCTTCCTATACACGAGAGGGAGGCTCCCCATTCGTGGGCACAAGTCATGAGGTGGTGCCGCTAGAGACTCCACTATCCTGAGGCTCTTGGCAGAGCAGTTGCTTGTTCTTCTTGGGGATAGCCTCAGGAGGGTAGATAGTGCCTTCGTTGTCTGGGTCTTCAACTGCTGCAGCATGGTAGGCACACTCGAGAGAGAACACATCATCTTTCTCCTCACAGGCGATCGCGATGACGCCGTGGTTCCCTAGCATCTTAAGGACGTTGTAGCCATGGTGGGTCACCGCCGTGAACTTGGCTAGGGCTGGATATCCTAGGATGGCATCATACGGAAGGCGGATGTGAGCGACGTCGAAGTCAATGAGCTCGGTGTGGTAGTTTTCGCGTTGGCCGAAGGTGACATGGAGGCAGATCTGCCCTATCGAAGTGGTGTAGTCGTCGGTCACTCCTGAGAAGGGCTTAGTGGGCTGCAGCTGATCATATGGCACTTGGAGGCGGTCGAACTTCTCGATGGAAAGAACATTGAGCCCCGCACCGCCATTGAGGAGGGTCTTGGTGACAAGGACATTGCTGATGACGGGCGAGCGAAGCATCGGGAGGGCGCCGGCAGTTGTCGCGCACTTGAGATGGTCAGACGAGCTGAAGGTGATGGTGCACTTGGACCACCTAAGCGTATGTGTGGCCTCGAGCCTGGGGAGGGCCGCATTCACCTCACGAGCGAACCGCTTGAAGATGTGCTGGGAGGCTGGGGCCTGAGCGCCACCTAAGATGCAGGCAATGGCACGAGGCTCCTGGAAGCCCCCTGCCCCTTCGTCATGGTGGTGGTCATCATTCCTTCTTGGTGATGGTGGCAGCTTAGAGAGGCCAGCATTGCCCTGAGGACGGTCCTCACGAGACTGGTCTCTCCAGGCGCCCTCGCGAGTCTGTCCTTGCCAGCGGCCCTCACGAGGCTGGTCGCGCCACTCCTGGCGGGGACCGCGGTCATCCCAACGTCCTCCACTTCTGCCTCCTCCGCGGCCGTAGCCTCGGTCGTTGCACTCGGGGCGTAGACCGAGGCGCCTGTCGCGGATGGCCCTGAGCTCCTGACAGTCGTTGGTGTTGTGGCTGTGTACATTGTGGAAGATGCAGAATGGATGGCTGCCCTAGGATGATTCTGAGTGGTCGCAACCATGCTTCATTTCTGCTTCAGCCGCGAGCACGGCAGCCCCCTTGCACTTCACGTCCTTGGCCTTGGCCTTCTTGTCTTCTGTGTCGGCCGCTGGGAGTTCGAGGAGGGAGAGGCGCCCTTCCTCAGCTCTCGCGCACTTGGTTGCCATGTTGAACATCTCCAGAGCCTTGCACAGGTCCTCATGGATGGCGAGCTCCTCCTTCATCTTGACATCGCGGACGCCATCGAAGAACGCCAAGATGATGGCTTCATCCGAAACCTTGGGGATCTTGAGGCGAACGTTGTTGAAGCGTTGGATGTAATTTTGCATGGTCTCCCCTGGCTGCTGCTTGATGCGCCGCAGGTCACCCACGGCATGCGGGCGGTCGCGAGTACCCTGGAAGTTGGCAATGAAACGCTCGCGCATCTCCCCCCAGGAGGAGATCGATCCCGCGGGCAGATGCAGGAGCCACGAGCGTGCACCATCCTTGAGGTCCACGGGGAACCATTTTGCCATGACCTTTTTGTCACCGCTGGTCGCCTCGATGCTCAGCTCGTAGAGCTACAGGAACTCCTCAAGGTCGGGGGTGCCATCGTAGCGTGGAGGCGGGTCGGGCTTGAACTTGCCTGGCTGGACGACGCTGCGTAGCTCAAGGGTGAAGGCGCGGCAGCCCGCTGTGGTCCCCGAAGCCCGTCGTGGAGGTGGAGCATGATCTTGGTGCTCACGCACCACCACTGTAGGCGGCGCGCGGTCTTGACGTGGCGGTAGAGGGAGCGCTGGAGCACTTTCTTGTGGCTGTTGGACCTCTCGGCAGCTTTCTTCTTCGCGCGCGGGCGCCCTGTGTGGTGGGTCACGCCGTGGGGCCGCGCGTCTTGGACCGAGGGCGACGTCCTGACAAGGAGGTGGCGGAGGCGCTCCATGGGCTACGTCGCCCGCAGCAGGCGACGGTCGAGGCAGTGACAGGGACGGTGCAGGGGAGCCCCCAGCTGCGCTCACAAGCTCGGCTATGCGGTCTAACCAGTCTTCATAGAGGTCATCGACCAGGCGGTAGCGCAGGAACTCACGCGCCATGAGCAACATAGCCTGCGCGTTCGCCAGGCCGTGACGAGCGTGGGATGACGAGCCGGTCGGAGTCAGCGACGGGTGGCGGTAAGTTCGTCCCACCGCACGGAGGGGTGCAGCGACGAAGCTTGCTGCTCATGCCCCGCCGGGCCGGTGGCGGCGTTGGCGTCGGGTGATGGAGAACGACGTGGAGGCCCACTAACGGGCACCGTCTGGGCGATGCGAGTGGCAAGATCATCTCGACGCTTAGCACGGGATCGAGAGCATTAGCCATGTAGACAGTGGAGCAATGGCGAGTCGATCGACGGAAGATAAGCTTTGAAGCACCCCTACCTGGCGCACCAAATGTTGGATTCAGGGTTCCGCAGACCCTTGAGAGGTTCGAACACTGGGGTGCATGCAAAGAACTCCCTCTTCCCAACCTGTCGACTCAATGATTCCACAACCTAGCTTGACGAACCTGAGGAACAAGGGACACAGAAGTTTATCCTGGTTCGGGCCACCTTGCGGTGTAATACCCTACTCCAGCTTTGTGGTGGATTGCCTCGAGGGGCTGAGGATGAACTAGTACAGTGGATGAACAGCCTCAGGAGGAGAGGTGTTTTTAAGCTCGATGAGCTGGTGAGGTGGTTCGGGTGGAATGGATCTGATCCTGTCTATCTGTCTCTCTCTCCCTCCCCTCTCTACAGTGGTGGCTAGGTCCTATTTATAGTGTCCTAGGTCCTCTTCCCAAATGTAGGCGGGAAGGGATCCCACAATGGCCAAATTTGAGGGGAGACAACTAGTACAAGCTATCCTGACAAAAGTAGTCTTCGCCTGCAAAAAGGTTGTGGTGGTGACACTGAAGTGGGCTCCGAGATGACCTCCATCCTGTCGTCTTGGCGGTCTTGGTCTCATTACACCAACACGAAAACCTTTGCTTGATTCGTCGGGACTCCGCGCCTGTGCTTGCTTCCATGGCACCAAAGGGGAAACTGGTACACTGCACTCGCTGGCGCCCGCCTGGCCTTGGTCGTCATGGCTCACGTCATGTGAACTTCACGAGGTGCACCTTGCATTGATATCTCCGCTCCTGGGGAGCTAGCCTAGTGAGGCCGCCCCTCAGGGAGGTCTTGGTGTTGTCCGCCTCGCGAGGCTTGGCCCCTCGCGATTGTCTTGGGTTGTTGTTGATGAAGCTGGGCCATACCGGGCCGTTGACGGAGCCACGCCATGGGCCGCAGGCAAGCAAGTCTGGGTACCCCCGTTCCCAGGACGCCGACACAAGGCATACTACGAACAACCAAAGATAGCATTTGAAACTGGACATATGATAACTTCAAACAACCGAACAACCAAAAACCTTTAAAAGAGGCATATGTTAGCTATAATAGGCTTAACAACAAGCAAATATGTGCATTCCTATCGGTATGTTTAAAATTGGTATTGATGAAAATGTACAACACAGTAAATAGTTGCACATATAGAGCATCACATTGTGAACAACTGAAATAAACAAGACATACTGTAAACAACCAAATATGGCAATTAAAACTAGACATATTCTCACTACACTAGAAAAGGGACTCTACAAAACAAATCATGGGTTCCCCCTGTGAAGAGGCACAGCAAAACAAATCATTGGTTTCCTCACTTGTCATAGATGGGCTCGTTCCCGTGGGAAGAGCACGAACCCTGGGTGTTGTGGAATTGTCACGGCAGATGTCCTAGTGTGAGGACTTAGTCGTGGAGCCATCGCAACTAGGTAAGCTTAAAGGGGTTAAACGGGACAAAGGACACAGGGAGTTTATACTGGTTCGGCCCCTTGTGGTGAAGGTAAAAGCCTAATCTAGTTTGAGGTGGTATTGCTTATGTCTCGATTACCAGGGAGCGAATACGCTTGACCTAGCTTTCGATATGATATCTCTTGCCTTCAACCGCCTCTGGGTCGTCCCTTTATATACATAGGTTGACGCCCAACGGCATATAGAGTCTCGGTCGGCTCATAAACGTGTCTGTTCCGGTGACTAACTACACTTGCCTTATAATACAAGTCATACATATATGGCGGTTTTATCCCTATGGGCCTTAAGCCCCCCTTGGGCCTTGGGCCCTTTAGTGAATCTGCTTCATGAACCGCCAACGCTAACACCTTCATGGGCTTCAGTTTGATGAACCACCATTGGGATAACCCGGCCCCTTCTGGGCGGGTCATGCCCAATAGTCATATCCCCAACATTAGGCCCCTAGTTGATTTGAACTTGTTCATGTCAATCTTCAACACTTTAGAAAAAATCCTTCTTCACCTGCTTATGTAAGACATTGTAACCCACCATGACATCATCTCCTAGAATTTCGGAGACCCGCCATGACGTCATCTGTCATTAATTTTGCACAATACCCAACATATCTTAACGGATCCTTATCTTTAATAACCATCCCAAAAATCGAGGCGTTTCCATCGTCACATATCCATTTTTTAGTCTCCTCGATTCCCGTGCATGTCACTTATCCTTCCAACCTTATAAATAGGGATGGGGGTCCCTTTCTTTTCTCCCCCTTGCCTCTTCATCTCTTTCTTCTTCCTCGCATCACTCCAGCACCCAATCTCCACCGCCGTCCTCGACCTCCGCTACTGCATCAATAACGGACGCTGCATCAACCTGATCTGTCCAGAGTTTTGGTCCCGTGCCTCCGCTGCTTAACAGCTCAAGTACGTTTTCCTCCTTCCCTTTCCTTTAGATCTCATTAGGGTTTCCTGCAGTTAATCAGAGTTCATCCTTGTTCTTCATTGTAGCTTGTAACTTTGATTCGTACTTAGCACTCCTCCTACACGGCGGCATCCGTGATACTTGTTTTTGTTGTTAGACCATCCCCTTCACGTAAGAAAAACCAATCTGAACATATGAACTGCTCGAGCACTGTAATTTGGGTCAAAAATATTTACCATTATCCGAAGTATTGCAGATCCAAAATCCTAGCATCCATCTGTGAAACTTGTTTGCTTCAACACTTAGTAGAATTCGCTCTTGATAGATCTTGAATACCATTGCTGTCATGGAGGCTTACATCACTAGTTATAATTTAGTCATATGGCATTAGGCCCCGTTTAAGCCGCCAACCTGATTATATACTGCAGCATTCATTTCCGACTTTAATGAAAACAATCTTAAAACCGGCAAATTTTCTTTCTTTTAGGCTTCCTCATTCACAATGCCAAAGACGACCACTTCATGCATTTGGGTTCCTCCTATCGTCACCGAAAACACGCTCAAGCATTTTGTTAAAATCGGCTTCTTACCAGCAAAAGATGTCATGCATTGGCGTGCCCCCAAACCAAGCGAAGGAAGACCTCAGCCAAAGGACGGCGAGGTCATTGTTTTTACTGATCATATGAATCGGGGCTTCTCACCGCTCGGTTGTAAGTTTTTCCGGGATATTCTGCACTTCTTTCAACTCCATCCTCAAGACATCGGACCCAATTCTGTGTCAAACGTGTGCAACTTTCAAGTTTTCTGTGAAGTGTACCTTCAAGAGGAGCCCAGTGTTGAACTCTTCAGGGAATATTTTTATGTGAACCGGCAGAACGAGTGCACTAACGGACCCAGCTTAGAACTTGGCGGGGTCTCAATTCAACGAAGAAGAGATGATGTCTTCCCCTATGCTTTCCTGCCGATTCACCCCAAAGATTGGAACCAAACAAGGTTCTATTGCAAAGATACTTCTCCGACTAATGGAAATCCACTACCGGGTTATCGTGTCTAACGGCTCGACCCAAAGCTTGCACCCACTTTTGCAAAGGTCAAGGCCCTGCTAGGAAACAGGATAACCGGTATTGATTTGGTTCGGTGCTGGGTTTCTTGGCGAATCATACCCTTGAGCCGCCGACCCGGCTTAATATGCACTTACTCGGGTGATGCGAAAGATCCACTGCGCCACAGCTCTGTGTGCCTCACTGATGATGCAATTAATGAAATGACAAAGACCCTTCTGAACGAGAGCCTGGGGAGCTGCAACAAAGTGGGGCTAAACCCTTTCTGCAAACTTAACCTGCCACCAGATTTGAGGCTCTAAATTACTTACTTCACCTTATTACTCAATGTTTTGTTAACTCGACCTTGATGATTTTCACAGGCTGCATCTAATTTTTGGAACAAGGTGTATGACCATGAAGCTGCTAAAAAGGCAAGGGCCAAAGTGAAAGCCATCAAGAAAACCGCTGAGGTAGTCCTGGATTACGGGGTCTTCGGGTGTCCGGGCTATGCATCATGGGCTGGACTAATGGGTCGTGAAGATACAAGATAAAAGACTTTCCCCCGTGTCCGTATGGGACTCTCCTTTGCGTGGAAGGCAAGTTGGGCGTGTGGATATGAATATCCCTTTCTCTGTAAACCGACTCTGTACAACCCTTGCCCCCTTCGGTGTCTACATAAACCGGAGAGTTTAGTCCGTAGAGACAATCATAATCATATAGGCTAGAGAATTAGGGTTTAGCCATTATGATCTCGTGGTAGATCAACTCTTGTAACCCCTATTCTCGTCAAAGTCAATCAAGAAGGACGTAGGGTATTACCTCTATCAAGAGGGCCCGAACCTGGGTAAACATCGTGTCCCTTGTATTCTGTTACCATCGATCCTTAGACGCATAGTTCGGGACCCCCTACCCGAGATCTGCCGGTTTTGACACCGACATTGGTGCTTTCATTGAGAGTTCCTCTGTGGCGTCGACAACAGGATTGATGGCTCGCCTTGTTATCAAGGACAGTACAACTTCCGGAGAAGCCCTCGCCTCAGGCCAAACCCTCCGGCTGGGCAGCTTTACCATGGCCGCCCGTTCGGCCTTTAAGCCGGTGATGACTTCCCAAGTCATCGAAAATTGTCTCCGTGTTGACCCCGAATACTCCAAACGGATGGATCCAGCAGATTTGTCGTCTTTAAATGAACTCCTGGATTGCATCACCGCCATGGGGATCGCTACAGACTATGATCGGATTGGGCTTAAGCCCGATCAGAGAGAAATCAAATCTCCGCCGGTCACCCATCAGATAGCGGCCGTAGTGGCGCAAAACAACAACTATTCCCCTATGCTG
This sequence comes from Triticum aestivum, assembly GCF_018294505.1. Taxonomy (NCBI): domain Eukaryota; kingdom Viridiplantae; phylum Streptophyta; class Magnoliopsida; order Poales; family Poaceae; genus Triticum; species Triticum aestivum. The sequence goes on along the minus strand of NC_057794.1, from coordinate 145,931,069 downwards.
AAAACAAGTTATGTTTGGATTTCTGAGCTCGGAGAGGCGGATACCCGTCTGCGGGGTGACACTTCCAGTCCTCTGAACTTAGAATCGGGCGTTGGGCCTAAAGAATCATTGGACACCCCGGAGCCTGAACTGATAAACTCGGAAGTTTTTCAAACTCCAGACTCCACATTGGGCCAGGGTTCGGATTTAACGCCACCCACCCACCACAAGCAATATTCGCCAAGCAATTACGGTCCCCCAGATATATGCGACCTCATGTACGTATGGTAGCAGCCTCAGGAAACAGTCCATCACTTTTCGGCAAGATTCCTCCTTGTCAAGGACAAGATTAAAGATTGCCTCGACGAGGACGCGATTTCAGTATTCTGCAATAACTGCGCGGACGAAGGAATCCTCAACGCCCTCAACCGATGTCGCGTACTACACTTCGCTGACTTGGCAACCATAGTACAAAAGTATTGTGCAATGGAAAGCGCCTGGAAAACTCAGACAGCTCGCTGGGAACCACCGGCGTGCACGCCACCTCCCTGGCGGGCAAAAAGGATGCACTCTCGTGGGGCACCCGACCCCGTAGGCAAGAAAATTAAACCCATTACGGGACGCGGAACCGTCCTTGAGGGATGGCTCGATAAGCCATGGAAAATACACACGACATCGGATAACGAACCAACCCACAGCCTCAGAGCATGTTGGATACTCCGGCAAGTGGCCAAGAGCGGTGAGGATATCCTCATCAAAAACATCTCAAATCAGTGCTCTCCGGAAGAAAATGACCTCAGAGTATTGATGGTCTTCGAGACTTTCTCTTCAAACAATCAGCGCAAGAGGGCACTCCGTGACCTCGCCGAAGTCTGCCAAGTCGCAACAATAAATCCCTAGAATGACACGGCCATAACTTTTAATGCCGAGGACGAACCAAAAGTTTGGTCAGTCCGGGAACCAGTCGCCTTGGTTCACAATCCAATTGTGGAGGCTTTCGGTTCACTAAAGTGCTCATGGACAGCGGCAGCGGGTTGAACCTCATCTACAAGGACACGCTCAATAAAATGCAAATGGATAGGAGCTGCATCGAGCAAAGTAATACAACCTTTCGAGGAATCATTCCCAGTCAGGAAGCAAGATGCGCGGGAAAAATTAAACTCGATGTGGTATTCCGCACGCCAGAGAACTATCAGTCCGAATAGATAACCTTCCAAGTGGCCCCTTTCAACAGTGGATATCACGCCCTATTGGGGCGAGACGCATTCATGCGCTTTCAAGCCATACCTCACTACAGGTATATGAAGCTCAAGATGCCCGGGCCAAACGGTATTATCACTATTCCTAGTGATCCAGGCATAGCGCTCCGCGCTGAAAACAAAACCGAATCCCTGGCCCTCGAAGCACTATCCGAGGCCCTTGCGGCTGAAGAATTAACCGCACTACACTCCATGGTGGATAGGGACGACATAATCCTTGATAAGCGAACCAAATCCACTTCCTTCAAACTAGCGGGCAAAATTGTTGAATTTCAAGTTCACCCGACGGACCCCAAGAAGACAGCTTCCATCGGAGCACAGTTGGGCCTGACGGTCAACGCCGCATTACGCGCGTTCCTGCTCGAGAACTGGGACATATTCGCCTGGCACCCTTCTGATATGCCAGGAATCCCACGCAGATTGGCAGAACACAATCTCAATATATTAAATGGATATAAGGCGGTTAAGCAAACACTGCGGCGCCTTTCCAAACCCAAATGACAAGCTATGGGGGGAGGAGCTAGCCAAGTTAAGTGAGGTCGGGTTCATCAGAGAAATAAAACACCCGGACTGGCTAGCAAACCTGGTAATGGTACCAAAGAAGGATAAATCCTGGTGCCTGTGCGTCGATTTCAAAGACCTCAACAAGGCCTGCCCCAAGGATCCTTTCCCCCTCCCCCACATTGATCAGATCATTGATGCTACTGCAGGACATGATTCACTGTGTTTCCTCGACGCATACTCCGGATACCATCAAATCAAAATGAAGGAGTCTGATCAAGCCGCAACGGCATTCATTACCCCATACGGGCCTTTCTGCTTTAACACTATGCCCTTCGGGCTGAAAAATGCTGGCGCCACCTACCAACGCATGATTCAAACATTCCTGGAGAAAAAATCGGCAAGACGGTCGAAGCATATGTGGATGATGTCGTCATCAAAACTAAGCACATCGAGTCACTAGTAGATGACCTGCGTCTCACATTCAACAACCTCCATATATATGACATCAAGCTCAATCCGGAAAAGTGTGTCTTCGGCATCCCCGCCTGAAAACTACTGGGCTTCATCGTTTCAAATAGATGAATTGAGGCAAACCCAGCCAAAATCTGAGCTTTGTCACAATTGGCTACACCAACAGACCTCAAACAGGTCCAAAAACTAGCCAGATGTGTGGCAGCTTTAAGCCGCTTTATCTCCAGATTAGGAGAAAAAGCATTGCCACTATATCGCCTGCTCCAACGCACTGACCGCTTCGAGTGGACAGACGCGGCAACGGCTGGACTAGAAGAAATAAAAGCTCTTTTAGCGAGCAACCCAATCCTGGCCGCGCCGAACTTTGGCGAACCCATGCTATTATACATCTCTACAACACACCAGGTGGTGAGTGCGGTGCTCGTCGTCGAACAAGAGGACGGACATAAATTCCCACTTCAGAAACCGGTATATTATGTATCCACTGTCCTCACACCATTCAAATCCCGGTACCCTCATTACCAAAAGATAGCATATGCGGTCTTCATGGCATCCCGGAAGCTACGACACTACTTCCAAGAGTGCTCGATCACGGTGGCTTCCGAAATACCACTCAATGACATAATAAACAACCGCAAAGCTATAGGTCAGATTGCCAAGTGGGCCATTGAGCTCTTGCCATTTGATATAACATACAAACCACGCCGAGCCATTAAATCCCAAGTAGGCTGACTTCGTCACCGAATGGACAGAGGCCGAACTCCCTAAAGAGTATGGTACATATTCCAATTGGGTCATGCACTTCGATGGCTCTAAAATGCTGGCCAATCTAGGAGCGGGCGTCGTCTTAACGTCCCCCACAGGAGACACAGTCCAGTACGTACTCCAAATATTATATACAGACTCCAATAATGCAGCCGAATACGAGGCCTTATTGCATGGTCTTCGGATGGCTGTCTCCATGGGCATACAATGCCTGGAGGTGCGCGGGGATTCAAACCTCGCAATATCCCAAATAAACGGAGACTTCGACGCCAAAGATCCAAAGATAGTTTCCTATCGTAATGTCATACTCAAAATATCAGCTCGGTTCGAGGGACTCGAGTTTCATCATGTGACTCGAGAAAGTAATCAAGTGGTGGATGTCCTTGCTCGCATGGGCGCCAAGCGTGGCCCCGTCCCGCCTAACATATTTTTGGAAAGGCTCTTCAAGCCATCCTCGGTGTGGCAGGATGAGAGCGGCAACACTAGTCCAGATCTGATTATACCCCAGACTCCGAACACAATACCGATGTCATCGGGGGCTCAGCCACCAAATAACACCATTAGCCCATCTAATAATGGCAGTAATTGCCCCATGGACCGAACCCTTCTTGGCCTACCTTAATAGGCGAGATCTCCCTGAGGATCAAAATGAGGCTCGATGCATCGTTAGGCGTTCGACAGCGTACAAGGTTCATGAGGGAGAGCTCTACAAGAAGAGCGCTACCCGAATACTTCAAAGATGTATCTCCGAAGAAGAAGGACGGTAGCTCCTGGCCGAAATCCATGCTGGTCTTAGCGGTCACCACGCCACGGCTCGGGCTCTTGTAAGCAAGGCCTTCCGTACCGGTTTCTTCTGGCCAACGGCCCGAGCAGATGCACATGACCTTGTCCAACATTGTGTGGGATGCGAGCTTTTCGCCAATCAAAGCCATATGCTGCCTACCGCCTTACAAACAATCCCCATTACTTGGCCTTTCGCGGTCTGGGGGCTTGATATGGTCGGACCCCTTAAAGGGGGAAGCCATAAGAAAAAACATCTGCTGGTCATGGTAGATAAATTCACTAAGTGGATAGAGGCCAAACCAGTTAAACGGCCGAAGCCGGACCAGTGATAGACTTTATATCCGGTGTCATACACCGTTATGGTGTCCCACACGGCATCATCACAGATAACGGCTCCAACTTTACAGCCGACGAAGTGAAAACATGGTGTGCTAACCTGGGCATCAAGCTCGATTATGCCTCCGTCTATCACCCCCAAACAAACGGTCAAGTCGAACAAGCTAATGGTCTTATCATGAGCGGCATTAATCCTAGACTAGTACGGTCTTTAAAAGAGTCAGGAAAACACTGGGTCGAGGAGCTCGACTCCGTATTTTGGGGGCTGCGGACCGCGCCCAATCGCACTACCGGTTACACACCATTCTTCATGGTGTACGGTGCGGAGGCTATTTTGCCCTGCGACATCATTCATGACTCACCTCGAGTGCGCATGTACGAAGAGAGAGAAGCCGAGCTTGATCGGTAGGACAGTCTAGATGCCCTGGAGGAGGAGCGTGATGTTGCAAAATCCCGTTACGCATTTTATCAACAACAAGCTCGCAGATACCAAAGCAGAGAAGTGCGGGACAAGACTTATAATGTTGGTGAACTCGTTCTACGCTTGCCAGAAAAGAAAAATGACAAACTCAAGACCAAGTGGGAAGGTTCCTTCATTATAGATGAAGTTCTCACCAGAGGTGTGTACCGTCTGTGTGATGCATCGGATAATCGCTTAGAGCCGAACCCGTGGAATGCGGCCAGACTCCGAAGATTCTACGCCTAGAGCCGGACTCATTGTTTGTTTTCTTCTTCTCCTATTTTCATTTTCTCTCTCTTTAAAATTTTTCTTTAGCTTTATAGCTCTTGTGTGACTAGACCGCACACTTATGAGGTACACATCGTTAAATGTACACGCCCATAATACCTGGGGGCTTCTTTTACAGAAGCTTATTATCATTTTTCAGAGTATCAAGCTCACCACATATGTGTCCTTTTATGATATGTACCTTTTCTTCACCATTATATGCACCTTTATGACTTAAGTTTTTGCCAAGCTGGGTTGCCTGGCTCCTGTGCGTATGCCCTACGTTCTCGTTTTTTCGGCTAGGGCATAAGGGGAGCACCTCTGCGATTGTTACAGCCGGGTCATCCAGACTTGTACCTCAGACTGGGTGAAGCCGAAAGCTAGCATTCTTAAGGGAATGATTTGTCGGTGAGTAAAAGATGAACTGCCCTTATGGCACTACAAAACCCTAGAGTATAAATGCGTACTGTGATTTTTCAGCATCACAGCTTCGGTATGCACAGAGAACCGCATACCAGCCCAGGGAAAGGAACCCTTAACGGAACTATTCTCTCTGGAGGATGTTTCTTACAATCAAATGTAATATAACATAACTCCCCGAATACAACTTGTCTGTTCAAGCAATGATGATCGGACTGCCTGGTTTCCGAACATACGTTGGTGTTTACCTATGGTATAGTATTCGGAAACACTCCTAACCTAGGGTTCTTGGAGGTCGAAGCAGAAAGTCTGCCATGACAATCGTTTTACAAATTCGGTTGGAGACAAGTTTGTTGACAAAAGTACATTGCTACTTAGACTCAAAAACTTCTTCTTCCTCTAGACCCTCTAACAGGCTGTCTAGTTTACAATCTTGTTGGGAGAACTTGGCGGCCACCTTCACTTGGTCGTACACCAGGCTGACCGGAATTTCCTGTTCGTCGGAATCTCGAGGTCCGACCCGGGCCATATGATTGGGATCAAGCCCGGTGTACCTTGTTTTCACCATGGCCCAGGCTTCCCGAGCACCTTCTCGGCATGTCGATATCTTCCATAGCCCAAAACGGCGCCGAGCTCCCTTGAATAAATTCACAAGGTCCTCCATACTTCCTAGAGGAGAATCGGCTGGCCATAAAGCCTTAGCAATGCTTCTCATCGCCTTCCATGCTCGCTCATGCACCTTGGATAGCTCTTGTAGCCCAGTCAACTCACCTACAGGTATAAACTTGTTAGGATTCGCATCAGCAAACTATAAGGACAATAAGTTAAAAGGCATACTGAATATGTCGCCTCTTTCAGCTCTTCGCCGAGCTGGGTGTTGGTGTCCTGCAGCTTGTTCTTCTCATCCCTGGTCCGCGTCAGTACACGATGACCAGTGGCCTCTTTCCTTTCGGCATGTTCTTTGTCCGCCTGCGCGGCCTTCAGTTTCTCTTCCAGTTGTGCCACCGATCCTGCCATTGTAAAATGCAACAGTGTTCATTTGCATAAACATGACTAGCACATGATTATTTTTTCGAACAAAAGGAAACATTACCAGTTGGTGCCTCCTTGGACTTCTCTAGTTCAGCAGTAACAGCAGTCAGCTGGGTCCGACACTGCTCCAGCTCCCGAGATAGCACGATGTTCTTCTCCGTAAGTATCTAATTATACGTTGATCCTTAAAATCAGTTGCTTCAACTATTTTTAAGTCTCGGGGGCTACTAGTATATGGCTATTAAATCTACACAAAATGATCTTACACTCATATCCTTTGAAAGTTGGCGAGTTTCCCCGGCAAGCCCATCTCGAGCAGCCCGAATATATGCATTCGTCAAACTAAAGGCATTGAATGCCTCTTCAATAAAATTAGGATCGCACATAGCTGCCCTCCGACGCCGATGGTTCATGGCACTCTCCACCTCAGAGTTGGTAACGGATACATTATCCGAATCATCGGAGAGAGGACAATCCGACATGGCACTCATATCGACTCTCGCCCTAGAGGCAGGGTCCGGGGTCGGATTGATGGACGTATGTCCGGTGAAGTCTCTGGATATAGTCCGATGAGTGCTCTTCCTGGAATATGGGGAAGGAGAAAAACATCACAGTTCGGCATGTTTGTCGCATGGCATATCAAAAGTTGTACCTTTTCGATGAAGGTCGGAGCTTGGAAGAATCGTTGTCCACCTTTCTTTTTGAAGATCCGCCTTGTGACGGCATACCCTTCTTGAGGGACGATCCATATGCGGCATGGAAAGACGAGTGCCACCCCTTTTAGAACACAAGACATTGCAGTGGGTAAAGCACAGTAAGAAAACTCTTTTTGAGGAGACACCTTCAGGGTACTTACGTGGGAGGAAGGGAGAAGGCCGGGGTAATCGGCTATAATGGCCACTTCCGTGCCATCATAACTCGCTTGATAGAAAAAACCCTCCTTGAGCTCTACGGATATGTCCGGATCCTCTTCGAATCCGGGATCTAGGTCCCGATTATGGTCCTCCGGCTGCGGGGTAGGGCTATAAATCTCCACGACAACTTTCCTCCATTCCTGTCAAGAAATGGTGGGGTTAAGTTCAGCTGGGTACGACTCGGGAGGAGCATTAAGTAAAATTATTGGGCGAAGGCTTACCCAGCTGGGAGGATTGTACATGGAAAAGTCATCTCGACACTTGAGGCGAGTGAATTCCTCTTTCTCCCCCTTCAAAAGAACAGCCAGCATGGCAGCCAAGGCGGGAAGTTGTCCGGACCCTTACGTCCGCATCGTGATGGGTTGTCTTCTCCGTTGTAATGCCACATGGGGAGTCCTCTGGATTGGAGTGGTTGAACCCCCCGCGTTATTGAACTCGTCGTTACCTCAATTATGGTTACACTTGTTGCCACCAAGCATTTGTGTGAATCGTGTACAAGTGTGTACGAGCATGTTGTGATTGAGTGAACATTATCTGGAGGGGATCTCATGGTAGTTGTTTGTGAAACCATGATCATGGGGGATCTCACGGCAGTTGTTTATGAAACTATAATCCCAAGGGGCTCTAATGGCAGTTGTTTGTGGAACCATGATCCCGAGGGGCTCTCATGACAGTTGTTTGCGTAACCATGACCCTGAGGAGCTCTCATGGAAGTTGTTTGTGTAACCATGATCCTGAGGGGCTCTCATTGCAGTTGTTTTCTTAACCATGATCTTGAGGGGCTCTTATGACAGTTTTGAGTAATGACGATCCTGAAGGTTTCTCGTGACAATGATTGGGTGATGTGATCCCGAGGGCTCTCATAGTCAGGTGAATTAGAGAAGACCTAAGTTGTTCACAAGTCAACTGTGGTTGGTCGAAACTTGACTAATAAGCAGAAGCAAGAGGAAATAAGTTTTAGAAATATTTAGAACCACAACCCTCCTTGTCATGCTTGAGAACTTGTAGGGTTGCTATATCATTAGTTGGAACATTGTCAATACATTAAATGTATTGACCCTTGTGGCTACAACGTATCATGTTGCGGGATTGTCCGTATCGAAGGAAAGATACAAAGTAGGTTTACGATGTTGTGCTCAACTACTGCTTGTGAGTAGAAGGATGCCACAAAATATTATTGCATTTCCGTTGCATGATATTATAAGCTAGCCATGAGCTAAGCAGGTATGTGATGTATTAAAGACTGCATATGTGATGTAATACTGTGGCATGTGATATTTCTTGTTATTTCATTGTGTATTGTGTGTTATAGCAATGAATTGAGGGATTAGAATGGCAAGTACGGAGATTCAGGCCCCTATCCGGGACCGAGTCGTTACATATGGTACCAGAGCACATGTTGTCTACACGTCATGACCCTAGGAAATGGACTAGGAAAACTCATAGGATGAAAATCTATTTTGACACCTCCTTGTACTTATTATGCCTTGATCTCATACTTCTTACCTCTTGGCCTTTCCAATCCTCTCCCTTCCAAACGTGGATGACCAATCTTATAGAATCGGTCAGAAGGGATCATTGGTCGCCATGACATTGGAGTTTAAGACTAAGTTCTCAAGGGCACTAAAGGATTCAAGTTAAGCATGGGACTCAAAGGAGTTGTGCATAAAGGATTTCCAATCATGAATGAAGTCTAGGAGTATTGGTAGAGTTAACTGCATCTGAGGAAAAACAAAGATGATGGCCACAAGTAGTTTAGACTCTACATGTTCACGAACTCAGTGCCTCTTATGTCATTCCTGGATTCAACATGAAGCAAGGCATTGAAAGCAACTAAGAAGTTTGGAGAAAGATTTAGCTTCAGACTGCAGAGTACCCAGAAGTACCTCGTGGAAGTAGAGGAGGAACTGGAAACACTCAAGGAGGAAATTGGACAAGAGAGTGCAAGAGTGGCACCAAGGAGGAAGCAGAATGAGGAGGCAACAACTCGATGATCTATATGATTAGCTCAGCTAAAGCAGGAGTGAAGCTTAGATTTGACCAGCAGTACTATGTTTATCTGAAGCAAACACTTCATGATTAGTCCAATGAGATCATAGAATGATGCCCTACATTGGATGGTGATGTGTGTTGTGTGAATGAAATGCTTGTGTGAATAGGATTAGTATGTGATTTGACCCTCACCACCTAGTAAGACTAGAAGTCGAGAAGACACCACTGGAGGAGTTAAGTCATCCATATTGGAGACTTGGAAATTTTGAAAGATAGTGAGAACATAAGACCCCGACTGTACCAACAGACGTTAGGTGTGAACTATTATTTCTGGCGGGCCGCGACCACGTAGGGGGTGCTGGCTGGCATGCGAGTAATCCGATCTGGCCACGGACGACTCAAATCTGGCACTAGGGCTAGCTGCCTGTGGGTGGCGACGCCAGATTTGGAGGGGTCGGACCAGGTGATGGCTGGCACTGAAATTTAGGGAGGGGGGGATGTCTCTCCAAATTTGGGGTTGGCTCAATTAGAAAGGAGATTGGCTTCTTAAATAGGATGGGGTTTGGGGGGCTTTTGGGCTAGTTTTTTGAGGAGGTTTAGGTGGGCTTTAGTGATAGAGGCGAGGGTCCCGATCTTTCGATGAGATGATAACTATCGATTTGGTGGAGACGACTTTGACGATCCGACTACAAACGTGAACGACGTTGCGCCTTAGCAATCGCTAAACCAATCTCCTGAGGTTACTGACGATGTGGAAGCACGGTCAGCCTGACCACGAAGGTCTATTCCTGCAAGCAATCGAAGAACGAGCAAGAATATGATAAAGCAATCTGAATATTGCAAATATATATGAAGTACTGATAATGGTGGGGATCCGGAAGCGGTCTTGGTCTGGTCGTTGGACACAAACGAAGTACACGAAGTTGCAATGGCTAACTTTTAACTAAACAAATCCCAAGGAAAAGCTACTAGATGGATCTACTTATATAGGAGCAAGGGGTGGCGGCCAAGGAGGTGGGAGGACGTCCCAAGGCAGCCTAAAACTAAATCTAGGTCGTACAAGGCCAATGGGCCCAATTGGAGGTGATGTAACACCTTTGGACTTGTAGTTTGACTCGGATTCTGCTGCAGCATCAGATTGTTTCGTCCACAACTCAACGCTCCGGACGAATTTGAAGATGATTCCAATTGGGTTGGAAAGTGCACGAAATCTAGTTTCCAACAAAAAAAGAATCACCCAATTCGGAGTCCGTATGAAAAACTTGTGTGCGTTTTGAGTCAGGTATGTCTGTGCAGTCCGAATCTGAATCCAGAACGTGAGAGACTTGGACTCTATCTTCTCTTGGGCCAAAAGTGACGTGAGAGAACTTTTTGGACAGCAAATAAACATCTCTTTCTTCCTTATCTTCACATGTGGATTGTACAAATGTCCCATACACCTGCAATTAGACAAAACACAAAAGTGTGTGAAGTATTTTTGTTCTGGATAACATAAATAGATTATTGAATAGTTTGCACTAGAAATCACCTGACAAATATGCATATATGCAATATTTTTGGTCATATCCAAGGTAGTCATGTCCTCATCATTTAGGCTTAGAGAAAAGAGGGAAGTGGCTAGCGTGTTTCCAAAGAAACGGTGAACTAAAATAGGGCTACAGGTTTAATGAAACACCCGAACAAACCGATACGAAGACAACATGCTGCCAATGCAGTACTAATGACGCAAAAAGAATTATAATTTTAAGAAAACCCTAGGCTTTTACAACACGTCAATGTCATTGTGAGACTCAGACATCTCAAAGAACGAGCATCAAATCCAAAGGTCTTGTGATGCAATTACTTTAAGAATGACGGTGGACGTCTTGCAATGGTACTAATATTTCCCTTGTAGAGTATACGAGCAATCCTTCCATTTCTAATGTACGCGATCTAGGGATCTGAGCATATCTCTCCACCCTCTTGCTTCCAAGTTCCAACAGTGCCATGCAGTTGGTTCTTTCAAGTACTCCGCTACAAAAAGCCTTGACCACTTCAGTAGCAAACCTGGCCATGCTTCGAGACATGTGGTTTAGACATCCATAGGTACTCATCCCACAAATCTACGGTCATGCCATAGGCAAACATCCTCAAGGCAGCCGTTACCTTCTGGGGCATCCTCAAGGCGCCAAGAACCAGTGCGAGGCACACGTGAATCAGACAGCCCACAAGGGCGCGGATGCCCCAGGAGGCTCCGAACATCGTTTGAAGGAATAATACTGCTGCTCCTTGTAAACAATCGGTAAAACAAAACTGCAATTTTCAAAATGGGAACAGTGCTACCAACATGATTTTTCAATTTTAAGTTTACTTCTACATCAAAGACTAGTGTCACACACATAGCAGGGCAAGGTACAGCTTTCAAAATGGGAATAGTGCTACCAACATACTTTCTCAACTTTTAAGTTAACTTTTTCATCAAATACTAGTATCACACACATAGGAGCGGAAGGGTAGCGTCAATCAACAGATCCATATTACGAGATACTCCATCTGTCCCAAATTACTCAAAAGTTCTAGCTTTGCCTAAGTCAAACTCTTACAAGTTTGATAAAGTTCATAGAAAAAATTACTAATATCTACAACATCAAATATGTATAGTATGAAAATATATTTTATGATGAATCTAATGAAGCTAATTTGTGTTGTAGATGTTGGTTCATTTTTCTATAGACTTGGTCAAGCTTAACAAGGTTTTAACTTGGGACAAACCTAGACCTTCAAATAATTTGGAACAGGGAGAGGAGTTAGCAATGTCTTTTTGCAGATCACTTGCAACTGGTGAGATATTCCAGTCAGTCATGACGAACAAAATGTACGAGGCACTCTGCCATTAGCCTTCAAGGCTTTCTACAAATCATCAAGCAAAGCCTCATATCTGCAGCAACATAATCTTTCCGAAATAATCAACAAAAGGCACCAGCACCTGTGACAGAATGGAGAATGGCAATCATTTGGTCAGGATTATGACAGTACCTTCATTCAAAAGCAAACAATACACCAAATGCGTTAGATGGATCAAAGATTAAGAATGTCACAAGTTCAAATTATAACCTAACAGTTTTTGCTCCAAGGAAAGTATAAAATAGGAACCAAAGCAGCACAATAGCATTGCTGTGCAAAGCATGCATTGCAGATTTGTGTCTACCAATATTCCCAAGTCCTTAAATGTTAACAGGAAATATGTAATACAGTTAGATTACCAGCACAAAGCAAAAAAAGGGATAACAATTCATTGCACACATAAAAGTTACGACTTTACAGGAATTCAATTATCGCTGAATCAGTCAACTAGAAATCAATGCAAGGGAAATGTATATAAAATGAACATGGTAATGTCATGTAGTTGGTCCAAAAGTTACAGGACTGTTCAAACAGCTAACCGTGTCTAAATTACATTAACTGTCGCAAGAAAGCAATCAGCAGTAGCATAAAATTGGAAAGATCAATTGTACCTCAGGAATCTACAGCAATTGGAGTCGGCCCAGAGGTTCCATCTATGGATACTTCAGCCGCTGCATCAGAATCTGTGTTATTTAATACTGGAACCTCCTTCTCCCTCCAAATTGCATGAACTTCATCAGTTCGGAACCTTTGAGTAAATGTCGAGTCCTCCAGGGGTGTGGTCACACCATGTGCATATGCCAGTAAACCAGTGTATGCAATCATCGCACCATTGTCTATACAATATCGATCATCAGTTGCAAACAGCCTACCCCCTCTCTCTGAGCACATAATCCTCATCATCTCTTGCAAACGTTCATTGCATCCAACACCACCAACAATAAGAACATCCTTCGAATCACAATGTGCCATGGCACGTTCAGTGATTTCAACAAGCATAGCAAAGAGAGTTTCCTGGATATGGCCACCAACTGCCTTAATTAGAACATATACAACTTATCTTCAATCAAAGTAAGCTTAATCATTACCTAAATACTTGTACAAGGATAAACTAAAGGAGTTCAATAATAAATCATACCTGCAATGAGTAGCACAGGTCTGCTGGTGTGCACTCGTTATTTTCAAGCTTTTCAATCGCTGCAGCTTCGATGAAGCTCAATATGCCACTAAATGACACATCCATACCCTTTACAACATAAGGGAGGTCGATGAACTTCTCTCCCTTCTTTGCAAGCTGGAAGAGAGGAAGACATGTAGAGTAGACTGAATAAACATGCCACTGGGAAAGATGAAGACTACATGACACAACCATACATCTGTCGCAGGAATGGGAATAACCTTTTATTTCAAAAAGAAAGGATGGAAGGGACAGGCCAACATGAGATGGAAAGTACACACCAATATCACACTTGCATTGCACAACTGCTTTTAGTGTTTTAACATTCTTTTCTCACATCCGTTGCAGAAAGCATTTACGTTGTATGTTCGTTTTCATTTTTTATCTGTACATTGAGTTGTTAATGAATCTGCTTCATTCGTTGACTCTATTTCAAACATTAATTTACTCCTGCATTTCACGGAAATTGGCAATGGCTCCTAGGTGCATATGCACCCATTGTCTAAATACACATTTTGAAAAGTTGAAAAATTCCGAACAAAAATCCCGCGTGTATATCCGGACATTCTATGTGTGTGCACAAAGTTTTCGGTGAAAAACAAGGTTCTTTGTGGCTTGTGTAAAAAAGGCAATTTCTGATGCTTCATTACAACTATTCATTTTGCATTTCTTTATCTTTTTTACACAAGCCACAAAAAACGTCGTTTTTCACCGAAACTTTGTGCATGCACATAGAATGTCCGGATACACCCGCGGGATTTTTGTTCCGAATTTTTCAACTTTTCAAAGTGTGTTATTTAGACAATGGGTGCATATGCACCTAGGAGCCAAAACACCTTTCTTTTTCATTTGCTCAATACAGCCTCTTTGATTCAAATGATTACTTACTAGAGAATTTTGGAGGATTCAAATCCTTAGGATTTTTCCCTATGTGGGTTGTTTCATTTGTAGGATTACAATCAGAAATTTTTCCTTAGGAATTATTTGCACTAAGTTTTCGTAGGAAAATTTCCATCCACTCCAACCTCAAGTGAAGAATCCTACTTTTTTCCTGCGCACAATCAAACGCCCATACTAATCCTGTAGGATTGAAGATGGCATACCACTCCATTCCTGTGTTTTTCCTGTTCATGCGTTTTGGAAATCCCGTGAATGAAAGAGGCCCCAAGTGTTAATAAAAGAAATAGGCTTCCACAGTTCAAACCCAACATCACTTAAATATTTCTGCATATCATACATAACTTAACTTGATCAAGATTTTCTACTTTGAGCCCATGGCTGGATTTTCAAAAAAAATTGCAGGATATTAGTCAAGATCCTTAACACTGCAAAACAATGAAAATTGGACAATGTTTATGATTTGAGCACATTTAACAATTTAAGAAAACTCAGTCCTGTGGTCTACTGATGTGCAAGGAATCTTGGTAAAAGGCAAATATATTTTTGACGGCACAAATAAACAAGCCCATATATCAAATACCATATGAACTGTATGGTTGAAATATGATATTGTAGGTCATGGCTACTACTGAATCAAAATTACCTGACTAAGTAACGTGATACTTCTGAATTTCAACAGAAGCAAGAAGAGAATTGACAAAGAACAATATAGCAACAACTTCAAAGTTCCGTCAAATTTATCAACACCGATCTCTTTTATGAAGTCTGATCTACCCCAGGTTTTGCAACAGCAACAACAACAAAGTCTTTCAACCCCAAACAAGTTGGGGTAGGCCAGAGTATTACAAAAAAATTAAAAATAAGTACGAGAACCCATACATTAAGTCAAGTCCATACCTAATCTATTCTTTACACAATGAAGTGTATCTCACCTAACAGGCATCACGTCCATGCAAGGTAAATAATACTGTCTCTTGTAATAAATCAGCGACACTTATTTTGGGACGGAGGGAGTAGAAAATAGCTCAATCATTAAGGGATAGTCGGATAAGGATGGTCAAATTGGCAGGGTATAGAGGATTGGAGAATATTGAATATACCATAGATTTGGGAGGATGACAAAGAAAGAGATTAGATTGATAAACACTTTACCACGGCTTGATTGGCAATAGATACATGCTCCCCTTTATTTTATATAAAGATGGTTTACTTGGTCCTCAATTAATATCTTATCATTATGGAGCATCTCTAATCTTGCCCAACTAATTAACATTGCATGTGCATAAACATAGAATTAGGCATTATCAATTAGGAATAGAGATAAAATTAGAGATAAAGATCAGCTTAGTATTCATTGAACAAGCGATAGGGTTTCTAGAGAAAAGATTCTATTTGTGAAGCATGTAAGCATCATTGCTGGTGTTATCATCATGTCGGCCCTACACTCTTGTCGTGCTTAGCTATGCTTAGGGTTGTGAGTCTTGATCCATCTGGGAGATGAACCACGTTTGGTACATACACATGATAAGTGGATTGTGGTCTGCTTCTGGGGATAATTATGTTAATATGACTAAAGGCAAAGGTGAGTGGCCATGTTGGAGAACATGGTGGGTTGTCTCACTTACGCCACTATTAGGACCTGACCTCTCATTTTCTTGATCCGAGACTCAGCGTGCTAACCACACGGGATTATATGGGTCACCCCTTGGCCTAGTGCGGTAGTACCTTACCTCAGACCACTCCAAGAGTCACATAATTCAGGGTTTCCATTTGGTATATGCATAGAAAGATAATTGGCAGCATGGTAGGATTGTAGCACGGCTTGCCAAGTGGATAAAACTATATTGTGGGAGATAGGCTTGGGTCCTCCATACAACAGTTGATGTTGTATCAAAGATTTGGCCGGACTCGCGATTCAGGTAAAACTCAGATGGGTGACTAGCTGGACTAAATGCAGCATAGGGGAAGTGTTGTGGTCCATGACCCTCTGTCAGCACCCCAATGGGCGGGTGTGATGTGATGCTAAGAGCCGATTGACACGTGTGTGGGTAAATTGGTACACCCCTGCAAGGTTAAATCTATTCGTATAGTCATGTCTGTGGTTATGCCGTTATGGACAACTTGGAGATTGTTGCTTGATCATAGACAACTTTAATGGTTACCTTAAATTGCCAAGATAAGTGCGAAAGCCATGGATTGCTTCCTTGCAGGCGAGTCATGGGCTATGTTACATGGTACGGGGATACAGATACGGGGATACGGGTACGGCGATACGGGAAAATGGGATTTTCTGAAAATAGACTTACGGGGATACGGCGAGTATCTGTACAAATGCATAAAAAATCAGCACTAATAGAAAATATTTTGAGAATGATAAAATTGAGGTTAATGAAGTAACCTGATCTTTTGAGGATGATAAAATCAGCAGTGAAGAAGTTGCTGCATTTTTCAAGTGTCGTGCGTGAGGGTTTGTTTTAGCGATCAAAATTGCATATGAGGCAGCCCACAATCGGCCTCCTGATGGGCTCTGGTTCAAGTCGTAACAGCCCTATATGTATCCATGTGGTATCCCCATCGTATCCCAGCCGTTTTGCATTTTGCTCCTTTTATTTTAATTCAGAAAAAGGGGATACTTAGGGATACGTGTATCCCCTGCGTATCCATGTGTATCCCCGTTCTGGCCACGTTTTTTGCACTGATACAGCACCTCCCAGCCGTATCCCTGCAACATAGGTCGTGGGAGGGTTCAAGGTGGTGCATTACTGTGGAGGTTAACATAGATGTAGCTAGTTCTGATGTAAGTCTTGCCGAGTACAATTGTACTCACCCTTGTTGTTCATTAATAACTTGTTGCAGAGTAGGCTTACAACCCCGATGGTGGTTACTACGTGGATCTCAATGTCGGCGTGTAGTTTGGAGGTCCAGACAACAATCTATGCCTTTGGAAGGGTCACTGTATTTTGTTCATCCCTCTTAGGCTTTCATTAAACATGTTTTATACTCGGACATATTTCGTTTCCGCTGATGCTTGATGTACTGTTGGGTCATGCAACCTCTGCTTTTAATATACCTGCTATCTTTGCTCTCTTATGAGACTTTGTTATATATATGCTTTCAAGGGTAGAGTTGTGTTACTTGTTTTCACACACACGGCGTGCATGATGCAAGTATTGATATAAAGTGCACGTTCTGTGTAGGGTCTTGGAATCTATGTTATGCATGTGCTAGCGGATGATCGAATACAGGGTGAAGCAATTCATGTACTGAGAGCTTAGGAGCTATATCACGCTACTCCAACCATGTGTCCATTTTACTGGTTGTGGCTGGGTATGTATTGATGCTTCGGCTCAGTTAGATCAATTGAAGGAATGTTTGAGACCACCCCGCTCGGACGAGGTGATCCAGTAGTGGGGTAGTGGCTTGAATGTTTCAAGCTCTCCAAGACTATTAGGAGCTCACGGCCCATCAAAGATTGGTGTCGTTGTCCGAGCGTGAATCTCAGCTTTATGCATCATTCTCTATAGCTAGATTTGTGTAATTTTGGTCCTAGGGTCCGACGGCGTTTGTATCAAAGTCGGGTTTCGATCCCGAGACCTGTGGGTTATGGGCCCATGTAAGCATCTCTAATGTCTATATCTCTACATATTTTGTAAAATGCACAAGGAATTATATTATTGCACAAATGTATGCATGTATACAATCTAGCACTGCATTTTTTGGTAATTTCTTTGATATTCACATGTATTCAAACCCTATATGGTGCACATAAACATATGCTTCAGCTTTTGATATTCACATGAAGCCAAGCCAATACAAGTCAAGCAAGCAACCATGATCAACAAGTCAAATGAAAGAAAAAAAGATAAGACCAAGTCAAAGAGGCCAACTAAGGCAAAGAAGCCTAAGTGAAGAATCCCATCATGGTGGAGGGATGAGAGGGATTGGTCCACCATAGGTTATGGACGTCCCCTCCTAGTACACCATGGACCCATGGACCAAAGATTAGGTCCACTACCGCTCCACCTACCATCTCAATGGTAGTCTTGTTCATCTGTGAAGGACCCATAGGCTATATAAAGCCCCCATGTGCATGTAACTCGGTCACTCTCAAGAGAATCAAGTGTAGTGCACGGAGGTTCAAGCCTCATGCGGGGAGCTCTAGGGCCATGTCCGAGGAGCCTCGTTCGACTAGGACCGACGTTCAGGAAGAGAAGTTTGGAGAGTGTACAGCGTTGTTCAAGTCGGGCTTCCAGCCAAACCTCCCACGATGCCTCCCTAACATAGGGCTAGATCACAGTCCCTCAAGGCAACTGAAACTATTAAGGAAACATTGAAGTGTCAATATTGTCGGTGTACAGCCACGTTCGTTGTAAGGCCGTCGTGCACACCCCCAATTAAATCATTATTGTGCTCCCTTTACTAATGACATTCATGATAATCACGATTGCGGACAATATCTGTAATACCTAATAGATAAAATATGAAACTACTTTTCATGATGAATCAAATGATATAAATTTTGTATTGTGGGTATTGATATATTTTTCTAAAAACTTGGTCAAACATGCACCCGTTTGACTTTTGAAAAAACAAATACACCTTATATAAAGGAACGGAAGGAGTATTGTATAAGCTAATCTAGAGGGCAGTCCAAAGGACTTGAATATCAAAATGGCATCACAAATCCAATTGTTTATTCTGTGTTATGCAATCATCCTACATGGCTACATTGGTCATATGCAATAATACATGGTCCTCTCATTTGCAAATATTATCTCATACAGGCAAGAATCACCAGCTCGGCACATTGAAAATCAATTCGCAGATCAACCAGATAAAAATCCCAATTTTCCACATTCTCAGTTTAGTTCATATATCTCATAATTAATCTATTTATGTTATTACCCATACAGATCGAAGTGCTTGAAGCAACTAAACAACTCATGCAGTTAGGCCTGAATCACAATTGAAACTAGAAATGAGCATATATGTGCATATACAGCTACAAATACTCTATAACACTAAGCTCCCTAGTTTTAAAGAGCCCACATTCAATTGAGGTCTCCAATTGGGATTGGGTCATCTGATTTTGACCGGGTCAACAATTTCTCAAAGCTCTCTAATTCAATTCTTTTATACTATACACTATGGTTCCGATTTTTAAGGCCTCGCGATTAACTGAGGTCTTCAATTTAGAATTGGTCAACATTTCTCAAGGGCTCTCTCATTCGTGATTCACTATGTTCCCATTTTAAACAATTTCATTCAATTGAGGTATTCAATTTTGGATTTGGTTTACGATTTTGACCAGGCCAACGATTTTTCAAATCAATCAGCAGCAACCGGCCTATGAGAACACATCAATCCCGTGCACTCTCCAACCACCTACAAAAAAGAATCGTCACCATGCGATACTATGGCACCAATATAGTACATGCAGCCCCTGACGTGAAAATTTCCCCACATAAATATACGTTAGTTGGTGGATAACACAGAACCGCACCACGAAAGGCCCATCAAATCACCGCATTATAAATAAATATAAAACACACTCCATCATCGCTCCCATCTGTCAAACTAAATATTCCATCAGCTCCACAATATAAGGGGTATTATTTTTTGGAAGTCAAATTTCTTTAATTTTGACAAAGTTCAGAGCAAAAAATATCGACATCCACAATAATAACAAATGAGTACGGAAATTCATTTCATGGTGAATCTAATCATATCGATGTGATTTATGAATTTTGATATATTTCTCTACAAATTTGATCAAACTTAACAGGTTTGACTTTTCAGAAAAGTAAAAGACCTTATATTTTGAAACTTTTTTTAAGAAACCCAACAACACCAACTGCGCAGCAAAGCGCACCTAGCTTCTAGTAACATTGGTAAACTGGAAGTCATATATAGAGAATTAGCATTTGACGAACCGGTTACCTGCTCGATGTTATACCCAGGGCTGGGGTCATTCGAGAGCTCGAGGATCCGCGCAAAGCGGTCGAGGCAGTTCCCGACGGCAATATCAATGGTCTCACCGAAGATCCTGTACCTCCCTTCGCTATACGCGATGACCTGCGTGTTGCCACCTGAGACGTAGAGCACAACAGGGTCCACGGCGCCGGTGACCGCGCGGCCCATTTCAATGTGCGCAACACAGTGATTGACGGCGACAAGCGGTTTCCCCCATAGGAGCGACAGAGCCCGGGCCGATGCGGCGGCGACCTGGAGAGGCCCGCCCATGCCGGGGCCCATGGTGTAGCAAATGCAGGCGAGGTCGGCAGGAGAGGCATCGGCCTCGGCGAGTGCTGCGCGGAGTAGAGGGAGTAGGTGGACGAGGTGGTGCTGCGCGGTCTCCCGGGGCAGGAAACCGTGGCCTGGCGGGGTGATGTACGTATGGCGCGGGTTGGAGAGGATTTGCCCGGAGATGGAGACGACGCCGATGCCAATCTTGTTCGCCGAGGACTCCAACCCTAGAGCAAACGGGCCAGGCGGGTGGCTACTCGCCGGAGACGACGACGAGGCCATGGCGGCGGCGGCGAGGCGGTAGGGTTTGAGGTAGTGGGCGGGGAGAAGGGACTGAGTTGTGCGTTACAAAGTGCAGATAAGCCCAGATTAGACAACCCGGCGTATCCGCCGCGCCCATGCCTATAGAGGCCCATAAGGCCTTGTAAAATGCTAAAAGCATGTCTAAGGCCCTGTTTGGTTCGGCTGTGAATTTTTAAAAGAAGCTGTGAAAAAAAAGCTGTGAAAAATCTGATGTGAAAAAGATGTAGGTCATTTGACAAACCAGCTGATACAGCTTTTTCAGATTTTGGCCCGCAGCGGAATCAGATTTTGTAAAGCACGTCCTGGGCTGCTTCCGCTTTTGGTTCAAATTTTGGTAGCGGATTTCTGGAATCGGATTCTGCTGGATTTGCCCTTTGGTTTACATTCTGTTGCGCGGCAGCGGAATCCGTCGATAAAAACTGAACCAAACTAGTCGTCAACCCGTGCTTTCGCACGGGCTAGTTTTAAAAAAAAAATAGTGTTATATTGTGAGCATCCTTTTAATGATGGAAATTGTAGTACGTGTATCAAAATTATTGCTCGAACAACAATTCCACTATCTGTTATCAACAATATATAACCAAGACAATATCACGTATTTGGTATTTTGAATAATTTTCAGCTGACTTTGCACACTTTAACATTGAATGGGAAGGAAATTTTGAACAATCAAAGCCAACACGCACTTGTAATTAAAAAAAAGAATCTATTTAAGAACTCAGTTAAGCACATAGTAATGCTAGAATGGAAATGCTTAATCAACCGGAAGGAATACCATGCAACAAGATTATGCAGCAACCATAGGCATGCTCATAAGTCTTCCTTTTGTAATTTCTCCTTGATTCTGTCAACATTAACGCTCCATGGAGAGATGGATCACTGTTACACATACCTTAAGATGCATTTGCACATGTCACACAAAGTTAAAAATCATTATCTATGTCAAATCAATTGACATTATAGCTAATAATTAAAAAGGATAATTGCAATGAATATGGGACAGACTACGATTTTACTCCTTGCACCATCATGATAATACCACACAATTAAAATAGTAAATAGCACTTTGATAGACAAAACAACCCAAGACACCATTGCAATACAAAGCTCTATGGACAATGGTTAGAAGTCAAAATAACAGGAACAAAATGTACAAACACCCAAAATATACTAACTCAACGTCAGAAAGAGTAAACAAATATATTACTTCATTTCAATATATCATATGCGATATATGCATAAAAGAAAATATATAGAAAAGTAGTTCAAAGATCACGAAAATTAATGGTTCAACATGACAAATGTGATATTGATCAGATTTTGTAGAAGCATTAGGACATTCACGCAATATGTTGATACTTCATTTGCCATTAAGAAATCCTGTACAAATGGTCGATGCCAATTAGTCCATTCAGCACACAATAACTCGCAGAAGCAAATATTTGTCTAGAAAAAACATATAGAAAAATTAGCAAAAAGATTCGGGTTAACTTGGAAATTTTGGAAATATATTGATAAATGATCTCATATTTAGATAGGACAAATCGATCTATTTGCATCAATCAATGTTTGCAAACAAAGGACAATACATTATCAAGGAATTCTTGCAGAAGTGTAGAAGCGGAAGTGCATAACATTGTGCTAAAAAAATAGGCTCATATGGTCATTCCAACCAATTTCTGTGTACGAACAAATAATTTCATTTAATCTAGCATGTGCACGTACATCAAAAGATTATCATTTCATACGAAGACATTATAATTTCATGTCCAACAATCTATATAGAGTTATAGACAAACATGCTATTTTTCCATCCATTATAAATTGTTCTCACCTGAAAATAGAAAAGAATAAGAGCTGCCATGAATAATGTACTGTTGCCCAAAATTCAGCCAAGTAGGCCTTTAATTAAAATATCACCGGAATAAAAAAAATGACTTCCCTACTGTACTTTTTGATTTGATCAAATTAAATTTTCATTAATTGGGTCATGCAATATAAACAGCTGAGACAAATCTGGCATACAGGAACTCAAGAGCATTCTATGTTTACATACCAAGGATCTCTTCATAATCATCTGACTGGTGCTACACATGCGACACATCTTGTACAGTAGTTTTGCACAACTGTTGGATTCTCTGTCGAACAAAAACTGTAGCATCCGACGTAGTACGTGGAATAGTTACATAATCATCCTGTCTCTGTAAAAGAAAGACATTGGCTATCCAAGATGATGTCAGAATTAATTTAGGCATACCCTCCAACCTTCCATTTATATATAAGGTATTAGATCATATATACATCAATGATTCTTACGATTATATGAGAATGGAAATACACGCATGCAAGGCCATATTTTCTGCTGAAGGAAAGAAATAGAGACTAAACTTTATCTGCGCACAATGCGTGCTAGTAAAAAAAATTGCGGGTTCTTTTTTCCTTGTCTATTAAAGTTAACATGGAAGCAATGAATACATATAAATTTATTTGCATGTTCTTGGTGTTACTAATCAGATATTAATTACATAGCAGCTAGTACCAGCTCCATACTATAGAATACATAGACTGTACTTAAATCGACTCACATATGTTCTTAATTATTTAGTACATGAACTTATAAAAGGAACGACATTAAATTAACCAAGTAGTAAAAAGCGTATGAGGAAGAACTTCTAAAAAGGTAACTTGAGCATCATTTTTCAACGTCCCTTGTTGCTTTGAATAAATACTGCCGCAACGTCACCTTCTTGACCTCGTGAATGCTTATACGCTCCATTAGGCAAAGAGCACTATTAAAAAGAATACCATCCAAACTGCGTATTTTGTGCTTCTATGATATGCACATGTATTTTAGATCATTGTGTGACCATAAAATTGAAAGAACGGATCCAAGTTAATAGAACCATAGTGTACATCTTTGGTCAATTGAATCAAGTAATGCTCCAAAAAAAATCCCTTATCCAATAAGCTTAGAAGGGATGCTTAAGTTCAGTGCATTGATGTACGTGTACCTCTTTGGTCAATTGAATCCCCTAATTTGATTAAATATTAACTACAAAACTCATGGCGATAATACATGTGTAAGACTAAGAAATGTATGAAAATAATGAACGCCTGCCATTAGAATCTCCCCAGAACAGAAACCTAGACTGTACATGATCATTAGAGACCAAGTCTGAAGCTTCAGGATGCACAGCACAAAAATCAACAAAAAAGGAAAAATCTACTCCAGTATTGCTCCTTGCGGTTGCAGAACTTATTGGATGAACTGATGCAAGCGATGGCTAGCAATGGAATAGATGTGTGCTAAATTTCTATGCAGAAGTTGATTTGTCCAAGCTATGGGTAAATCGTGGCACATACGATGCACATGGGAAGGAGATTGAGGTATATCATCGTGGGAGTCCCATCAAATAGGAGGGAGAGAGGGACGTGTGTAATTTCTGGATGGAAAGAGTCTTTGGGAGGTGAGCATAATGGTAAGAGTCATCATGCTCGCGTCCGCTGTAGGTTTCATATAATATTTTACTGGCTATTTGAACATTCACAATTGAATAAATACTGCCGCAACGTAGCCTTCCTGACCTCCTGAATGCATATACGCTCCATTAGGCAAAGATCACTATTAAAATGAATACCATCCGAACAGCGTATTCTATGATTCTGTGATATGCATGTGTATTTTAGATCATTGTGTGACCATAAAATTGAAAGAACAAATCCAGGTTAATAGAACCATAGTGTTTTGGTTGTAAGAAATACAGAGAAGTAGATTTAACAAACCAAGTAATGCTCCAAAAAAATTATCCCCTATCCAATAAGCTTAGAAGGGATGCTTGAGTTCAGTGCACGGAAGTACATGTACATCTTTCGTCAACTGAATCCCCTAAATAGATTAAATATCAGCTACAAAACCCATCGCAGTAATACATACATAGGACTAAGAAACGTACGAAACTAATGAACTCCTGCCATTAGAATCTCCCCAAAACAGAAACCTAGACTGTACATAATCATCATAGACCAAGTCTAAAGCTGCAGGATGCGCAACATAAAAAAAAGGAAAAGTTACTCCAGTATTAGTATTTCTCCTTGCAAACCTTATTGGATGGACTGATGCAAGCGATGGCTAGCAATGGATGCTTGCTCAATTTCTATGCAGCCGTTGATTGGTCCAGGCTATGGGTTAATCATAGCCAATACGTGCGCATGGGAGGGGGATTGAGGTATATCAGCGTGGGAGTCCAATCATATAGGAGGGAGAAAGGAACTGTGGCGTGTGTAGCTCCTGGATGGAAAGAGTCGCCATGCTTGAATCTGCTATAGATTTAACGGAATATTTTACAGGCTATTTGAACATTGACAATTGAGATGCAACGTCAAAAGATCTTGGAAATTTTTTAAGGGAGTTATAAACATCCATAGCAGGAAGATCATCAAAGAAGATATATCATGACTGGAAAGTTTACCTGTTCGAAAGAAATCTTTCCGGCAACGGACATGGACTGATCCGGGGATGAATGAGATTACCTGAGGAGCAACAGAAGGCGATATCAAGGGGATCAGGAGAGTCGTGTTCCGGTAGGCCGGCATTGATCACAAAAAGAGGAAACGTTGCTTAGAACCGGGCTGGGGAGAGAGATGATGGAGAAAGTGAAGGAAATATGCCCTAGAGGCAATAATAAAGTTATTATTTATTTCCTTATATCATGATAAATGTTTATTATTCATGCTAGAATTGTATTCACCGGAAACATAATACTTGTGTGAATACATAGACAAACAAAGTGTCACTAGTATGCCTCTACTTGACTAGCTCGTTAATCGAAGATGGTTATGTTTCCTAACCATGGACAAAAAGTTGTTATTTGATTAACGAGATCACATCATTAGGTGAATGATCTGATTAACATGACCCATTTCATTAGCTTAGCACCCGATCGTTTAGTATGTTGCTATTGCTTTCTTCATGACTTATACATGTTCCTATGACTATGAGATTATGCAACTCCCGTTTGCCGGAGGAACACTTTGTGTGCTACCAAACGTCACAACGTAACTGGGTGATTATAAAGGTGCTCTACAGGTGTCTCCAAAGGTACATGTTGGGTTGGCGTATTTCGAGATTAGGATTTGTCACTCCGATTGTCGGAGAGGTATCTCTGGGCCCTCTCGGTAATGCACATCACATAAAGCCTTGCAAGCATTGCAACTAATGAGTTAGTTGTGAGATGATGTATTACGGAACGAGTAAAGAGACTTGTCGGTAACGAGATTGAACTAGGTATTGAGATACCGACGATCGAATCTCGGGCAAGTAACATACCGATACAAAGGGAACAACGTATGTTGTTATGCGGTCTGACCGATAAAGATCTTCATAGAATATGTGGGAGCCAATATGAGCATCCAGGTTCCGCTATTGGTTATTGACTGGAGACGTGTCTCGGTCATGTCTACATTATTCTCGAACCCGTAGGGTCCGCACGCTTAAGGTTTCAATGACAGTTATATTATGAGTTTATGAGTTTTGATGTACCGGAGGAGTTCGGAGTCCCGGATGAGATCAGGAACATGATGAGGAGTCTCGAAATGGTCGAGATGTAAAGATCGTTATATTGGACGACTATATTCGGACATCGGAAAGGTTCCGAGTGATTCGGGTATTTTTCGGAGTACCGGGTAGTTACGGGAGAAGCAATGGGCCTTGATGGGCTTTAGTGGGAAGAGAAGAAAGGGCCAAGGGGCTGCTGCGCCCCCCCCCCCTCCCCTCTGGTCCGAATTGGACTAGGGAAAAGGGGGTCGGCCACCTTTCCTTCTCCTCTACTTCCTTCTCCCTTCCTCCCCTCTTGGTGGACTCCTACTAGGACTTGGAGTCCTAGTAGGACTCCATATCCTGGCCGCACCAATTGCCTTGGCCGGCCTCCTCCTCCTCCATCCTTTATATACTGAGGCAAGGGGCACCCCATGAACACAAGTTGATCCACGTGATCATATTCTTAGCCGTGTGCGGTGCCCCCTTCCACCATAGTCCTCGATAATATTGTAGCGGTGCTTAGGCGAAGCCCTGCGACAGTAGTACATCAAGATCGTCACCACGCCGTCGTGCTGACGGAACTCTTCCCCGACACTTTGCTGGATCGGAGTCCGGGGATCGTCATCGAGCTAAACGTGTGCTAGAACTCGGAGGTGCCGTAGTTTTGGTGCTTGATCGGTCGGGCCGTGAAGACGTACGACTACATCAACCAAGTTAACGCTTCCGTTGTCGATCTACAAGGGTACGTAGATCACACTCTCCCCCTCTCGTTGCTATGCATCACCATGATCTTGCGTGTGCGTAGGAAATTTTTTGAAATTACTACGAAACCCTACAGAAAGAAGGCAGGAGGACGTGCTGACCTGCAGAATCATTGACCCCGGTAAGAGAATTGATTAGAGGGAGGGGATGGGTGGACAATGGCAGCAGACGGAGGAGGCGACCGGTACCGATCGTCCATGGCGGACAGATGCCCTGCACGTGAGAGATTCCGCGAGAGGTGGAGAGGACGCATGCGTGAGAGGCGGAGAAGGGGCGTTCTCTCTTGGGACCATCTAATTTGCAGCGATGATTCCTATGATAATCTGGTGGTTAATACGGAGTAGTAGTTAGTTGTTTTTCTACTAATAACTAACATGGATTTTTGTGGGACATCTACACGTATAACTTGATTCCATGAGTTGTATGGCTCCTATTTTTTTATGAACGTGGGATTTTCTAGGTGGTAAATAACGTGGATATTTGGAACATCTACACCGTAAAAATTCGGCCCCACCTAATTAACGACTCCTAATTACTGATTAACATGGGAATTTCTAGGGAGTCCGTAATTAGTATAGGTATAGATAGGGTCTAACAGAGCCCTCAAAAACTCAACCTTCAAAACCAGTTTGAGGGCTGAAAAAATGTCGATTTAAAGGCCGAAAATCCCTGGCGCATTCTGTTTTAAGGGTTGGTTTGAGAGCACTGATCTGTGCCCCGGCCTTCAAACCTTCAAAACAGGACAGCAACATAAATCACTCTCAAATTTGCAAATAATCATGATCACATACATGAAACAAACGTGCAAATCATCATCATCACATAGTAAATCCCATGGATATCATAGAAAAACATACAATGTGCAAATGTTCATCATCACATAGTCATCGGAGACATCATTTGCAAAACATAAAACGTACGAACAACTCAAGCACCGGTGAAGTTGTCCACACCTCCATCGCCTCCACCACTCATCGGAGACTCACCTCGGAGAGTAGACGACGCACCACCACCAGCACCACGCAGTAGCCTCTTCCTGTCCGCGATGTTCTCCTTGTACTCCTTCCACCATGCCAATTGCTCTTCATCCATGTCCTTTCTAGACATCATCATGTGCTCCTTCTCCTCGGCCATGAGCTCCTTCCATGCTTTTGCTTCCTTGAGCTTGATCATCCTCTCCTCCATGTCGGCCTTGCGCTTGGCATCTTCTCGCCTTGCTTCCAATTGTGCAAATTTCACCTCTTTCTTTCTCTCGGTGATAATAAGCTTTGTCTCCAATGCCTTCATTGCCAATGTCTCCTTTGACTTAATCATTTGATCAATCTTTTCCCTCAAGTTTGATGCCTCCGCTTCCATCTTCATCCTTTCTTTTCCCTTCTTGGTTCTGTCGGGCTTGTCATGGTTTCTTCCTTCTTCATCACTATCATCCATTTTGAGCATATCCGATTTCTTCGGTGCACTCTCTTGATCCCTCAATTTCCATTTGGCAAGATGTTGGAGCAATGCCCAACAATGCTTGAATGGGAAGGATTTGCCCTTGGAACCGGCCATGTCCTTGTACCTCAAGTCGGCATATTTCTCCTAAAACATATCATCATTGGAAGCATATCAAAATCACAACCAAGCATAACCAACAAGTAAATAAACCATGAACAAACAAGTAATAAGCATGATATTTGTACTCACATAATCACTCTCAATGCAGCCACTTGGGGGTTGACGACCCACAAGTATAGGGGATCTATCATAGTCCTTTTGATAAGTAAGAGTGTCGAACCCAACGAGGAGCAGAAGGAAATGATAAGCGGTTTTCAGCAAGGTATTCTCTGCAAGTACTAAAATAAGTGGTAACGGATAGTTTTGTAATAAGGTAAATTGTAACGAGCAACAAGTAACAAAAGTAAATAAGGTGCAGCAAGGTGGCCCAATCCTTTTTGTAGCAAAGGACAAGCCAGAACAAACTCTTATAATAGGAAAAGCGCTCCCGAGGACACATGGGAATATCGTCAAACTAGTTTTCATCACGTTCATATGATTCGCGTTTGATACTTTGATAATTTGATATGTGGGTGGACCGGTGCTTGGGTGTTGTTCTTACTTGAACAAGCATCCCACTTATGATTAACCTCTATTGCAAGCATCCACAACTACAACAAAAGTATTAAGGTAAACCTAACCATAGCATGAAACATATGGATCCAAATCAGCCCCTTACGAAGCAACACATAAACTAGGGTTTAAGCTTCTGTCACTCTAGCAACCCATCATCTACTTATTACTTCCCAATGCCTTCCTCTAGGCCCAAATAATGGTGAAGTGTTATGTAGTCGACATTCACATAACACCACTAGAGGCTAGACAACATACATCTTATCAAAATATCAAACGAATACCAAATTCACATGACTACTAATAGCAAGACTTCTCCCTTGTCCTTAGGAACAAACGTAATTACTCACAAAGCATATTCATGTTCATAATCAGAGGGGTAATAATATACATACAGGATCTGAACATATGATCTTCCACCAAATAAACCAACTAGCATCAACTACAAGGAGTAATCAACACTACTAGCAACCTACTAGCACCAATCCCGGACTTTGAGACAAGAATTGGATACAAGAGATGAACTAGGGTTTGGAGATGAGATGGTTCTGGTGAAGATGTTGATGGAGATTGCCCTCTCCCGATGAGAGGAGCGTTGGTGATGATGATGGTGATGATTTCCCCCTCCCGGAGGGAAGTTTCCCCGACAGAACAGCTTTGCCGGAGCTCTAGATTGGTTCCGCCTCATGGCGGCGGAGTCTCGTCCTGAAAGGTTTCTTCTTATTTTTTTCTCATCGAAAGACTTCATATAGGAGAAGATAGATGTCGGAGACCCACCAGGGGGCCCACGAGGTAGGGGGGCGTGCCCCCCACCCTCGTGAGAAGGGTGTGGGCCCCCTGGCCTTCATCTTTGGCATGGATTTTTCTTTATTTCTTTTAAGACGTTCCGTGGAGTTTCAGGACTTTTGGAGTTGCGCAGAATAGGTCTCTAATATTTGGTCCCTTTCCAGCCCAGAATTCCAGCTGCCGGCATTCTCCCTCCTTATGTAAACCTTGTAAAATAAGAGAGAATAGCCATAAGTATTGTGATATAAAGTGAAATAACAGTCCATAATGCGATAAATATCGATATAAAAGCATGATGCAAAATGGACGTATCAACTCCCCCAAGCTTAGACCTCGCTTGTCCTCAAGCGAAAAGCCAATAACAATAAATATGTCCTCATGTTTAGAGGTAGAGGCATCGATAAAAATAAAATACGGACATGCATGCATCATGATTATTCCTATAACAACAACATATATAGGTTTTTTCATATGATTACTTATGTTCAAGCGATGATCTATTCACAATGCAAAAGTATAAATCATAAAACTTATTGGGTTCCAACAAACTATAATCTCAGTCACTGAAGCAACTGCAATTTATCATAACATCAGAAAGAGTCTATGTCAGAGCTAAAAAGCAAGTCCACATACTCAACTATCATTTAGTCCTCCATAATTGCTAACACTCACGCGATACTTGTGGTTACAGAGTTTTAATCGGACACAGAGAAATATAGGGGCTTATAGTTTTGCCCCACAACCTTTTACCTCAAGGGTAATGTCAACAATAATGGTTCATGCTCCCCTACATCCAATTAGATATATATATATCATGTTCTTTCCAACATGCTGAGCTTGCCAAAGGATAAAATGAAAAAGGAAAGGTGAAGATCACCGTGACTCTTGCATAAGGTAGAAGATAATAATAAAGGATAGGCCCTTCGCAGAGGGAAGCAAAGGTTGCCATGCGCTTTTATGGTTGGATATATAAAATCTCAATGCAAAAGAACGTCACTTTATATTGCCCCTTATGATGTGAACCTTTATTATGCAGTTCGTCGCTTTTATTACTTCCACATCACAAGATCGTATAAAGTTTATTTCTCCTACACCAATCAATCATACATATTTAGAGCAATTTTTATTGCTTTGAACCGATGACAACTTACTTGAAGGATCTTACTCAATCCATAGGTAGATATGGTGGACTCTCATGGCAAAACTGGTTTAGGGATATTTGGAAGCACAAGTAGTATTTCTACTTAGTGCTGAGAATTTGGCTAGAATGAGGGGGAAAGGCAAGCTCAACAAGTTAGAGGATCCATGACAACATACTTTATCTCAGATGTAAGAAAGACATAACTCATTACGTTGTCTTCCTTGTCCAACATCAACTCTTTAGCATGTCATATTTTAATGAGTGCTTCCAATCATAAAAGATGTCAATGATAATATATCTATATGTGAAGCCTCTCTTTCCTTATTACTTCCTATTAATTGCAACAATGACCAAAGCTATGTCTGCCAACTCCCAACAACTTTTAATCATCATACTCTTTCTATGTGAAGTCATTACTCTCAATAAGATCAATATGAACTTGTTGTTTCTTTTTATTCTTTTTCTCTTTTCTTTTATTCACCCAAGATCATGACAAAATAATCAGGCCCTTAACTCAACACTAATCTTTATTATATAGAGCTCACGGACTCGATTACATAGAGAGGTCATAAAACAGAACTCAAAACTAGATCATGCCATAAACTTTATTCTACTAGATCAAGATACTACTAATAGGATCAAACTAAGAAAAACGGTAAAGATAGGAGATGTGATTGTGATACGATATCGGGGCACCTCCCCCAAGCTTGGCAGTTGCCAAGGGGAGTGCCCATACCCATGTGATTATATCTCTTTGGTCGGTGAAGAAGGTGGTGGTGATGGATAATCGCACATCGAGCGTAAGAGGTCCTCCAGCTTGCGGATAATGCCCTTGAGTGCGATAATATGCTCCTTCAACAAAATATTTTCTTGTGTGAGATACTTATTCTGTATACGAGATAACTAAATCATCTTGAAAGCTTCGATCTCAGTTGGGGTAAGAAGGTTATGATCAAGTTGAAGGATGTCTTTTACTGCCGGAGCTTGATCCTCCGTGGCCTTCTTGATCCTTTCATCCTTGTTGACCTTCGTGGGTTCTTCCCCCTTCAGATCTATCCTCATTAGCCAAGCATCGTTGTCACCATTGTTGGAGGAGGGGGACGACATGATGCCTGGCCTTGAAAACCCTGATAGAAAACAGCTCGAAACAAGAACAGAGGAGATTTGCGTGATAGGGGAGTCAAAGCCTTTGGGAGAATATATGATGAATTTTTACCAACCAAAATACGTATCGTACAAGAAAAAAAGTCCGGAAGGCACACGAGGTGCTCACGAGGTAGGGGGCGCGCCCAGAGGGGTAGGGCGCACCCACCACCCTCGTGGGGCCCTCGTGTCCTTCCCGGACTGCTACTTATTTTTCTATTTTTCTAAATATTCCAAAATGGAGAAATATTGCCTTAGACATTGTTTTGGAGTCGGTTTACTTACCATACCACATGCTTATTCCCTTTTGGAGTCTGAAACGTTCTGGAAAGTGTCCCTTATGTATTCCTCCGGGGTTACGGTTTCAATAATATTGGTTTCAACATTTATGGGATTACCTGAGATATAATGTTTGATTCTTTGACCGTTTACCACCTTCGGATTTGTGCCTTCGAAGTTGTTGATTTTTATTGCACCGGAACGATAGACCTCCTCGATAACATAGGGGCCTTCCCATTTAGAGAGAAGTTTTCCTGCAAAAAATCTTAAACGAGAGCTGTATAGCAATACATAATCACCTACATTAAACTCACGCTTTTGTATCCTTTTGTCATGCCATCTTTTAACTTTTTCTTTAAATAACTTGGCATTTTCATATGCTTGGGTTCTCCATTCATCAAGTGAGCTAATATCAAATAACCTCTTCTCACCGGCAAGTTTGAAATCATAGTTGAGCTCTTTAATAGCCCAATATGCCTTATGTTCTAGTTCGAGAGGTAAGTGACATGCTTTTCCATATACCATTTTATATGGAGACATACCCAAAGGATTTTTGTATGCAGTTCTATATGCCCATAATGCATCATCAAGTTTCTTAGACCAATTCTTTCTAGACCTATTAACAGTCTTTTGCAAAATTAGTTTGAGCTCTCTATTTCTCAACTCTACTTGACCACTAGACTGTGGGTGATAAGGAGATGCAATTCTATGATTAACATCATATTTAGCAAGCATTTTACGGAAAGCACCATGAATAAAGTGTGAACCACCATCAGTCATTAAATATCTAGGGACACCAAACCTCAGAAAAATAACTTCCTTAAGCATTTTGATAGAAGTGTTATGATCAGCACTACTAGTTGGAATAGCTTCTACCCACTTAGTAACGTAATCAACAGCAACTAAAATATGTGTATACCCATTAGAGGCAGGAAAAGGTCCCATATAATCAAAGCCCCAAACATCAAACGGTTCAATAACAAGAGAATAATTCATAGGCATTTCTTGATGTCTACTAATATTACCAATTCTTTGACATTCATCACATGACAAGACAAACTTACGGGCATCCTTGAAGAGAGTAGGCCAATAAAAACCAGATTGCAATACCTTATGTGCAGTTCTATCTCCAGCGTGGTGTCCTCCATAAGACTCGGAATGACACTTGCGTAGGATCTGTTCCTGTTCATGCTCAGGTACACAACGTCTAATAACACCATCTACTCCTTCTTTATAAAGATGTGGGTCATCCCAAAAGTAATGTCTCAAGTCATAGAAGATTTTTTTTCTTTTGCTGGTATGTGAGCTAGGTGGTATAGACTTAGCAACAATATAATTAGCATAATCATCATACCATGGAGTACTATGAGAAGTACTTATAACATTTAATTGTTCATCAGGAAAGTCATCATTAATAGGTAGTGGGTCATCAAGAATATTTTCTAACCTAGATAAGTTGTCTGCAACGGGGTTCTTAGCTCCCTTTCTATCAACAATATGCAAATCAAATTCTTGTAGCAAGAGAACCCATCTAATAAGTCTAGGTTTAGCATCTTTCTTTTCCATAAGGTATTTAATAGCAGCATGATCAGTGTGAATAGTTACTTTAGAATCAACAATATAAGGTCTGAACTTATCACAAGCAAATACAACTGCTAAAAGCTCTTTTTCAGTAGTAGCATAATTTCTTTGAGCATTGTCTAGAGTCTTACTAGCATAATGAATAACATTTAATTTCTTATCAACTCTTTGCCCTATAACAGCACCTACAACATAATCACTAGCATCGCACATAATTTCAAAGGGTAAATTCCAATCAGGTGGCTGAACAATAGGTGCAGAGACTAATGCTTTCTTAAGTATTTCAAATGCTTCTACACAATCATCATCAAAGACAAATGGTATATCTTTTTGCAATAAATTAGTCAGAGGCCGAGAAATTTTTGAGAAGTTCTTAATGAACCTCCTATAAAATCTAGCGTGACCAAGGAAACTTCTTATACCTTTGACGTCCTTGGGACATGGCATCTTTTCAATAGCATCAACCTTGGCTTTATCAACTTCAATACCTCTTTCAGAAACTTTGTGCCCCAAGACAATACCTTCATTAACCACAAAGTGGCACTTTTCCCAATTCAAGACAAGATTAGTTTCTTCACATCTCTGCAAAACTCGATCAAGATTGCTTAAGCAATCGTCAAAAGAAGAACCATAGACCGAAAAGTCGTCCATGAAAACCTCACAAATCTTTTCACAAAAGTCAGAGAATATAGCCATCATGCATCTTTGAAAGGTAGCAGGTGCATTACATAAACCAAAAGGCATACGTTTATAAGCAAAAGTACCAAAAGGGCATGTAAAAGTAGTCTTTGATTGATCTCTAGCCGACACAGGTATTTGAGAGAAACCAGAATAACCATCTAGAAAGCAATAATGTGTATGTTTGCATAATGTTTCTAGCATTTGGTCAATAAAAGGTAAGGGGTAATGATCTTTCTTAGTAGCTTTATTTAATTTGCGGAAATCAATTACCATCCTATAACCTGTGATAATTCTTTGTGGAATCAATTCATCTTTATCATTAGGAACAACGGTAATACCTCCCTTCTTAGGGACACAATGGACAGGACTTACCCACTCACTATGAGCAACGAGATAAATTATACCTGCCTCCAGAAGCTTAAGTATTTCTTTTCTTACCACTTCTTTCATTTTAGGATTCAGACGTCGTTGAGGATCACGAACTGGTTTGGCATCTGCTTCCAAATTTATTTTATGTTGACATAGAGTGGGACTAATGCCCTTAAGATCATCAAGAGTATATCCAATAGCAGCACGATGCTTCTTCAGAGTTTTCAATAATCTTTCTTCTTCATGCTCTGAAAGGTTAGCACTAATAATAACATGATATATCTTATTTTCATCAAGATAAGCATATTTAAGATTATCAGGCAACGGTTTAAGCTCAAACACGGGATCACCCTTGGGTGGAGGAGGATCTCCTAAAATTTCAACAGGCAAATTGTGTTGCAGAATAGGTTCATGTTTAAAGAATACTTCATCAATTTCCCTTCTTTCATTCATGAACATATCATTTTCATGGTCTAGCAAATAGTGTTCTAAAGGATCACTAGGAGGTACAACAATAGAAGCAAGACCGATAATTTTATCCTTACTAGGTAATTCTTCCTCACGATGTTATTTACTAAATTTAGAGAAATTAAACTCATGAACCATATCATCCAAGCCAACAGTAACAACATTCTTTGTGCAATCTATGGTAGCATTGACAGTATTTAAGAAGGGTCTACCAAATATAATAGGACAAAAACTATCTTGTGCGGAAGTAAGAACAAGAAAATCAGCAGGATATTTAGTTTTCCCACACAAGACTTCAACATCTCTAACAATTCCAATTGGTGCAATAGTATATCTATTGGCAAGTTTAATAGTAACATCAATATTTTCTAACTCAACAGGTGCAATTTCATTCTTAATTTCTTTGTATAAGTCATGAGGTATAACACTAGCACTAGCACCCATATCACATAAGCCATGATAACAATGATCTCCTATTTTAACAGAAATAACAGGCACGCCTTGTCGGATTTCGGGTTCGGGCAGACCCTTGAGGTTCGAACACTGGGGTGCGTGCGGAGATTTCGCCTTCTACCTACCTGCACCCCTCCGCCTCGCTAAGATCTAAGCTATGGAAAGAACAGCACAAGAGACACAGGGTTTATACCGGTTCGGGCCACCGTTGTGGTGTAATACCCTACTCCAGTGTGTGGTGTGGTGGATTGCCTCTTGGGCTGATGATGATGAGCAATATAAGGAAGAACAGCCTCGCGAGGGTCTGTTCTTGGCTGAGGGGATGAACTGCTAGGAGGAGTTCAGTCACCCTTATCTCTCTCTCTCTTCTCGATTCTCTCCCTGATTTCGATCCCAGCTTGTTTTTGGGTTGGCCGATTCTCGACCCCCCTACCCTGAGGGTGGCTAGTCCTATTTATAGGCAAAGGCCCTGGGCCTCTTCCCAAATATTGAGCGGGAAGGGTGCCAACAATTGGCCATTTTGAAGGGGAACATCTGGTACACTTATCCTGACTAAAGTTGGTCCTCGCCTGCCAAAGGCTCTGGTGGTGACGCTGGCTTGGGCTCCACAATGACTTCCTCCCTGCCGTTGGACTGGTCTTGGTCTCGTTGCACCGAAACGGGTGCCTTTGCTTGATGCTCTCGCCTGCGCTTGCTCCCTTTGCACCAAAGAGGAAAGGAGGACACTGCGCGGGCTGGCGCCCGCCTGGCACCCTTGGTCGTCATGGCTTGCGTCACGGGCACCTCGTGAGGTACCCCGCCTTGATCTCTCCGCCTCCTCGCGAGCCAGCCTGATGAGGCCGTGCCTGAGGAAGCTCCGTGTCGTCCGCCCCACGAGGTTTGGCCCCTCGCGAGGGTCTTGGGTCTGTGTTGATGAAGATGGGCCGCGCTGGGCCCCCTTTTGAGCCACGCCAC
This sequence comes from Triticum aestivum, assembly GCF_018294505.1. Lineage (NCBI taxonomy): Eukaryota > Viridiplantae > Streptophyta > Magnoliopsida > Poales > Poaceae > Triticum > Triticum aestivum. The sequence goes on along the minus strand of NC_057794.1, from coordinate 145,894,116 downwards.
ACGCCACAGGCAGGCAAGTCTAGGGACCCCCATTCCCAGAACGCCGACAGTAGCCCCCGGGCCCAAGGCACGCCCGGACTTGGCCGTGCAGGGAGGCGAAAGGGCAAGGGCGAAGCGCCGCGGGCCCTAACAGCCTGCGGCCTCGGGCGCCGCGTGGCGGTTGATTGGGCGTGGGCGGCACTGTTCCCCCACGCCCCCCTTATTTTGCACCATGCTAGGCGAACTCGTAGTCGTACACAACCGCTCCCCTTTCTGTTGCTCTAGCACCCTCTGTCCTTCCTCCGCTCGAACTCCAGCTTCTGTTTTCAACCCAATCTCGAACCTCCCCCCCCCTTCCCATCGCCATGGCTCCGACGAAGAAGAGAAGAGGGAAGAAACCCATGCCTCCGCCTTGCTCGCCGCCGTTGGTGGCCCCCGCCGAGGGCTTGGGAAAGGTCAGCTCGGCTCTGGCCACTATCTTCAACGAATGCGGGAGGACGGCGGCCTGGCCCGCGTCTCACTTCTCCATCGATAGGATAGTCACCGAGGTCCAGTATTTCGCCGACGCCCTGTGGGCAGGTCTGGTTCCCCCCTTTTCTGACTTCTTTAATGCCGTGCTTTCCCACTATCAGATCCACATGATGCATCTGGGTCCTGAATCCATCACCCTTCTTTCGGTCTTCGCCTTTGTTTGCGAGGCAATGATGGGCATCCTTCCTTCGGTTGCCTTGCTGCGCCACTTCTTCTCTCTGCGTCTTGTCGACCCTACCCAATGCTGGGCGTGCGTGAGCTTCGTTGCCGCGTCTGAGACAGCGGCCTCAGGGATTGACTTCAGGCTCCCTCTACCCGCGGCTGGGTTCCGCGAGCGGTGGCTGTATGTGGATGCAGGGGTACCTAGCCCCCTGCTATCGGAGCCAACTTCACCTGCCGTCTCCAATTCGGGCTGGGCCCAGGAGACGCTTGAGAGCCCCCGGCTCGTCTTCATCTGGCACCGCTTCACGTTCTTGAGGTTGCTTGGCGTGACAGCGCCCAAGGTGGTGAAGGAGTTCCTGCTCTGCCGCATTGCTCCTCTCCAACGCCACTCCCGCTGGATGTGGGCCTTCAGCGGGCGTGATGATCGTATGAGGCTCCAGGAAGAGGACCTGACGCCTGAAGTGCTGAGGACAGTGCTCTTGACCCTGACTGGGGACCCCAACCCTGGCAGCATCCAGCAGGGAGGGGCCTTGCTGTACCTCTGCCAGAACAGGGGCGATTTTGTGAATCAGATGCCTATCTTTGATGAGTGGGGGCCGCGCCCCGCCGGCCTTCGGGGGCCTCGCGAGAACCCAGTGATGGTGACTGCCCTTCCAGTCGGCCAAGGCGACTCTTCCTCAAGTGGCGGAGCAGGGAGGCATGAGGCGCCAGAGGCCGAGGGGGCTCCCGGCGGGGTGATAGCGCCGGACGATGCTCATGAGGGAGCAGCTCTTGGGGCCCGTGCCGCTGAGGCTGAGGGTGGCAAGCAGCTGCCCTCAGCGCCTGCGACTGAGTCCCCTGAGGCTCTAGCCACTTCTCTTGGCGAGGCAATTGGCAGCGCGCATCAGGCAGGCGCCCCTGAGCGGATCGCCTTGACGCTCCGTCTTCGTCGCAGGTTGATCCCTGCGCTCAACTCTTGGGCCGCTTTCGCGTGGACTTTGAGGCCCTCCGGAAGAGAAGGGAGGCCTTGGGCGACGATTACCCTTATCGCCTGCTGAAGCGTAGGAAGTACTTCGCCAATGATGAGTATGCCTTCTCCTTTCCCAGCTCTCGGTACTTCTGTTGCTTTTACTGATTCTTGCTCCGCAGGCCCCTTCCAGCCGAGCTCGTGGAGATGGCTGAGGTGTCGTCCCCCTTGGCTTCGCCCCATCCACTGTCCTCAAGCACTCCGAGTAGCAGAGCCCTTGTGGTGAGGGCGATCGGAGAGGCGAACCGTCCCGAGGCGCATCGTGGCCCTGCGCACCCTGTGATCCTCCTTCGCGGGCCTTCTCGTGGCATAGCCAGCCTGCCATGGGCTTCTCGCCTGGTCGTGGACTGCGATTGGCTGAGGTGCTCCCTGCACTCTTCATCTGGGGACGGGCTGGCTCCAGGCCGGGCTTCTGGCGTGGCGTGCCCGACCGTCGCAAGGGTGCCAGCCCCCAGCCCCCTGCCCGGAGGGGGAGTGCTGATTCGTGGCCCTCGGCACTTGCTTGGGGCAGATGATGGTGTGGAAGACGTGCTCGAGCACGCCCGGGAGCGTCGCGCTCTTCGCCAAGGATTCCTTCGAAGGGCGGCTGACGCGGTGAGCGTGCTTGGTGAGGAGCTTGCTGATGAAGACGCGCGCCTTGAGGCCGAGGGCCTGCGCCTGGCTGTAGAGAGGCGCGAGCTGGAGGGCGCCATCGCCCTTGCACGCCGTCAATGCGATCTTGACGACGCAAAGGCCAAGGCGTCGCTGGTGGCCTCTCGGGAGGCCCGATCTTGGGCCGCTGAGGAGGCCCGGGAAGCCGACCGGCGACGAGAGGCGGCGGAGGAGCGGGCTCGGGAGCTCTTGGCCTGGTGCCACTCACTGGAGGAGCAAGTGGAGCTGCGCGAGGCAGCCCTCGCATCGATGAAGGTGGCCTCTGGCGACCCAGCAGAGCTCCAGAAGCGTGAGGAGGCGCTGACGCTAGAAGCCGCCGAACGTACCCGCGAGTACGAGCGTCTAGAGAGAAGGGAGCGCTTGGTGACGCAGGCGGAGGATGATGTCGCTGCACAGGAAGCCCGTGTCCTGGAGGAGGTCGGACGTTGGGTGGCGATGGCGCACTTGAACCTCGAGCACGAGTTCGAGGAGAGGCTCGGGTTGATCCGGGCCGAGGCTGAAGGTAGGACTGCTACCTTGAGGAGCAAGCTGGAGGAAGCAACGCTGCGGGCCGATGCTTTTCGGGCCGCCCTTGAGGTAGCGCAAGGGGAGTCAACCACCTCCCAGGCCGAGGTGCTCCTTCTTCGCCAGCGGGTGGAGGAGGCTGAGGTCGTCGCGCGCCAGAATGCGGACGAGATACGTTAGCGGCGGATCCTGGAGCATGAGCACGGCCCCATGCTCACCACGCTCCGGGAGAGAGCCAACACAGCCTTGGGCAACATCTGCGAGGCGCCTGTTGGCGAACCGCATGCAGTCAACTACACCGGCAACCTTCAGTTCTTCACCAATGTGGTGACGCAGCTGGAGGCGCGGTCGGTCAGGGCTGACAGGTTGGTGGAGGAGAGGAGCCGCGCCCTGCTCGGGCGCACCTTTTCTCACGTCTTCAGCCATCTCCGGAACATGGATCCCCACTTCGATTTCGACGCCGCCATCGCCCTAGTCCCCCAGGCCGTCCGAGACGACCTAGCGCATTGGGTGGAAGACAATGTCGATGCTCTTGTCAGGGCGTTCGCTTCAGACAACGACGGCATGATCGTGGCTACCGACGAGGGTGGTGTGGTGAATGGCCCTGCCGCCGCTGGCGGCGACGCAGACAGCGATGGCGAGTCCAGCGACGCCAGCAACGGTTCGGGTGGTGCTCTTGAGGACGCATTGGGGGATTTATCCGACTGATTGTGCATCGTTCTTGCTTCCTTACCCTGCATGAATAGAACTCAGGTTTTGGCCTGATGGTTGTGAGAGCATTTTGGAGGGGGAGCCCCTCATGTAAAACTTGTGTTCATCGTATTAGTAGACATTACATTGCCCATGCGCCCGCGCCAAGTGGTCGGCTTAAGCGACGCGCTGGTCGGCTAGTTTACCTTTGTCCCGTGTGGGCCCTGAGGTAGCCTGTGGGAGGCTGTGGTGTCCCGAGTGTTCCCTGACCGAATCCGTAGGATCTGCAGTAAAAAACCCTCCTGAGAGGACGCGGCGGCGGCAGTCTGGGCTGCGCGCAAGCTGGGCCTGACCCGGCTCGCGAGGGGCTCAAGAGGGGAGGCAGCTGAGGTGAAGTGGCAATCAAAACATGAGAAATTGCTCGAACGAGACTAAGCACCCCTTCCCCGAACACACGCAAATCTCAAATTCAAATCCAACTTAAATCCAGCGGGGGAAAGTGACAACCAAAGGGAAAAGCAATGAAAGCAGACAAAAGGCCGCGTCCGGCACCTAATCTAGTCTTGGACGTCTTCTCACCAGCGCGGAGCTAAGTGCTGCCACTGGGCGTGGGAGGGAGCCCCAGGGCCTGAGGCCGGCACCCCTGAGACTTCGGGGCGTGTACAGCCCCACTCATTATTATGTGAGAGTGTCATGGGGCGGCGAGCTTCACAGGCACTGGGCCTTCTTCATAGGTACCGGCCTTGCTTCATATCGCCAGACAAGGGCCCCACCTTGCGCCACACTCTAGTGCCATCAACAACGACCAGAAATCAGGACGCCGCCGATGGGGTAGAGCGGTCGCCGGCAGTTCCCCCGACGACCACGGGTCCTCCGCCAGGGGCAGGCCCTGAGGCACCTCCCCAGCAGAGGGCCTACCTCCTGAGAACACCTTGCTCCGATCGCTGCGGTGGTGATGTCGGATCTAGGCCCATCTGCTGCTGCCCCCTGCGCCCTCCTCCCGAGGGGTAGGAGACTGTGGGAGTGGGGCAGCTGCTCGATGTGGCGACCTGCACCTCCTGCGATCCAAGATTAGCGTATGCCTGCTCCTGAGGAATTAGCGGTACCCGATAATCGTTGCCTCCGGCGTGGCCAATGGGACCGTCCCGGGGCTCCTGGAAGGGTTCATCTTCTGGCGCCTCGTCCCCCCAGCTTGGGCTGAGGAGCGAGCCTTGTTCGCCCTCATGAGGGTGTCCTTGGTCCATCATGAGGGGCACGTATTCTTCTGGCGCCGTCATCCCGAAGGCCACGCTGTAGTGCTCCGCATGCCACGCAGTCCTGCTTGATGCGCCCACCGTGGGGTGGTAGCGCGGCTGTCCACTGGGGCCGTGGGGCGCGTCGAGTCCTTCTTCTTCGCGGACCGGGAGCGGGGGCAGCGCCGCCACCGGTCCGGTGCCGACAGCTTCGCTGGCGTTGGAGTAGCCTTGGAGCCCGCGGGCGCGCGCGGAGCCCCCGCGCGGGCCGCCCTGGGCTTGAGATGGGAGCTGGGTGCAGAAGGGGTGAGCCCCCGAGGCGGCGAAGCCCAGGAGCTCTACCACCCGCTCCAGCAGCACGTCGCGGCCGCCCTCCAGCAGCCTGCACTGCAGTAGCTCTCGGGCCACCGTGAGCGCGGCCCTCGAGTTTGCCTGCTCTCGGCGGGTGTACGGTGTCGTGGTCGCGGCGTGATTGGAGGCCCTTGCTGCCGACCGCGCCTGCCGCGGTGTGAGAGCTGTCGAAGCCTGTCCGCGTCGCCCGCGGCCCGTAGCGCCCTGCGGACCGCGAGCTGCCTGGGGCATGGGGTCGCCCGAGGCGAGCGGCTCTGCGCGGGCGGGCCACACCGCCCATGGATCTGGGTTGCCCGCCTGGTCGCCGGACATGGTGATGATGACGCGACGGGACACGAAGCGGTAGAAGGTGGATTCCGGCGCACCCCTACCTGGCGCGCCAAATGTCGGATTTCGGGTTCGGGTAGACCCTTGAGGTTCGAACACTGGGGTGCGCGCGGAGATTTCTCCTTCTACCTACCTGCACCCCTCCGCCTCGCTAAGATCTAAGCTATGGAAAGAACAGCACAAGAGACACAAGGTTTATACTGGTTCGGGCCACCGTTGTGGTGTAATACCCTACTCCAATGTGTGGTGTGGTGGATTGCCTCTTGGGCTGATGATGATGAGCAATACAAGGAAGAACAGCCTCGCGAGGGTCTGTTCTTGGCTGAGGGGATGAACTGCTAGGAGGAGTTCAGTCACCCTTCTCTCTCTCTCTCTCTCTCTTCTTGATTCTCTCCCTGATTTCGATCCCAGCTTGTTTTTGGGTTGGCCGATTCTCGATCCCCCTACCCTGAGGGTGGCTAGTCCTATGTATAGGCAAAGGCCCTGGGCCTCTTCCCAAATATTGAGCGGGAAGGGCGCCAACAATTGGCCATTTTGAAGGGGCACATCTGGTACACTTATCCTGACTAAAGTTGGTCCTCGCCTGTCAAAGGCTCTGGTGGTGACGCTGGCTTGGGCTCCACAATGACTTCCTCCCTGCCGTTGGACTGGTCTTGGTCTCGTTGCACCGAAACGGGTGCCTTTGCTTGATGCTCTCGCCTGCGCTTGCTCCCTTTGCACCAAAGAGGAAAGGAGGACATTGTGCGGGCTGGCACCCGCCTGGCACCCTTGGTCGTCATGGCTTGCCTCACGGGCACCTCGTGAGGTACCCCGCCTTGATCTCTCCGCCTCCTCGCGAGCCAGCCTGATGAGGCTGTGCCTGAGGAAGCTCCGTGTCGTCCGCCCCGCGAGGCTTGGCCCCTCGCGAGGGTCTTGGGTCTGTGTTGATGAAGATGGGCCGCGCTGGGCCCCCTTTTGAGCCACGCCGCAGGCCGCAGGCAGGCAAGTCTGGGGACCCCCATTCCTAGAACACCGACACGCCTACCACAAGTCTATGTTTATCCTTATCACACGGTTTAGCAATTCTAGCAGTTTCACCTTCGAACTGAATAACATGCCCATCAATATTATCAGACAAGAGATCTTTAACAATAGCAATATTAGGTTCTACTTTAACTTGCTCAGGAGGTGTATAAGTTCTAATATTGCTTTTACGAACAATAGTTGAAGCTTTAGCATGATCTTTTATTCTAACAGGGAAATGTGGTTTCTCAATATAAGAAGTAGGAACAATAGGATCATTATAAGTGACAGTCTTTTCTTCAACTTTAATAGGTGCAACTACTTTTACTTCTATGGGAGGATGATATTTAAACCACTTCTCCTTAGGGAGATCAACATAGGTAGCAAAAGATTCACAGAAAGAAGCTACTACCTCAGAATCAAGTCCATATTTAGTGCTAAACTTACGGAAAATATCGGTATCCATAAAAGATTTAACACAATCAAACTTAGGTGTCATACCCGACTCCTTATCTTCGTCGAGGTCCCAATCTTCAGAGTTGCGTCTAATTCTATCCAATAAGTTCCATCTAAATTTAATAGTCTTCATCATAAAAGAGCCAGCACAAGAAGTATCAAGCATGGTTTAATTATTATGAGAAAGGCGAGCATAAAAACTTTGCATAATTATTTCTCTCGGGAGCTCATGATTGGGGCATGAATATAACATTGATTTAAGCCTCCCCCAAGCTTGAGCGATGCTTCCTCCTTCGCGAGGCCAGAAATTATATATATAATTATGATCATGATGAACAAGATACATAGGGTAATACTTTTGATGAAATTCCAATTTCAATCTTTTATAGTCCCACGATCTCGTATCACATAGCCTATACCATATCAATGCGTCTTCCTTCAAAGATAAAGGGAAGACCTTCTTCTTAGCAACATCATCGGATACACCTGCAAGCTTAAATAATCCACAAACTTCATCCACATATAATAAGTGCTCATCAGGATGCTTTGTTCCATCTCTTGTAAAAGGATTAGCGAGCAGTTTTTCCATTATACCCGAAGGAAATATAAAAGGAGTTTCATTTTAAATAGGTTATGTAGGTTGAGGAGCAACTCTTTGCTCTACTGGACGGGGTGAAGATACCCCGAACAAGCCCCTCAGAGAATTACTTTCCATAGTAACAAGTGACAGTAAATTTCAGCACACTATATAAATTTTTCCTTACCAAATTCCACCTACCAGAAGCGCTACACTCCCCGGTAACGGCGCCAGAAAAGAGTCTTGATGACCCACAAGTATAGGGGATCTATCGTAGTCCTTTCGATAAGTAAGAGTGTCGAACCCAACAAGGAGCAGAAGGAAATGATAAGCGGTTTTCAGCAAGGTATTCTCTGCAAGTACTGAAATAAGTGGTAACAAATAGTTTTGTAATAAGGTAAATTGTAACGAGCAACAAGTAACAAAAGTAAATAAGGTGCAGCAAGGTGGCCCAATCCTTTTTGTATCAAAGGACAAGCTGGAACAAACTCTTATAATAGGAAAAGCGCTCCCGAGGACACAGGGGAATATCGTCAAGCTAGTTTTCATCACGTTCATATGATTCGTGTTCGATACTTTGATAATTTGATATGTGGGTGGACCGGTGCTTGGGTGCTGTTCTTACTTGAACAAGCATCCCACTTATGATTAACCTCTATTGCAAGCATCCGCAACTACAACAAAAGTATTAAGGTAAACCTAACCATAGCATGAAACATATGGATCCAAATCAGCCCCTTACGAAGCAACGCATAAACTAGGGTTTAAGCTTCTGTCACTCTAGCAACCCATCATCTACTTATTAATTCCCAATGCCTTAATCTAGGCCCAAATAATGGTGAAGTGTTATGTAGTCGACGTTCACATAACACCACTAGAGGCTAGACAACATACATCTTATCAAAATATCAAACGAATACCAAATTCACATGACTACTAATAGCAAGACTTCTCCCTTGTCCTCAGGGACAAACATAATTACTCACAAAGCATATTCATGTTCATAATCAGAGGGGTAATAATATGCATACAGGATCTGAACATATGATCTTCCACCAAATAAACCAACTAGCATCAACTACAAGGAGTAATCAACACTACTAGCAACCTACTAGCACCAATCCCGGACTTTGAGACAAGAATTGGATACAAGAGATGAACTAGGGTTTGGAGATGAGATGGTGCTGGTGAAGATGTTGATGGAGATTGCCCTCTCCCAATGAGAGGAGCGTTGGTGATGATGATGGTGATGATTTCCCCCTCCCGAAGGGAAGTTTCCCCGACAGAATAGCTTTGCCGGAGCTCTAGATTGGTTCCGCCTCATGGCGGCGGAGTCTCGTCCCGAAAGGTTTCTTCTTATTTTTTCTCATTGAAAGACTTCATATAGGAGAAGATGGATGTCGGAGACCCACCAGGGGCCCACGAGGTAGGGGAGCGCGCCCCCCACCCTCGTGAGAAGGGTGTGGGCCCCCTGGCCTTCATCTTTGGCATGGATTTTTCTTTATTTCTTTTAAGACGTTCCGTGGAGTTTCAGGACTTTTGGAGTTGCGCAGAATAGGTCTCTAATATTTGCAAAACATAAAACGTACGAACAACTCAAGCACCGGTGAAGTTGTCCACACCTCCATCGCCTCCACCACTCATCAGAGACTCACCTCGGAGAGTAGACGACGCACCACCACCAGCACCACGCAGTAGCCTCTTCCTGTCCGCGATGTTCTCCTTGTACTCCTTCCACCATGCCAATTGCTCTTCATCCATGTCCTTTCTAGACATCATCATGTGCTCCTTCTCCTCGGCCATGAGCTCCTTCCATGCTTTTGCTTCCTTGAGCTTGATCATCGTCTCCTCCATGTCGGCCTTGCGCTTGGCATCTTCTCGCCTTGCTTCCAATTGTGCAAATTTCACCTCTTTCTTTCTCTCGGTGATAATAAGTTTTGTCTCCAATGCCTTCGTTGTCAATGTCTCCTTTGACTTAATCATTTGATCAATCTTTTCCCTCAAGTTTGATGCCTCCGCTTCCATCTTCATCCTTTCTGTTCCCTTCTTGGTTCTGTCGGGCTTGTCATGGTTTCTTCCTTCTTCATCACTATCATCCATTTTGAGCATATCCGATTTCTTCGGTGCACTCTCTTGATCCCTCAATTTCCATTTGGCAAGATGTTGGAGCAATGCCCAACAATGCTTGAATGGGAAGGATTTGCCCTTGGAACCGGCCATGTCCTTGTACCTCAAGTCGACATATTTCTCCTAAAACATATCATCATTGGAAGCATATCAAAATCACAACCAAGCATAACCAACAAGTAAATAAAGCATGAACAAACAAGTAATAAGCACGATATTTGAACTCACATAATCACTCTCAACGCAGCCACTTGGGAGTTGACGACCCACAAGTATAGGGGATCTATCGTAGTCCTTTTGATAAGTAAGAGTGTCAAACCCAACGAGAAGCAGAAGAAATGATAAGCGGTTTTCAGCAAGGTATTCTCTGCAAGTACTGAAATAAGTGGTAACAAATAGTTTTGTAATAAGGTAAATTGTAACGAGCAACAAGTAACAAAAGTAAATAAGGTGCAGCAAGGTGGCCCAATCCTTTTTGTATCAAAGGACAAGCTGGAACAAACTCTTATAATAGGAAAAGCGCTCCCGAGGACACATGGGAATATCGTCAAGCTAGTTTTCATCACGTTCATATGATTCGCGTTCGATACTTTGATAATTTGATATGTGGGTGGACCGGTGCTTGGGTGCTGTTCTTACTTGAACAAGCATCCCACTTATGATTAACCTCTATTGCAAGCATCTGCAACTACAACAAAAGTATTAAGGTAAACCTAACCATAGCATGAAACATATGGATCCAAATCAGCCCCTTACGAAGCAACGCATAAACTAGGGTTTAAGCTTCTATCACTCTAGCAACCCATCATCTACTTATTACTTCCCAATGCCTTCCTCTAGGCCCAAATAATGGTGAAGTGTTATGTAGTCGACGTTCACATAACACCACTAGAGGCTAGACAACATACATCTTATCAAAATATCAAACGAATACCAAATTCACATGACTACTAATAGCAAGACTTCTCCCTTGTCCTCAGGGACAAACATAATTACTCACAAAGCATATTCATGTTCATAATCAGAGGGGTAATAATATGCATACAGGATCTGAACATATGATCTTCCACCAAATAAACCAACTAGCATCAACTACAAGGAGTAATCAACACTACTAGCAACCTACTAGCACCAATCCCGGACTTTGAGACAAGAATTGGATACAAGAGATGAACTAGGGTTTGGAGATGAGATGGTGCTGGTGAAGATGTTGATGGATATTGCCCTCTCCCGATGAGTGGAGCATTGGTGATGACGATGGTGATGATTTCCCCCTCCCGGAGGGAAGTTTCCCCGGCAGAACAGCTCTGCCGGAGCTCTAGATTGGTTCCGCCTCGGTTCCGCCTCGTGGCGGTGGAGTCTCGTCCTGAAAGGTTTCTTCTTATTTTTTTCTCATCGAAAGACTTCATATAGGAGAAGATGGACGTCGGAGACCCACCAGGGGGCCCACGAGGTAGGGGGGCGTGCCCTGGGGGGGGCGCCCCCACCCTCGTGAGAAGGGTGTGGGCCCCCTGGCCTTCATCTTTGGCATGGATTTTTCTTTATTTCTTTTAAGACGTTCCGTGGAGTTTCAGGACTTTTGGAGTTGCGCAGAATAGGTCTCTAATATTTGCTCCCTTTCCAGCCCAGAATTCCAGCTGCCGGCATTCTCCCTCCTTATGTAAACCTTGTAAAAGAAGAGAGAATAGACATAAGTATTGTGATATAAAGTGAAATAACAGTCCATAATGCGATAAATATCGATATAAAAGCATGATGCAAAATGGACGTATCAGGGGTTGATCCCTCACTCGATCCATAGCCGCACTCCAACGAGCACAAGCGGGTTTCATCAACTCCCACCGGCCTTGAAGCGACCTGTAAGAACGAGCTCTCAATGTGGCAGTCTTGGGTTTCAGCTTGCAATACATGTCCTCAATGCGTTGCCAATAAAGTTTCCCGTTTTGATCGGTGCCGGTGACCGCATCCACCCTCACTTGCGACCAAGCGTTGACCAAGAGGACATCTTCAACCTCCGTGTAGTTCGCCGTGCGAATTGGCCTTCGAGCACCACCTCCCGCTTCAAACACTTCCTCTCCGATCTCGGTGACATCTTCATCTTCTTCTTCCTCCTCACCCGCATCCTCCTCCTCACCCGTCGGCTCCTCAACATGGAAGTCGAAGGAAGCAAGTGGAGGAGACCCAATGTTCACCTCCTCGTCCTCGAGCAAGGCCCTATATGACACGGTTGGTGCGGACATTTCATCGAACACGTCGGCCATGGTTGGCGGTGTTGGAGCGGCAGTGCTCGGCGGTGGCGGTGGCGGTGCCGCGGTATGCTTGGCACAACGGTTTGCAAGCTGATTCTCCTTGCGCTTGGTAGCAGCCGTGGTGGAGGTTGCCGGCTTGGCGGGCTTCGCCGCCTTCGCCACGGGGGCGGGCACAGGCGGCTTGCTTGACACGATGTGGGTGCTCGCCCGCCTCCGTTTTTGGCCGATGTGGGTGGCCGCCACCATCTCCGCCACGACGACGTTGGTCGAGGTGGCCGGAGGCGGGAGGCGGGCGCGGCCACGAGTGCAGGCGCGGATGAAGCCAGCGGCGGAGGAGAGGTGGAGGGGGTGGCCGAGGGCTGGAGGGGCTCCATGGCTGGCAGCGGCGACAAGAACGGGTGGCGGCGGCGCGGATGAAGCCAGCGGCGGGGAGAGGAGGCTTGGGAATTTTCCCTCCCGTGCACAGAGTTGACCAAGTGAGGGTTGGGCCTTCAACTTGCCCCAAACCCTCACTAGTGCAGGTTGGCCTTGAACTTGAGGGTTCGGCCTGGAATTTTTTTGAGGGTTTAGGGATTTGAGGGTACTGATTTGCGCCTTTTTTTGCTCAACCCTCAAACTGGCAGTTATTTTGAGGTTTTGACCAGTTTGAGGGCTCTGTTAGACATGCTCTAAGCAGCTAGATTAGGGCCATTTTTTTGAGTAGCTATGTAGAAATAAGCTGCTGTCAAAATAAACACCAAACAAGACTGGTTTAATTTAGTAAAAAAGTGCCCTAGTTTACCTAGGATTTTCTAGTCCTCTCGGCGGCCAGCCGCCCTGAATTCCTCCTGCCGGCAAAGACAGCCGATCGCACTCCCTTCAATCCTCATCGACTTCCTCGCATCACTAGGACTGCTCCAAGTCCTTGTTTGTGTCTTTGGTTGCTGAGGCTGAAGGTTCCCCTATAGATGATAGATCAAGACTTCGTGTAAGATGGCTTTCTCTGCGGAAGGATCGGGATTGAAGGGCCTGGTGGATGAAGATCCAAGCAAGGTCCTGTAACGATTGCATCTGTAGGATGATGAAATTGACATACTAATCTGAGAAGATGAAGTTGATACGACCGAGGAGAAGCCCAAGTGGCTAGTGTCGGTGTCAAAACCGGTAGATCTCGGGTAGGGGGTCCCGAACTGTGCGCCTAAGGATTGATGGTAACATGAGACAAGGGACACGATGTTTTACCCAGGTTCGGGCCCTCTTGATGGAGGTAATACCCTACGTCCGGATTGATTGACTTTGATGAGTATAGGGGTTACAAGAGTTGATCTACCACGAGATCGTAATGGCTAAACCCTAATTGTCTAGCCTATATGATTATGATTATGACCTCCTCTACGAGCTAAACCCTCCGGTTTATATAGACACTGGAGAGACCTAAGGTTATATAGAGTCGGTTTACAGAGAAAGGAATCTTCACATCCGAACGCCAAGCTTGCCCTCCACGCAAAGGAGAGTCCCATCCGGACACAGGAGGAAGTCTTCTGTCTTGTATCTTCATGGCCCATTAGTCCGGCCCAGTCACATAGCCCGGTCGCCCGAGGACCCCTTAATCCAGGACTCCCTCAGTAGTCCCCGAACCAAGCTTCAATGACGATGTGTCCGGCGCGCAGGTTGTCTTCGGCATTGCAAGGCGGGTTCCTCCTCCGAATACTTCAAAGCATCTGACCCGAAGAGTTATATTCGGCTTTTCATTTAATGTCATACCCTTTGGCTCCCGCGCCTCCGTCTCTTCTACTTCCACGTGTCGAACGAATACAAATGGTCAGAGTATTTTTTTCACATAACACCATGGCCATAAAAAAGGCGTCTGTTTAAAGGGATTGGATCTCAGATGCCATTCCACACCAGGCGGAAAATCCTTAGAGCTCGCTAGGAGAAACCACTCAAACATGGCTAGCGCTCCCAGTTCTTCCTCCCGCCCTCATGGCTCTGAAAAAGGCGATTGGGAGAGAAGCTCAGTATCCCATGCCCAGCTGACCAAGCTCTAAGCACAAGGCTTCCTTCCCCCTACGGATCTAGTCCCGGTGCGAGTGGGATTAACTTCTTTTACGGGGGAAGCTCTGACGGAAAATTTCCCGAATTCTTCAGAAGGGGAGCGAGTGTGCTTCGTTTCCTTTCTCTTGAGAGGCGTTGGATTTCCAATCCATCCTTTCCTTCGAGGTCTCTTGGAGTATTATGGCCTCCAACTGCACAATCTCACGCTGGGCTCCATTCTGCACATCGCGGGCTTCGTCGCTCTTTGCGAGCTGTTCCTCGGCTGCGAGGCTCATTTTGAGTTATGGAGGAAACTGTTCTGCCTCGTCCCTCACTCCCAAAAGGGGTCCATATTCGAGGTGGGTGGCGCCGAGATATGGCGCATAGCCGGAACCGGATACTTGTCTGGCACACTGAAGAAGGCGTCCGAGGAGTGGCCCTCAGAGTGGTTTTATATTGAAGACGACGCTCTCCCCGACCCAGTCCGAATGGGCCTTCCCAAATTTTCCAGCAGTCCACTGAAGAAATGCCACAGCTGGCGCCCTCGGAGCCTCGAGGAGGAAGATAGCGCGGAAGTCAAGATGTTAATGGACAAGATAAAAATACTCGCCCAATCCGGACTATCCATGATTGAGGTCATGACAATTTCCATAACGCGAGGCATCCAGCCACTCCAATCTAGAGGACTCCCCATGTGGAACTACAACGGGGAGGATGATACATCTCGCTATGGGCGCAAGGGTCCGGGTGACTTTGCCGCCCTGGCCGCCATGCTGGCGGATCTTTATAAAGGGGAGAAAGAAGAATTCGCCCGCCTTAAGTGCCGGGACGGATTCTCCATGTACAACCCCCTAGCTGGGTAAGCTTTCAATCCAGAATCGTATTCAATCCTCATCTTAAGCCGCAACTAGTTGGACTCAAACTGACCATCTTTAACAGGAATGGCGGAAGACCACTACGGGGATCTATAGCCCTGCTCCACAGCCGGAAAATCATATTCGGGACCTAGATCCCAGATTTGAGGAGGATCCGGATATGTTTGTAGAGCTTAAGGAGGGGGTCTTCTATCAGGTGAGCTACGATGACACATAAGTGGCCATTGTGGCCGATTACCCCGGTCTCTCTGCCATCTTCCCACGTAAGTGCCCAGGGAGAATCTCCTCCAAAAGAGCTTCCTCGTTATGCCTCACCCACCGCACTATCTCGTGCTCGAAAGGGGAGGCACTCGGCACGCCATGCTGCACCAGAGGCATCTCATAAGAGAGCGGCGCCTGCGTCGGGCGGGTTTTCAAAGAGGAAGGCAAATGAAAACACGACCGAGCCTTCATCAAAGAGGTATGGATTCGAATACGCCCCCTGGCAGTCACATCGAACTATGACATTGTCCAGTGTGTTTTATCAGGAAGAGTGTTCGCTGGACTATGTCTGGGGATCCTGCCGGTCGCGCCTCTACCAATCAGGTTCCAGACCCTGCCACTAGGGCGGGGGCTGATACGGGAGTGACGGCGGATTGTCCTCCTTCAGAGGATTAGGATGATGTGTCCGTCATGAACTCTGAACTAGAGAGTGCCATGATTCATTGGCGACGGAGGGCCGCTCTTCGCGACCCCAGCTTTACTAAAGAAGCGTTCAATGCCTTCAGCACGGCTGATGCATACATTCGAGCTGCTTGGGATGGGCTTGCCAAAGCCACTGACCAGTATTTGAAAGATGTGCAGGTAAGTATGCATTGTATAGATCTGGTAACCATATACCAGTAGCACCCGAGACTTGAAGCAGTTGAAACAACTGATTTAAGGATCATTGTATAATCAGGCACTCACGGAGAAGAACAACTTGCTATCTCAGGAGCTGGAACAGCGCCGGACCCAGCTAACTGCTGTTACCGCCGAACTGGGGATGTCCAAGGAGGCACCGACTGGTATGGTTCCCTTCTATTCAGAAAATGTAATCATGTGCCAGTCATGTTTATACGAATAAACATTGTTGTATTATACGATGGCAGGCTCGTTGGCTCAGATAGAAGAGAAGCTAAAGGCCGCACAAGCGGAGAAGGAACATGCCAAAAGGCAAGAGGCCACTGGTTAACGTGTACTGACACGGACCAGGAACGAAAAGAACAAGCTGCAGGATGCCAATACCCAGCTCAGCGAAGAGCTGGAGGATGTGCGAGCCCAAATAGTGGACGCTTTAAAGGGGAACAAAAAGCTACGAGGTGGCATATTCAGTATGCCTTTCAACTTAATGTCGTACAGTTTGCTGAGGCGAATTCTGATAAGATTACTGCTGTAGGTATTTTGACTGGGCGGCCCGAAGAAGAGGCATCCAGCTTCCAAGGCGATTTGTTACAAGAGCTGTCTGAAGTGTATGAGCGAGCTCGGAAAGCGAAGCGGAGCATTGCCAAGGCTTCATGGCCATCCGCATCCCCTCCAGGAAGTATGGAGGAGCTTGTGAAGTTGTTCAAGGGAGCTCGGCGCCGCTTTAGATTATGGAATATATCTACTTGCCGGGAAGGCGCACGAGAAGCCTGGGCCATGGTGAAAACACGATATACCGGACTTGACCCAAATCATATGGCCCAGGTCGGACCTCGGCGGTCAGATGGACAAGAGATTCCAGTGAGCTTGGTATATGACCAAGTAAAGATAGCCGCCAAGTTTTCACAACAGGGCTATAAGCTAGATAGCCTGTTAGACGGTATAGAGGAAGAAGTTTTTGAGTCTAAGTGACTATGTACTTCAATTAACAATTTTGTCCCTAGCCGAATTGTATAACGATTGTCATGGCAGGCCTTTTCGCTTCGAACTCCGGACCCGAAGGTGCAAAGTGTTTCCGAATACAGGACCGGCAATAAATACCGGGGCATGCGTGGAAACCAGGCGTAGGGGTCATAGTTGCTTGAACAGACAAGTTGTATTTGGCTAGCTATGTTATATTACTTATTGATTGTAAGAAACATCTTCCAGAGATAATAGTTCCGTTAAGGGTTCCTTTCCCTGGGTGAACATGCGTTAGTATGCATGCCCAAACTGTGATTCGAAAAATCATAGTATACATAATATCTGGGGGTTCATAGTGCAATGAGGGTAAAACGTCTTTAGTCCGCCGACCGATTATTCCCTTAAGAATGCTAGCTTTCAGCTTCACCCAGTCTGAGGTACAAGTCCGGATGACCCGACTGTAACAACCGCAGAGGTGCTCCCTTTATGCCCTAGCCGAACTAACGGGAACGTAGGGCATAAGCACAGGAGCCAGGCAACCCAGCTTGGCAAAAACTTAAGTCATAAAGGTGCATATCATGGCGAAGAAAAGGTATATATGAGAAAAGGACATATATGTGGCGAGCTTGATGCTCGAAAAATGATAATAAGCTTATGTAAAAGAAGCCCCCAGGTGTTATGGGCGTATACATTTAAGGATGTGGACCTCATAAGTGTGCGGTCTAGCCGCACAAGAGCTATAAAGCTAAAGAAAAATATTTAAAGAGAGAGAAAATGAAAAGAGGAGAAAAAGAAAACGAACAATGAGTCTGGCTCTAAGCGTAGAATCTTCGGATTCTGGCGGCATTCCACAGGTTCGGCTCTAAGCGATTATCCGATGCGTCATGTAGAGAGTACGCACCTCCAGTGAGAACTTCATCTATAATGAAGGGATCTTCCCACTTGGGCTTGAGTTTGTCCTTTTTATTTTCTGGCAAGCATAGAATGAGTTCACCAACATTGTAAGTCTTGGCCCGCACCTCTCTGCTTTGGTATCTGCGAGCTTGTTGTTGATAGAATACGGAACATGATTTTGCAACATCGTGCTCCTCCTCCAGGGCATCTAGACTGTCCTGTCGATCTAGCTCGGCTTCTCTCTCTTCGTACATGCGCACTCGAGGTGAGTCATGAATAATGTCGCAGGGAAAAATAGCCTCCGGGTCGTACACCATGAAAAATGGTGTGTAACCAATAGTGCGATTGGGCGTGGTCCGCAGCCCCCAGAGTATGGAGTCGAGCTCCTCGACCCAGTGTTTGTCTGACTCTTTTAAAGATTGTACTACTCTAGGCTTAATGCCTCTCATGATATGACCATTAGCTCGTTCGACCTGACCGTTTGTTTGGGGGTGATAGACGAAGGCGTAATCGAGCTTGATGCCCAGGTTAGCACACCATGTTTTCACTTCGTCGGCTGTAAAATTGGAGCCGTTATCGATGATGATGCTGTGTGGGACATCATAATGGTGTACGACATCGGATATAAAGTCTATCACTGGTCCGGCTTCAGCCGTTTTAACTGGCTCGGCCTCTATCCAGTTAGTGAAATTATCTACCATGACCAGTAGATATTTTTTCTTATGGCTTCCCCCTTTAAGGGGTCCGACCATATCAAGCCCCCAGACCGCGAAAGGCCAAGTAATGGGGATTGTATGTAAGACGGTATGCGGCATATGGCTTTGATTGGCGAAAAGCTGGCATCCCACACAACATTGGACAAGGTCCTGTGCATCTGCTCAGGCCGCCAGCCAGAAGAAACCGGTAGGGAAGGCCTTGCTTACAAGAGTCCGGGCTGCGGCGTGGTGACCGCCAAGACCAGCATGGATTTCGGCCAGGAGCTGCCATCCTTCTTCTTCGGAGATACATCTTTGAAGTATTCCGACAACACTCTTCTTGTAGAGCTCTCCTTCATGAACCTTGTAGGCTTTCGAGCGCCGAGCGATGCATCGAGCCTCATTCTGGTCCTCGGGGAGCTCTCGCCTATTAAGGTAGGTCAGGAAGGGTTCGATCCATGGGGCAATTACTGCCATTATTAGATGGGCCGATGGTGTTGTTTCGGTGGCTGAGCCCCCGATGATATTGGTATTGTGTTCAGAATCTTGGGGTATGATCGGATCCGGACTAGTATTGCCGCTCTCATCCTACCACACCACGGATGGCTTGAAGAGCCTTTTGAAAAAGATGTTAGGCAGGACGGGGTCACGCTTGGCCCCCATGCGAGCAAGGACATCCGCCGCTTGATTACTTTCTCAAGCCACATGATGAAACTCGAGTCCCTCGAACCGAGCTGATATTTTGAGTACGACGTTATGATAGGCCGCCATCTTCGGATCTTTAGCATCGAATTCTTCGTTTATTTGGGATATTGCAAGGTTTGAATCCCCACGCACCTCCAGGCGTTGTATGCCCATAGGGATAACCATCCGAAGACCGTGCAATAAGGCCTCGTATTCGGCTGCGTTATTGGAGTCTGTTTATAATATTTGGAGTACATACTGGACTATTCTCCTGTGGGGGACATTAAGAAAATGCCCGCTCCTAAACCGGCCAGCATTTTGGAGCCATCGAAGTGCATGACCCAGCTGGAATATGTACCGTACTCTTTAGGGAGTTCGGCCTCTGTCCATTCGACGACGAAGTCAGCCAATACTTGGCAATATTTCTTTATTTTGAGGAAGTCCTTTTATCCTCTCGCTTTTATTTTCATAAAAGAAATATTCAAAGAGAAAATAATTAAAATCAAATGATCCTCTTTTCAAAATTTGAGAAAACTCAAATATGAAAATAACAAAATTCCCAACTCTCTCCGTGGATCCTTGAGTTGCGTAGAATTTCTAGGATCAAGCCAAAATGCAATAAAATATGATATGCAATGATGACCTAATGTATAACATTCCAAATTGAAAATTTGGGATGTTACAAACCTACCCCCCCTTAAGATGAATCTCGCCCTCGAGATTCAGGTTGGCTAGAAAATAGGTGAGGGTGATCCTTCCGTAGGTCTTCCTCTCGTTCCCAGGTGGCTTCATCTTCGGTATGGTGGCTCCACTGAACCTTACAAAACTTGATAACTTTCCTGCGTGTAACTCGGCTGGCAAACTCAAGAATCTTGACTGGTTTCTCCTCGTAGGTCAAATCTCTATCCAACTGAATCGCTTCCAGTGGCACTGTATCTCTTAAAGGAATATCAGCCATCTCTGCGTGACACTTCTTCAACTGAGAAACGTGGAACACATCGTGAACTCCTGACAATCCTTCGAGCAACTCCAATTTGTAAGCAACTTCTCCCATACGTTCCAAAACTTTGTATGGTCCCACAAAACGTGGTGCTAACTTTCCCTTAACTCCAAAACGCTTCACTCCTCGAAGTGGTGATACACGAAGATACACTCTGTCTCCGACTTTGTAAACTGTCTCCTTGCATTTAGAATCCGCATAGCTCTTTTGTCTGGACTGGGCTACCTTGAGTCTATCGCGAATCAGTTTAACCTTCTCTTCAGACTCTTTAATCAAATCTAGTCCAAACAACTGACGGTCTCCAACTTCATCCCACAACAACGGTGTCCCGCACCTCCTTCTGTACAAAGCCTCGAAAGGGACCATCTTCAAACTGGCTTGATAACTGCTGTTATAAGAGAACTCTGCATATGGCAAATTGTCGTACCAACTAGATCCATAATCTAGCGCACAAGCTCTCAACATGTCCTCCAGAATCTGATTGACTCTCTCAGTCTGTCCATCTGTCTGCGGGTGAAAGGCTGTACTGAACTCTAGCCTGGTTCCCAAAGTTTCGTGCAACTGACTCCAGAACTTTGAGGTAAACTGGGTTCCTCTATCTGATACAATGGTCCTCAGAACTCCATGCAGACATACGATCCTGGTCATGTATATATTTGCCAACTTAGCACTGGTGTAAGTGGTCTTCACTGGGATGAAATGTGCTACCTTCGTCAAACGATCGACTACAACCCATATCGATTCATAGCCTGAACGAGTCCTGGGCAATCCCGTGATAAAATCCATGCCTAGCTTGTCCCACTTCCATTCGGGTATCGACAATGGTTGTAGCAATCCTGCTGGCTTTTGATGTTCTGCATTCACTCTCTGACATACATCACAAACTGCTACATACTCCGCAATATCCTTCTTCATTCCGGTCCACCAGAAACTATCCTTCAAATCCAGATACATTTTTGTATTTCCTGGGTGAATCGAATATGGCGAATCATGGGCCTCCTACAAAATCAGCTTCCTGATATCCAGGTTATTAGGCACATATACGCGGTCCTCAAACCATAAGGTATCATGCTCATCCTCACGAAATCCTTTAGCCTTTCCTTTGCTCATCTTTTCCTTTATCTCGGAAATCTCCTTGTCCGTCTTATGAGCTTCTCTGTTCTTATCCATCAAAGTAGACTGAATCTCCAATGCTGCTACATAGCCTCTCGGAACTATCTCCAAACATAGCTCGCGAAGATCGATCTTAGAAAATACTTTAACTCCTTGCAGCTGATTAAACAAATCATTGATCATCGGCAATGGGTACTTGTTCTTGATCGTTACTTCATTCAATCCACGATAATCAACAACCATCCTCAACGGTCCATCCTTCTTCTCCACTAGAAGCACTGGTGATCCCCAAGGTGACGAACTTGGGCGAATATAGCCTTTATCCAGTAACTCCTTAATCTGCTTCTTAATCTCCTCCAAATCCTTAGCGGGCATCCTGTACGGTCTCTTAGATATTGTCCATGTGCCTGGCAAAAGTTCAATAAAAAATTCAATGTCTCTATCCGGTGGCATGCCTGGCAACTCTCCTGGAAATACATCCGGGAAATCCTTCACCACTGGTACTTCCTCCTGTACAACTCCTGATAAGGAATTTACTTGAGTCCTCTTCGGCACATGCCGGGATACATACTTAATCCTTCTCCCTTCTAGGGTGGTGAGCAAAATCGACTTACTGGTGCAATTGATGTTTCCTCCATACATCGATAGCCAATCCATACCCAGAATCACATCCAAACCTTGCGACTCCAAAATTATCAGGTCTGAGGGGAAAATATGCCTACCTATGGTCAATGGCATCCAAAAACATCCTTGGCTTGCCATATACTCCGCTCCTGGCGAGCTCACTAACATAGGTGTACTAAGAACTTTGGTGGGCAGTTTATACTTATCCACAAATCCCCTTGATATGTATGAATGCGATGCACCAGTATCAAAAAGAATGATTATAGTAAATGACTTAACCAAAAACTTACCTATTACTGCATCGGGTTGTGCTTCAACCTCCTCCACGCTAACGTGGTTCACTTGTCCCCTATTGAAAGGGTTGGGCTTCTTCTCAGAGCTTCCATTGCCATTTCCATTCTTAGCTTCAGGACATTCATTGGCGTAATGTCCAGTCTTCTGGCACTTGTAGCAAGTAACGTGGCCTAGATCTTTCTTGGCGGGTGTTGCTGGGTTGGAACGGTTCTGGCCATTGCTTCCTCCATTACCGTTCCCGTTCTTGGGGCCACTATGGTTGTGCGAACTTCCTCCATTGTGATTGTGACCTCCATGGTTATGCTGAAAAGGTCCTCCTGAGTTTGGGGTAAAACGGGGTCTCTGCTGAGCTCCAGAATTATACTTCCCTTGTACATACTTCCTCTTGCAGCTGTCAATCTGTTGCTGCTTCCCTTCGATCATGAGAGCTCTATCTACCAACTCATGGTAGTTGTTGAAAGTTGCAACCATCAACTGCATGCTCAGCTCATAATTCAGTCCTTCCAGAAACTTCTCCTGCTTAGTTGCATCTGTAGCAATGTCATCTGGGGCATAACGTGCTAGCTTACTAAAATCATCCACATACTGGCCAACTTGCGTCCTCCTTGGCGTAAGTTGCGAAACTCACGCTTCTTCATGGCCATAGCTCCTGTTGATACATGGGAAGTGCGAAAGGCCTACTGGAACTGGTCCCATGTAACAGTGTCGACGTGGTAAGTGGTTGTGAAATTCTCCCACCATGATGCTGCGGGTCCATCAAGCTGATGTGTGGCAAAATGCACTCTCTCCGCATCTGTGCATCCTGCAGTGGTCAACTCCCTTCCAATCTTGCGGAGCCAATTGAACTTGCTCTTGAGATTGATCTTGCCCTTGGTCTTGTTCTTGAGGTTGAGGGCCCTGACTTTGTTCTTCGGAAGCGTGTGGGTCTTGGATTGGTGAAGGTTCCACTTGAGTAGAACATTGTCCTTCTCCTTCGGCCACAAGGGGTTCCTCAATGGGTAGGATATGACCAATACCCATTCTTCTTATGGCTTGGGGAGGAATTTCATCACCTACATCACAAGTACCACTTTGCTCCACTTGGGAGCCGTTATTCTCATCAAACTCCACGTTACACCTTTCCTCAATAAGTCCTGTGGACTTATTGAGAACACGGTAAGCATGAGAGTTTGTAGCATAACCAACAAATATGCCCTCATAAGCTCTAGCCTCAAATTTAGACAAACAGACACCTTTCTTGAGAGTGAAACACTTACACCCGAACACCCAGAAGTACTTGAGGTTGGGCTTGTTACCGGTGAGTTTCTCATATGGAGTCTTGTTCAAGCCTTTGCGGAGGTAGAGCCGATTAGATGCATGGCACGTGGTGTTGATGGCTTCAGCCCAAAAGTTGTAGGGAGACTTGAACTCCGCCGTCATGGTCCTTGCCGCATCCATCAACGTACGGTTCTTCCTCTCTGCTACACCATTTTGTTGAGGGGTATAAGGTGCGGAATATTGATGCTTGATTCCCTCATCACTCAACAACTCATCCAAGGTGTAGTTCTTGAACTCGGAGCCGTTGTCACTTCTTATTGTCAAGATCTTTGCATTGTGTTGTCGTTGAGCTTCATTTGCAAAGTCGATGACGGTTTGTTGGGTCTTGCTCTTCCTCTTGAAGAAATATACCCAAGTGTATCTTGAATAGTCATCTACAATCACCAAGCAATACTTTCTACCCCCAAGACTATCAAAGGATGGAGGTCCAAAGAGATCCAAGTGAAGGAGCTCCAAAGGCCTCTTCGAGTAGATGATAGTCGTGGGAGGATGAGCCTTCTCATGTAGCTTTCCTTCGATGCAAGCACTGCAAGCACGATCTTTGGCAAAACTAACATTTGTTAGTCCATGGAAATGGTCCCCCTTGAGAAGACTTTGCAAAGATCTCATATTGACGTGGGCTAAACGACGATGCCAAAGCCATCCCACATCAACTTTAGCCATTAGGCATGTCACGGTCTTAGTGGGTCGCTTCGAAAAGTTAATCACATAGAGACCGTTCTTGACATGACCAACAAAGGCTACTTTAAGAGTCTTGCTCCACAAGAGGGCCACGGAATCAACATCAAAGAAAGTGGCAAAGCCCATGAGTGCTAGTTGTCAAACGGAAAGTAAATTGTATGCAAGGGACTCAACAAGCAGGACCTTCTTGATCGTAAGATCATGAGAAATGACAACTTTGCCGAGTCCCAATACCTTAGAAGATGAGGCATCACCCCACTCGACATTGGTGGGCATGGATGGAATCTTTTGCACGTCCACCACCAAGTCCTTGCTTCTGGTCATATGATTAGTAGCTCCACTATCGAGCAACCATGATCCCCCACCGGAAGCAAACACCTACAAGAAATCAATGCTTGGTTTTAGGTACCCATTTTGTAATGGATCCGTTGATGTTAGTAACAAGGGTCTTAGGAACCCAAATAGACAGTTCAATGTACTCATACGGAGAACCAACAAATTTGGCATAAACATGCCCATCTCTAGCGCGGCACAACACATAGGAAGGATTAAAGTTGCCGGCTTTGTTGGGAAGGGGAGCATTTCCCTTCTTGGCATCACTACTCCTCATGAAGTTTTTCTCCTTATCCTTAGTAGCACCCTCACCCTCCTTCACAAAGGTTTGCTTGAGAGGTGGAGGTCGTCTGGCCTTGTCATTCTTCTTCTTGTTCTTGGACTTGGGCACGTACCCAATCCCTTCCTTGCCCACAACTCCCTTTTGGTTGGTCAAGAGGTCGTTGAGGCTCTTCTCACCTTGTATGCAAGACACAAGACCTTTCTCAAGTTGCACCTTTAGCTTAGCGTTCTCCTCAACAAGATGCACATGCTCACAACATGGGTTAGTAGCATTTGCATTATCAATTAACATCATACGAGGAAAAGTGGCTTTCTCCTTGGTTAGCTTTACTTGAAGTTGATCATGAGACTCTTTGAGGCTAGCATGAGCACCCTTCAAGACTTTGTGAGCCTTGTCAAGTAGATCAAACTCCTCTTTGAGTCTAGCAAGATTAACCTCAAGTTTGGCCTTCTCGGAGTTTAGCACACGAGAAACAACAAGAGCATGATCAAAATATTTCTTTAACGTAGCATGATCAACGTTGTGTGACTCCTCAAGAGCCAAACAAAGACCACGCTCTTCCTCAAGAGCATTGGAAAGATCCGAAATCTCATCGGCATAGTCATGACTATGCCCCTCCATCTTGGAGATAGTATCTTCATGAGACTCGATCATGTCATTGGCTTCACCAAGTTGTTCCAAGAGAGCAACAAAATGCTTCTTGGACTTACCCTTGAGTTTACCCATAAAGGATTCAAACTCATTTTCCTCCATATTAGATCCCTCACATTCATCAATGCAATCCGTCAAGGAAGGATTATTAATGATGGTAATTTTGATGTTGGGAGTTACCTTGTTGGTGGCTTTAGCCATGAGGCACTTGGCAGTGATGTTCTCATTGGGTGAGTCGAAGAGAGATATTCGTGGAGTTTTTGCAATGGCAATGGAGGCCATGGCAACCGACTCACCATCTTCATCATCATCCTCATGGTACTCTTCTTGAACCACCAACGCCTTGTGAGGGGTTTTCTTGGTGAAGTTGCTCTTGTTGGGGAAAGACTTGGCTTTGTCCTTTCGAATGAGCTTGCCACCATTGTCTTCCCTCTTCTCATACGGGAACTCCGCAACAAAATGACTCACATTGCCACAATTGTAGCAAGTCCTTACACGTTGCTTGCTCTTCGTGCCACTTGAGTTGTTCTTGTTGAAGTTTGGCCTTGAGTTTTTCTTGCTCCAAAATTGCCTTGAAGCAGGTTCCATGTGTTCATGATAGGCATACTTTGTATCTTCGGGGTTGCTATCCTCTTCTTCCTCTTCTTCTTCTTCAATGCAAACGTTGGCCTTCAATGCAAGGTTGGGCTTCTTTCCCCTTTGAGAGCGAAGCACCGCATTGTCGGCGGTCTTGTCCAAGATGTTCATAGCCACAAACTTATCCAACACTTCACTTGAGGTCAAAGTGTGGAAGTCCGGCCTTTGATGAATGACGGAGGACATGGCCTTGTTGTAAGGCATCATTGCCTTGAGGAATTTGCGCTTGATCCAATTGTCATCCGTGTCCTTGCTCCCGTGATCTCGGAGTGAGACCGCGAGTTTGGTTACTCTCCGATAAAGCTCACGAGGTTCTTCATCTTCTTTCATTGCAAACTCATCGGCTTCATCTTGCACTACTGCATAGTTGGAGAATTGAATGCTTGCGCTTCCCCGGTAGAGAGAGACAACACAAAGCCATGCATCTTTGGCCAAGGCGAAGGGCCGAAGATGAGGTAGATCTTCGAGTGGAATTGCATCTTGAATGATGAAGAGAGCATTCTCATTGAATTGATTATCCGCGGCTTCTCGAGGAGTGAAGTTGCTTGGATCATGCGAATGGAAACCTTCTTCAACGATTCTCCAAAGATTAGTGTTCACATGATTTAAATGACGCTTAAAGCGGTAAACCCAAGAATCAAAGTCCTTATTTTTCACAATCTTAGGGGGAGGACCAGCATGATTCAAATGAGTGGAAGGAATCGGTCCACCATAAACAAGTGGTGGTTCCACATGGGCAAAGATGCCGGTGCCATTTTTACCACTAGAAGAAGGAGCCTTTTCACTACTAGCTTCCCCCTTGTCAGAGATAGCATCCGTCACCTTGTCGGTGGGATCACCCACTTTCAACGGTGCGGTCGATAGTTTAAGCCCTTCAATGAATTTAGTAAACATGCTTTCAACCTCGGTCATCATTGAGGTTTTCAATGTCTTCAAGGCTACATTGAATTCCTCACGGGAGACCGAGGTTCCCCCATCACCCGTAGACGAGATCGGATTTACACCGGAGTGCTCCTCCACACCGTCTACGGTGTCAACCATACTCTTCGGACGCCAAAGTCCTTAGTAAAGAGACAAGGCTCTGATACCAATTGAAAGGATCGATATGGTTGACTAGAGGGGGGGGGGTGAATAGGCAACTAACAATTTTTAACTTTTCTTTACCAAATTCAACTTTGCATCAAAGTAGGTTGTCTAGATGTGCAACTAGGTGAGCAACCTATATGATGCAACAACAACGAACATATAAGCAAGCAAGAGAAGTAACACTAATAAGCTTGCACAAGTAAAGGTAAGAGATAACTAAGAGTGGACCCGGTGAAGACGAGGATGTGTTACCGAGGTTCCTTCCTTTGAGGGGAAGTACGTCTCCGTTAGAGTGGTTTGGAGGCACAATGCTCCCCAAGAAGCCACTAGGGCCAACATATTCTCCTCACGCCCTCACACAATGCGAGATGCCGTGATTCCATTATTGGTGCCCTTGGAGGAGGCAACCGTACCTTTACAAACAAGGTTGGGGCAATCTCCACAACTTAATCGGAGGCTCCCAACAACACCATGAAGCTTCACCACAATGGACTATGGCTCCATGGTGTCCTCAACCGTCTAAGGTGCTCAAACACCCAAGAGTAACAAGATCCGCTAGGGATAGGTGGGGGAATCAAATATCTCTTGGTGGAAGTGTAGATCGGGGCCTTCTCAACCACTCCCGAGCAAATCAACAAGTTTGATTGGCTAGAGAGATAGATCGGGCGAAAATGGAGCTTGGAGCATTAATGGAGCTTGAGGGGGAAGATGTAGGTCAACGAAGAAGAAGGGGACCCCCTTTTATAGTGGGGGTAACAATCCAATCATTACCCCACTAAATAGCCCCGCAGAGGGCGGTACTACTATAGTGGGCAGCGGTACTACCGCTAGACCCAGCGGTACTACCGCTCCCCCTTATGGTACTACCGCGCAGACAAAGAGAGATTGAAGGCAGAGGAGGGGCTGTCCCGGCGCGGTACTGCCAGACAGACCCAGCGCGGTACTGCCACGGTGGCAGGGCGGTACTACCGCTCTCGAGCGGTACTACTGCACCTATTGTCGCTGCAGGTGCTGCTCAACCCGACATGAGAAGTGCCCCCTCGAGTCAAGGCGGTAGTGGCCCAGTACCGCAGCGGTACTGCCACTGAGGACGCACAAGCGGTACTACCGCTGGGTACCGCGGTACTACCGTTGGGGCTAAAGACAGCTCAATCTGCAGGGAAAAAGACCTCCAATGACGCGGGAAGGCCCAGAGGGTGCGAAACAAAAGTGTACATGATGATTCCACCCTAGTCATACCAAAGCGGACCCCCTCTTGATAGTACGGTGACTCCTAAGAAACTAGTCCACCAACAGGAAACGAAAGAGCTACACCGTCTTGAAAAACACTCCGAGGGGAAAGAAATCATCTCGAGCCAAAGGATGAATCTCTGAAACGCTCAACGCACAAGGTTAGTCCGCAAATATGTTGTCATCAATCACCAAAACTACATCGAGAGAGATATGCCTTAACACCAATCATCTGCAACTATCGGCTCGGTGCTACTGGAGAACACCGGCGGATTCAGCCTTAGAAAACAGGCTAAGTGATCAACAGGTGGTGGTGGTGTTGGATTGTTGTTCCCCTGATTCTGATTCTGGACTAGTATCTGCATCAATGCATTCTCCTGCTGGATCAACTGGGTGATCTCCGGTGGGAAAACAAATCCGGTGTCACGTCTCGGAGGCATCTGATGGGTTTAGAGGGGAGAGATTTAGAATAGAAAAGGGGTCTAGTGAGAAAACACTACCCATATGCACATGAGACAACCACAATCATATCATTCAATCAATCAAGCAAGGGCATACAATCGGTCTAGAACTATCGTTAAAAGTGCTCGGACTACTACTATGTACATGGGGAAATACTACTACTGATATATGGTGGTCGACTAGAAAAATTGATTGGTAGAAGACTCCATAATATCTGCTCCAGCTTCATCAACATAGTCATCATCGCTATCGTCAGGGTCCGAGTCAGTGTCGTCGATGATGATGTAGTTCTCCGAGCAAGTGGAATCGTCGTCTTCTCCTCCTAGCGCGGGGTCTCCTATGAACACTCCTAGCTTCTTCTTCTTCAGATCATCATTCTTCTCCA
Source organism: Triticum aestivum (assembly GCF_018294505.1). Taxonomy (NCBI): domain Eukaryota; kingdom Viridiplantae; phylum Streptophyta; class Magnoliopsida; order Poales; family Poaceae; genus Triticum; species Triticum aestivum. The sequence goes on along the minus strand of NC_057794.1, from coordinate 145,865,171 downwards.
CGAGTATCGTCATTTCCTCCTCGTATCCATCTCGTGTAGACTTGAGTTCTTCTTCCAGCTCCGTGATGTTGGTCATTGCCTTCTTCAGATCTATCATGCCTGCGCACATCTGGTTCTCCTGGCATCGAATGTGCTGGTTTAACTCCTGGATGAAAGCGGCAATCGATCTATCCTTCCTGGTGCTGATCATCTCCCATTGCTCATCTCGGCGCCCACAAATCTAGTAAATAGTATCCTTGAGATCCCTGTGGTAAACTTCTCCAATGCGTCCCGTAGCAATGTGGGCTGCCATGCTCTTTCCTAAACTCCAGGTTGGGGCATCAAAGGAAAACTCTATGGGCTTAGTGACTGGCGTGAATGTTCTTCCAGGAATCTGAACTTGAATCATCCAACACTCCTCTTCCGGTAAAGTGGCAATGTAGGTCCCGGTGAAGCTTGGTATTCCGATGTTAAGGTATTTAATAACTTCCTTCAGGTGTCGTACAAACGGTGTTTCTTCATCCGGTTGAGTGAACTTGATCCTTGCATCCACCATCCTATAGAGTAGAAAAGGGAGAGGAGTCAGAAATGAGAAGAGAGTAGTGATCTAGGGTTTTAGCTTAGTGGTCGTGTCCTACAGTCAGCGTGTGCTCTGATACCATCTTGTAGCGACCAGACCTCAAACAGTGTGATCTCTGTGCATCAGTGTCATCCCTGGATCGGTAATGCTGACACGCACAGTACTTGAGGATTTATAACAGAGTAGCAATCACACACTTATTACATCGATGTCTCAAAAGAGAACTTATTACAATAAATATGGCTTAAGGCCATCTAATACGATAACATCAGAAGGCTTGGAAGATAAAGTGAGTCCATCAACTCCAACGACATCACTGAGTGAAAGATCATGACCTAAGGCACCTTACTCGTCGTCTGAAAAATCTACAACATGAACGTTGCAACCCGAAAACGGGTCAGCACATGGAATATGTTGGCAAGGTAACACAAGAGTAATGAACAGAATAATAGCTATCATATTTGGCTGGTGGAGGCTGTATGGTTAATATGTTTTGCGAAAAGCCAATTTTTTCCTACAACAAAGGAATAAATTTTATTTAACTATCATGGTGGCTGTTAAACATTGAGAAGGTTCACCCAACTCAATCCCAATTAAGCATCATCATTAAAACCAATCAAATTATATTAAGAGTGATGAGATCCACATGATAATCCAAGAACTAGATACTCAAAACGTCCATAACTGGGGACACGGCTAACCATGATTAGTTTGTACACTCTGCAGAGGTTTGCACACTTTTCCCCACAAGACTCGATGTCCTCCATTGAATTTCTCGCACTACATGATGTTTGAGAAACGGATGACCGAGACACAGTCTTTCCGAAGAGGTCCCCTTAACCGATAGATAGGTCGGTACACCTACAATCCCCTACATCTGCTAGCCCATCATGGAAAGGTTTCCCACAACTTACTCAACTATGCCAGAGCCCATAATGGCATGTGGTTGCACACGGAAGTTTCTAGCATGAATAATCTTATGACCCCTTTGAGCCTGGGTGGCAATCCATAGGAGAATCACATGGTACCCCGGGATTTCCAAAAATACAGGCAACACTGGGTTCCCCAGGTGCCTCAATCCACCCAGATGTGTATTAAAGTAGCCACCATGCTTCACAACGAAAATGTCAAAATCTCCAAACATATGTGAGAATGCTATGGGGGAAATCTCATTAGCAAGACTAAAAGCATTGTTGCACTCAATACGTGGCAAATCATTTAGCATGAGATAGGCAACACATGGAGATATAGGGCAAGAAGCAATAACAATCATGTGCAAGGCATGTAGATGGTTGTCATCAACCGCATGAAAGGAGCAAGTATGAATCATCGGTGATGCAACAAGGCAAGCAATCATAGTAATCAAGTCGTGCAAGCTAGTAGTGCGAAGATGCAACACACTAGGAGAAGGCATGACAATCATGTCATGTGAGCAAATAGTATGCATAGACAATACACGTGACATATCACAAGCACGAACACAAATCAAGATCAAAGCATGATCATAAGCATTGGGCACGAAGTACATATGGCAAGAACAAACAATATCTCCACCAAGCTTGCAAATACACATACAAGTAGTAGAATCAATCATCATGTGTAATGCAAATTATGGGTCACAAATGCATGGCAAAGGCATAGTAATGAGCATATCATGCAAAGTGAACATGGCAAGATGGGCATAGAGTATGTAATGGACCATAACCCATAGCCAAGTGAGGGCCATTAGAAGAAATCCGGGAAGTCTTTGCGCAAAGAGAGCGGTGGGAAAGGCAATCCGTGGGATCCCAAGTCATCATTGCTCTCTAGAGCTTGTTTTGTCAACTCATGGGATTGTGAGGTTGACAAGTGTTCATGGGTACCTACACAAAAAAGACACAAACCAAAGAAATTGTGTGCGTGGTAAATATACACATCATCCATCATGATGTGTATGTGCACGTGTGAGTTAGCATAAGATAAGAAATGCTCGAAGAAATTTGATGCATGGTACAAGAACATGTCATCCATCATGAAAGAATAGTTGTTATGTATAACACGATGGGGATGCAAATTGAGCATACTAGTATATGGCACAACAATATCATTATGATTCATGGGCAACATATTGTGCACATAATTATTGGGATCATGAAATGGATGGGATGGATCAAAATCTCCTAACATGTATGAGGAAACTATGGGGTCTCCTCATGAGCAATATTTGGAACAACATATGGAGAAAATGGACAACATCCAAAACAATGCATATCCGAAGCTAGGTAGTCATGGCATGGCATATGAGATAAATGATGCAAAGGGAGCATATCAATATCATCACAAGAAAAACAAATGCCAATGACCATGGGCTTGTCATCTATGCCATATGTGCAAATTGGGTTAATTTTAATGGCATATGCATAGTCACTACGATGAGATTGCAAGTGTGACATGTGGTTGATCTCATGCATAGCATATGACAAGTCAAGCGGATTATCAAACATGATGTGACCTAAAGAATTGTCACAAGAAATCCTATGTAACATAGCATCACAACTAATAGACTCCACATGAGAATCATCACACTCATCGTAAATGGGCAAGAAATCATCACATAAGGAAGTCGCACTAGCATGAAGCATGGAAATAGGTTGATCAACATCATGCAAGCAATCAATGTCAAGAATGTCCACTAGTGGGACTAGAGCATCACCTTCACCTATGTTACCTTTTCCATTCCACTCAAGTGGTGTAGGTGAGGTGGGAAGGAACAAATGGTGGTCATCTTCATCTTGATGGAACCATGTGGGGGGTGCATCATATTCCACCATGGCCATCGTCATGTCCAATGGAAGGACGAAGTCGTCGAGGATCGGCGCGTCATCATATATGGGACCTAGCACCAAATGAGAAGACACAATAGAGGTAGAGGTCAAGTTGTTAGTGTTGAAAGTGGCCTCACATGACCTATCAACTATATCACTCTCTCTATGTGGTGGTTCACTCACTCCCTCAAAATAGGTGCACTCAATCTCACGTATGGTGGAGTCACTCATCTCACTCAAGTGGTGGGGGTTGTGGCTCTCCTCGCATGGTAATTGTGGCAACTCATCATATATGGAGCTAGTGGTGAAGTCACTCTCACTCCCAATATGGTGGCACAAGTCACTCAAGTCATCATACGTCGCCGTGGTCAAAGGGAAAATCCCATGCTCAACCATCTCGTCTCCGTCGCCGTGGATGGAGGCCAAAGATGGCACATCATCACTCTCGCCTCCTAAGATGGAAGCATCATCCTTGCTCGCCACCTTGTCGCTCGCCTCCAAAGCTTGATCCTTGAGGGTCTTCGTAGTCGTACTTGTCGCCACACCATCTTGAAAAAGAGTCAAAGTAGACTCGCCACCATCAATGCCATAAAGAGGGATGGCGGTGAAGTCGAACTTGGGAGCATCGTCTTGGAGCTCATCGGGTTGGACATCTTGGTGGTGTTTTCCTCATGCTCGTTCTCATGGAGCTTGGTCGTCGCGAAGTGAGCTTGGGGTGGAGAAACCTTGGCCTTCATGAGTTCTTGTTCCGCCTTGAGAGCACCAATGTAGTTGTCATCGAGGGACTTGTAGTTCTCGAGGAAGATAGTCTTGGAGATGTCGTTATTCAATCCCATCATGAAGTGGAACTTCATCGAAATGGGGTCGTCCACGCCTGCTCGTCGCAAGGCAATCTTCATCTCCTTGAAATACTCGTCGATGGACTTGGATCCTTGTATGGTGTTCTCCAATTGGCGTAGAAGTTGTTCCATGTAGGTTGGAGGCACAAACTCTCGCCGTAAAGCTCTCTTCGTCTTGGGCCAACTCATGTCGTATCCTTCCGAAGGTGTGTGAATCCACCATGTGGACGCGTAGTCGTGGAAGTTCCTTGTGGCGCACTTCACTTGATCTTCGGGAGCAACTTGATGTAGCTTGAGGTAGTCGTCCATTAAGCGCTCCCACTTGAGATACTCCTCGGGTTCTTGAGTCCCATAGAAAGGAATCGCGTGGTCAATGTCGAGGTCGCAGTAGCTCATGAAAGTCGCGGACTTGAGCTTGGGGAGCTTCTCTTGAGGTGCTTGTGGGCGAAGATGCCGTATGTCCGTAGGCGAAGATGCCTTGAAGTCGCTTGGTGAAGATGCCAAGGGAGATGGTGAAGTCGTTGAGCGGTTGTTGGTCTTGAGCTCTTGACCTTCATGTTCTTGTCGGTGGTGATGGTGTCGATGCCGATGTGATCTTGCCGGAGATGGTAGCTCAGAAGCATGTGCTCTTGAGCGTCTTCTCGAAGATGAGGAAGATCACTTGTAGGACTTGATGAGGGCTTTGATCTCCTCCATTCGAGCTTGCATCTTCGCATCGTTGGAGTTGTTCATGGCATCGAACTCGTCATTGTTGTTGTAAACCAAAGGTGAAATGCCTTGCCTATCCATCACAAGACTCGAGTAGAGGTGAGTAGGAAATGAGATAAACAATACCAAGTTACCTTTTCCCAAAGTTGAGGATGTATCCCGGTTCACTCAATGTGAGATGAAAGAATAGTGGAATTGGTACCGAACTTGTTCACTCACACCTACAAACTAAAGCTTATGGAGTAGCTCGGTGAGGATAGTGGCACAAAAATTTAATGCAAAATGTTAGCAAGAGTCAATAATGTTGAAAGAGATTCACAAATTCGCAAGTGAAACAAGTAGACCAATAGCAATATGTGGTACACGGAAACACACACACAGATAGATAAATGGGGTCATGCAACCAAGGAATGAGCACAAAATGTGGAATCCACGGAAAACGCTCATGTTGCACAACTCAAGAGAGACGCTTGCACGATTGCTCTATAGGCAGATACGACACTTGTGCACAACCTATAAGATGCAAAATGGATAAACTTTCTATCCCAAGTATGCTATATATGTATGGTTCCCGGTGTTTGATCCAACATGATCGGATATGACAATCTTATGCAATGTGGTATGATGATATGGCACTTGCTTACAAGCTTCTTTGCTCTCCCTTTTTTCTTAAAAGCTTATTCTCTTTTTTTGTATGGCCACTTTTGCACAATGCACAAACCAAGATAGCAATTGTATATATGCGGGAACAAACTTGTGACACAAGAGATGATATGATGATACCAAGATGATATGGTATGTATGCAATGGATGGTGTAGATCACTAATGTGCACAAGTAACGTTGCCAACAATACTCAAATGGCTAGTCTCGATAGGCAAGTGACGCAAAATGGGCTAGGGGTTATCAATGCAATGGCAAGGGAATATAGAATGGTGTCATCGAGGTTACTATCCTTTGCGATGATGAGTGGCGGTGTTCTTGATGTAGATACCAAGGTGATGGAGACTTGTCCCTAAGTAGCCAAAACACCTTAGGAAACGGAAAAATCACAACTCAAAATCTCAAGGACAAAAGTTAAATGGTGGTAGCGGGAATGCGGTGGTGGTTTGCACTCGGCAACGCGGAAGTGGTGGTGGTTGATGAAGAAGAAACCGTCCCTAAGTAGCCGAAACACATTAGGAGACTCGAATCGCTACTCAAGCAACCACTAATGCTATGGTGAATAAAATGGGTTAGGTTGCGGAAGTCGGAGGTGGTGTAGTAGATGATGTGGTGGAAGCCCTAGGCAAAGATGCCAAAATTCACAAAATTTTATGGACTCAAATGATGTTGGTGGTATTTTTGTGGGATGGGGGATGTCAATAGATTCAAAACGAGCTAAACAACGTCAAAATCGGAGTTCGGATGAATTAGCTGTGGGCAAAACAAAAATCTGCCAAAGTTGATATCTACAGGTTACGGACGTCCGTAAAAGGACGGATGCCCGGTCGGGCTCGGAAATCTGTAAATTCGGTTCGGGTTAGGGGTTCTGGCCATCTGGTAAAGGTCGGACGTCCGATGCTTCGAGGGGGGTCCGAATGTCTGTAAAACGTTGGTTGTCCGGTGGGTCGGGGTCAACGCAAGATGCGAGTTTCGGGACGCGATTTCGGGCGGAATTTTGGGATTTTGGGGTCAAAATTGAAGAGATTTCATGGATGAAAGATGGGGAAACTTGGGGAAATGCTAGATCCACTCGAAACCAAGCAAATCCATGGATCAAAATCAACAAAACTTCATCATACCAACAAATCACAAATAATTTTGGGGCTATTTTTGGTGGGGATTTTCGAATTTGGGGAAGAACACAACAAAATCAAGCTAGAAAACAAAGAGGGGGGCTCCAAAATCGTGATCAACGTGGCTCATGATACCATATGATAAGGGGCTAACCCGGTGTAGGCCGATATTTCACGATTGGAGTGGGATCCCTCGAAGAACACGAAGAACATAGGGAAGAACGGAGAGAAATCACAAGGGGAAACACTCAAGAACAAGTCCAATCACACATCCACTAGACAATCAAACACACAAGATCCACAAGGTACATGAACAACAAAGGAAAAGATACAAGGTTGTAACGCCCTCGATGCGGCTATATCTCCTACGTGTCGAAGCACGACTTAGAGGCATAACCGCATGGAAAGCAATGTCGCAAGTGAGGTAATCTTCACAACAACCCATGTAAATAAATAAAGGGGAAAGGTACATAGTTGGCTTACACTCGCCACGTAACACAAATACATAAATAAGTCATTACATTCATCCAAATACACTCAAGGTCCGACTATGGAACCAAAATAAAAGAAGACTACCCCAAATGCTACATAGATCCCTGATCGAACCCAACTGGGCTCCACTACTGATCAACTAGAACGAAACAACACAAAGGACAAGATCTTCATCGAGCTCCTCCTTGAGCTTGGTTGCATCACCTGCACGGTATCATCGGCACCTGCAAACTGGTTTTGGAAGTATCTATGAGTCACGGGGACTCAGCAATCTCACACCCTCGCGATCAAGACTATTTAAGCTTATAGGTAGGGAAAAAGTATGAGGTGGAGCTGCAGCAAGCGACTAGCATATTTGGTGGCTAACATACGCAAATGAGAGTGAGAAGAGAAGGCAAAGGCACGGTCGAGCAACTATGATCAAGAAGTGATCCTAGAACAACCTACGTCAAGCATTACTCCAACACTGTGTTCACTTCCCGGACTCCGCCGAGAAGAGACCATCACGGTTACACACGTGGTTGGTGTATTTTAATTAAGATAAACTTCAGGTTTTCTACAACCGGACATTAACAAATTCACATCTGCCCATAACCGCGGGCACGGATTTTGAAAGTTCAAATCCATGTAGGGGTGTCCCAACTTAGCCCATCACAAGCTCTCACGATCAACGAAGGATATTCCTTCCCCCAAGACAATCCGATCAGACTCGGCATGCCGGTTACAAGACATCCTCGACAATGGTAAAACAAGTCCAGCAACACCGCCCGAATGTGCCGACAAATCCCGATAGGAGCTGCACATATCTCGTTCTCAGGGCACACTCAGATGAGCGCTCCATACAACTAAAACCAAACCTCGAGTTTCCTCGAGGGGGCGCTGCACATGGCTCTAGTTTGGACCAACACTCAGAGGAGCACTGGCCCCGGGGGGGGGGGGGTTAAAATAATGATGACCCTTGAGTCTGCAGAACCCAAGGGAAAGAAAATGCTAGGTGGCGAATGGTAAAACCAATGTTGGGCATTGCTGGAGGAGTTTTATTCAAGGCGAACTGTCAAGGGGATCCCATTATAACCCAACCGTGTAAGGAACGCAAAATCCGGGAACATAACACCGATATGACAGAAACTAGGGCGGCTAGAGTGGAAAAAAACACCAGGCATAAGGCCGAGCCTTCCACCCTTTACCAAGTATATAGATGCATTAATTAAATAAGAGATATTGTGATATCCCAACAAAATATCCATGTTCCAAACAAGGAACAAGCTCCAATCTTCACCTGCAACTAGTAACGCTATAAGAGGGGCTGAGCAAAGCAGTAACATAGCCAAACAACGGTTTGCTAGGACAAGGTGGGTTAGAGGCTTGGTTTAACAATATGGGAGGCATGATAAGCAAGTGGTAGGTATCGCAGCATAGGCATAGCAAAAGAGCGAGCAACTAGCAAGCAAAGATAGAAGTGATTTCAAGGGTATGGTCATCTTGCCTGAAATCCCGCAAGGAAGAAGAACGAGTCCATGAAGAAGACAAACAGACGTAGACGAACGGGTCCTCACAAACGCGACGTTATCGGAACCAACCCAAAGAAGCAACACCGGAAAGAAGCACACAACATAGTAAACAACCAACACATGAACATGGCATGATATGCGGGATGCGGTATGTGATGCATATGCATGATTTGGAAAGGAATGATTGAACCTGGCCTCAACTTGGAAAACCAAGAGTGCCACTGGAAAGGTGAGTTGATTTCAGTCAAAATCGATATAAAGATCACCGGAATCGGATGCACGGTTTGGAAATGGCAAGCAAAACAAATATGGCACTGGTGTGCGATTAACAACAAGTAGCCTTCTAAATGCATCAAGATAAATATGCTACATCACTCAAACATAACAACAAAATATATGGCAGGTATCCACTCATGATTCTTGATAAAAGATGAACACTGAGCTACGGCTAATTCATCCATTAACAGGTTCAAACAAGCATGGCAACAGTGCAAATGATAACAGGTTTCAGACTTAGTGAAAATAGCACAAGTCAGGAATTTATCATCAGGAAGCAATCTTACGAGCATGATAACTACATGCTACAGGTACATAACATGGCAAATCAAGGCATGGCATGAAGCTACTCAAAACATATAACAAAAGTCCCTTAGTGACCATGAGCTAAAAGGGATCAGAAAGTACAATTGCAAGCATGTGAACATAGCAAAAACATAAACAGATTCAGACTTAGTGCAAAACTAGAGCATGCAAAACAGATTAACAAGTAGGCCTGTTTACGAGTTCGATACACTCACTACAAGGCATTGCATGACAAAATAAGCATACACCCAGCAAATAGACATGGCATAGAAGCTACAGATGGCAAGAACAACAACATAGCATGCATGGATCAATAGCAACAACCTCGGCAAAATCACTAAACATGTTAACAATCTGCCAGGAACATTTTATAGCAAAATTAGAGCTCGATTGACTCAAGCTAGGGTGCTCCATAATTGCAAAAAAAGACATGGATGGATAGAGCACCACAATATTAATAAAACATTCTTAATGATCATCCTCAAAAGAGTCACGGATCACTAGAAAACAACATGAACATATGGCATACAACAAAATCAGGACAAGGACTTAGTGAAAAACTAAGTCCCTGAAATCAGCATCACTGATTAAGCTACTTTGCATGCTTGTGCTAGTCACCATCAAGATCACAAAAATACATGGATACACTCCTGTAAAGATGGCATGGCATTCTACAAAACACATATAGAGCTCAAGATCATAGCATGCACACATTAATCATGGCAAAAATGACAAAAGGCCATTTGCTGAAACAGATCCGAGCTACGATGAGAAAGTTATGATGCTATGAACATGGCCACATGAATCTGGAACTTCGGGGACTTGGTGAAATTTTTACCTCCGCAAAAAGTCAACGCGGGATGAGGATATCCGGGACGTGGGGAGGAGCCATTTGGTTCGTCTCCCGGTGGATCTGATCCACTCCAGCCCGGATCTTGTCGGAGAAGTGGCTGGAGTTCTCGAAGCTCGCCGGAGTGGATGGAGGAGGCCGGAGACGAGGAGGAGGCCGAAGGAGGGGGCCGCGGGTCCACGGAGGGCGGCGCCGGAACCGGCCAGGATGAGGCCACGGAGGTTCGGCGGATTCCGCAGTGGAGGTGGCCGCCGTCGAGCTGCCATGGCGGGGCGGCGAGCTCGCGGGAAGACGCCGCGGGCGCGGAGGCGGTGCGCAACGGCAGCGGGGTGCGGGCGGCGCGCGGGCGGCGGAGTGCAGGCGCGGCGGTGGTCGGCGATGGCGGTGGGCGGCGTGCGGCGGCCGGCGGTGGAGGCGCGCGGGCACGGGCGGGCGGCGAGGTGCGGTCGGGCCCGGCGCGGCCCGGGGCTTGCCGGCCGTGGGCTGTGGCGGGCCGAGGCGCGGTGGGAGGAGAGAGAGGGACAGGTGGCGCGACGCGAGTGGAAGAGGGAGCCGACATGCTGACGTGGCATCCCCTGGTTGGTCGGGGTGAGGTGGCCGGCTCCGGTGGACATGTCCGGCGCGGAGGGAGTTGGATCTAGGGTTTTATCTGCTCGGAATTTCGGGGGAGGCCACATATTTATAGGTAGAGGGAGCTAGGAGAGTCCAAATGAGGTGCGGTTTTCGGCCAAGCGATCGTGATCAAACGACCGAGATGATGGAGGGGGTTTAGGTGGGTTTTGGGCCACTTTGGAGAGGTGTTGGGCTGCAACACACACGAGGCCTTTTCGGTCCCTCGGTTAACCGTTGGAGTATCCAACAAAGTCCAAATGGCACGAAACTTGACAGGCGCTCTACCGGTAGTAAATCAAGGCCGCATGGCAAGTCTCGGTCTAATCTGAAAACGTTTAACACCTGCACACGAAAAGAGGTAGAAAGGGACACCGGGTGACATAGGAGCGCCGGATTACAAAATGGACAACGGGGAAAATGCTCGGATGCATGAGATGAACATGTATGCAAATGAAATGCACATGATGACATGATATGACATGCATGACACGCAAGCAATGACAAGGCAACAACAGCGAATAACTGGAGGACACCTGGCACATCGATCTCGGGGCGTCACAAAGGTAAAGTTCATCTCCATGAGGAGGTCTTGATGGAGCCGCCCAAGAGGGGGTCTTGAATCCGCTTGGAAGGATCTTCTCCGATGGAGGCGCGATCTCCGAGGAGAAGGTAACCAAGTGGACGAGCAAAGCTCTCACACAAACATGAGCTAATCCTTCGCTAACCCTAGAAAGGAGGTGGATGTGGTCTATTTATAGTATACGCCACGAAGGTGTAAGTGAGAGAGGGATACAAGGCCAAAGGCCCGCAGCTGCGCACATAGGCGTCGGACGTCCGGTGGGTGTCGTACGTCCGGAGGCTCGGGACGGTCCGGACGTCCGGAAGTCTTCGAACTTCCGTAAATACCGTTCTGTTGCCGTGACACGATACGAGAAAACGGCATTTTCTGAAAATAGACTTACGGGGATACAACGAGTATATGTACAAATGCATAAAAAATCAGCACTAATAGAAAATATTTTGAGAATGATAAAATTGAGGTTAATGAAGTAACCTGATCTTTTGAGGATGATAAAATCAGCAGTGAAGAAGTTGCTGCATTTTTCAAGTGTCGTGCATGAGGGTTTGTTTTAGCGATCAAAATTGCATATGAGGCAGCCCACAATCGGCCTCCTGATGGGCTCTGGTTCAAGTCGTAACAGCCCTATACGTATCCATGTGGTATCCCCATCGTATCCCAGCCGTTTTGCATTTTGCTCCTTTTATTTTAATTCAGAAAAAGGGGATACTTAGGGATACGTGTATCCCCTGCGTATCCATGCGTATCCCCGTTTTGGCCACGTTTTTTGCACTGATACAGCACCTCCCAGCCGTATCCCTGCAACATAGGTCGTGGGAGGGTTCAAGGTGGTGCATTACTGTGGAGGTTAACATAGATGTAGCTAGTTCTGATGTAAGTCTTGCCGAGTACAATTGTACTCACCCTTGTTGTTCATTAATAACTTGTTGCAGAGTAGGCTTACAACCCCGATGGTGGTTACTACATGGATCTCAATGTCGGCGTGTAGTTTGGAGGTCCAGACAACAATCTATGCCTTTGGAAGGGTCACTGTATTTTGTTCATCCCTCTTAGGCTTTCATTAAACATGTTTTATACTCGGACATATTTCGTTTCCGCTGATGCTTGATGTACTGTTGGGTCATGCAACCTCTGCTTTTAATATATCTGCTATCTTTGCTCTCTTATGAGACTTTGTTATATATATGCTTTCAAGGGTAGAGTTGTGTTACTTGTTTTCACACACTCGGCGTGCATGATGCAAGTATTGATATAAAGTGCACGTTCTGTGTAGGGTCTTGGAATCTATGTTATGCATGTGCTAGCGGATGATCGAATACAGGGTGAAGCAATTCATGTACTGAGAGCTTAGGAGCTATATCACGCTACTCCAACCATGTGTCCATTTTACTGGTTGTGGCTGGGTATGTATTGATGCTTCGGCTCAGTTAGATCAATTGAAGGAATGTTTGAGACCACCCCGCTCGGACGAGGTGATCCAGTAGTGGGGGAGTGGCTTGAATGTTTCAAGCTCTCTGAGACTATTAGGAGCTCACAGCCCATCAAATATTGGTGTCATTGTCCGAGCGTGAATCTCAGCTTTATGCATCATTCTCTATAGCTAGATTTGTGTAATTTTGGTCCTAGGGTCCGACGGCATTTGTATCAAAGTCGGGTTTCGATCCCGAGACCTGTGGGTTATGGGCCCATGTAAGCATCTCTAATGTCTATGTCTCTACATATTTTGTAAAATGCATAAGGAATTATATTATTGCACAAATGTATGCATGTATACAATCTAGCACTGCATTTTTTGGTAATTTCTTTGATATTCACATGTATTCAAACCCTATATGGTGCACATAAACATATGCTTCAGCTTTTGATATTCACATGAAGCCAAGCCAATACAAGTCAAGCAAGCAACCATGATCAACAAGTTAAATGAAAGAAAAAAGATAAGACCAAGTCAAAGAGGCCAACTAAGGCAAAGAAGCTTAAGTGAAGAATCCCATCATGGTGGAGGGATGAGAGGGATTGGTCCACCATAAGCTATGGACGTCCCCTCCTAGTACACCATAGACCCGTGGACCAAAGATTAGGTCCACTACCGCTCCACCTACCATCTCAATGGTAGTCTTGTTCCTCTGTGAAGGACCCATAGAGCTATATAAAGCCCCCATGTGCATGTAACTCGGTCACTCTCAAGAGAATCAAGTGTAGTGCACGGAGGTTCAAGCCTCGTGCGGGGAGCTCTAGGGCCATGTCCGAGGAGCCTCGTTCGACTAGGACCGATGTTTAGGAAGAGAAGTTTGGAGAGTGTACAGCGTTGTTCAAGTCGGGCTTCCAGCCAAACCTCCCACGACGCCTCCCTAACATAGGGCTAGATCACAGTCCCTCAAGGCAACTGAAACTATTAAGGAAACATTGAAGTGTCGATATTGTCGGTGTACAGCCACGTTCGTTGTAAGGCCGTCGTGCACACCCCCAATTAAATCATTATTGTGCTCCCTTTACTAACGACATTCATGATAATCACGATTGCGGACAATATCTGTAATACCTAATAGATAATATATGAAACTACTTTTCATAATGAATCAAATGATATAAATTTTGTATTGTGGGTATTGATATATTTTTCTAAAAACTTGGTCAAACATGCACCCGTTTGACTTTTGAAAAAACAAATACACCTTATATAAAGGAACAGAAGGAGTATTGTATAAGCTAATCTAGAGGGCAGTCCAAAGGACTTGAATATCAAAATGGCATCACAAATCCAATTGTTTATTCTGTGTTATGCAATCATCCTACATGGCTACATTGGTCATATGCAATAATACATGGTCCTCTCATTTGCAAATATTATCTCGTACAAGCAAGTATCACCAACTTGGCATATTGAAAATCAATTCGCAGATCAACCAGATAAAAATCCCAATTTTCCACATTCTCAGTTTAGTTCATATATCTCATAATTAATCTATTTATGTTATTACCCATACAGATCGAAGTGCTTGAAGCAACTAAACAACTCATGCAGTTAGGCCTGAATCACAATTGAAACTAGAAATGAGCATATATGTGCATATACAGCTACAAATACTCTATAACACTAAGCTCCCTAGTTTTAAAGAGCCCACATTCAATTGAGGGGTCCAATTGGGATTGGGTCATCTGATTTTGACCGGGTCAACAATTTCTCAAAGCTCTCTAATTCAATTCTTTTATACTATACACTATGGTTCCTGATTTTTAAGGCCTCGCGATTAACTGAGCTCTTCAATTTAGAATTGGTCAACATTTCTCAAGGGCTCTCTCATTCGTGATTCACTATGTTCCCATTTTAAACAATTTCATTCAATTGAGGTATTCAATTTTGGATTTCGTTTATGATTTTAACCAGGTCAACGATTTTTCAAATCAATCAGCAGCAACCGGCCTATGAGAACACATCAATCCCGTGCACTCTCCAACCACCTACAAAAAAGAATCGTCACCATGTGATACTATGGCACCAATATAGTACATGCAGCCCCTGACGTGAAAATTTACCCACATAAATATACGTTAGTTGGCGGATAACACAGAACCGCACCACGAAAGGCCCATCAAATCACCGCATTATAAATAAATATAAAACACACTCCATCATCGCTCCCATCTGTCAAACTAAATATTCCATCAGCTCCACAATATAAGGGGTATTATTTTTTGGAAGTCAAATTTCTTAAATTTTGACAAAGTTCAGAGTAAAAAATATCGACATCCACAATAATAACAAATGAGTACGTAAATTCATTTCATGGTGAATCTAATCATATCGATGTGATTTATGAATTTTGATATATTTCTCTACAAATTTGATCAAACTTAACAGGTTTGACTTTTCAGAAAAGTAAAAGACCTTATATTTTGAAACTTTTTTTAAGAAACCCAACAACACCAACTGCGCAGCAAAGCGCACCTAGCTTCTAGTAACATTGGTAAACTGGAAGTCATATATAGAGAATTAGCATTTGACGAACGGGTTACCTGCTCGATGTTATACCCAGGGCTGGGGTCATTCGAGAGCTCGAGGATCCGCGCAAAGCGGTCGAGGCAGTTCCCGACGGCAATATCAATGGTCTCACCGAAGATCCTGTACCTCCCTTCGCTATACGCGATGACCTGCGTGTTGCCACCTGAGACGTAGAGCACAACAGGGTCCACGGCGCCGGTGACCACGCGGCCCATTTCAATGTGCGCAACACAGTGATTGACAGCGACAAGCGTTTTCCCCCATAGGAGCGACAGAGCCCGGGCCGATGCGGCGGCGACCTGGAGAGGCCCGCCCATGCCGGGGCCCATGGTGTAGCAAATGCAGGCGAGGTCGGCAGGTGAGGCATCGGCCTCGGCGAGTGCTGCGCGGAGTAGAGGGAGTAGGTGGACGAGGTGGTGCTGCACGGTCTCCCGGGGCAGGAAACCGTGGCCTGGCGGGGTGATGTATGTATGGCGCGGGTTGGAGAGGATTTGCCCGGAGATGGAGATGATGCTGATGCCAATCTTGTTCGCTGAGGACTCCAACCCTAGAGCAAACGGGCCAGGTGGGTGGCTACTCTCCGGAGACGACGACGAGGCCATGGCGGCGGCGGCGGCGAGGCGGTAGGGTTTGAGGTAGTGGGCGGGGAGAAGGGACTGAGTCGTGCGTTACAAAGTGCAGATAAAACTAGCTCAGATTAGACAACCCGGCGTATCCGCCGCGCCCATGCCTATAGAGGCCCATAAGGCCTTGTAAAATGCTAAGAGTATGTCTAAGGCCCTGTTTGGTTCGGCTGTGAATTTCTAAAAGGAGCTGTGAAAAAACAGCTGTGAAAAGTCTGATGTGAAAAAGATGTAGATCATTTGGCAAACCAGCTGATACAACTTTTTCGTATTTTGGCCCGCAGCGGAATCCGATTTTGTAAAGCACGTCATGGGTTGCTTCCGCTTTTGGTTCAGATTTTGGTAGCGGATTTCTGGAATCGGATTCTGCTGGATTCGCCCTTCGGTTTACATTCTGCTGCGCGACAGCGGAATCCGTCGATAAAAGCTAAACCAAATAGGGCCTAACAGAGCCCTCAAAAACTCAACCTTCAAAACTAGTTTGAGGGCTGAAAAAATGTCATTTTGAAGGCCGAAAATCCCTGGCGCATTCTATTTTAAGGGTTGGTTTGAGGGCACTGATCTGCGCCCCGGCCTTCAAACCTTCAAAACAGGACAACAACATAAACATAAATCACTCTCAAATTTGCAAATAATCATGATCACATACATGAAACAAACGTGCAAATCATCATCATCATCACATAGTAAATCCCATGGATATCATAGCAAGACATACAACGTGCAAATGATCATTATCACATAGTCATCGAAGACATCATTTGCAAAACATAAAACGTATGAACAACTCAAGCACCGGTGAAGTTGTCCACACCTCCATCGCCTCCACCACTCATCGATGACTCACCTCGGAGAGTATACGACGCACCACCACCAGCACCACGCAGTAGCCTCTTCCTGCCCGCGATGTTCTCCTTGTACTCCATCCACCACGCCAATTGCTCTTCATCCATGTCCTTTCTAGACATCATCATGTGCTCCTTCTCCTCGGCCAGGAGCTCCTTCCATGCTTTTGCTTCCTTGAGCTTGATCATCCTCTCCTCCATCTCGGCCTTGCGCTTGGCATCTTCTCGCCTTGCTTCCAATTGTGCAAGTTTCACCTCTTTCTTTCTCTCAGTGATAATAAGCTTTGTCTCCAATGCCTTCGTTCTCAATGTCTCCTTTGACTTAATCATTTGATCAATCTTTTCCCTCAAGCTTGATGCCTCCGCTTCCATCTTCATCCTTTCTTTTCCCTTCTTGGTTCCGTCGGGCTTGTCATGGTTTCTTCCTTCTTCATCACTATCATCCATTTTGATCATATCCGATTTCTTTGGTGCACTCTCTTGATCCCTCAATTTCCATTTGGCAAGATGTTGGAGCAATGCCCAACAATGCTTGAATGGGAAGGATTTGCCCTTGGAACCGGCCATGTCCTTGTACCTCAAGTCGGCATATTTCTCCTAAAACATATCATCATTGGAAGCATATCAAAATCACAACCAAGCATAACCAACAAGTAAATAAAGCATGAACAAACAAGTAATAAGCATGATATTTGTACTCAGATAATCACTCTCAACGCAGCCACTTGGGGATTGATCCCTCACTTGATCCATAGCCGCACTCCAACGAGCACAAGCGGGTTTCATCAACTCCCACCGGCCTTGAAGCGATATGTAAGAACGAGCTCTCAATGTGGCAGTCTTGGGTTTCAGATTGCAATACATGTCCTCAATGCGTTGCCAATAACGTTTCCCGGTTTGATCGGTGTCGGTGACCGCATCCACCCCCACTTGCGACCAAGCCTTGACCAAGAGGACATCTTCAACCTCCGTGTAGTTCGCCGTGCGAATTGGCCTTCGAGCACCACCTCCCGCTTCAAACACTTCCTCTCCGATCTCGGTGACATCTTCATCTTATTCCTCCTTCTCACCCGCCTCCTCCTCCTCACCTGTCGGCTCCTCAACATGGAAGTCGAAGGAAGCAAGTGGAGGAGACCCAATGTTCACCTTCGCGTCCTCGAGCAAGGCCCTATATAACACGGTTGGTGCGGACATTTCATCGAACACGTCGGTCACGGTTGGCGGCGTTGGAGCGGCCGTGCTCGGCGGTGGCGATGGTGGTGCCGCGGTATGCTTGGCACGACTGTTTGCAAGCTGATTCTCCTTGCGCTTGGTAACAGCCGCGGTGGAGGTTGCCGGCTTGGCGGGCTTCGCCGCCTTCGCCGCGGGGGCGGGCACGGGCGGCTTGCTTGGCACGACGTGGGTGCCTGCCCGCCTCCATTTTTGGCCGATGTGGGTGGCCGCCGCCATCTCCGCCATGACGGCGTTGGTCGAGGTGGCCGGAGGCGGGAGGCGCGGGGCGGGGGCGGGCGCGGCCACGGGCGCGAGCGCGGATGAAGCCAGCGGCGGAGGAGCGGCGGAGGGGGTGGCCGGGGGCTGGAGGGGCTCCATGGCCGGCAGCGGCGACAAGAACGGGCGGCGGCGGCGCGGATGAAGCCGGCGGCAGGGAGAGGAGGCTTGGGAATTTTCCCTCCCGTGCACAGAGTTGACCAAGTGAGGGTTGTGCCTTCAACTTGCCCCAAACCCTCACTAGTGCAGGTTGGCCTTGAACTTGAGGGTTCGGCCTGGATTTTTTTGAGGGTTTAGGGATTTGAGGGTATTGATCTGCGCCTTTTTTTGCTCAACCCTCAAACTGGCAGTTATTTTGAGGGTTTGAGCAGTTTGAGGGCTCTGTTAGACATGCTCTAAGCAGCTAGATTAGGGCCAGTTTTTTCGTAGCTATGTAGAAATAAGCTGCTCTCAAAATAAACACCAAACATGACTGGTTTAATTTAGTAAAAAAAGTCCCCTAGTTTACCTAGGGTTTTCTAGTCCTCTCGGCGGCCCACCGCCCTGAGTTCCTCCTGCCGGCAAAGACAGCCGATTGCACTCCCTTCAATCCCCATCGACCTCCTCGCATCACTAGGACTGCTCCAAGTCCTTGTTTGCGTCTCTGATTGCTGAGGCTGAAGGTTCCCCTACAGATGATAGATCAAGACTTCGTGTAAGATGGCTTTCTCTGCGGAAGGATTGGGATTGAAGGGCCTGGTGGATGAAGATCCAAGCAAGCTCATGTAATGATTGCATCTGTAGGATGACGAAATTGACATACTAATGTGAGAAGATGAAGTTGATACGACCGAGGAGAAGCCCAAGTGGCTAGTGTCGGTGTCAAAACCGGTAGATCTCGGGTAGGGGGTCCCGAACTGTGCGCCTAAGGATTGATGGTAACATGAGACAAGGGACACAATGTTTTACCCAGGTTCGGGCCCTCTTGATTGAGGTAAAACCCTACGTCTTGATTGATTGCCTTTGATGAGTATAGGGATTACAAGAGTTGATCTACCACGAGAACGTAATGGCTAAACCCTAATTGTCTAGCCTATATGATTATGATTATGACCTCCTCTACGAGCTAAACCCTCCGGTTTATATAGACAGGAGAGACCTAGGGTTATACAGAGTCGGTTTACAGAGAAAGGAATCTTCACATCCGAACGCCAAGCTTGCCCTCCACGCAAAGGAGAGTCCCATCCGGACACAGGAGGAAGTCTTCTTTCTTGTATCTTCATGGCCCATTAGTCCGGCCCAGTCACATAGCCCGGACTCTCGAGGACCCCTTAATCCAAGACTCCCTTAGTAGCCCCCGAACCAAGCTTCAATGACGATGTGTCCGGCGTGCAGGTTGTCTTCGGCATTGCAAGGCGGGTTCCTCCTCCGAATACTTCAAAGCATCTGACCCGAAGAGTTATATCCGGCTTTTCATTTAATGTCATACCCTTTGGCTCCCGCGCCTCCGTCTCTTCTGCTTCCACGTGTCGAACGAATACAAAAGGTCAGAGTATTTTTTTCACATAACACCCTGGCCATAAAAAAGGCGTATATTTAAAGGGATTGGATCTCAGATGCCATTCCACACCAGGCGGAAAATCCTTAGAGCTCGCTAGGAGAAACCACTCAAACATGGCTAGCGCTCCAAGTTCTTCCTCGCGCCCTCATGGCTCTGAAAAAGGCAATTGGGAGAGATGCTCAGTATCCCATGCCCAGCTGACCAAGCTCCAGGCGCAAGGCTACCTTCCCCCTGCGGATCTAGTCCTGGTGCGAGCGGGATTAACTTCTTTTACGGGCGAAGCCCTGGCGGAAAATTTCCCAAATTCTTCAGAAGGGGAGCGAGTGTGCTTCGTTTCCTTTCTCTTGAGAGGCATTGGATTTCCAATCCATCCTTTCCTTCGAGGTCTCTTGGAGTATTATGGCCTCCAACTGCACAATCTCACGCCGGGTTCCACTCTGCACATCGCGGGCTTCGTCGCTCTTTGCGAGCTGTTCCTAGGCTGCGAGGCCCATTTTGAGTTATGGAGGAAACTGTTCTGCCTCGTCCCTCGCTCCCAAAAGGGGTCCATATTCGAGGTGGGTGGCGCCGAGATATGGCGCATAGCCGGAACCAGATACCTATCTGGCACACCGAAGAAGGTGTCCGAGGAGTGGCCCTAGGAGTGGTTTTATATTGAATACATCGCTCTCCCCAACCCAGTCCGAATGGGCCTTCCTGAATTTTCTAGAAGTCCACTGAAGAAACGCCACAGCTGGTGCCCTCGGAGCCTCGAGGAGGAAGATAGCACGGAAGTCAAGATGTTAATGGACAAGATAAAAAATACTCGCCCAATCCGGACTATCGATGATTGAGGTCATGGAAATTTCCATAACATGAGGCGTCCAGCCACTCCAATCTAGAGGACTCCCCATGTGGAACTACAACGGGGAGGATGATACATCTCGCTACGGGCGCAAGGGTCCGGATGACTTTGCCGCCCTGGCCGCCATGCTGGCGGATCTTTATAAAGGGGAGAAAGAAGAATTCGCCTGCCTTAAGTGCCGGGACGGATTCTCCATGTACAACCCCCTAGCTGGGTAAGCTTTCAATCCAGAATCATATTCAATCCTCATCTTAAGCCGCAACTAGTTGGACTCAAACCGACCATCTTTAACAGGAATGGCGGAAGACCACTACGGGGATCTATAGCCCTGCTCCGCAGCCGGAAAATCATATTCGGGACCTAGATCCCGGATTTGAGGAGGATCTAGATATGTTTGTAGAGCTTAAGGAGGGGGTCTTCTATTAGGTGAGCTACGACGAGACATAAGTGGCCATTGTAGCCGATTACCTCGGTCTCTCGGCCGTCTTCCCACGTAAGTGCCCAGGGAGCATCTCCTCCAAAAGAGCTTCCTCGTTATGCCTCACCCACCGCACTATCTCGTGCTCGAAAGGGGAGGCGCTCGGCACACCATGCTGCACCAGAGGCATCTCATAAGAGAGCGGCGCCTGCGTCGGGCGGGTTTTCAAAGAGGAAGGCAAATGACAACATGGCCGAGCCTTCATCAAAGAGGTATGGATTCGAATACGCCCCCTGGCAGTCACATCGAACTATGACATTGTCCGCTGTGTTTTATCAGGAAGAGTGTTTGCCAGACTATGTCCAGGGATCCTGCCGGTCGCGCCTCTACCAATCAGGTTCCAGACCCTGCCTCTAGGGCGGGGGCTGATATGGGAGTGACACCGGATTGTCCTCCTTCAGAGGATTAGGATGATGTGTGCGTCACGAACTCTGAAGTAGAGAGCTCCATATATCATTGGCGACGGAGGGCCGCTCTTCGCGACCCCAGCTTTACTAAAGAGGCGTTCAATGCCTTCAGCACATTCGAGCTGCTCGGGATGGGCTTGCCAAAGCCACTGACCAGTATTTGAAAGATATGCGGGCAAGTATGCATTGTATAGATCTGGTAACCATATACCAGTAGCCCCCGACACTTGAAGCAGTTGAAACAACTGATTTAAGGTGAAGGAAATATGCCCTAGAAGCAATAATAAAGTTATTATTTATTTCGTTATATCATGATAAATGTTTATTATTCATGCTAGAATTGTATTAACCGGAAACATAATACATGTGTGAATACATAGACAAACAGAGTGTCACTAGAATGCCTCTACTTGACTAGCTCGTTGATCAAACATGGTTATGTTTCCTAACCATAGACATGAGTTGTCATTTGATTAGCGGGATCACATCATTAGGAGAATGATGTGATTGACATGACCCATTCTGTTAGCTTAGCACCCGATCGTTTAGTATGTTGCTATTGCTTTCTTCATGACTTATACATGTTCCTATGACTATGAGATTATGCAACTCCCGTTTACCAGAGGAACACTTTGTGTGCTACCAAACGTCATAACGTAATTGGGTGATTATAAAGGTGCTCTACAGGTGTCTCCAAAGGTACATGTTGGGTTGGCGTATTTCGAGATTAGGATTTGTCACTCCGATTGTCGGAGAGGTATCTCTGGGCCCTCTCGGTAATACACATCACTTAAGCCTTGCAAGCATTGCAACTAATGAGTTAGTTGCGGGATGATGTATTACGGAACGAGTAAAGAGACTTGCCGGTAACGAGATTGAACTAGGTATTGAGATACCGACGATTGAATCTCGGGCAAGTAACATACCGATGACAAAGGGAACAAACGTATGTTGTTATGCGGTCTGACCGATAAAGATCTTTGTAGAATATGTAGGAGACAATATGAGCATCCAGGTTCCGCTATTAGTTATTGACCGGAGACGTGTCTCGGTCATGTCTACATTGTTCTCGAACCCGTAGGGTCCGCACGCTTAACGTTATGATGACAGTTTCATTATGAGTTAATACATTTTGATGTACCAAAGGTTGTTCGGAATCCCGGATGTGATCACGAACTTGGCGAGGAGTCTCGAAATGGTCGAGACATAAAGATCGATATATTGGACGACTATATTTGGACACCGGAAAGGTTCCGGGTGAGATTGGGACAATACCGGATCACCGGGAGGTTATCGGAACCCCCCGGGAGGTATATGGGCCTTATTGGGCCTTAGTGGAAAGGAGGGGAAAGGAGCACGGGAGGGGGCGCGCCCCCCAAGCCCAATCCAAATTGGGAAGGGGGACGGCCCCCCTTTCCTTCCTCCCTCCTTCCTCTTCATTCCCTCTCCTACTCCTAATAGGAAAAAGGGGAGTCCTACTCCCTGTGGGAGTTGGACTCCTCCCTAGGGCACGCCACCCTCCTTGGCCGGCCCCCTCCTCCACTCCTTTATATACGGGGGCAGGGGGGCACCCCATAGACACAATAGTTGATCATTGATCTCTTAGCCGTGTGCGGTGCCCCCCTCCACCATAGTCCTCGATAATATTGTAGCGGTGCTTAGGCGAAGCCCTGCGACGGTAAAACATCAAGATCGTCACCACGCCGTCGTGCTGACGGAACTCATCCCCGACACTTTGCTGGATCGGAGTCCGGGGATCGTCATCGAGCTGAACATGTGCTAGAACTCGGAGGTGCCGTAGTTTCGGTGCTTGATCGGTCGGGCCGTGAAGACGTACGACTACATCAACCGCGTTGTGCTAACGCTTCCGCTTCCGGTCTACAAGGGTATGTAGACAACACTCTTCTCTCTCATTGCTATGCATCACCATGATCTTGTGTGTGCGTAGGAATTTTTTTGAAATTAGTACGTTCCCCAACAGTGGCATCCGAGCCTGGTTTTATGCGTTGATGTTATATGCCCGAGTAGAACACAAGTGAGTTGTGGGCGATATAAGTCATACTGCTTACCAGCATGTCATACTTTGGTTCGGCGGTATTGTTGGATGAAGCGGCCCGGACCGACATTACGCGTACGCTTACGCGAGACTGGTTCTACCGACGTGCTTTGCACACAGGTGGCTGGCGGGTGTCAGTTTCTCCAACTTTAGTTGAACCGAGTGTGGCTACGCCCGGTCCTTGCGAAGGTTAAAACAACACCAACTTGACAAACTATCGTTGTGGTTTTGATGCGTATGTAAGAACGGTTCTTGCTAAAGCCCGTAGCAGCCACGTAAAACTTGCAACAACAAAGTAGAGGACGTCTAACTTGTTTTTGCAGGGCATGTTGTGATGTGATATGGTCAAGACATGATGCTAAATTTTATTGTATGAGATGATCATGTTTTGTAACCGAGTTATCGGCAACTGGCAGGAGCCATATGGTTGTCGCTTTATTGTATGCAATGCAATTGCACTGTAATGCTTTACTTTATCACTAAGCAGTAGCGATAGTCGTGGAAGCATAAGATTGGCGAGACGACAATGATGCTACGATGGTGATCAAGGTGTCGCGTCGGTGATGATGGTGATCATGATGGTGCTTCGGAGATGGAGATCACAAGCACAAGATGATGATGGCCATATCATATCACTTATATTGATTGCATGTGATGTTTATCTTTTATACATCTTACTTTGCTTAGTTATGACGGTAGCATTATAAGATGATCTCTCACTAAATTTCAAGATAAAAGTGTTCTCCCTAAGTATGCACTGTTGCCAAAGTTTGTCGTGCCCAGACACCACGTGATGATCGGGTGTGATAAGCTCTACGTCCATCTACAATGGGTGCAAGCCAGTTTTGCACATGCAGAAATACTCGGGCTAAACTTGACGAGCCTAGCATATGCAGATATGGCCTCGGAACACTGGAGACCGAAAGGTCGAGCGTGAATCATATAGTAGATATGATCAACATAATGATGTTCACCATTCAAAACTACTCCATTTCACGTGATGATCGGTTATGGTTTAGTTGATTTGGATCACGTGATCACTTAGAAGATTAGAGGGATGTCTTTCTAAGTGGGAGTTCTTAAGTAATATGATTAATTGAACTTTAATTTATCATGAACTTAGTCCTGGTAGTATTAGCATATCTATGTTGTAGATCAATAGCTCGCGTTTAGCTCCTCTATTTTATTTTTGATATGTTCCTAGAGAAAACTAAGTTGAAAGATGTTAGTAGCAATGATGCGGATTGGATCCGCGATCCGAGGATTTTCCTCATTGCTGCACAGAAGAATTATGTCTTTGATGCACCGCTAGGTGACAGACCTATTGCAGGAGTAGAGGCAGACGTTATGAACGTTTGGCTAGCTCAATATGATGTAACTTGATAGTTTAGTGCACCATGCTTAACGGCTTAGAATCGGGACTTCAAAAAGGTTTTGAACATCATGGACCATATGAGATGTTCCAGGAGTTGAAGTTAATATTTCAAGCAAATACCCGAGTTGAGAGATATGAAATCTCCAACAAGTTCTATAGCTAAAAGATGGAGGAGAATAGCTCAAGCAGTGAGCATGTGCTCAGATTGTCTGGGTACTACAATCGCTTGAATCAAGTGGGAGTTAATCTTCCAGATAAAATAGTGATTGATAGAATTCTCTAGTCACCATCACCAAGTTAGTAGAACTTCGTGATGAACTATAATATGCAAGGGATAACGGAAACGATTCCCAAGCTCTTTGTGATGCTGAAATCGACGAAGGTAGAAATCAAGAAAAGCATCAAGTGTTGATGGTAAACAAAACCACTAGTTTCAAGTAAAGGGACAAAGGGAAGAAAGGGGAACTTCAAGAAGAACGGCAAGCAAGTTGCTGCTCAAGTGAAAAACCCAAGTCTGGACCTAAGCCTGAAACTGAGTGCTTCTACTGCAAAGGGACTGGTCACTGGAAGAGGAACTACCCCAAGTAATTGGCGGATAAGAAGGATGGCAAAGTAAACAATGGTATATTTGATATACAGATTATTGATGTGTATTTTACTAGTGTTCGTAGCAACCCCTCGGTATTTGATATTGGTTCAGTTGCTAAGAGTAGTAACTCGAAACGGGAGTTGCAGAATGAACAAAAACTAGTTAAGGGTGAAGTGACGATGTGTGTTGGAAGTGGTTCCAAGATTGATATGATCATCATCGCACACTCCCTATACTTTTGGGATTAGTGTTGAAACTAAATAAGTGTTATTTGGTATTTGCGTTGAGCATGAATATGATTTGATCATGTTTGTTGCAATACGGTTATTCATTTAAATTAGAGAATAATTGTTGTTTTGTTTACATGAATAAAACCTTCTATGGTCATACACCCAATAAAATGGTTTGTTGGATCTCGATCGTAGTGATACACATAGTCATAATAATGAAGCCAAAAGATGCAAAGTTAATAATGATAGTGAACTTATTTGTGGCACTGCCGTTTAGGTCATATTGGTGTAAAGCGCATGAAGAAACTCCATGGTGATGGGATTTTGGAATCACTTGATTATGGATCACTTGATGCTTGCGAACCATGCCTTATGGGCAAGATGACTAAAGACTCCATTCTTCGGAACAATGGAGCGAGCAACTGACTTATTGGAAATAATACATATTGATGTATGCAATCCGATGAGTGTTGAGACTCGCGACGGGTATCGTTATTTTCTGGGCTTCACAGATGATTTGAGCAGATATGGGTATATCTACTTGATGAAACATAAGTCTGAAACATTTGAAAAGTTCAAAGAATTTCAGAGTGAAGTGGAAAATCATCGTGACAAGAAAATAAGGTTTCTACGATCTGATCACGGAGACAAATATTTGAGCTACGAGTTTGGTCTTCAATTAAAACAATGTCGAATAGTTTCACAAATTCGTGCCACCTGGAACACCACAGCATAATGGTGTGTCCGAATGTCATAACCGTACTTTATTGGATATTGTACAATCTATGATGTTTCTTACCGATTTACCACTATCATTTTGGGGTTATGCATTAGAGACAACTGCATTCACGTTAAAAAGGGGCACCATCTAAGTCCGTTGAGACGACAGAATATGAACTATGGTTTGGCAAGAAACCAAAGTTGTCGTTTCTTAAAGTTTGGGGTTGCGATGCTTATGTGAAAAGTTTCATCCTGATAAGCACAAACCCAAATCGGAGAAATGTGTCTTCATAGGATACCCAAAGGAGAAAGTTGGGTACACCTTCTATCACAGATCCGAAGGCAAGACATTCGTTGCTAAGAATGGATCCTTTCTAGAGAAGGAGTTTCTCTCGAAAGAAGTGAGTGGGAGGAAAGTAGAACTTGATAAGGTAATTATACCTTCTCCCTTATTGGAAAGTAGTTCATCACAGAAATCTGTTCCTGTGACTACTACACCAATTAGTGAGGAAGCTAATGATGATGATCATGTAACTTCAGATCAAGTTACTACCGAATCTCGTAGGTAGACCAGAGTGAGATCCGCACCAGAGTGGTACGGTAATCCTGTTCTGGAAGTCATGTTACTAGACCATGACGAACTTGCGAACTATGAGGAAGCGATGATGAGCCCAGATTCCGCAAAATGGTTTGAGGCCATGAAATCTTAGATGGGATCCATGTATGAGAACAAAGTGTAGACTTTGGTTGACTTGCCCGATGATCGGCAAGCCATAGAAAATAAATGGATCTTCAAGAGGAAGACGGACGTTGATAGTAGTGTTACTATCTACAAAGCTAGACTTGTCGAAAAAGGTTTTTGACAAAGTTCAAGGTGTTGACTACGATGAAATTTTCTCACTCGTAGCGATGCTTAAGTCTGTCCAAATCATGTTAGCAATTGCCGCATTTTATGAAATCTGGCAAATGGATAAACAAAACTACATTCCTTAATGGATTTAAAGAAGAGTTGTATATGATACAACCAGAAGGTTTTGTCAATCCTAAAGGTGCTAACAAAATATGCAAGCATCTCGGAGTTGGAATATACGCTTTGATAAGTTGATCAAAGCATATAGTTTTATACAGACTTGCGGTGAAGCCTGTATTTACAAGAAAGTGAGTGGGAGCACTACATCATTTCTGATAAGTATATGTGAATGACATATTGTTGATTGGAAATAATGTAGAATTATTCTGCAAAGCATAAAGGAGTGTTTGAAAGAAGTTTTTCAAAGAAAGACCTCGGTGAAGCTGCTTACATATTAAGCATCAAGATCTATAGAGATAGATCAAGACGCTTGATAAGTTTTTTCAATGAGTACATACCTTGACAATATTTTGAAGTAGTTCAAAAATGGAAAAGTCAAAGAAAGAGTTCTTGGCTGTGTTACAAGGTGTGAAATTGAGTAAGACTCAAAGCCCGACCACGGCAGAAGATAGAAAGAGAATGAAAGTCATTCCCTATGCCTCAGCCATAGGTTCTATAAAGTATGCCATGCTGTGTACCAGATCTATTGTATACCCTACACTGATCCAGATGATCCATATGACTATAAGTCTCAATCTGGATACATATTGAAAGTGGGAGCAATTAGCTAGAGTAGCTCCGTGCAGAGCATTGTTGACATAGAAATTTGCAAAATACATACGGATCTGAATGTGGCAGACCCATGGACTAAACTTCTCTCACAAGCAAAACATGATCACACCTTAGTACCCTTTGGGTGTTAATAACATAGCGATGCGAACTAGATTATTTACTCTAGTAAACCCTTTGGGTGTTGATCACATGACGATGTGAACTATGGGTGTTAATCACATGGTGATGTGAACTATTGGTATTAAATCACATGGTGATGTGAACTAGATTATTGACTCTAGTGCAAGTGGGAGACTGAAGGAAATATGCCCTAGAGGCAATAATAAAGTTATTATTTATTTCCTTATATCATGATAAATGTTTATTATTCATGCTAGAATTGTATTAACCGGAAACATAATACATGTGTGAATACATAGACAAACAGAGTGTCACTAGTATGCCTCTACTTGACTAGCTCATTGATCAAAGATGGTTATGTTTCCTAACCATAGACATGAGTTGTCATTTGATTAGTGGGATCACATCATTAGGAGAATGATGTGATTTACATGACCCATTCCGTTAGCTTAGCACCCGATCATTTAGTATGTTGCTATTGCTTTCTTCATGACTTATACATGTTCCTATGACTATGAGATTATGCAACTCCCGTTTACCGGAGGAACACTTTGTGTGCTACCAAACATCACAACGTAACTGGGTGATTATAAAGGTGCTCTACAGGTGTCTCTGAAGGTACATGTTGGGTTGGCGCATTTCGAGATTAGGATTTGTCACTCCGATTGTCAGAGAGGTATCTCTGGGCCCTCTCGGTAATACACATCACTTAAGCCTTGCAAGCATTCAACTAATGAGTTAGTTGCGGGATTATGTATTACGGAACGAGTAAAGAGGCTTGCCGGTAACGAGATTGAACTAGGTATTGAGATACCGACGATCGAATCTCGGGCAAGTAACATACCGATGACAAAGGGAACAAATGTATATTGTTATGCGGTCTGACCGATAAAGATCTTCGTAGAATATGGAGGAGCCAATATGAGCATCCAGGTTCCGCTATTGGTTATTGACCGGAGACGTGTCTCGGTCATGTCTACATTGTTCTCGAACCCGTAGGGTCCGCATGCTTAACGTTACGATGACAGTTTCATTATGAGTTTATATATTTTGATGTACCGAAGGTTGTTCGGAGTCCCGGATGTGATCACGGACTTGACGAGGAGTCTCGAAATGGTCGAGACATAAAGATCGATATATTGGACGACTATATTTGGACACCGGAAAGGTTCCGGGTGAGATTGGGACAATACCGGATCACCGGGAGGTTATCGGAACCCCCCGAGAGGTATATGGGCCTTATTGGGCCTTAGTGGAAAGGAGGGGAAAGGAGCAAGGGAGGGGGCGCGCCCCCCCAAGCCCAATCCGAATTGGGAAGGGGGCCGGCCCCCCTTTCCTTCCTCCCTCCTTCCTCTTCCTTCCCTCTCCTACTCCTAATAGGAAAAGGGGGAGTCCTACTCCCTGTGGGAGTTGGACTCCCCCCTAGGGCGCGCCACCCTCCTTGGCCGGCCCCCTCCTCCACTCCTTTATATACGGGGGCAGGGGGGCACCCCATAGACACAATAGTTGATTATTGATCTCTTAGCCGTGTGCGGTGTCCCCCTCCACCATAGTCCTCGATAATATTGTAGTGGTGCTTAGGCGAAGCCCTGCGATGGTAAAATATCAAGATCGTCACCACGCCGTCGTGCTGACGGAACTCATCCCCGTCACTTTGCTGGATCGGAGTCTGGGGATCGTCATCGAGCTGAACGTGTGCTAGAACTCGGAGGTGCCGTAGTTTCGGTGCTTGATCGGTCGGGCCGTGAAGACGTACGACTACATCAACCGCGTTGTGCTAACGCTTCCGCTTCTGGTCTACGAGGGTACGTAGACAACACTCTCCTCTCTCGTTGCTATGCATCACCATGATCTTGCGTGTGAGTAGGATTTTTTTTGAAATTACTACGTTCCCCAACATAAGGATCATTGTATAATCAGGCACTCATGGAGAAGAAGAACATGCTATCTCAGGAGCTGGAACAGCGGCGGACCCAGCTAACTGCTATTACCGCCGAACTGGGGAAGTCCAAGGAGGCACCGACTGGTAAGGTTCCCTACTATTCAGAAAATGTACTATATGATGGCAGGCTCGTTGGCTCAGATAGAAGAGAAGCTAAAGGCTGCGCAAGCGGAGAAGGAACATGCCGAAAGGCAAGAGGCCGCTGGTCAACGTGTACTGACATGGACCAGGGACGAAAAGAACAAGCTGCAGGATGCCAATACCCAGCTCGGTGAAGAGTTGGAGGATGTGCGGGCCCAACTAGTGGACGCTTTAAAGGAGAACAAAAAGCTACGAGGCGGCATATTCAGTATGCCTTTCAACTTATTGTCATACAGTTCGCTGAGGCGACTTCTGATAAGATTATTCCTGTAGGTATTTTGACTGGGCGGCCCGAAGAAGAGGCATCCAGCTTCCAAGGCGATTTGCTACAAGAGCTGTCCGAAGTGTATGAGCGAGCTCGGAAAGCGATGCGGAGGATTGCCAAGGCTTTATGGCCATACGCATCCCCTCCAGGAAGTATGGAGGAGCTTGTGAAGTTGTTCAAGGGAGCTCGGCGCCGCTTTAGATTATGGAATATATCTGCTTGCCGGGAAGGTGCACGAGAGGCCTGGGCCATGGTGAAAACACGGTATACCGGACTTGATCCGAATCATATGGCCTGGGTCGGACCTCGGGGGTCGGATGGACAAGAGATTCCAGTGAGCTTGGTATATGACCAAGTAAAGATAGCCACCAAGTTTTCACAACAGGGCTGTAAGCTAGACAGCCTGTTAGACGGTATAGAGGAAGAAGTTTTTGAGTCCAAGTGACTATGTACTTCAATTAACAATTTTTGTCCCTAGACGAACTGTAAAACGATTGTCATGGCAGGCCTTTTCGCTTCGAACTCCGGACCCGAAGGTGCGGAGTGTTTTCGAATACCGGACCGACAATAAATACCGGGGCATGCGTGGAAACCAGGCATAGGGGTCATAGTTGCTTGAATAGACAAGTTGTATTCAGCTAGCTAGGTTATATTACTTATTGATTCTAAGAAACATCTTCCAGAGAGAATAGTTCCGTTAAGGGTTCCTTTCCCTGGGTGAACATGCGTTAGTATGCATGCCCAAACTGTGATTCGAAATATCGCAGTATACATAATATATGGGGGTTCATAGTGCAACGAGGGTAAAGCGTCTTTAGTCCATCGACCGATTATTCCCTTAAGAATGCTAGCTTTAAGCTTCACCCAGTCTGAGGTACAAGTCTAGATGACCCGGCTGTAACAATCGCAGAGGTGCTCCCTTTATGCCCTAGCTGAACTAACGGGAACGTAGGGCATAACCACAGGAGCCAGGCAATCCAGCTTGACAAAAACTTAAGTCATAAAGGTGCATATCATTGTGAAGAAAAGATATATATGAGAAAAGGACATATATGTGGCGAGCTTGATGCTCGGAAAATGATAATAAGCTTCTGTAAAAGAAGCCCCCACAAGTGTGCGGTCTAGCCGCACAAGAGCTATAAAGCTAAAGAAAAATATTTAAAGGGAGAGAAAATGAAAAGAGGAGAAAAAGAAAATGAACAATGAGTCCGACTCTAGGCGTAGAATCTTCGGATTCTGGCGGCATTCCACGCGTTCGGCTCTAATCGATTATTCGATGCATCATGTAGACGGTACGCACCTCCAGTGAGAACTTCATCTATAATGAAGGGACCTTCCCACTTGGGCTTGAGTTTGTCCTTTTTCTTTTCTAGCAAGCGTAGAACGAGTTCACCAACATTGTAAGTCTTGGCCTGCACCTCTCTGCTTTGGTATCTGTGAGCTTGTTGTTGATAGAATGCAGAACGAGCTTTTGCAACATCGTGCTCCTCCTCCAGGGCATCTAGACTGTCCTGTCGATCTAGCTCGGCTTCTCTCTCTTCGTACATGCGCACTCGATGTGAGTCATGAATAATGTCGCAGGGCAAAATAGCCTCCGCGTCGTACACCATGAAAAATGGTGTGTAACCAGTAGTGCGATTGGGCATGGTCCGCAGCCGCCAGAGTATGGAGTCGAGCTCCTCGACCCAGTGTTTGTCTGACTCTTTTAAATATCATACTACTCTAGGCTTAATGTCGCTCATGATATGACCATTAGCTCGTTCGACCTGACCGTTTGTTTGGGGGTGATAGACGAAGGTGTAATCGAGCTTGATGCCCAGGTTAGCACACCATGTTTTCACTTCGTCGGCTATAAAATTGGAGCCATTATTGATGATGATGCTGTGTGGGACACCGTAATGGTGTACGACATCGGATATAAAGTCTATCACTGGTCCGGCTTCAACCATTTTAACTGGCTCAGCCTCTATCGAGTTAGTGAAATTATCTACCATGACCAGCAGATATTTTTCTTATGGCTTCCCCCTTTAAGGGGTCCGACCATATCAAGCCCCCAGACCGCGAAAGTCCAAGTAATGGGGATTGTTTGTAAGGCGGTAGGCGGCATATGGCTTTGATTGGCGAAAAGCTGGCATCCCACACAACATTGGACAAGGTCCTGTGCATCTGCTCGGGCCGCCGGCCAGAAGAAACCGGTAGGGAAGGCCTTGCTTACAAGATCCTGGGCTACGACGTGCTGACCACCAAGACCAGCATGGATTTCGGCCAGGAGCTGCCGTCCTTCTTCTTCGGAGATACATCTTTGAAGTATTCCGGCAGCACTCTTCTTGTAGAGCTATCCTTCATGAACCTTTTAGGCTTTCGAGCGCCGAGCGATGCATCGAGCCTCATTCTGGTCCTCGGGGAGCTCTCGCCTATTAAGGTAGGTCAGGAAGGGTTCGGTCCATGGGGCAATTACAGCCATTATTAGATGGGCCGATGGTGTTGTTTCAGTGGCTGAGCCCCCGATGATATTGGTATTGTGTTCGGAATCATGGGGTATGACCGGATCCGGACTAGTATTGCCGCTCTCATCCTACCACACCACGGATGGCTTGAAGAGCCTTCCCAAAAAGATGTTAGGCGGGACGGGGTCACGCTTGGCGCCCATGCGAGCAAGGACATCTGCCGCTTGATTACTTTCTCGAGCCACATGATGAAACTCGAGTCCCTCGAACCGAACTGATATTTTGAGTACGACATTATGATAGGCTGCCATCTTCGGATCTTTAGCGTCGAAGTATCCGTTTATTTGGGATATTGCAAGGTTTGAATCCCCACGCACCTCCAGGCGTTGTATGCCCATAGAGACAACCATCCAAAGACCATGCAATAAGGCCTCGTATTCGGCTGCGTTATTGGAGTCTGTGTATAATATTTGGAGTACATACTGGACTATGTCTCCTATGGGGGACGTTAAGAAAACTCCCACTCCTAAACTGGCTAGCATTTTGGAGCCATCGAAGTGCATGACCCAGCTGGAATATGTACCGTACTCTTTAGGGAGTTCGGCCTCTGTCCATTCGACGACGAAGTCAGCCAATACTTGGCAATATTTCTTTATTTTGAGGAAGTCCTTTTATCCTCTCTCTTTTATTTTCATAAAAGAAATATTCAAAGAGAAAATAATTAAAATCAAACGATCCTCTTTTCAAAATTTGAGAAAACTCAAATATGAAAATAACGAAATTCCCAACTCTCTCCGTGGATCCTTGAGTTGCGTAGAATTTCTAGGATCAAGCCAAAATGCAATAAAATATGATATGCAATGATGACCTAATGTATATCATTCCAAATTGAAAATTTGGGATGTTACAAACCTACCCCCCTTAAGATGAATCTCGCCCTCGAGATTCAGGTTGGCTAGAAAATAGGTGAGGGTGATCCTTCCGTAGCTCTTCCTCTCGTTCCCAGGTGGCTTCATCTTCGGTATGGTGGCTCCACTGAACCTTACAAAACTTGATAACTTTGCTGCGTGTAACTCGGCTGGCAAACTCGAGAATCTTGACTGGTTTCTCCTCGTAGGTCAAATCTCTATCCAACTGAATCGCTTCCAGTGGCACTATATCTCTCAAAGGAATATCAGCCATATCTGTGTGGCACTTCTTCAACTGAGAAACGTGGAACACATCATGAACTCTTGACAATCCTTCGGGCAACTCCAATTTGTAAGAAACTTCTCCCATACGTTCCAAAACTTTGTATGGTCCCACAAAACGTGGTGCTAACTTTCCCTTAACTCCAAAACGCTTCACTCCTCGAAGTGGTGATACACGAAGATACACTCTGTCTCCGACTTCGTAAACTGTCTCCTTGCATTTAGAATCCGCATAGCTCTTCTGCCTGGACTGGGCTACCTTGAGTCTATCGCGAATCAGTTTAACCTTCTCTTCAGACTCTTTAATCAAATCTGGTCCAAACAACTGACGGTCTCCAACTTCATCCCACAACAACGGTGTCCTGCACCTCCTTCTGTACAAAGCCTCGAAAGGGGCCATCTTCAAACTGGCTTGATAACTATTGTTATAAGAGAACTCTGCATATGGCAAATTGTTGTCCCAACTAGATCTATAATCTAGCGCACAAGCTCTCAACATGTCCTCCAGAATCTGATTGACTCTCTCAGTCTGTCCATCTGTCTGCGGGTGAAAGGTTGTATTGAACTCTAGCCTGGTTCCCAAAGTTTCGTGCAACTGACTCCAGAACTTTGAGGTAAACTGGGTTCCTCTATCTGATACAATGGTCCTCAGAACTCCATGCAGACATACGATCCTGGTCATATATATCTTTGCCAACTTAGCACTGGTGTAAGTGGTCTTCACTGGCATGAAATGTGCTACCTTCGTTAAACGATCGACTACAACCCATATCGAATCATAGCCTGAACGAGTCCTGGGAAATCCTGTGATAAAATCCATGCCTAGCTTGTCCCACCTCCATTCGGGTATCGGCAATGGTTGTAGCAATCCTGCTGGCTTCTGATGTTCTGCCTTCACTCTCTGACATACATCACAAACTGCTACATACTCCGCAATATCCTTCTTCATTCCGGTCCACCAGAAACTATCCTTCAAATCTAGATACATTTTTGTATTTCCTGGGTGAATCGAATATGGCAAATCATGGGCCTCCTGCAAAATCAGCTTCCTGATCTCCGGGTTATTAGGCACATATACACGGTCCTCAAACCATAAGGTATCGTGCTCATCCTCACGAAATCCTTTAGCCTTTCCTTTGCTCATCTTTTCCTTTATCTCGGCAATCTCCTTGTCCGTCTTCTGAGCTTCTCTGATCTTATCCATCAAAGTAGACTGAATCTCCAATGCTGCTACATAGCCTCTTGGAAGTATCTCCAAACATAGCTCACGAAGATCCTCTGCTAACTCCTTGGGTAACTCTCTGGTCATGAGTGTATTGACATGACTCTTGCGGCTCAACGCATCGGCTACTATGTCTGCCTTTCCGGGATGATAATGCAATTTCATATCATAATCCTTAATGAGCTCCAACCATCTCCTCTGCCTGAGATTCAACTCCTTCTGTGTGAAGATATACTTCAAACTCTTGTGATCCGTGTATACCTCGCAATGGTTTTCCGATGAGAAAATGTCTCCAAGTATTCAACGCATGCACTACGGCTGCTAACTCCAAATCATGGGTAGCGTAATTCAACTCATGGGGTTTAAGCTGTCGTGAGGCATATGAAACAACTCTTCCCTCCTACATAAGTACGGCTCCAAGTCCTCGATGAGAAGCGTCACAATACACTTCATAATCCTTGCGTTGATCTGGCAGAATCAACACTAGTGATGTAACCAAACGTTTCTTCAACTCCTGAAAACTGGCCTCACATTCCTCTGTCCATTTGAATTTGGTGTCGTTCTTCAATAGCTCCGTCATAGGCTTTGAAATCTTCGAGAAATTCTCAATGAACCTCCGGTAGTATCCCACAAGTCCAAGAAAAATCCGGATCTCTCCAACTGACGTGGGTGCCTCCCAATTTGTCACAGTGACAACTTTGGTGGGGTCTACTGCTATTCCTTCTCCGGATATAACATGTCCAAGGAATCCCACTTCCTTCAACCAAAACTCACACTTGCTGAACTTGGCGTATAGCTGATGTTCTCTGAGCTTCCCAAGTACCAAACACAAATGCTCATTATGCTCCTCTTCATTCTTCGAGTAGAACAGAATATCATCAATGAACACCACGACAAACTTATCCAAAAACTCCATAAAAACCGTGTTCATCATGTTCATAAAATAGGCAGGTGTGTTAGTCAGGCCAAATGACATAACAGTATACTCATATAGCCCGTACCTCGTGGTAAAAGCTGTCTTAGGTATATCCTGGTCTCGAATCTTCAATTGGTGGTATCCTGATCGCAGATCGATCTTAGAAAAAACTTTAGCTCCTTGCAGCTGATTAAACAAATCATTGATCATCGGCAGTGGGTACTTGTTCTTGATTGTTACTTCATTCAATCCACGATAATCAACAACCATCCTCAATGATCCATCCTTCTTCTCCACTAGAAGCACTGGTGATCCCCAAGGTGACGAACTTGGACGAATATAGCCTTTATCCAGTAACTCCTTAATCTGCTTCTTAATCTCCTCCAAATCCTTAGCGGGCATCCTGTACGGTCTCTTAGATATTGGCCCTGTGCCTGGCAAAAGTTCAACCAAAAATTCAATGTCTCTATCCGGTGGCATGCCTAGCAACTCTCCTGGAAATACATCCGGGAAATCCTTCACCACTGGTACTTCCTCCTATACAACTCCTGATAAGGAATTTACTTGAGTCCTCTTTGCCACATGCCGGGATACATACTTAATCCTTCTCCCTTCTGGGTGGTGAGCAAAATTGACTTACTGGAGCAATTAATGTTTCCTCCATACATCAATAGCCAATCCATACCCAGAATCACATCCAAACCTTGCGACTCCAAAATTATCAGGTCTGAGGGGGAAAACATGCCTACCTATGGTCAATGGCATCTGAAAACATCCTTGGCTTGCCATATACTCCGCTCCTGGCGAGCTCACTAACATAGGTGTACTAAGAAGTTTGGTGGGCAGTTTATACTTATCCACAAATCCCCTTGATATGTATGAATGCGATGCACCAGTATAAAAAAGAACGATTGCTGTAAATGACTTAACCAAAAACTTACCTATTACTTCATCGGGTTGCGCTTCAACCTCCTCGACGCCAACGTGGTTCACTTGTCCCTTATTGAAAGGGTTGGGCTTCTTCCCAGTGCTTCCATTGCCATTTCCATTCTTAGCTTCAGGACATTCATTGGCGTAATGTCCAGTCTTCTAGCACTTGTAGCAAGTAACATGGCCTAGATCTTTCTTGGCAGGTGTTGCTGGGTTGGAACGGTTCTGGCCATTGCTTCCTCCAGTACCGTTCCCGTTCTTGGGGCCACTACGGTTGTGCGAACTTCCTCCATTGTGATTGTGACCTCCATGGTTATGCTGAAAAGGTCCTCCCGAGTTCGGGGTAAAACAGGGTCTCTGCTGAGCTCCAGAATTATACTTCCCTTGTCCATACTTCCTCTTGCAGCTGTCAATCTGTTATTGCTTCCCTTCAATCATGAGAGCTCTATCTACCAACTCATGGTAGTTGTTGAAAGTTGCAACCATCAACTGCATGCTCAGCTCATCATTCAGTCCTTCCAGAAACTTCTCCTGCTTAGTTGCATCTGTAGCAACGTCATTTGGGGCATAACGTGCTAGCTTAGTAAAATCATCCACATACTGGCCAACTGTGCGTCCTCCTTGGCGTAAGTTGCGAAACTCGCGCTTCTTCATGGCCATAGCTCCTGTTGATACATGGGCAGTGTGAAAGGCCTGCTGGAACTGGTCCCATGTAACAGTGTCGATGGGGTAAGTGGCTGTGAAATTCTCCCACCATGATGTTGCGAGTCCATCAAGCTGATGTGTGGCAAAACGCACTCTCTCCGCATCTGTGCATCCTGCAGTGGTCAACTCCCTTCCAATCTTGCGGAGCCAATTGAAAGGATCTATATGGTTGACTAGAGGGGGGGGGGTGAATAGGCAACTAACAATTTTTAACTTTTCTTTACCAAATTCAACTTTGCATCAAAGTAGGTTGTCTAGATGTGCAACTAGGTGAGCAAGCTATATGATGCAACAACAACGAACATACAAGCAAGCAAGAGAAGTAACACTAATAAGCTTGCACAAGTAAAGGTAAGAGATAACCAAGAGTGGACCCGGTGAAGACGAGGATGTGTTACCGAAGTTCCTTCCTTTGATGGGAAATACATTTCCGTTAGAGCGGTGTGGAGGCACAATGCTCCCCAAGAAACCACTAAGGCCACCATATTCTCCTCACGCCCTCACACAATGCGAGATGTCGTGATTCCACTATTGGTGCCCTTGGAGGCGGCAACCGGACCTTTACAAACAAGGTTGGGGCAATCTCCACAACTTAATCGGAGGCTCCCAACAACACCATGAAGCTTCACCATAATGGACTATGGCTCTGTGGTGACCTCAACCGTCTAGGGTGCACAAACACCCAGGAGTAACAAGATCCGCTAGGGATAGGTGGGGGAATCAAATATCTCTTGGTGGAAGTATAGATCGGGGCCTTCTCAACCACTCCCGAGCAAATCAACAAGTTTGATTGGCTAGAGAGATAGATCGGGCGAAAATGGAGCTTGGAGCATTAATGGAGCTTGAGGGGGAAGAGGTAGGTCAACGAAGAAGAAGGGGACCCCCTTTTATAGTGGGGGTAACAATCCAATCGTTACCCCACTAAACAGCCCCGCAGAGGGCGATACTACCGTAGTGGGCTGTGGTACTACCGCTGGACCCAGCGGTACTACCGCTCCCCCTTACGGTACTACCGCCCAGACAGAGAGAGATTGAAGGCAGAGGAGGGGCTGGCCAGACGCGGTACTGCTGGACAGACCCAGTGCGGTACTGCCGTGGTGGCAGGGTGGTACTACTGCTCTCGAGTGGCACTACTGCACCTACTGTCATTGCAGGTGCCGCTCAACCCGACACGAGAAGTGCCCCCCTCGAGTCGAGGCGGTAGTGGCCCGGTACCGCAGCGGTACTGCCGCTGAGGACGCACAAGTGGTACTACCGTTGGGTACCGCGATACTACCGCTGGGGCTAAAGACAGCTCAATCTGTAGGGAAAAGACCTCCAACGACGCGGGAAGGCCCAGAGGGTGCGAAAAGAAAGTGTACGTGATGATTCCACCCTAGTCATACCAAAGCGGACCCCCTCTTGATAGTACAGTGACTCCTAAGAAACTAGTCCACCAACAGGAAGCGAAAGAGCTACACCGTCTTGAAAAACACTCCAAGGGGAAAGAAATCATCTCGAGCCAAAGGATGAATCTCTGAAATGCTCAACGCACAAGGTTAGTCCACAAATATGTTGTCATCAATCACCAAAACTACATCGAGAGAGATATGCCTTAACAATCTCCCCCTTTTTGGTGGATTGATGACAACGAGGGATTTGCATAGGGAAAAGACATAAAAGTAAGGATACTTAGAACTACAAAATATAGACGGGCTCCCCCTGAATGTGTGCACCTAGTTAGTAGTGCCTTTGAAATGTAAGACACACACATTCGGATCAACACTCCCCCTATATTTTATAGTCCAGAAATTTTAAGCACGAGATACATGAGAGCAGGGTATAAAACAGGATAAGCATGCAACTCATAAGATACTACAGTACTGAATAGACATAGATAATAAGGTAAAGATAGGGTAGCATATGTCTCACACCATATGTCTAGAACTTAGGTCTCACTGGCACCAAACCAAACCAAGCAAAGACAACAAGAAAACACAAGACACTACTAACCACAAAGACACACTCGCAACACGCACACTCGCAACACGGCAAAGACACAAATCCCTAAACTCTCTCCCCCTTTGGCAGCGAGACACCAAAAGGGCAAAGAGCGTTGCTACAACTCTAGGTGAGGGCAAGCTGAGGATCTCGAACATCACATCTCAGCGTGATCGTCTGCACCTCCCTCGTCGGTCGGAAACTGCTCGGCGTCTGAATTGGTCCAAGGGCAATGCTGGTGAATCCATTCCTCCTCTTCAGTGATCTGGCCCTCAGAACCGCTGGTAACGGTCGCACCCAGCTGATGCATGAGCTCCTTGTGACGCCCCCTGGCCTGCTTCTCAGCCACATGAGTCATGTACTGACCATGAGACTCCATGCAGGAGAGCTTCTTCATCTTGCGTTTAAGCTTCTTTGCCCAAGAGGGTTCTTCACTAGAAGGCCCAAAGTCCTCACCGTGATCAACGGCCGCAGCCCCATCCTCGGTCTCCATGTCAGCAGCAGTAGATGGACCCCCGGGTTTAGGCGCTGGGGTGCCCCAATTGTCCTTCTTCCTTAGACGCTTGATCTCATAAGAAACCAATTCTCCAGTTTCCAACATCTCCTTGGGATAGACACGTGCCCAGGCCTTCTTAATGAGCCTCATGATGAATGGACCATATATCGGGCACTTGCGCTCAGAAATGGTAGAGAGAAGTTCAGACCACATAACATGAGAAATGTCTAGGCACTCTCTAGTGTTTGCTTCCTTCTCATGCTGGCAGAAAAGAAGCATGTCCACGAGATAGGAGTGGACCATATCCTGATTCCTGATGCGAGGGAAGAGAGTCTCACAGAAGACACGATGAAGGATGTCCAGATAGGCAGACAGCTCATAGGTTTCCTTCTTAGTCACCGGGTGAACCTTCACAGTACAGTAGGGCCAAAGGGCTTGCTTGTGAGTGGATGTAGCATTGTGGTGAGGGCGGAAGCCGACTGGAGTCTCAAGCCCGTGATCTTCCACCTCAAGTAACTCCATGAAGGCCTGCCACTTGACGGAAAGCAACTTGCCATTGGTCATCCAAGTTAGAGTCCTGTCGGCATCAGTTCGAAGATGAACGGTAGCAAAGTATTGAGCCACCAAATCTGCATCAAAATCCTTGTTGAACTGCATGATCCTGAGAATGTTCAGCTGAGAACACATCTGAAGGGCTTCGCCAAAGTACTCAGGGTCCTTCTCCACAGCATCCGTGTCGATGGAGCGTACATCAACATAGAGATTCTTCTCGGCCTTGATCACATCAAAATAGATGGCAAACTGAAAGCGTTTCCAGAACGGACGGTTGACCAAAGTGGGATCTTGGTCATCCTCATAGGGGTTGCGGCAACGCTTTGCCCAACTCCTTGGCAGTCATCTCAGTCATAGTCTTTCCCTTTGGCTTGTTGGCGGATCTCTTCGACTGTTGAGGTGGTGGTGGAGCACTTGAGGTTGCGCCTGTTGGCGGCGGTTGAGTACTAGAGGAACCACCTGCTGACTCAGAAGTGCGGCAGCGCTTTGACGTTGCACGACCGGGGTTGACACGGCGGACCTGCTGCTCAGGATGATCATCACCTGGAACCAAACACATGACCAGAAGAAACACACGAAAGAAAGAGCATAAGCCACCAAACAAAACAACAAGGATCAAAGCATGGTAGGAAAAAGATGGAACTGGGCATTCAGCGGTAGTACTGCAACCAACCAGCGGCAGTACCGCTCTAGCGGTAGTACCGTGAAACAAGAGCGGCAGTACCGCTTGAGCGGTAGTACCGCTTGAGGATAGCGGTAGTACCGCGCCAGATGGGGAACAACGGTTGATGAAGCTATGTACCTAGGGTAGGGTCATGGATCTGTTCGAGATACCCTCCCCAAGGACACCCTAAAGGTACCAGGAACATTCGAAGAAAAATCATCATCCACTCGACCATGAAGTTATGTTCCACTCGACAATCCTGAAGACACTCGACCTTGTAGATAATCACTCGACTACCAGAAGGTCTAGAGCCTCTCCACTCTACAACGATCGAGAATTAAGTCATAGCTTTAATGGCTGTCGGGGGTTGGGTGTGACATATGCTAATGTATGGCTTATCATGGTGGGGGCGAGTAGAACGTCGCCGGTGCCTGGAAACGGGATGAGGCGTACACACGAACGCTAGCGTACTTTACCCAGGTTCAGGGCTCTCCTAGGAGATAACACCCCTAGTCCTGCTCTGCGGGGTCTCCGCATGATCACTAAGGCAAAGTGAGTACAAAGTCGCTCCTCGAGCTGTATCTGTGGGTAGGAGAAGGCAGGGCTAGCTCTCTCCTTCCTCTAAGGTCTGGTCTAGTTCTAATGAATCGGAACCCTTTGCATGGGTGCCCCGGGGGGTTTATATAGGCCTACCCCCAGGGGTACAATGGTAAACTATCTGGGTGCAGGGCCCAGCTGTTAGTCTCTTAGCCTGCGGGCCCTCCTGCCGACTGTTGGGGCCCGCCAATTGGTGGGACCAACCGTCTGGTCTGGTACAGAGCCGACAGGCCACACCCGACGCTAGCGGGTCCTGCCGGCTACTGATTACTGTAGCCGTGCTTCTAATGATGCATGCTTGGTCATGGGGTCGTGGTTACAGTCCTGCCGCCTGGCGGGCGGTTACTGTAGCCACTCCCCGTCTCGTCTGGTTAATGGCGCGTGGGACCCATGGGAGGGGCAGGCCGACTCCCGCGGGCTGGCTCCCGTGGGCCGGCTCCCTACGGGTCCGACTGGTGGCGCCCTTGCCGTCTTTTGGACTCTCACTGACTGGTAGGGCCCGTCATCCATGGACCGTACCGTTAGGCCGTCATGGGTACAGGACTCCGCCCACTGTTGTTGACGTCAGGGGTGGAATGGCAACAGTACTGCGCCAGACGGAGATCTCCGCTGGTACAATGCATTGTGTCCTGGCCATCCCCTGGAAAAGGGGAGGGAGTGGGCTTTACTGTCGCCACTCCCCGTCCCACCCCCCTTGATGAGGGCATGGGCTTTGCCGGTGTCGTGGGCCGACTCCCTGTGGCCGGCTTCTCCGGAAGCCGCCAGTCGGAGTCAGCCGGTCTTGATCTCATCTCTAGGACTCGGACGCATATGGGCCACCGGCTATTCCTCCAGCCGCTCTCCTGAAGTCGGCTCTCTGTCTGTTGTCTTGAGGGGCGCAGTCAGCCCCGATGTCTTGAAAGGTTATGGACCCCGGGTTAGCCTACCCGTGGCCCATTACTCCGACAGTAGTCCCCGAAGCTGATGAGGCGCTGCGGTCAACCAGCCGAGGAGCCTCAGTAGCTTCATTCTCCGAGTACTTGAGGTGGAGACTCCGCTTGACTTTGCCGGGCCGACTGGTAGGAGTCGGAGTCGCCTGATTTTGACTCGTCCAAAAAATACTTTTGAATGCCCCAGCGGGAACTCAGTGGCATACAAGCTAAGCTTCCTGGTCGCCACCCACTTCGGGCCCGCCACGTGGCAACAAGTGGCCGGGCCAGCCTACCTACCCATCCGCAAGATGGGACATGCCTGCAGGCGGGGCCCTCCACTACCGCGCCTCGGCACGCGAGCGGATCCGCTGCGGCCGTGGGGGACGGTTGAGGTTCCCACGTAGTTACTGCGCGCAGTAACTTTGCGCGATAAACGTGGGGGGCGTGGGGTAGTGGGTGCAGTAAATCCCACAACCGCCCCCTCGGCTTCGCAGCCCACGAGGCTATAAGTAGGGGGAAGAGGGGAAGCGGCGGAGGACGCGCGTCCCGCCTCCCCACTGCTTCCACTCCTTCTCCTCTCTCTCTGCACCTAGAGCCTCGTCGAACGTTGCGGCGGTCTGCTCACGATGAGCTCTTCCTCCGCCGTCACGCCCCTGACAGCACACTCCGGTACCTGGGATGGTTCGGAGGTCCACGAGGACCACATCGATTTCCTCCGCAAGACGCATCGATTGCCCGGCGAGGACCTCGTGAGGGTCCGCCTCGCACGGAGGGGAGAAATTTCGCCGGCACCGCAGGAGGGCGAGAGGGTCGTCTTCCGCTCGCACTGCCTGCGCGGCCTGGGCCTACCAACAAGCAACTTCTTCCGCTCCTTCCTCAAGTTCTACGGACTCCAGCCGCACCACCTCAGCCCCAACACGGTGGTGCTACCGTCCGCCTTCGTCACCCTATGTGAAGGCTTCATCGGCGTTCTCCCCACCATCAAGCTCTGGGGGGAGTTCTTCATCTCCAAGATCGGCACCCAAGCCACGGGCGTGCCGGCTCAGTGCGGCGCG
The DNA here is from genome assembly GCF_018294505.1 of Triticum aestivum. Taxonomy (NCBI): domain Eukaryota; kingdom Viridiplantae; phylum Streptophyta; class Magnoliopsida; order Poales; family Poaceae; genus Triticum; species Triticum aestivum. The sequence continues at coordinate 145,820,884 of NC_057794.1, read as the reverse complement.
TTCATCTCCGTGAGGAGGTCGGGGGCCGACAACCCATTTCCCTCCATCAGGCTGATCAAGTCGGTGAAGATGTGGCAGCGGTCGTACTTCTACGTGAAGAACGTCTCCGTGGAGGGTGATTGGGTCAACCTGCCGGCCTATGTAGCCGGCCCGCCGGCTGGGAGGCAGCCCAACTGGTCGCACCGGGCCTGGACGTTGACGCCTGCAGGAGCCGGTGCTGTTGCACGGCTTCGAGTGCTGACGAAGTCGGAGGGCCTAACCGGGCTGGATTTGCTGGCCGCCTTCATGGTGCGCCGAGTGCTACCCCTCCAAAGTCGCCCCCACATGATCTGTCAGATGAGCGGGCACCGAGACCCGAGCCGGATGTGCACCAAGGAGATGCCTCATGAGGAGGTAGCCTACATGGTGAACTATCTTGCGAGCTGCGACCTCAACGAAGAGTGGCAGTTCAGCAAGGAGCTGTATTCACGTGCTGCCCCACCGCCTCTGGTGAGTCGTTTTCCTTCTCTCTTTTTCTTCGATTCTTCTGACATCTTTACTACCGAGTCTGTCTTGTCCGTTCTGACCAGTCGGCTTTGGTCAGAACCCCCCCTCCAGCCAGCAGCCGACACCATGGGGCCGGACCGCGAGTTCCTCCCCTACCGAGCGGAGAGCGATGTGGACGACCCCGACTTGGGGGCGGCGGCCCTGGAGGACGACGCCGAGGGAGGAGGCGGCGCACCAGGTGGCCCGAGACTTGGGGCCAGTCTCGAGGACTGGCCTGATGATGACGAGGATGTCGCCCCGCGCCACCAGCCAGGAGTCAGCCAGCCGGGCGCGGGCTCGTCAGCCCCACCGGATGCTCAAGGCGGCAGCAAGAAGTGCAGGGCCGGGACGAGCCTGTTAGGCAGCCGGCCGAAAAAGCCCAAGGGCTCAGTCGCGGCGACCAAGCGGGACGAAGCGGCCGCAAAGGCCAACCGCTTCCGCAAGGTGGTGAAGACGCCGCAGCTGATTTCGGCATAAGTACTACCTCCCTTTGTGCCTTCACATTTCCTTATTGAGTCTGTCTGAAATCCCCTTTACTTTATTTTCCCGATCTTAGGGCCCCGCTCTCTCTTGAGAAGTCGGTCGCCGGCTCCGTCGTAAAGTCGGCGGAGACCTCCTCCACCACCCGACGGATTGATCCCGCTGCCGACCTCCGGGAGGCGACGGAGCGGAACGCACGGGAGGCACGTGAGGAGCGGGAAGCCGCCCGCCTGAAGAAGGTGGAAGCCGACAAGGCGGAGGCCGCCGCCCTAAAGAAGCTGGCGGAAGCCGAGGCCGCCGATGCAGAAAAGAAGCGCGCTGAGGAAGCCGCACACCGCCAGTCGGCGGTGTTTGTCGTCCCCTTGAACTCTACGCCGCCGCCACCGGAGTTCACGGCATAGACTAGGGAAGTCGGCGATGAGAACCTGGTCATGGAGAGGGACGCCGACATCATCGCCACGCCAGAAATCATTGTGCCGCCGTCGCCCTCCGGAAGCGCACCAGGCGGGCAACCGGCGGACCCAATAGTGCCGCCAACCAGAGGCGTGGCGGCGATGGGCCTGGCCCTCGAGGTCGGCACACCGACACGCCACCGTCTCGCGAAGGCGGCCTCAGCGCCGTGCCCTTTGGGGACCGGCGCTGCGAGCTCCACGATCCCGGACACCGAGGTGTCGAGCGCCACACCCATCGGGTGGGTGCGGGGAGGCGGGACGGGCCCGTTGAACCGGGCGCTCTTGGACGTCCAAGCCAAGCTCCGGGCCGAGGGCGACGCCATCAAGGAGTTCACCAAGGCGTATCCGGCGTCGCGAACAGCCATCCGGGTACACGTCTTTCCTTTTTGTTTTTGCTTTCCTTGTTTTTCTTTGTGGGGGCGTGCCAGCGCACCCACTGGGTGTAGTCCCCGAGTTTCGGGCCGGCTACTGAGCAGGCGGTTCAGAACTCTAATCGGCGAGCTCCAAGTACCAACACTTTCTCTGAAATTTTGATGCAGGATTACCATAATCTTCACGTGACCTCCTTCAACGCCAATGTTGAGGAGCTGGCCAATCGGACCGCCGACTTGTCGGACAGCCGGGGTGAGTGTTCTTCTTTTTCTGTCGGGGCGCGCTTGCGCACCCGCGGGCTGTAGTCCCCGAGATTTGGGCCGACTGCTGAGCAGTCGGGCCGGATCTCCCCGGCGACCTTTCTTCTTTGTTGACGATCGACGCCCTTCCCTTTCCTTCTTCAGAGGCCAACGCCGCCCTTTAGCAGCAGCTGGGCGAAGTCAACACCGCACTGCACATCAAGGATGAGGAGTGTGGCCGGCTGACGGAGGAGCGCGACCGGCTGGCTACGCAGCTGGCGGAGCAGAAGGAGCTGCTCCAGAGGGCCCAGAAGGAGGCGGAGGACAAGGAGACCACCCTTCTCGCCGAATTTGTGTCCGAGCGCTCCTCCTGGACCGACAAGGAGGCGACGCTGGTCTCCGGCTTCCAAGCAATCAAAGATCTTGTCGATGGTGAGCTTCCCCTTGTTTCCTTTTCTAGGCCACCGACTGCTAGTTGAGTCAGCCTTAAATTTTTAACCTTGTTTCTTCGTTCTTCTTCCTTAGCAGACTTCTTCCCCGGCCATTCGGATGCCGCCAACCAAGCCATTGAGGCTGATCGTGAAGCACGGAGGATGGACGGCGCACAGATCGCCGCCAATGCCCCCGAACTCTTGGCGAGCAGATTCTTAGCATCGAGGCCCACCTTCGGCCGGCCTACCGGATGCTGCGCCGGCGTCAACGTGTCGGCGGCCAGGCGATTGCCGCCCTATGGCCGGATATGCAGGCAGCGCGCACCCCTAGTTGGACTGCCGACTGGCTGGAGGTAGCAGCCGACCATCTTGAGGCCTGGAAGGGTTCTTCAGCCCGTGCTGGAGCATGCCGGGCTTTAGAATTCGCCAAGGCGTGGTATCCTGGGCTGAGTTCAGCCCAGTTAGCCACGTTCCGGCTGGAAGCTCAGGCGGAGCTGTCAGCGGTGGAGGATGATCTTGTCAAGCGCGCTGCGTCGATCGCCGAGTACACCGACACCAGCGTCTTCGTCCCAGAGCGGGCTGAGAATGGCGAGGAGGCGCCGCTGGAGTGGTTCGGGCTGAACCCGGACGATGGCGAGGACTCGGCGGAGGTGATCGACTCCAATGGTGAAGAAGAAGGCGAGAAGGAGGAAGGAGACGAGGAGGAGGCGCCAGAGGTCGAGGCAGACGGCCAGCCTCAGCTCGACCGCGCCTCTAGCAACGAGCCGCACCCAACTGAGCCAGCTGTCGCCAGAGGTGATCAAGCGGAGACCAACCAGCCGGCCGCCCCGGCAACTGGCACCGCCGACCCCTCCGGTCCTCCGAGTCCGTCCGCGGCTTCCTAGGCTGCCACTTTATCTTTGTTTTACCTGCTTAGCAGCCTCGATGAACTTGTTATTTTGCACAATTCCACCCACTGGGTGTATCTTGAACTTCTATTTGATGATCCGGCCAAGGGCCTTTCTATGTAAATATTTATCCGTATTCTATCTCTTCTTGCTTATTGCTCTTTGACTTTTCCTTTGCCGCCTTCCCTTGGTTGCCGTCTTGCCAGTCGAACAGCCGCTCTGCGGACTGCCGCTAGATCAAATACTTGGCTTCTTTGGGAAGGCAAGTACTTAGCCTTTTAGAGTTTTTAGCAAGTTAATTTAGAAAACGGCAAGCCGGCTGCTAAAGAGTCGGTTGTAAAAGGCTGGAAGCCGTCTTTAAACTATGAGCAAACTTTGAGTCCTTAGCCATTTTTCATATGGACACCTATTCTACCTTACTCCAGCTCGCCAGGCAGTCGCTCTGCGACATGCAGCTTCTAATAGGAGACGGCTTAAGTGCCACACATTACTTGTCCAACTGCAGGAAGTCATTTCATAGCTCAAGACGGCAAGTCCTCGGGCCGACTAGTCGAACCCGGTGCCAAGTGGCATAACAAAGAATAATATATTCATAGGCATAACTCTTTATCATATAGATAAAAGAAGGAAGTCCCCGAGCTCTTCTCGAGGGGCCCGAGGTCTTCGTACTTTAATACAAAAGGTAGCATGATACATACTGCATTAACTATAAAATCTTCGAAGGAGGTTTGCATTCCATGGCTGCTCCGTCTCTTTGCCGGAGTCGTCCCTTTTGCGTGCTCGGGGCTTCTGAGCATCGATCAGGTAGCAGGTGTCGTTGCCCAACACTTTGCTAATGATGAAAGGGCCTTCCCAGGGTGCTAAGAGCTTGTGCTGGCCGGCTGTTCGCTGAATCAGCCGGAGCACAAGGTCTCCTTCTTGGAAAGATCGCGGCTTGACCTTCCGATTGTAGTATCGGTGTAGGCTCTGCTGGTAGATGCTGGACCGGCTGAGTGCCAATAGCCGGACCTCTTCCAGCAGATCGACGCCGTCTTGACGTGCTTCCTCCTCTTCCTCCTCGGTGTACATGGTGATTCGGGGGGAGTCGAACTCTATGTCCGTTGGGATGACGGCTTCGGCACCGTAGACGAGGAAGAAGGGCGTGAAGCCGGTTGACTTGTTTGGAGTCATGCGCAGGCTCTAAAGGACAGCTACCAACTTGTCAAGCCAGCAGCCTGCCGAATGCTCCAGTGGCTCGACCAGCCGAGGCTTGATGCCGGACAGGATTAGGCCGTTTGCTCGCTCTACCTGGCCGTTGGACTGCGGATGGGCAACGGATGCTAAGTCCAGTTGGATGCCCTGCGTCGTGCAGAAATGGGCCAAGGCACCTTTGGCAAAGTTTGTGCCATTGTCGGTGATGACGCTGTGCGGTATGCCATATCGAGTTGTGATGTCGGAGATGAAGGTCACAGCGGTCGGACCATTCAAACTCTTGATTGGTTTTGCTTCTATCCACTTGGTGAACTTGTCCACTGTGACAAGTAAGTGAGTCAAACCGCCTCATGCCGTTTTGAATGGTCTGACCATGTCGAGGCCCCAAACAACAAAGGGCAAGGCAACGGGGATAGTCTTGAGTGCAGAAGCCGGCTGATGAGGCTCAGAGCGGAACTTCTGGCAACCCTTGCATTTTTGGACCAAAGACTTGGCGTCTTCAAGAGCAGTCGGCCAGAAGAAGCCATGGTGGAAAGCTTTGGCGACGAGTGCTCTCGAAGCCGCATGGTGGCCACACTCGCCTTGATGGCTGTCTTTGAGGATTGCTTGACCTTGCTCTGGCTCCACATAGCGCTGGTAAACACCAGTGACACTGCGCCTTACGAGCTCTCTATTGACTATGGTGTATGCTGTCGCCCGGCATTGCACTTGTCGAGCCGAGATCTCATTAGTTGGCAACTCTTTGTTCACCATGAATTTGAGGATGGGCTGGGCCCATGAAGGTGCTACAATTTCTGTAATAGCCAAGACTGCGACTTGGACGAGGGCGGCTGGGCCGGGAGGTGGCGGGTTGGAGTCGGCAGTCGCTTGCTGTGTCGATGAAGTCCCTGGGCGGATTGGCGCAGTCCCCGGGCCGGGCTCTGAAGTCTTTGGGCCGAGCTCTGAAGTCTCCGGGCCGACTGCCGCAGTCCCCGAGCTGGGTGCGACTGCCACGATTCCCGTGCCGCCTGCCGCAATAATCGTGCCGTCTGCGGGGGCTCTTGAGTCAGATCCGACTACTTCAGGAGGAGTCGGCACGAAGATAGAGTTTGACTCTGGCGATGGCTTGACAGACGGCTTGAGGAGGCGCTGGAGGGCGACGCCGGACGGTATCGCCTGACGGGTGGAGCCGATTCGCGCTAGGGCGTCTGCTTGGCCGTTGTCGTTTCTTGGTACATGGAGAAAGTCGCACCCCACAAAATATCCGCTGAGTTGCTATACGAGGAAGCGGTAGCTTGCCATGTTTGCCTCCTTGGTGTCCCAATCGCCTGACGACTGCTGGACCACCAAGTCGGAGTCACCATAGCACAAGATCCGGCGAATGCCGAGCTCTTTGGCTAGCCGGAGCCCGTGAATGAGTGCCTCGTATTCGGCAACGTTGTTGGAGGCGGCAAAATGGATTTGCTGTACATATTTAAGCTTGTCGCCCTTGGGACAGGTGAGGACTATGCCGGGTCCCAAGCCGGTGCGCATCTTGGAACCATCGAAATGCATTCGCTAATGGATGGAGTCAGGTGCTGGCGGTAGATACTGGGATTCGGCCCAGTCGACGAGGAAGTCGGCCAGCGCTTGTGATTTGATGGCACTGCGAGGTTTGTAGTAGATGGTGTAGGGGGCCAAATCTATGGCCTACTTGGCCACTCGACCTGAAGCGTCTCGGCTGCCGATGATCTCGGCTAGAGGAGCCGTGCAGATCACAGTGATTGGATGTTCTTGGAAGTAAGGCTTCAATTTCTTGGTGGCGAAGTGCACACCATAGCACATCTTCTGGTAGTGGGGGTAGTTTTGCTTGGAGGTCGACAGTACTTCACTCAAATAATATACCGGTCTCTGGACTGGTAGCGCTTTGCCTTCCTCCTTGCGTTCTACCACAATGACTGTGCTGACCACTCGGCTGGTGGCAGCGATGTAGAGGAGCATGGGCACCTTAGGAGTCGGAGCCGCCAGGATAGGTGGAGTAGTCAGCATCTTCTTTAGTTGGAAAAAAGCTTCGTCCGCCTTGTGGTTCCACTCGAAAAAAGTGGTCTTCTTCATGAGTTGGTACAGGGGAAGAGCCTTCTCGCCCAGCCGACTGATGAATCGGCTGATGGACGCCAAACAGCCGGTGAACTTTTGTACGTCCAGCAGTCGGCTGGGTACCTTGATCCTTTCAATGGCCTTGATCTTCACAGGGTTGCATTCTATGCTGCGTTCGGAGACCAGGAAGCCAAGGAGCTGGCCGGCTGGTACTCCGAAGACGCACTTCTCCGGGTTGAGCTTGATCTGAAATCGGCGCAAGTTCTCAAAGGTCTCCTTGAGGTCTTCTAGCAGCATTCCACGCTTCTCCGTCTTTACCACCTCATCATCCACATAAACATGAGCATTTCTGCCGAGCTGCTTGAGGAGGCACTTCTGCATGCATCGTTGGAAGGTGTCGCCGGAGTTCCTCAAGCCGAACATCATGGTTAAGTAGCAGAAAGCTCCAAATGGCGTGATGAAGGCGGTCTTCATCCTGTCGACTGGGTTCATCTTGATCTGGTGATACCCTGAATATGCATCCAAGAAACTCAACAGCTCGCATCCGGCTGTGGAGTCTATCACTTGGTCGATCCTTGGCAAAGCGAACGGGTCCTTGGGGCACGCTTTGTTGAGGCTAGTGTAATCAATACACATTCACCATTGCTTGTTCTTCTTCAGTACCAGGACCGGGTTGGCCAGCCATTCTGGAAAGAATACTTCCATGATGAAGCCGGCCGCGAGCAGCCGGGCTATTTCTTCTCCAACAACTCTTCTCTTCTCTTCTCTTTTGACAAGCGATGCAAGGGCTGCCTGACTGGCTTGGCATTAGATCGGACGTGAAGTTTGTGCTCGGCGAATTCCTTCGGGACACCTGGCATGTCTTTGGGGGACAATGCGAAGATGTCTCAATTCTCACAGAGGAAATCGACGAGCTCGCCTTCCTATTTGCTGTCGAGGTTGGCGCCCGCAACAGCGTACCTCTCTGGGTGCTCTGGGTACAAAGGTATCCTCTTTGTTTCTTTGGCTGGCTTGAATGAGCCCTCAGCTTCCGACTCTCTGGGGTCAGGCGACATCCCTGGCTGCTTGCTTGCCATCGCCACAACCCGGTCTAGCAGTCGCTTCTCAGATGCGATCACGAGGGACTCGGCCAGCCGACTGCTCTCTGATGCGCAGGCGGATGACTTCTTGTAGTCGCCAGTTATGGTCAGGATCCCCTTGGAACTCGGCATCTTCATCTTGAGGTAGGCATAGTGGGGGACGGCCATGAACTTGGCCAGGGCAGGCCGGCCATGCATCGCATGGTATGGGCTCTGTAGGTCCACCACCTCGAACCAAATTGACTCTCGGCGGAAATGATCCTTGTCTCCAAAGAGGACGGCGATCAAGATCTTGCCGATTGGTGAGCAGGAAAGGCCAAGAACTATGCCGTGGAACACCGTCCGGCCGGACTGTAGTTGCCTCTGCATGATTCCTAACTTCTCCATGGTGTCTTTGTACATGATGTTGATGCTGCTGCCGCCGTCTATCAGGACTCTGGAGAATTGAGCGGCTCGTTTGTCCGTGGCAAAGGTGGCATCCAAAACCAAGGCGTAGGAGCCGGGTTTGGGCATTACTTCTGGGTGGTCAGCTCTGCTCTAGCTGATGGGCTTGTCAGACCAATGCATGAACTCTAGGGCGTCAGATGCTACTACATTCACCTTCTGCTGCTGCAGCCGCCTGCTACGTCGATCGTCGGCTACGCTGGTAAACACGACATAGGCTCCCTGCTCTTCTGGGTACTCGTCTTGTACTGCGCCAACTGGTCTGACCGCCAGCTGCTGGGGCAGAGGAGGAGGCGGCTGCCCCACAGGTGGGGGAGGCAAAAGTCCGTCTCCCTTGGCGATCCTGGTGAGCTAGTGGCACTTCCGAGTGGTGTGGTTGGACGGCTTTGCGCCACTGTGGAATTTGTAGGGTCCATCCAAAGTCTGCTCATATGAGAAAGCCGGCTGCCAGTTGGGCTTGCCGCCCTTCTGGCGTTTGGGCGGGGGCTGCCCTTCTGGCTGCTGGTTTTCGACTGTCGCCACCTGCCGACTGGTGGAAGTCAGTGGTGGGGCTTTGCGCTTGTGGTTGTTCTGCTGCTAACACCGACTGGTGTCTCCCTCCGGAGTTCAAGGAGCCTGAGGAGCCACTTTGCCGGTCGCGCTAACTTGAATCTCCGTCTTCATGGAGGAGTCGGCCGTCGCGTACTTGTCTGCTATGATCAGCAGCTTGTCGAGGGTTTCTGGATCGTCGCAGAGAAGCTTGTGCTTGAGGAGGGTGCCCTCTCGGCATCCAGCGGTGAAGTACTCAATGGCCTGCACCTCGTGCACGCCTTCACAGGAGTTGCGAAGCTCGGCCCAGCGCGTGAGTTAGTCTCTGGTCGACTCGCTGGGGCCCTGTATATATAAGGAGAGCTGGCGAGGCTTGGGAGGCCGCTTGTACGTGCTGGTGAAGTTGAGGACGAAGGCATCAATGAAGTCGACCCAACTATTGATGCTGTGGGGCCTTAAGCTATTCAGCCAAGTCTGGGCCGTGCCTTGGAGCATGGGCGAAACATACTTCACGGCAACACGTTTGTTGCCGTTTGCTATGCTGACGGCCGTGGAGTAGTCGACCAGCCAGTCTTCCGGCTTAACAGAGCCGGTGTATTTGGGTGTATCTCTAGGGAGCGTGAACCCTTTGGGGAAGGGCTCGTCTCAGATGTGGGGGCCGAAACACAACGGACCCAACTCATCTTCTTCTTCAAGCGCCAGGGATCGGTGGAGACGGTCGATCCGGTGGCGGGCGTCATTCTCTCCAACTCCCTCTCGGCGGCCAAGGCGGTCGCCGAGCGTCGGGTGATCAACAGGCGGCAGGGAGACTCGCCTTTCCCTTCGGGGGGAGGAGGCGGACAGTCGTCCCGTCGTTCCATTGTTCTTGGGCGGCCGTCTCGGTCGCACTCTATGGTGATGCGAGTCCGATTGCGGCTGGCAGCCGGCTCCTTGTCTTTTCTTCCATGGACGCCGCCAGTTGGTGTTCGAGACTCCGCGCTTTGGTCTCGGCGTGGAATCAGGTTGTCATTCTGTCGGCGCGGCACACCAGTGTGGCAACCGGCTTCGTTCTACTCAGCAGCCGCGTCAAGGAGTCGCTGGACGCGCTCCATCATCAAGCGACGTTCTTCGCCCTCGAACTGGTCCAGCTCATCCGCCGCCGCCTGGGCGGCTCGAATGTTCTCCACATGCGTGGCGTAGACGGGGCAATTCGCCCTGAACTGATCGGCGATAGCCGCGCCGCGCTGCTGGACCGTGCCAAGGTGGCTAGGCCTAGCCGCAGCGGGCGTGCCGCCCACAGCGCGGTCCATCTCGCGCTGGTAGGCTTCTGACAGGCGTCTCATGCTGGCCAGCTTTTTGGCGCCTTCGACTAGCTGAAGGCAGCGTGCCTCCAGCGTCTCGGTGTCGGCGTCTTTGGGAATGGGCGCCGCCAGGTCTTGTAGCGCCGCATTGAGCGGGTCATAATCACCCCGGCCAGAGTGCTCATCATGGTCAATGACAAGCACTTCCATGACGGTGCTTCTGCCGCTCTCCGCGTGAGGAAGCAGTTCATCATAGACCACCATGTTGGTGGGGAACGTGTCAAGCGACATGGTGTCAGAGTCGACCAACATCGGATCAGTGGAGCCTACGGACTCCAAGTCCCCAGCTGGCTTGCTGGCGACGTGGAGTTGATCGAGGAGGCCTGCGAGGAGGCTCTCGGGGCCGCCCGTGCCTGCGTTGGATGCGGGCTCGTCAGAGAGGCGGACCTCGCCAACAAGATCGACAAGGCAACTGGCTGCACAGGCGATTTTAGCGCCATGCAGCGCGTCGGCGCAGACTCTGTCTGGCGTGTTGGGCTGGCTGCGCTCGCCAGGGAGAAAAAGGGTTCCCGTCCAGAACAGGTCTCCGGACGACGGTGCACCAAGCCCCACGGTGGGCGCCAAATGTCAAGGGTTGGGTGCGACATATGCGAATGGATGGCTTATCATGGTGGGGGCGAGTAGAACATCGCGGGTGCCTGGAAACGGGATGAGGCGTAGACACGAGTGCCGGCGTACTTTACCCAGGTTTGGGGCTCTCCTAAGAGATAACACCCCTAGTCCTGCTCTGCGGGGTCTCCGCATGATCACTAAGGCAAAGTGAGTACAAAGGCGCTCCTCGAGCTGTATCTGTGGGTAGGAGAAGGCAGGGCTTGCTCTCTCCTTCCTCTAAGGTCTGGTCTAGTTCTAATGAATCGGAACCCTTTGCATGGGTGCCCTGGGGGGTTTATATAGGCCTACCCCCAGGGGTACAATGGTAAACTGTCTCGGCACAGGGCCCAGCTGTTAGTCTCTTCGCCTGCGGGCCCTCCTGCCGACTGCTGGGGCCCGCCGATTGGTGGGCCCAACCGTCTGGTCTGGTACGGAGCCGTCAGGCCGCACGCACCGCTAGCGGGTCCTGCTGGCTGCTAAGTACTGTAGCCGTGCATCTAATGACACATGCTTGGTCATGGGGCCGTGGCTACAGTCCTGCCGCCTGGTGGGCGATTACTATAGCCACTCCCCATCTCATCTGGTTAATGGCGCGTGGGACCCATGGGAGGGGCAGGCCGACTCCCGTAGGCCGGCTCCCTACGGGTCCGACTGGTGGCGCCCTTGCCGTCTTCCGGACTCTCACTGACTGGTAGGGCCCGTCATCCGTGGACCGTACTGTCGATGTCAAAACCGGCGGATCTCGGGTAGGGGGTCCCGAACTGTGCGTCAAGGCCGGATGGTAACAGGAGACAAGGGACACGATGTTTTTACCCAGGTTCGGGCCCTCTCGATGGAGGTAATACCCTACTCCTGCTTGATTAATATTGATGATATGGGTAGTACAAGAGTAGATCTACCACGAGATAAAGGAGGCTAAACCCTAGAAGCTAGCCTATGGTATGATTGTTGTATATGGAATTGATGTCCTACGGACTACAACCCTCCAGTTTATATAGACACCGGATAGGGTTAGGGTTACACAGAGTCGGTTACAATGGTAGGAGATCTTGAATATCCGCATCGCCAAGCTTGCCTTCCACGCCAAGGAAAGTCCCATCCGGACACGGGACGAAGTCTTCAATCTTGTATCTTCATAGTCCTGGAGTCCGGCTGAAGGTATAGTCCGGCTACCCGAACACCCCCTAATCCAGGACTCCCTCAGTAACCCCTGAACCAGGCTTCAATGACGACGAGTCCGGCGCGTAGATTGTCTTCGGCATTGCAAGGCGGGTTCCTCCTCCAAGTCCTTCATAGAAGATTGTAAACACCAAGAGTAGTGTCCGGCTCTGCAAAATAAGTTTCCTCATATTGCCATAGAGAGAATAATATAAACACAAATCAAATCTGCTGACGTATTCCGCAGTGCGTCATCACACTATGGCCAAGTCCTTTACTCGAATCGTTTTTACTTTTCCACCTCAGCACGTTTTGCGAGGCGGTTTCCTTGGCACGTCTTGTCAAAGCAGAGATCGTGTACCCCTTTTACGGGATTCTCATCAATACGGACATGGGTAACCCAACCGCGCCATTTATCATGGCGCTTGGGAGGCAAGCGAGTTTTACTAGGTTGGTGGGATGCGCAACCGCATCCGCCCATATAAGGGGATAAGGATCCACCTTTTTACCTACGCCTTCTTTCTCCTTTGCCTACCCATCTCCTGCGCGCTCGAGCTCCAGCGCCCAAGCCCGCACTTCCCACCTCAACCTTCTCCAGCAATGTCCGGAGCGGGAGGCATGTGGATGGTCTCCTCCGCTACGGAGGGCCAAGTCAAGAAGCTAAGGAAGGCCAGATACCTGTCTAAGGACATCGCGCACCGGCTTCCCGAAAAGGGGCAGCTTCTCCCCACCCAAGGCCCCATGAGAGGGTAGTATTTCTTCCCCACTTCCTCCGCGGACTGGGTTTTCCACTCCACCCTTTTGTTCGGGGGCTCATGTTCTACTACGGCCTGGATTTCCACGATCTGGCCCTGAACTTGATCCTCAACATCTCGGCGTTTATCGTCGTGTGCGAGGCTTTCCTCCGTGTCCGCCCTCATTTCAGCCTCTGGCTCAAGACCTTCAACGTCAAGCCCAAGGTGGTGCGCGGCAGCCAGGCGGAGTGCGGAGGCGCCATGGCGGGCAAGATGGCCAACATCCTATGGTTCGAGGGCTCTTTTGTGGAGACCCTAAAGGGGTGGCAATCCGGGTGGTTTTACATCACCGAGCCACGCGATCCGAACTGGATCGCAGCCCCCGAGTTCCGATTCGGACCCCCCACACGGCTTATGTCCTGGAAAGAGACGGGCCTGTCGTGGGGTGATGAAAAAGAGGTGACCGGATTGCAAACATGCATCCAGTCCCTGGTGAACAAGCCAATCCGGCTTGTTAATGTAATCCAGGTTATGCTCGTCCACCGGATCTTCCCGTGCCAACAACGGGATTTTAATCTGTGGGAGTTCGACCCGGCGCAGCACCAAACCCTTAGCAGGATCTTCAACACGACGTACGAAGATGCCTGGAAGGTGCTATTCAAGGGCGCCGAGGCTCCCGCATCCGCTTCCGAGGACCGCAGATACAGCTCGCAGCGTCACGCTAGCGAGGTAAGCTATCTTCACCTTTTACAGGATGTTAAGCTTTTTTCATAGTTTGACTCTATGCGGGATCTAAACTCCCTTACCTTTGACACGCTTGGCGGGCGATATCCGGACCGATTAACTGTCCGGCTCCGCTGCCCGAAGACCCAGCCCCAGCTCTACTAGTGAAGCTGCTGGTTCTGGCGCCTTATGTGGTGCCGAAGAAGAAGGCCAAGAAGAAGAAGACCACGGGGACTCGAAAGAGTGCCCATAACGTGGTGGTGTCGGACTCGTCATCCGACGAGTCCGAGACGCCCTCTTCCCGTGAAAACGAGGAGGAGGAAGAAGAAAACTCTCCCCCCCAGCAGAGGGAGGAGAGAAGAGGAAGGCCACCCCAACGGGGGAGGCCGAGGGGTCTAGGAAAAGGAAGACCCCTCCACCGGACTACTCCCCCGACACCGAAGAGGGCGAAGAGGAGTGGCCAAACAAGGCCAAGCGTCCGGCGAAATCGTAAGTTCGGATATCAGAGTAACTCATGATGTTCCTTTGTTGCACATCTTTCCCTAATGTCGAACATAATTATACAGCCTGCCCTGGGCCGAATTCAACGAATTGTCGGGCGGCTCCCTGGACTCATCGGACGTGAACTCAGTTCCGCCCGCTGTCTCCCCCCCTCATTGTAGACGACGCCGAAGTGGCGTCGCGACAAGCTTCGGGGCAGGAGGAGGTGGTCCCGGAGGAGCCGCAAGGCAACCTCCCGGACTCCAAGAGTGAAGGGGAGAAGGCCCCCCAGGGCTCCAAGTCCGGCTTTGTGCCGGACACCGCGCCGGAATCTTCCACAGTTCCGGACCGCGGTAGGCGAACTCCTTCCAAGAGGAGCAAGCCTTCTGAGCCGGCGGCCTCCGTCCAACCGGAGGTGCCGGACAATCTGCTGGAGGTGCTTGACGGCACCTCCATCAACCAGGGGCACCGTACTATTATGAGTACGGTGATCCAGAAGGTTCAGTCTGCCAAGAGCGGACTGACTGAAGCTTGCGCTAGCCTTCTAACAGGCTTCGAGGTAAGTAAAAATATGTAAAAATATTACCGCATAGACAGTAGCCCCTGATGCTCTGTTTGGCATTCGGAAAGAAAAGCCGAATAGAGGATCTATTAAATATCGCAGGAGTCTAACAAAAAAGAGTCAATATGTGTATGCAGGCTTCGCTGCTATCCACCGCCACACTGACTGCGGAGGTGGGTGTCCTGAAGCAGGACCTCGAGCGGACCGAGCAAGAGCTCGGCCTTGCCAAGCGGCGGCTCGAGGAGAGAGAAGGTAAGAAATACCTTACAGAAAAAGTGCCTATAAAAAGGCATGATTGCAAAAAAATAACAGGATTGTACTGCTTATTGTAGGGGCCACGACTGAGGTGGCGACCCTTAAGCAGGCGCTGTCTGAGGCCAAAAAGAAAACGGCCGCGGAGCGCACCGAGCGAGACAGACTTGGGGCTCAGGTCGGCGAGGTGCAGCAAGAGCTTCAGGCTCTCATGAAAAAACATGAGAGTTTGGAGCTTGAGTCAAAGGCGCAAGCATCCGAGCTCGCGACGGCCCTTGAGACTGCCAAGTCTGCCAAGGCCGAAGCCCAAAAGGCCCTCCAAGAGTGGGAGGAGATGAGGAAGATAGCAGCGGCTAAGGCATTCTTTATGCAAAGCAGAAATATAAAAGTAAACTACTTGTTACTTACCCGAATCCGGAGCTCTCCAGGGGCATTCGCAGATCTTCCCCACAGCGTATCCGATGCCGCCGCATTCTACCGAGCTGAAGAGGGCAGCTCGACGGAGAAGGTGTTCTGGTCTCAGTATTCTGAGGCCGGACACCCTGTGCCTTTGAGCGACCAGCTAAAACAGCTGGTCAAGCTCCACAAGGCGGCCGAACAGGCCATGAAGGGCTTCATAGTTCGGCTGTGGCCCGGAGAGGCCCTGCTTGGGAGCTATTTCGTGCTGGTGCGGCGGCTGGTGGAGGCCTGTCCGAGGCTCGAGGTCATCAAGCGCTCCGTCTGCATCGAAGGTGCCCGTCGGGCCCTTGCCCGTGCAAAGGTGCACTGGGGTAAGCTGGACGGTGAGAAGCTTGTGAAGGACGGGCCGCCGCCGGGGAAGGAGCATCGCAAGCTCGAGAACTACTACAAGGATGTTCTTGCAGGTGCCCGCCTTGTGGCGGATGAATGTACCAAGGATGTGATTTTTGAATGAACTCGCTCGTGTTTATCCTGTGCGCTGAAAACTTGTTCATATGCACTAAGCAATGCTTATTGAATTTAAAATATTACTTTCTACGTGGCCGTTTATCAAAAAATTGAGAGATGGCCAGTTGTCGGCTTCTGCCCCCATGCCACTATAGTGCTGGGGTGTTCAGGATAAACCTGAGCGCTCTTTTTCGCATAGTTGGGTCCTTCGAGGGAGGCGCTCAGCACAACGAACCAGACAATCAGACTATAATGCTTAAACACTCTCACTTAGCCATAGAACTCTATAATTTTAAATTTCGGCGAAGCCCCTAGTTCGGAAGACCGAGTTCGGGGCGCTATCCACGCCTTGGCCGGACAAAGCCAGCTCCTTGCTCGAAGCGGCGTAAGTGTTTAGGGACTCGAAAAACCTATCGAACAGCGACCTGTCTCTCGCCTCATCATGATAGTCAGTTTTAGCTTTCTTCACTGAGGTGCTTAACCCAGCTGAACCGGGGCACAATCGCAGTGGTTCTCCTAGTGCTACCTTAGCCGATATAGCGGAACGTAAGGCACCAAAACATAGGAGCCGGGAAAACCCAACTATTGACCCAAATCATGATTCGGAGCCGATGCATATAGTGCTATAAGTTCGGGGTGCCGCACTTGTGAAAGTGTACGGACTTCTCACACCATAATGAGGGGTACTGAAGCCCCTGGCGTGTTTGCCGTACCATGGTGTATGGGTGCAATCATGTCATTTAATAAACATATATGTGAAAAGAGGATAATGCAAAAAATAGACAAAAAGCTATGCATTGTTTATAGAGAGGCTATTTATCAAAGCCGAACGATATAAATAGTGCGATAAGCAAAAAGATATTGGACTATTTAACATGTCCTGGCCAGGGGCAGGCCACGGAATTGTATTCAAAACAGGTATACTGCTTGTAACAGAGACCACCTGGGAGTTCCATAATGCGGCATGGCTTGTCTGCCTCCCTGGATCTTGCATCGTTTGTGCGGCAATCGAATTGCCGAACAGGTCGTCCGAAGTATGGAGTCCTGAAAGTAAGAAAAAATTAAAAAAAGAATCCGACAGCCCCTAGTACATTTTAAGCCGTATTTTGGGCCTGCTGTTATTGTGCCCCTTCCCCTGTGCCCATGGTATTTCAAGGGCGTAGTTATGTACGCGAGGCACTGGTTTCGCTATGTCGCGAGAGATGGGGTTGGGGCCGCATTGCTACGCCTGCTCAGAGCATGCCAGGCGGTCCTGCTGTGGGTTACTCCGGGCGCGCTTGGTAGTGTCTGGCTTTTTAACGGCCAGACTGGAGAATTGCCTAAGAAGGCTACTTTGTACTTCCGCTCCGAGAGCCGCCGTGTGCTCCTCCGTACGGAGGGAGCGTTCGGTGTTTCCGTTGACCGTGATTACTCCTCGAGGGCCTGGCATCTTGAGCTTGAGATATGCGTAGTGCGGCACCACGTTGAACTTTGCGAATGCGGTTCGTCCGAGCAGGGCGTGATAGCCACTGCGAAACGGGACTATATCGAAGATTAACTCTTCGCTTCGGAAATTGTCCGGGGATCCGAAGACCACGTCAAGTGTTACTGAGCCTGTACAGTTGGCTTCTACACCTAGTATAACGCCTTTAAAGGTCGTTTTTGTGGGCCTAATCCTTGAGGGATCTATGCCCATTTTCCGCACTGTATCCTGGTAAAGCAGGTTCAGGCTACTGCCGCCGTCCATGAGGACTCTTGTGAGATGAAATCCATCGATGATTGGGTCGAGAACCAATGCGGCGAAGCCTCCATGACGGATGCTAGTGGGATGGTCCCTTCGATCAAAAGTGATCGGGCAGGAGGACCATGGGTTGAACTTTGGGGCGACTGGCTCCAACGCGTATACATCCCATAGCGCACGCTTCCGCTCCCTCTTGGGAATGTGGGTTGCGTATATCATGTTCACCGTCCGCACTTGTGGGGGAAAGCCCTTCTGTCCATTGTTGTTCGGCGGCCTGGGCTCCTCCTCGTCGTCACTGTGCAACCCCTTGTCTTTGTTTTCGGCTCTTAACTTGCCTGCCTGCTTGAACACCCAACAATGCCTGTTAGTGTGATTGGCTGGCCTTTCGGGGGTGCCATGTATCTGGCACAAGCGGTCGAGTATTCAGTCCAAACTGGACGGGCCCTGAGTATTCTTTTTGAATGGCTTTTTCCGCTGACCGGATTTATAGCCTCTGAATCCGGCATTTACTGCCGTGTCTTCATTGCTGTCGCTGCTAACGCGACATTTTTGCTTATTCCGACGTGTCCTGCCACTTTTGTCCTTGGTATCCGAATTACCAGGGTTCTTTGATAAGTTGTTACTGCGAGCTAGCCAGCTGTCTTCTCCCGCGCAAAAGCAGGTCATGAGTGTTGTGAGGGCTGCCATAGATTTCGGCTTTTCCTGTCCCAGGTGCCGGGCAAGCCACTCGTCGCAGATGTTATGCTTGAAGGCTGCTAGGGCCTCTGCGTCCGGACAGTCGACTATCTGATTTTTCTTTGTTAGGAACCGTGTCCAGAATTGCCTGGCCGATTCCTCTGGCTGCTGAATTATGTGGCTTAAGTCGTCGGCATCCGGTGGTCGCACGTAAGTGCCCTGGAAGTTGTCGAGGAATGCGGTTTCCAGGTCCCCCCCAAGAACCGATTGAGTCTGCCGGAAAGCTATTAAGCCAATGCCGAGCCGGTCCTTTAAGTTTGAGCGGGAGGTATTTGATGGCGTGTAGATCATCGCCGTGTGCCATGTGGATGTGAAGGAGATAATCCTCGATCCATACCGCCGGATCTGTTGTGTCATCGTATGATTCGATGTTTACGGGTTTGAAACCCTCTGGGATTTTATGATCCATTACTTCATCCGTGAAGCATAGCGGGTGTGCGGCGCCTCTGTACTGGGCTATATCACGACGCAGCTCGGAAGAGCTATGTCTGTTGTGTTCGGCCCGGCCGGATTTGTTGTATCCGGAGTGAACATCATCGTCACGTGCCGTAGGGCGCCTGCACGATCTGTAGATCGATCTTGTTTGTCTTGCCTTATCCTCCAGTATGTCTCGCAGGTCTGGCGCATTTTCCCGTGCCTTAGTTGAGCGGCGTCGGGACATGGCTTGGGTGGAGGGCCAAGAGGCCTCTCTATCGCAGCCACGAGGTGGCCGGTCTGTCATGTCGTGTGCTGGTGATGTAGGTGCTTCCTCCTCTGATCGGGGTAGCGGCCTGCGCTTTGGGTAACTCTTGGAGGGGCGTTCGAGTTCATACTCTTAGGCCGCAAGGACTTCAGTCCATCTGTCAGCTAGCAAATCTTGGTCAGCTCTAAGCTGTTGCTGCTTTTTCTCGAGGCTGCTTGCCGTGGCTAAAAGCCTGCGATTGAAACGCTCTTGTTCGGAGGGGTCTGATGGTACGCCGAATTTGTCGTCATCGAGGCTTGCCTCGTCTTCGGAGGGAGGCATATAGTTATCATCCTCGACCTCTCGGTCCGTCGCTCTCTCATGAGGGCTAGCTTCTCCATCTTCCCGTGCCGAATCTTGCTGGGGTGGGTGTTCTTCGGTGCTATCCGGGGCAGTATTATCTCCCGTGTCGGAATCACCATTTTTGCTTTGGCGGGATTTAGAGCGGCGCCGCTGATGCCGGCGCTTTGGTTGTTTCTTGGAGGTGTCATCCCCCGCTATTCCATCGCCATCTCCATCTTTTGGAGTATCCACCATATATATGTCATATGACGAGGTGGCCTTCTAGCGCCCTACAGGTGCTGGTTCCGGTTCGTCTTCTACATTGTCGTCCATACCGTCGATGTCTTCGGAGCCGAAGTCAAGCATGTCGGTTAAATCATCGACAGTGGCTACAAAGTGGGTGGTGGGTGGGCTTTGAACTTCTTCATTGTCCGTATCCCATCCTCGCTGACCGTAATCCGGCCAGGGCTCTCCTGATAAAGAGAGAGACTTGAGAGAATTCAGGATGTCGCTGAAAGGTGAGTGCTGAAAGATGTCCGCGGCGGTGAACTCCATTATCGGCGCCCAATCGGATTCGATTGGTAGGGGCGCGGGGGGTTCGGAGTCCGGGGAGGAGTCCGGATCCTCGGAGTCACGGGTCATGCAGAGTGCGGGGCTGGTGCTCGGCTCAATCGCCTTTGAGATCGCAGCCCCCGAGGTGACGTCCAACCGCTCATCCTCGATTGGCGCAATAGGCTCCGAGTTAGGGGTCGGAACCGGTGTGTGCGGCCTCCAGGACACTGTCCGGAGGCAGAGCTAGATCATGCCCCTCGAGATAGTGCGGCGCGCTTGGCCGTGGCTCGAACCCGTTGAAGATCAAGTCTCCGCGGATGTCAGCCGTGTAGTTTAAGCTTCCAAACCTGACTTGATGGCCAGGGGCGTAGCTTTCGATCTGCTCCAGGTGGCCAAGCGAATTGGCCCGCAGTGCAAAGCCACCGAAGACGAAGATCTGTCCGGGGAGAAAAGTCTCACCCTGGGCCTCATCGTTGTTGATGATCAAGGGAGCCATCGGGCCTAAAGGCGACGACACAGAGGAACTCTCAATGAAAGCACCAATGTCGATGTCAAAATCGGCGGATCTCGGGCAGGGGGTCCCAAACTGTGCGTCAAGGCCGGATGGTAACAGGAGACAAGCGACACGATGTTTTTACCCAGGTTCGGGACCTCTCGATGGAGGTAATACCCTACTCCTGCTTGATTAATATTGATGATATGGGTAGTACAAGAGTAGATCTACCACTAGATCAAGGAGGCTAAACCCTAGAAGCTAGCCTATGGTATGATTGTTGTATATGGAATTGATGTCCTACGGACTACAACCCTCCGGTTTATAGAGACACCAGATAGGGTTAGGGTTACACAGAGTCGGTTACAATGGTAGGAGATCTTGAATATCCGCATCACCAAGCTTGCCTTCCACGCCAAGGAAAGTCCCATCCGAACACGGGACGAAGTCTTCAATCTTGTATCTTCATAGTCCTGGAGTCCGGCTGAAGGTATAGTCCGGCTAGCCGAACACCCCCTAATCCAGGACTCCCTCACGTACCGTCAGGCCATCGTGGGTACAAGACTCCGCCCACTGTTGCTGATGCCAGGGGTGGCATGGCAACAGTACCACGCCAGACGGAGATCTCCGCTGGTACAGTGCACTGTGTCCTGGCCATCCCCTGGAAAAGGGGAGGGAGTGGGCTTTACTGTCGCCATTCCCCGTCCCATCCCCCTTGATGAGGGCATGGGCTTTGCCAGTGTCGTGGGCCAACTCCCCATGGCCGGCTTCTCCGGAAGCCGCCAGTCGGAGTCGGCTGGTCTTGATCTCATCTCTAGGACTCGGACGCATATGGGCAGCCGGCTGTTCCTCTAGCCGCTCTCCTGAAGTCGGCTCTCCGTCTGTTCTCTTGAGGGGCGCAGTCAGCCCCGATGTCTTGAAAGGTTATGTCACATCCTAGTTAGTCATGCATTAGAGTGTTGCATCATGTTTACTCTTTCATCAGAAACCTGAAATGGGGATGACAGAACCCCCAGTCCCCTCTGAAACCAATTAGGGTTTACTAAAAACTTTTTCAATGAACCTGAAATGCCCTTCTAAAATGCCCATCATTTTTGTCTTGGTTCAGAACCTCTGCCAAAAGTGGTGCACATTTTCCTAGGCCATCCTAGGGTTTTTGATTTAAATCATAAGTATTTGAATTTGGGCATTTAAAATTATATAAAATATTTAAATGCTCAAATAACTCCAAACTAAAATGTTTCATGTTGGAAATAATCCAACTATGGACCAGGAGTAGTTTGGTGATTTTTGAAGTTGCCTAAGTATTTTATTTAATTCAACAAAGTTGCAGAAGTATTAAAAAAACAGAAAACAGAAAGAAAATAGAAAAGGCTTACCTGGCGCCCAGCACCCGGCCCACCTGCCGGCCCAGCCCAGCACCGCGCCAGCGAGCTGCTTGCCGGCCAGGCAGGCAGGCAGGTGCTCGACGGCGAGCACCGCATGGGTGCCACGCACCTGATCGCCGCCTCGCCGCCTCCCTCGCCCGGCTAACGCCGTGAATCGGCCTCCCTCTCTCCCCCGAACCCCCCAGACACCCCCTCTCCTCTCCAGCTCCTCCCCCTCGCACGCCCCAGCCATGGCCGACGCCATCGCCGCCACCCCCTCGCCGTAGCCACGCCCTCCGTCAACCCCACGCCATGCCACCGTGTCCAGGAGCTCCGCCGCCGTCCACTTCATCGAGCTAGCCGAGCCCCGTGTGCTCGTGCGGCCCGAGACCACCGCACCGACCTCGCCCGAGCTCGCCGTCGTCGGAGATCCCCTTCGACGCCGTCGCCGCCTCAGCTCGTCCCCGACCCTGCCGGTGGCCTCTACGGGAGCGCTGTGAGCCTAGCTACTCCTCCGACCCTCCCTCTCTCATTCCCGAGCCGTGTAGCCACCGCACGAGGATCGCACGCCCGCACCGCCGCGGATCTCGTCGCTGACATGCTTCCGGCCACCCTCCGGCCACGAGCTGGTGTCCATCTTACTCACCGAGCTCCGCAGCACCTAGCTAGCCACTCCCCGAGCCTCACCGACCCCTCTAGCACCAAGTTCATCTTCGGCCGAACCCCGGTGGCCGCCAAAGTCGTCGCCGGCGCCAACTCCGGCCACCCCGACCCCAACGGACTCCACCAAGAGATGCGGCTTGTCCTCAGCTCCACTCCGGTGGTCTCCGCGACCCATTTGGTGGCCGAAATGGCCAAAACCACTCCCGCAGCCGCGTCGGGCTCGCCGGCGGCTAAACGCCGGCGCCGCTGGCATTGACTTTGACCACGGGTGGGCCCTGGTTGACTCCCCTGAGTCAATGACAGGTGGGGCCCAGCCATGTTAATTAAACAGGTTTAGTTTTAATTAAACTTTAATTAAAATAATCACCCTGACATGCGGGACCCACTGTCAGGTTTGACCCTGACGTGTTCCGTTGACCTGCTGACGTCACACTGACGTCAGGCTGACGCAATAATGATTTTCTGGAATTATTCTAATATAGGAAATTCCAGAATATAATTTAAACTTCAAAAATTCATAACTTTTATTCTGTAACTCCAAATCAGACAAATTATATATGAAAAATGATCAGAAAAATCCAATCTATCCATCTGTACTATTTTCATGCATGATTAAACAAGTTAACTTGATGTTTAATGCAGAACAAGAAAAAGCACCTTAAAAGGCCATGTTTGAGTTTGAAATTTGAATCTTTGATTCAAATTGGTTCAAACCCTTCTGGTTTTAGTTGCATTAGCCCAACACACTCATATTGCCATGTTTCATGCATGCATCATATTGTTGCACATTGTTTGGTGATGGTTGTGTATCGGTGTCCCTTGCGACAGGTTCTGTCTCCGAGGAGTATCGTGATTACCCTAACGAAGAACCGTATCAGTGCATCGAACCATCAGGCAAGCAACCAACCATTTGATCATATCGATACAATCCCATGTTCTAGCTCCTGCTCTCTTTTACTGCATTAAGACAACGCGTTTCAAACTGCTGTGTGCTACGGTAGTTGAACCCATTTCCTCTGCATGACCTGTCATTGCCACAGTAACTAGATGAAACCCACTAGCATGTGTAGGAGTTGATTGAGCCCTATGGATGTGTTGTTCCTACCTTGCTATGCCTGCTATGCTTAGAGTCGTGTCAGGTCTGGTTCATCTGGGTGATGGGCTAGAGTGAAATGATTATGTCGGTAATGGGAGTGGTGTGGTGAACACGATTTGGTAAAGGTATCGATGAGAGGCCATGTAGGAGTACATGGTGGATTGTTTCATTGAAGCCGACCTTAAGCACTGAGATCTGTATGTGTGATTTAAGATACAGCTACTACCATGCATTGGGCCCTGAAATATGACCCCGCTCGACTTCTTATTCACCCTAGTTCTCTGTCCAGGAGTTGCAAGTAGTTTCTGGTGTTTGTAGCCTACTGGAGGCCGTGGACAGCGCTGACCGTAGGGGTGGGCTGTGATGCGGTAGGTACGTGGCACGGTGTACCGAATACCTGTTAGGTATCTCGGGAACCCTGTTCACATCGTTCGGGGCCGTATGGGAAACCTCGGCCGGACTCCCTGCGGATGGAACCTGGATAGGCGATAAACCTGGACTAGAGGCTTAAGTGTTTAGGTAGGTCGTGGTCTACACCCACGTCGGCTTTCGCTTGAAGTCTGCCGAGCACATGTCGTGTGCAGACGCTAAGTGGTGGAAACATGTATGAAGAAGTACACCCCTGCAGGGTTAACATGATCTATTCGAATAGCCGCGTCCGCGGTAAAGGACTACTTGGTTGCCTATACAGTTCATAGACAAGTAAATGGAAACTACTAAAAGCCTCAAGATAAGTGTGAGTGCCGAGGATGGCTCTTCCGTAGGAAAACGGAGGTGGATCCTTGGTAGTGTATTGTCACATCCCTAGCTTCTGGTAATGCTCTAGGCTAGCTTCATGTGTGCATCATGTTTAAATTTTTGAAACCTGAACTGAGGAATTTTGGAAGCCTCAAAAACTTAAATAAAAGAGGGGCAAAAACCCTAGAAATCTCATTCATTGCTCCAAAATGCTCTTCTTAAATGTTTGATAATTTTTGGTAAGGGTTCTGGTCCCAACCAAAATATTGAACATTTTTAAGGAATTATTTTTGGGACTTTGGATTTAATTCATTAGCTATTTGAATTTGAATTATATTCATATAATTAGAATATAATTTCAAATACCCTTGAAATATTTTATAAGCTTTTGGAAAAGTCCATCTAGCAATATAAAATATTCAGAGGAGTTTTTGGCATTGTTTGAATTATTTTAAATTCAAAATAGTGGCAAAATAAATTAAATAAAAATAAACAGAACAGAAAAATAAAAGAGCAGAAGCCTACCTGGCGCTTACCTGTCCAGCCCAGCCGGCCCAGCCCGCCACCGCTACTCCCCCCCTGTTGTCTTCCTCTGCCAGTAGGCAGAGGCGAGGCGTGGCGCGTGCCCGAGGGCTCCGGCCACCTCCTGCTTACCTGCTCGCCGCTGGAGGCACCCGAGGGAGCCACGCACTCCCCCTCGCCCCCTGCACCTCTCCTCTCTCCCCCTGGACCCCATTCCCTCCTCTGCTTCCCTCTCGCGCACACCACCGAGCGGAGCTCGCCGTCATTGTCGCCGTACCCATGGCCACCGGCCACCCCTAGCCTCGCCGATGCGCCCAGGAGCTCCGCCTCGACCCCCTCTTCCTCCCCACCGATCCACGGCCCTCCGGAAGCCCTGCATCGCCGCCAACGCGCCGTCTTCTACCTCCGGATCCGACGGCCCCCTCCGGTCAATTTGCGGCCTCAGCGCGTCCCCGGCTACACCGAGTTGCTCCCCTTCACCGCTGTGAGCTCCTCTACGTTCTCCCCCTCTCCCCACCATCGATTGCCTCCCCTAGCCGTTGTTTCTGTGATGGCCGAGAGCTCGCTGCCGCCGCCGTGAAGCTCGCCGTCGCTAGCCGTCCCGCCCGACCAACCCAAGCATGGAGTCATGCTCCGGGCTTCTCCAGGAACCCGTAGCGTGCCTCAGGCCGCCCAATCGTGCACCGTGCTCCTCGCACCCGTGCAAGCCGCAACTACGCCGCCGTGGAACTCGACGCCGTCGACGTTCCCGGCCACCCTAGCATCGCCTGAGGCCACCAATCGACGCGCCTCCTTGCTCCGGTTCCAACGCGCCCAGCCGCGCGAGCTCCCGTCGCCGGAGTTGGCCGGACGGGCAACGCCGCCGCGTCCTGGTTACGCCGGCGATTAGCCGCCGGTGATAGCAGCTGTTAGGAGTTAATCACCCCACTAACTAAGCCCTATGTCACTGACACCTGGGCCCCACGGTCGAAATAATCTCTGTTTTATTTCTGTTTAGATTAGTTAATAAACACACGGGACCCACCAGTCAGAGTTGACTGTGCTGACGTGGCCTTTGACCGGCCCCACACGTCAGCGGCACTAACCAGCCCCAGTCACTGACCAGTGGGCCCCACTGGTCAGGTTTGACCACCAGCAGCGTCTGTTGACCTGCTGACGTCATAGTGACGCAATGCTGACGCAATAAGTATTTTCTGGATTTATTAATATTCAGGAAATTCCAGAAAATGCCTAAAACTTCTAAAAATCATAGAAATTCAACCGTAACTTCAAATTAAATAATTTATATATGAAAAATTATCAGAAAAATTCAAGGAATCCATCTATACCAATTTCATGCATGATAGAACAACTTATCACTACTGTTTAGGACAAATGAAGTGAATGGCATTTAAATAATCACATATGGGGTTTGAATTTGAATCTTGTAATCAAACCAACCCCATTTAACTTGTTGCTAGATGCATTAGCTCAAAACACCAGCATGTTGCCATGTCATAGCATGCATCATATTGTGCATTGCATTGATTGTGTTTCCTTCTGTTTGCCGGTGTTGCTCCCCCTCGGTAGACGCTGTACCGGTGATGTGATCGTTGACACTGACGAAGACTCAATGTTATCTTCAGAAGTGCCAGGCAAGCAAAACCCCCTTGTTCATTCCGATAAAATCCCACTCTCTCGCTCCTGCTCTCTTTTACTGCATTAGGACAACAACGACATATTTGATACTTGCTGCGGTAGCTGAACCCCTTTATCCTTTGCATGACCTGTCATTGCCACAGTAAATAGATGAAACCCACTAGCATGAGTAGGAGTTGTTTGAGCCCTGATGTGCCTACTCATTCATGCTTGTTTGTCATGCCTGCTACTGCTTAGAGTTGAGTCAGGTCTGATTCATCGGGGATGAATCAGAGGCGTGTGAACATGTCCTACTATGTGTGAGCTAAGTGTGTGAACACGATTTGGTAAAGGCAGCGGTGAGAGGCCATGTAGGAGTACATGGTGGGTTGTCTCATTGCAGCCGTCCTCAGGAACTGAGTTCTGTGTTTGTGATCCATGACCAACTACTACCACACATTGGAATGCTTAAGTGCCCCTCTCGACTTATTAATCAACATGATCTCTGTCCAGGAGTTGCAACTAGTTTCTGGTGTTTGTAGGTAGTGTTAGTAGTCTACCAAGTGGCACCCGGTACAGGTGGGCTTGGGACAGACTAGGCACAGTGGCCCGGTGTACCAAGTGGCACCCGGTTGGTGGGCTTGGGAACCCTGCACACATCGTTTGGGGCCGTGAGCGACACCCCGGCCGGATCTCCTTGCGGATGGAACCCGAATAGGCGATAAACCTGGACTAGAGACTTGTTCGGTTAGTCAGGTCATGGCCGACTCCCTCGCCCGGCTTCCGCTTGAAGGTTGCCGAGGTACATGACGTGTACAGGGCGGTAAGTGGCGGGAGCGTGTGTGAAGAAGTACACCCCTGCAGGGTTAACATCATCTATTCGAATAGCCGGATTCCTCGGATATGGAAACTTGGACCCCTTGCATAGTTCATAGACAAGTGAAAGTGGTTACTCTAAAATACGCAAGATAAGCGTGAGTGCTATGGATGGCGTTCCCGTAGGGAGACGGAAGCGGATCCATAGTGGGGTATTGATATGGTGAATATGTGGACTCGTGTGCGCCACCTCAAAAGAGTTACATTGCAGTCGTAGTTCAGGATAGCCACCGAGTCAAAGCTGGCTTGCTGCAGTTAAACTCCACCGTCCCTTTGTTGATAATGATGCATATGTAGATAGATCTGATGTAAGTCTTGCTGGGTACATTTGTACTCACGTTTGTCTATTTTATGTTTTTGCAGAGAGACTTCAGTCTCACTAGTAGTTCCACGTGGACTTCGACGTTTAGCTTGTTACCTCAGCTACGATCTTGTGCCCTCGGCAGGATCTGATAAATAGTCAGGCTTCTCAGCCCTTTTCATTTATAGATGTCTGTACTCAGACATGATAGCTTCCGCTTGTGCTTTGACTTGTATGCTCTGATTGTTGGGTCATGAGACCCATGTTTGTAATATCTCGCTCCTCGGAGCCTATTGATTAAAATACTTGAGTCGTAGAGTCATGTTGTGATGCCATGTTGTATTTGCACATATCGAGCATATTGTGTGGATGTTATTGAAATGCTTGGTATGTGTGGGATCTGACAACCTAGTTGTTTATCCTTGGTAGCCTCTCTTACCAGGAAATGTCTCCTAGTGTTTCCACCGAGCCATGGTAGCTTGCTACTGCTCCGGAACACTTAGGCTGGCCGGCATGTGTCCTTCTTCGTTCCTGTGTCTGTCCCTTCGGGGAAATGTCACGCGATGAATACCGGAGTCCTGTTAGCCCGCTACAGCCCGGTTTACCGGAGTCCTGCTAGCCCAGTGCTACAGCCTGGATTCACTCGCTGATGACCGACACGTTCGATGCTGGGTCATGGATGCCTGTCCCTGTAAGTCTGTGCCACTTTGGGTTTACGACTAGCCATGTCAGCCCGGGCTCCTTATCATATGGATGCTAGCGACACTATCATATACGTGTGCCAAAAGGCGCAAACGGTCCCGGGCAAAGGTAAGGCGACACCCGTGGGAATACCGTGCGTGAGGCCGCAAAGTGATATGAGGTGTTACATGCTAGATCGATGTGGCATTGAGTCGGGGTCCTGACAGCGTTGGTATCAGAGCTTGACTGCCTGTAGGATTACCAAGCCAAACCGGTCGATGTTGAGTCTAGAAATTCTTTAGTTATATGTAGGGGAATTGATTGTGGGATGGAACGTAAGGCTCTTTTTACTCCTTATACCTTATGGCCTTCTGATCTGAGTCATCATCTTCTCTTCTACGGGGATTAAGAACTAGGCTATCTCTTCTTTCTATTAGGATCACGTGTTACTAATCAGTGGATTTATAAGATTATTGGATTTAAGTCTCAGTTCAGTTCCTACTATTTCCGTATGTTAATTGTTGATCTCGAAACCTTGATATTGTGCTTCTGAGTGGCTATGCCACCATTTTTGTGAATGTCTCAAATCTTTTCTGAGCATTTACAGCCGTTATGCTGTCCGAGTCATCCCAGGTTTCTAAATAGTTTGAAGCAATTTGCAAATTCCATCCTCCCGTTTTGATGTTCCTTTGGGCCAGATTAATCACACAAATTAGTGAGTTGAGGTACTTCTTTGTCCCGACATATATGTTGGAATAATTATTATGACCCTAGGTGTTTTAGGGAGTCACCTAGTAACCTAGCAATGTTTTGTGATCCCAGTGTGATGATTCTGGCTTTTATTCTCGAAAGCATCCCGTGATGCCATTTAGTTAGTAGGTATTCTATTCCTGGGTTTCTGAGCCCAAGATTCATCCTACTTACTTCATGTTGATAGTAATTGCTAGTGCCTTTAGGATATTAGTAACCTTTGCGATAGTCCTTAAAGTCCGTGGTATCTTCTTCTTCCAAATACCATGAACTACTTATGGCAGAAGTTCCTCGTTGAACTGAACAATCACAACCAGAGTGCTCTTGATGAGTTCTCCATTATATATTGTGACTCTGCCAGTTCTACCTTTCTGCATGGGTTATCCGGAAGAAATATGTTGAACTTCGTTCGACATGCTAAACCATGCATCCACAACTCAGAAAATTGTATGTTCCTTTGAGTTGTCCCTCTTTAGTTGTCCTCTGACCCTCGCCTATCAATTGATAGTCAAGAGTATGAGTGCGTTCGTTTATCGATGCCTATTACTCTTGTGGTCCGTCAAGCCATTCTGTCCCGAATGACTTGGAGAAACAAACTCCAGTACCTCATCCATATCTAGGATTGGGTCAAAGTAGTTGTATTCCGCAGATCAAATGCCAATCCAGCTTTTGGTTCTGTTCTACCTTGGAGTATTAACCCCTTTATGTCAGAATTGTCATGAGAACTGCACCAACTCTCATGAATTTTGACGTAGTAATACTTCTCACCATCATTAGTCATTCCTCGGCCATCGTGTTGATGCAACCGGAATACCGACAAATGAATTGTGATGTGTGAAATCAATACTCCCAGCAACCTCGTTGCTTGGTAGTTAAAGGATAATAATTTCAATCTTAGCATGTTGGTTTTTGAATCATCCCTCTAAGACTGATCGTGCTACCTAGTCCTTATTTCGGTGCACCCTTCGATTGATGAGTTAGGATCTTGTCAAGTCCTCACTCATTTTGATCATGTCATCTTGCCCTCAAAAGCGAGATTGTTCTCGAGCTTAGTAACATATCGGTGGATCGTGATTTTCCGAATATCTTCTCGAAAGTATCACCAGGTTGTCACCTGACTGTTATGTTGAGCTCGTGATCAAGTTGGTTTCTTGTGAACCACCCTCTCTCCGAGAATCTGTGTGGGATACCCCTGAGCTAGTTGGTCAAGCTAAACAACAACTTGAAGAGTTGGAAGATAAAAGCTTGCCTGACTTAGTTCATGTTAAGGGATATCTTTTTGTGTGTGTGTGTGTGTGTGTGTGTTGAAGAAAGATGGTATCTTCATCAATTGGTCCTTGTGAACAATTGTTGGATCTATTATCTTACCCAAACCTTTGATTCACCTGCATTTGATGTAAGTTGCCGTCGTGAATTCGAGAAAGTTTGTTTTTGCTCCTTTGGAATCATCCCAAGTCGGTCATGCACGTGCGAAGAATTCTGTGGTCTGTTAGACTGATCATCTTCATTCCATATGTATTCCCTAGCACACCAAGCCACTGATTGAATTGTTCAAGGAAAAGGAGTTGCTGTGCAAATACTAGTTCATGCACAAGATTCCTATATCCTCAATGATGGTTCCCTACCAGAACTCGGTAGTGTTCTATTGTAAGACTACCATGTGATCATGTTTGTCTGAGACAGCGTGTTCACACATGTGTAGCGGAACCAGCTCATGTTTTGGAGCTTGCTATCGTAGTTCATTCCCCGAGAATCTCGCAACGTCATCTCGTCGATTTGTGTTGCAAACTTTCATTTTTCTTCCTAGACTCGATGGGTCTGGAATATTCTGACACCAACCAGATCTGAATCTCAGGCAGATATGATGTTTGGAACATTTCCCAAGAACTATAATATTGGTCCCTCGATAACCGGTAAAGTGGATGTCGTGGCCAACACACCCAGCCGGAAGACCTATTATTGTAGTATCTTGTTTGAGGAAGTTGGCCACCTCCCCATAATGATTTCGTAGGATTTACCTCCGTAACTGTTCCTTATGGATTCTATTGCTCCCGAAGTCCGACCTTTACTTGATGTTCTAGTTATCAAACCATATCTATGAATGGGTTACACTAGCACGTCAAGGAGAACATTAGAAGCGGAGTGCTAAATGTCTCTCGGTCGATCATCCAGATTTTGTTTCCTTGGCCTCGCTAGGGTGAAATCTGAGTTGATGTTATCTTCCTATGCATCTGCATCGTCCATCGTTGTTCATCATGGTGGTATGTTGTGTTGCCAGGATCCTTGACACGGATGTTGGTAAACCTTGATGAATATGGAAATGCTCAAGTTCTTGAGAGCACGCACAAGCGCTAGGTGTTATCATCGGCATTAACTGGGTTTGCTCTCAGTTTCCTCGGCAATGCTATGACCTATTCAAACAGTGAATTCACTCTCTGTTGTTGGGTTCTTTCCCAGTTACCAGAATCATTCCCAGCATTTGCATTTTGTTCCTAGCTTGCACCGCCACTGTGCCATTCTACCATGGGTCCCTTCCATTTCCGGTGATAAGCAAAAATCATCCACTGCGATGTCTTCAACAAGGTAATCCACATCATCCAAGTCCGAGTATGCCATTCTACCGACTCCCGCCAACCGATTGCTCGAGAATTGCCTTAGGCTGGTATGAAGAGTTTCAATGATCTCTATATCAAAGGTAATTCTTTTTGCCACTTAAGGGGATAATCTACGAATCACCCTCCTCCAGGATGTTTCGTCGCGGTATCATGGCAACTCAACTCCTCGCTACGTTGACAATCGTTTACCACCTTCTTAGGTGTGGAATTGTTGTCTACCTAGTGAACCTTCGTCATCCGTTTCTTTCCACCCCTCTTGATGTGTATCTCGTGTCTCAACCCGAGAGATGGTCCTATGTCTCGTTCCGTGAGTTAGTCCTGAGTTGTTCGACCTTCGAGAAGACCGATCCTTCTAGAGTTTTCTTTTTCTCTTCTTGTCATGATTAGCTGAAGTTCTCAGGGCAAGACGACAAGACAAAGATGGTGTTCAAATCAACGTTCATTGAAGTGCAACCTGGATGGTGAAGATTGTACTAGTTTGCGTTTCCCCTTCATCCTACCCTACGCTTGAATCTCGAGACGAGATTCTTGTTTAGTGGGGGTGAGTTGTCACATCCCTAGCTTCTGGTAATGCTCTAGGCTAGCTTCATGTGTGCATCATGTTTAAATTTTTGAAACCTGAACTGAGGAATTTTGGAAGCCTCAAAAACTTAAATAAAAGAGGGGCAAAAACCCTAGAAATCTCATTCATTGCTCCAAAATGCTCTTCTTAAATGTTTGATAATTTTTGGTAAGGGTTCTGGTCCCAACCAAAATATTGAACATTTTTAAGGAATTATTTTTGGGACTTTGGATTTAATTCATTAGCTATTTGAATTTGAATTATATTCATATAATTAGAATATAATTTCAAATGCCCTTGAAATATTTTATAAGCTTTTGGAAAAGTCCATCTAGCAATATAAAATATTCAGAGGAGTTTTTGGCATTGTTTGAATTATTTTAAATTCAAAACAGTGGCAAAATAAATTAAATAAAAATAAACAGAACAGAAAAATAAAAGAGCAGAAGCCTACCTGGCGCTTACCTGTCCAGCCCAGCCGGCCCAGCCCGCCACCGCTACTCCCCCCCCTGCCGTCTTCCTCTGCCAGTAGGCAGAGGCGAGGCGTGGCGCGTGCCCGAGGGCTCCGGCCACCTCCTGCTTACCTGCTCGCCGCTGGAGGCACCCGAGGGAGCCACGCACTCCCCCTCGCCCCCTGCACCTCTCCTCTCTCCCCCTGGACCCCATTCCCTCCTCTGCTTCCCTCTCGCGCACACCACCGAGCGGAGCTCGCCGTCATCGTCGCCGTACCCATGGCCACCGGCCACCCCTAGCCTCGCCGATGCGCCCAGGAGCTCCGCCTCGACCCCCTCTTCCTCCCCACCGATCCACGGCCCTCCGGAAGCCCTGCATCGCCGCCAACGCACCGTCTTCAACCTCCGGATCCGACGGCCCCCTCCGGTCAATTTGCGGCCTCAGCGCGTCCCCGGCTACACCGAGTTGCTCCCCTTCACCGCTGTGAGCTCCTCTACGTTCTCCCCCTCTCCCCACCATCGATTGCCTCCCCTATCCGTTGTTTCTGTGATGGCCGAGAGCTCGCCGCCGCCGCCGTGAAGCTCGCCGTCGCTAGCCGTCCCGCCCGACCAACCCAAGCATGGAGTCATGCTCCGGGCTTCTCCAGGAACCCGTAGCGCGCCTCAGGTCGCCCAATCGTGCACCGTGCTCCTCGCACCCGTGCAAGCCGCAACTACGCCGCCGCGGAACTCGACGCCGTCGACGTTCCCGGCCACCCTAGCATCGCCTGAGGCCATCAATCGACGCGCCTCCTTGCTCCGGTTCCAACGCGCCCAGCCGCGCGAGCTCCCGTCGCCGGAGTTGGCCGGACGGGCAACGCCGCCGCGTCCTGGTTACGCCGGCGATTAGCCGCCGGTGATAGCAGCTGTTAGGAGTTAATCACCCCACTAACTAAGCCCTATGTCACTGACACCTGGGCCCCACGGTCGAAATAATCTCTGTTTTATTTCTGTTTAGATTAGTTAATAAAGACACGGGACCCACCAGTCAGAGTTGACTGTGCTGACGTGGCCTTTGACCGGCCCCACACGTCAGCGGCACTAACCAGCCCCAGTCACTGACCAGTGGGCCCCACTGGTCAGGTTTGACCACCAGCAGCGTCTGTTGACCTGCTGACGTCATAGTGACGCAATGCTGACGCAATAAGTATTTTCTGGATTTATTAATATTCAGGAAATTCCAGAAAATGCCTAAAACTTCTAAAAATCATAGAAATTCAACCGTAACTTCAAATTAAATAATTTATATATGAAAAATTATCAGAAAAATTCAAGGAATCCATCTGTACCATTTTCATGCATGATAGAACAACTTATCAAAACTGTTTAGGACAAATGAAGTGAATGGCATTTAAATAATCACATATGGGGTTTGAATTTGAATCTTGTAATCAAACCAACCCCATTTAACTTGTTGCTAGATGCATTAGCTCAAAACACCAGCATGTTGCCATGTCATAGCATGCATCATATTGTGCATTGCATTGATTGTGTTTCCTTCTGTTTGCCGGTGTTTCTCCCCCTCGGTAGACGCTGTACCGGTGATGTGATCGTTGACACTGACGAAGACTCAATGTTATCTTCAGAAGTGCCAGGCAAGCAAAACCCCCTTGTTCATTCCGATAAAATCCCACTCTCTCGCTCCTGCTCTCTTTTACTGCATTAGGACAACAACGACATATTTGATACTTGCTGCGGTAGCTGAACCCCTTTATCCTTTGCATGACCTGTCATTGCCACAGTAAATAGATGAAACCCACTAGCATGAGTAGGAGTTGTTTGAGCCCTGATGTGCCTACTCATTCATGCTTGTTTGTCATGCCTGCTACTGCTTAGAGTTGAGTCAGGTCTGATTCATCGGGGATGAATCAGAGGCGTGTGAACATGTCCTACTATGTGTGAGCTAAGTGTGTGAACACGATTTGGTAAAGGCAGCGGTGAGAGGCCATGTAGGAGTACATGGTGGGTTGTCTCATTGCAGCCGTCCTCAGGAACTGAGTTCTGTGTTTGTGATCCATGACCAGCTACTACCACACATTGGAATGCTTAAGTGCCCCTCTCGACTTATTAATCAACATGATCTCTGTCCAGGAGTTGCAACTAGTTTCTGGTGTTGTAGGTAGTGTTAGTAGTCTACCAAGTGGCACCCGGTACAGGTGGGCTTGGGACAGACTAGGCACAGTGGCCCGGTGTACCAAGTGGCACCCGGTTGGTGGGCTTGGGAACCCTGCACACATCGTTTGGGGCCGTGAGCGACACCCCGGCCGGATCTCCTTGCGGATGGAACCCGAATAGGCGATAAACCTGGACTAGAGACTTGTTCGGTTAGTCAGGTCGTGGCCGACTCCCTCGCCCGGCTTCCGGTTGAAGGTTGCCGAGGTACATGACGTGTACAGGGCGGTACGTGGCGGGAGCGTGTGTGAAGAAGTACACCCCTGCAGGGTTAACATCATCTATTCGAATAGCCGGATTCCTCGGATATGGAAACTTGGACCCCTTGCATAGTTCATAGACAAGTGAAAGTGGTTACTCTAAAATACGCAAGATAAGCGTGAGTGCTATGGATGGCGTTCCCGTAGGGAGACGGGAAGCGGATCCATAGTGGGGTATTGATATGGTGAATATGTGGACTCGTGTGCGCCACCTCAAAAGAGTTACATTGCAGTCGTAGTTCAGGATAGCCACCGAGTCAAAGCTGGCTTGCTGCAGTTAAACTCCACCGTCCCTTGTTGATAATGATGCATATGTAGATAGATCTGATGTAAGTCTTGCTGGGTACATTTGTACTCACGTTTGTCTATTTTATGTTTTTGCAGAGAGACTTCAGTCTCACTAGTAGTTCCACGTGGACTTCGACGTTTAGCTTGTTACCTCAGCTACGATCTTGTGCCCTCGCAGGATCTGATAAATAGTCAGGCTTCTCAGCCCTTTTCATTTATAGATGTCTGTACTCAGACATGATAGCTTCCGCTTGTGCTTTGACTTGTATGCTCTGATTGTTGGGTCATGAGACCCATGTTTGTAATATCTCGCTCCTCGGAGCCTATTGATTAAAATACTTGAGTCGTAGAGTCATGTTGTGATGCCATGTTGTATTTGCACATATCGAGCATATTGTGTGGATGTTATTGAAATGCTTGGTATGTGTGGGATCTGACAACCTAGTTGTTTATCCTTGGTAGCCTCTCTTACCGGGAAATGTCTCCTAGTGTTTCCACCGAGCCATGGTAGCTTGCTACTGCTCCGGAACACTTAGGCTGGCCGGCATGTGTCCTTCTTCGTTCCTGTGTCTGTCCCTTCGGGGAAATGTCACGCGATGAATACCGGAGTCCTGTTAGCCCGCTACAGCCCGGTTTACCGGAGTCCTGCTAGCCCAGTGCTACAGCCTGGATTCACTCGCCGATGACCGACACGTTCGATGCTGGGTCATGGATGCCTATCCCTGTAAGTCTGTGCCACTTTGGGTTTACGACTAGCCATGTCAGCCCGGGCTCCTTATCATATGGATGCTAGCGACACTATCATATACGTGTGCCAAAAGGCGCAAACGGTCCCGGGCAAAGGTAAGGCGACACCCGTGGGAATACCGTGCGTGAGGCCGCAAAGTGATATGAGGTGTTACATGCTAGATCGATGTGGCATTGAGTCGGGGTCCTGACAGCGTTGGTATCAGAGCTTGACTGCCTGTAGGATTACCAAGCCAAACCGGTCGATGTTGAGTCTAGAAATTCTTTAGTTATATGTAGGGGAATTGATTGTGGGATGGAACGTAAGGCTCTTTTACTCCTTATACCTTATGGCCTTCTGATCTGAGTCATCATCTTCTCTTCTACGGGGATTAAGAACTAGGCTATCTCTTCTTTCTATTAGGATCACGTGTTACTAATCAGTGGATTTATAAGATTATTGGATTTAAGTCTCAGTTCAGTTCCTACTATTTCCGTATGTTAATTGTTGATCTCGAAACCTTGATATTGTGCTTCTGAGTGGCTATGCCACCATTTTTGTGAATGTCTCAAATCTTTTCTGAGCATTTACAGCCGTTATGCTGTCCGAGTCATCCCAGGTTTCTAAATAGTTTGAAGCAATTTGCAAATTCCATCCTCCCGTTTTGATGTTCCTTTGGGCCAGATTAATCACACAAATTAGTGAGTTGAGGTACTTCTTTGTCCCGACATATATGTTGGAATAATTATTATGACCCTAGGTGTTTTAGGGAGTCACCTAGTAACCTAGCAATGTTTTGTGATCCCAGTGTGATGATTCTGGCTTTTATTCTCGAAAGCATCCCGTGATGCCATTTAGTTAGTAGGTATTCTATTCCTGGGTTTCTGAGCCCAAGATTCATCCTACTTACTTCATGTTGATAGTAATTGCTAGTGCCTTTAGGATATTAGTAACCTTTGCGATAGTCCTTAAAGTCCGTGGTATCTTCTTCTTCCAAATACCATGAACTACTTATGGCAGAAGTTCCTCGTTGAACTGAACAATCACAACCAGAGTGCTCTTGATGAGTTCTCCATTATATATTGTGACTCTGCCAGTTCTACCTTTCTGCATGGGTTATCCGGAAGAAATATGTTGAACTTCGTTCGACATGCTAAACCATGCATCCACAACTCAGAAAATTGTATGTTCCTTTGAGTTGTCCCTCTTTAGTTGTCCTCTGACCCTCGCCTATCAATTGATAGTCAAGAGTATGCGTGCGTTCGTTTATCGATGCCTATTACTCTTGTGGTCCGTCAAGCCATTCTGTCCCGAATGACTTGGAGAAACAAACTCCAGTACCTCATCCATATCTAGGATTGGGTCAAAGTAGTTGTATTCCGCAGATCAAATGCCAATCCAGCTTTTGGTTCTGTTCTACCTTGGAGTATTAACCCCTTTATGTCAGAATTGTCATGAGAACTGCACCAACTCTCATGAATTTTGACGTAGTAATACTTCTCACCATCATTAGTCATTCCTCGGCCATCGTGTTGATGCAACCGGAATACCGACAAATGAATTGTGATGTGTGAAATCAATACTCCCAGCAACCTCGTTGCTTGGTAGTTAAAGGATAATAATTTCAATCTTAGCATGTTGGTTTTTGAATCATCCCTCTAAGACTGATCGTGCTACCTAGTCCTTATTTCGGTGCACCCTTCGATTGATGAGTTAGGATCTTGTCAAGTCCTCACTCATTTTGATCATGTCATCTTGCCCTCAAAAGCGAGATTGTTCTCGAGCTTAGTAACATATCGGTGGATCGTGATTTTCCGAATATCTTCTCGAAAGTATCACCAGGTTGTCACCTGACTGTTATGTTGAGCTCGTGATCAAGTTGGTTTCTTGTGAACCACCCTCTCTCCAAGAATCTGTGTGGGATACCCCTGAGCTAGTTGGTCAAGCTAAACAACAACTTGAAGAGTTGGAAGATAAAAGCTTGCCTGACTTAGTTCATGTTAAGGGATATCTTTTTGTGTGTGTGTGTGTGTGTGTGTGTTGAAGAAAGATGGTATCTTCATCAATTGGTCCTTGTGAACAATTGTTGGATCTATTATCTTACCCAAACCTTTGATTCACCTGCATTTGATGTAAGTTGCCGTCGTGAATTCGAGAAAGTTTGTTTTTGCTCCTTTGGAATCATCCCAAGTCGGTCATGCACGTGCGAAGAATTTTGTGGTCTGTTAGACTGATCATCTTCATTCCATATGTATTCCCTAGCACACCAAGCCACTGATTGAATTGTTCAAGGAAAAGGAGTTGCTGTGCAAATACTAGTTCATGCACAAGATTCCTATATCCTCAATGATGGTTCCCTACCAGAACTCGGTAGTGTTCTATTGTAAGACTACCATGTGATCATGTTTGTCTGAGACAGCGTGTTCACACATGTGTAGCAGAACCAGCTCATGTTTTGGAGCTTGCTATCGTAGTTCATTCCCCGAGAATCTCGCAATGTCATCTCGTCGATTTGTGTTGCAAACTTTCATTTTTCTTCCTAGACTCGATGGGTCTGGAATATTCTGACACCAACCAGATCTGAATCTCAGGCAGATATGATGTTTGGAACATTTCCCAAGAACTATAATATTGGTCCCTCGATAACCGGTAAAGTGGATGTCGTGGCCAACACACCCAGCCGGAAGACCTATTATTGTAGTATCTTGTTTGAGGAAGTTGGCCACCTCCCCATAAGGATTTCGTAGGATTTACCTCTGTAACTGTTCCTTATGGATTCTATTGCTCCCGAAGTCCGACCTTTACCTGATGTTCTAGTTATCAAACCATATCTATGAATGGGTTACACTAGCACGTCAAGGAGAACATTAGAAGCGGAGTGCTAAATGTCTCTCGGTCGATCATCCAGATTTTGTTTCCTTGGCCTCGCTAGGGTGAAATCTGAGTTGATGTTATCTTCCTATGCATCTGCATCGTCCATCGTTGTTCATCATGGTGGTATGTTGTGTTGCCAGGATCCTTGACACGGATGTTGGTAAACCTTGATGAATATGGAAATGCTCAAGTTCTTGAGAGCACGCACAAGCGCTAGGTGTTATCATCGGCATTAACTGGGTTTGCTCTCAGTTTCCTCGGCAATGCTATGACCTATTCAAACAGTGAATTCACTCTCTGTTGTTGGGTTCTTTCCCAGTTACCAGAATCATTCCCAGCATTTGCATTTTGTTCCTAGCTTGCACCGCCACTGTGCCATTCTACCATGGGTCCCTTCCATTTCCGGTGATAAGCAAAAATCATCCACTGCGATGTCTTCAACAAGGTAATCCACATCATCCAAGTCCGAGTATGCCATTCTACCGACTCCCGCCAATCGATTGCTCGAGAATTGCCTTAGGCTGGTATGAAGAGTTTCAATGATCTCTATATCAAAGGTAATTCTTTTTGCCACTTAAGGGGATAATCTACGAATCACCCTCCTCCAGGATGTTTCGTCGCGGTATCATGGCAACTCAACTCCTCGCTACGTTGACAATCGTTTAC
This sequence comes from Triticum aestivum, assembly GCF_018294505.1. Taxonomy (NCBI): domain Eukaryota; kingdom Viridiplantae; phylum Streptophyta; class Magnoliopsida; order Poales; family Poaceae; genus Triticum; species Triticum aestivum. Next base: position 145,781,686 of record NC_057794.1, on the reverse strand, counting down.
CACCTTCTTAGGTGTGGAATTGTTGTCTACCTAGTGAACCTTCGTCATCCGTTTCTTTCCACCCCTCTTGATGTGTATCTCGTGTCTCAACCCGAGAGATGGTCCTATGTCTCGTTCCGTGAGTTAGTCCTGAGTTGTTCGACCTTCGAGAAGACCGATCCTTCTAGAGTTTTCTTTTTCTCTTCTTGTCATGATTAGCTGAAGTTCTCAGGGCAAGACGACAAGACAAAGATGGTGTTCAAATCAACGTTCATTGAAGTGCAACCTGGATGGTGAAGATTGTACTAGTTTGCGTTTCCCCTTCATCCTACCCTACGCTTGAATCTCGAGACGAGATTCTTGTTTAGTGGGGGTGAGTTGTCACATCCCTAGCTTCTGGTAATGCTCTAGGCTAGCTTCATGTGTGCATCATGTTTAAATTTTTGAAACCTGAACTGAGGAATTTTGGAAGCCTCAAAAACTTAAATAAAAGAGGGGCAAAAACCCTAGAAATCTCATTCATTGCTCCAAAATGCTCTTCTTAAATGTTTGATAATTTTTGGTAAGGGTTCTGGTCCCAACCAAAATATTGAACATTTTTAAGGAATTATTTTTGGGACTTTGGATTTAATTCATTAGCTATTTGAATTTGAATTATATTCATATAATTAGAATATAATTTCAAATACCCTTGAAATATTTTATAAGCTTTTGGAAAAGTCCATCTAGCAATATAAAATATTCAGAGGAGTTTTTGGCATTGTTTGAATTATTTTAAATTCAAAACAGTGGCAAAATAAATTAAATAAAAATAAACAGAACAGAAAAATAAAAGAGCAGAAGCCTACCTGGCGCTTACCTGTCCAGCCCAGCCGGCCCAGCCCGCCACCGCTACTCCCCCCCTGTCGTCTTCCTCTGCCAGTAGGCAGAGGCGAGGCGTGGCGCGTGCCCGAGGGCTCCGGCCACCTCCTGCTTACCTGCTCGCCGCTGGAGGCACCCGAGGGAGCCACGCACTCCCCCTCGCCCCCTGCACCTCTCCTCTCTCCCCCTGGACCCCATTCCCTCCTCTGCTTCCCTCTCGCGCACACCACCGAGCGGAGCTCGCCGTCATCGTCGCCGTACCCATGGCCACCGGCCACCCCTAGCCTCGCCGATGCGCCCAGGAGCTCCGCCTCGACCCCCTCTTCCTCCCCACCGATCCACGGCCCTCCGGAAGCCCTGCATCGCCGCCAATGCGCCGTCTTCAACCTCCGGATCCGACGGCCCCCTCCGGTCAATTTGCGGCCTCAGCGCGTCCCCGGCTACACCGAGTTGCTCCCCTTCACCGCTGTGAGCTCCTCTACGTTCTCCCCCTCTCCCCACCATCGATTGCCTCCCCTAGCCGTTGTTTCTGTGATGGACGAGAGCTCGCCGCCGCCGTCGTGAAGCTCGCCGTCGCTAGCCGTCCCGCCCGACCAACCCAAGCATGGAGTCATGCTCCGGGCTTCTCCAGGAACCCGTAGCGCGCCTCAGGTCGCCCAATCGTGCACCGTGCTCCTCGCACCCGTGCAAGCCGCAACTACGCCGCCGCGGAACTCGACGCCGTCGACGTTCCCGGCCACCCTAGCATCGCCTGAGGCCACCAATCGACGCACCTCCTTGCTCCGGTTCCAACGCGCCCAGCCGCGCGAGCTCCCGTCGCCGGAGTTGGCCGGACGGGCAACGCCGCCGCGTCCTGGTTACACCGGCGATTAGCCGCCGGTGATAGCAGATGTTAGGAGTTAATCACCCCACTAACTAAGCCCTATGTCACTGACACCTGGGCCCCACGGTCGAAATAATCTCTGTTTTATTTCTGTTTAGATTAGTTAATAAACACACGGGACCCACCAGTCAGAGTTGACTGTGCTGACGTGGCCTTTGACCGGCCCCACACGTCAGCGGCACTAACCAGCCCCAGTCACTGACCAGTGGGCCCCACTGGTCAGGTTTGACCACCAGCAGCGTCTGTTGACCTGCTGACGTCATAGTGACGCAATGCTGACGCAATAAGTATTTTCTGGATTTATTAATATTCAGGAAATTCCAGAAAATGCCTAAAACTTCTAAAAATCATAGAAATTCAACCGTAACTTCAAATTAAATAATTTATATATGAAAAATTATCAGAAAAATTCAAGGAATCCATCTGTACCATTTTCATGCATGATAGAACAACTTATCACTACTGTTTAGGACAAATGAAGTGAATGGCATTTAAATAATCACATATGGGGTTTGAATTTGAATCTTGTAATCAAACCAACCCCATTTAACTTGTTGCTAGATGCATTAGCTCAAAACACCAGCATGTTGCCATGTCATAGCATGCATCATATTGTGCATTGCATTGATTGTGTTTCCTTCTGTTTGCCGGTGTTGCTCCCCCTCGGTAGACGCTGTACCGGTGATGTGATCGTTGACACTGACGAAGACTCAATGTTATCTTGAGAAGTGCCAGGCAAGCAAAACCCCCTTGTTCATTCCGATAAAATCCCACTCTCTCACTCCTGCTCTCTTTTACTGCATTAGGACAACAACGACATATTTGATACTTGCTGCGGTAGCTGAACCCCTTTATCCTTTGCATGACCTGTCATTGCCACAGTAAATAGATGAAACCCACTAGCATGAGTAGGAGTTGTTTGAGCCCTGATGTGCCTACTCATTCATGCTTGTTTGTCATGCCTGCTACTGCTTAGAGTTGAGTCAGGTCTGATTCATCGGGGATGAATCAGAGGCGTGTGAACATGTCCTACTATGTGTGAGCTAAGTGTGTGAACACGATTTGGTAAAGGCAGCGGTGAGAGGCCATGTAGGAGTACATGGTGGGTTGTCTCATTGCAGCCGTCCTCAGGAACTGAGTTCTGTGTTTGTGATCCATGACCAGCTACTACCACACATTGGAATGCTTAAGTGCCCCTCTCGACTTATTAATCAACATGATCTCTGTCCAGGAGTTGCAACTAGTTTCTGGTGTTTGTAGGTAGTGTTAGTAGTCTACCAAGTGGCACCCGGTACAGGTGGGCTTGGGACAGACTAGGCACAGTGGCCCGGTGTACCAAGTGGCACCCAGTTGGTGGGCTTGGGAACCCTGCACACATCGTTTGGGGCCGTGAGCGACACCCCGGCCGGATCTCCTTGCGGATGGAACCCGAATAGGCGATAAACCTGGACTAGAGACTTGTTCGGTTAGTCAGGTCGTGGCCGACTCCCTCGCCCGGCTTCCACTTGAAGGTTGCCGAGGTACATGACGTGTACAGGGCGGTAAGTGGCGGGAGCGTGTGTGAAGAAGTACACCCCTGCAGGGTTAACATCATCTATTCGAATAGCCGGATTCCTCGGATATGGAAACTTGGACCCCTTGCATAGTTCATAGACAAGTGAAAGTGGTTACTCTAAAATACGCAAGATAAGCGTGAGTGCTATGGATGGCGTTCCCGTAGGGAGACGGAAGCGGATCCATAGTGGGGTATTGATATGGTGAATATGTGGACTCGTGTGCGCCACCTCAAAAGAGTTACATTGCAGTCGTAGTTCAGGATAGCCACCGAGTCAAAGCTGGCTTGCTGCAGTTAAACTCCACCGTCCCTTTGTTAATAATGATGCATATGTAGATAGATCTGATGTAAGTCTTGCTGGGTACATTTGTACTCACGTTTGTCTATTTTATGTTTTTGCAGAGAGACTTCAGTCTCACTAGTAGTTCCACGTGGACTTCGACGTTTAGCTTGTTACCTCAGCTACGATCTTGTGCCCTCGGCAGGATCTGATAAATAGTCAGGCTTCTCAGCCCTTTTCATTTATAGATGTCTGTACTCAGACATGATAGCTTCCGCTTGTGCTTTGACTTGTATGCTCTGATTGTTGGGTCATGAGACCCATGTTTGTAATATCTCGCTCCTCGGAGCCTATTGATTAAAATACTTGAGTCGTAGAGTCATGTTGTGATGCCATGTTGTATTTGCACATATCGAGCATATTGTGTGGATGTTATTGAAATGCTTGGTATGTGTGGGATCTGACAACCTAGTTGTTTATCCTTGGTAGCCTCTCTTACCGGGAAATGTCTCCTAGTGTTTCCACCGAGCCATGGTAGCTTGCTACTGCTCCGGAACACTTAGGCTGGCCGGCATGTGTCCTTCTTCGTTCCTGTGTCTGTCCCTTCGGGGAAATGTCACGCGATGAATACCGGAGTCCTGTTAGCCCGCTACAGCCCGGTTTACCGGAGTCCTGCTAGCCCAGTGCTACAGCCTAGATTCACTCGCTGATGACCGACACGTTCGATGCTGGGTCATGGATGCCTGTCCCTGTAAGTCTGTGCCACTTTGGGTTTACGACTAGCCATGTCAGCCCGGGCTCCTTATCATATGGATGCTAGCGACACTATCATATACGTGTGCCAAAAGGCGCAAACGGTCCCGGGCAAAGGTAAGGCGACACCCGTGGGAATACCGTGCGTGAGGCCGCAAAGTGATATGAGGTGTTACATGCTAGATCGATGTGGCATTGAGTCGGGGTCCTGACATGTATTGAAGTGGTGAGTAGTGGACTCGTGTACGCAAAAACCATTTCAAGTTGGAGTCTCATAGGTTAGCCTAGCCAAGAGTCAAAGCTGGCTTGCTGCAATAACTCCACCAACCCTTCTTGATAATATGCATGTATGTAGGATCTGATGTAAGTCTTGCTGAGTACCTTTGTACTCATGTTGCTATAATTTACATTTTTATAGAAGACGCTGCAACCCCTTCTGATGGGTTCTACGTAGACGTTGACATCAATGAGTAGGCTAAGGCCCAGGTGGTGATCCTGAGCTTGTGAAGGACCACGTAGTATAGCTAGGCTTTCCAAGCCTCTTTTATTTTACTAGTTGTCTGTACTCAGACAAGTTACTTCCGCTGCTGGTTTGTATGACTGTATGACTTGAATGCTGGGTCGTGAGACCCGTACCTTTGTGTATGTTATGTATGGCTCCCTGAGCCTTAAATAAAGTACTTGTGTCATAGAGTCATGTTGTGATGCTTCGTTGTATTTGCACATATCGAGCATATTGTGTGTATGATTGAAATGCTTGGTATGTGTGGGATCTGACTATCTAGTTGTTTATCTTTAGTAGCCTCTCTTACCGGGAAATGTCTCCTAGTGTTACCGCTGAGCCATGGTAGCTTGCTACTGCTCTGGAACACTTAGGCTGGCCGGCATGTGTCCTTCTTCGTTCCTGTGTCTGTCCCTTCGGGGAAATGTCACGCATTGAGTACCGGAGTCCTGTTAGCCCGCTACAGCCCGGTTTACCGGAGTCCTGCTAGCCCAGTGCTACAGCCCGGACCCACTTGCTGATGACCGACACGTGCGAAGCTGGGTCATGGATGCCTGTCCCTGTAAGTCTGTGCCACTTTGGGTTTACGACTAGTCATGTCAGCCCGGGCTCCTTATCATATGGATGCTAGCGACACTATCATATACGTGAGCCAAAAGGCGCAAACGGTCCCGGGCAAAGGTAAGGCGACACCCATGGGGATACCGTGCGTGAGGCCGCAAAGTGATATGAGGTGTTACCGGCTAGATCGATGTGACATCGAGTCGGGGTCCTGACAGGTTATGGACCCCGGGTTAGCCTACCCGTGGCCCATTACTCCGACAATGGCCATTATGTATCTTTATTGCAGGCGTTACCAGTAACGTCTCCATCTTTATTTACCTTAAACCCCCTGTGACATGGGCTGGCTGGGGTCCTGGCGCACTCTATATAAGCCACCCCCTCCCCAGGCACAAGGGTTCACACTTTTTGTAACATACACACATATAATCCAGTCGACCGCCTCGGGGCTCCGAGACGTAGGGCTGTTACTTCCTCCGAGAAGGGCCTGAACTCGTAAAACTCCCATGTACAACTCCTCCATAGCTAAGATCTTTCCTCTACATTCCTAGCCCCACTCTACTGTCAGACTTAGAACCACGACAGTTGGTGCCCACCGTGTGGCAGGTGTCTTAGCGACTTGTTGGAGAAGTTGCGATTTTTTTCGATCCTCATCAACATGGTTTCAGGCGGAGGTTTGGACAAGGGCCACAAGATTCGTCTCGGTGCGCTTGTATTCATCGCTGACGACTCCGCTTGGCTCCAGGAAGCGCCACTCGACGTCGAGGCGCTCCCCGTCCGCGGGGCAATGCACTTTCACGCGTGCGCTCGTTGCGTCCTCCTTCGGCAGCCGTCGACTCAGTATTGGACGGCTCCTGTGCCGACCTCCCTCCACACAGCCCACCGGGGTAAACGTTCCGGTCGGTCAAGGCTTCAGCGGTGGGTGAGGCATGCGGTGGCTCGCCAATCGTCCACCCCCAGGTCGCGGCAATCGAGCCCGACGAAACTCTCTACGGCCTGTTCGACTGGCTCCGTACAGACTGCATCCGAGAGCGACAACAGCGACCCCGCGGTGGAAGTTTTGATGGTTAATGGACCACGTAGTCCTCCTGGCTTCACCCATGAGGATGGAGGCTATGGCGGCGGCGATCCGTCGCGTGTCCACGAAGAGTACCGACACGAACCCCTCTCTTCACAGAGGAGGGAGGAACTTCTCCCCGGAACATGGATGCACTTCACACTCCTATCATTGGAGAAACCCCTGAGGCTCAGGCCTTGGAGGGGGTGCGTCTAGCCAACTTGGTTGAGCACACTCGACTGGAGAACCTCCAACACGCACTCGACGAGCGTGCTCGGCAGCGTATCCCCGAGTCCAGTCGACGCCAACTTTTTCCGCCTCCGACTCACGTATACCGAACCCCGATCCAGAATCTCGTAGTTGCGGAACGAATAGCGGAGTCAATCCAACCTTCCCAGTCAGAAGCTGGTCGAGGTCTGGTGCAGATCCGGGCCTTGCTCTGTGCGGTGGGAGAGCAGAATACAACAGTATCTTAGTCGCGGAATAGGATCCATAGCAGATCCATGGTGGCAGACATTGTCCAGTCGGCTCACAGTCCAAGATTGCCCCCAAGGCATGAAGGACGTGGAGACCAGCGAGATCAGTACAGAAGCCGTGAGCAGTATTTTCACCGACTCGATCACGACGATCATCGTCGAGTGCCCATGCCTCCCCCAAGGAGTGGATCGTACGTGCCTCGACAACAGGATGACAGACGCCCTTACAGTGGTGGGCGAAGGATTCCAGTCGACCCTAGGGAACCGGGCTTTGACGCGAGATCTATTCTCGTTCTGGGTCTGGTCGACAGAAACAGAGCTCACAGAGAAGGTCTCGACAGAGATTTTCCAACCAGCAGCAGAGTGCATGTCTCAGGTCCAGAGTGCTTTAGCAGAGCCATCAGGGCTGCGGTGATTCCTCCCAACTTTAGGTTGGCGACTGGAGTCAGTAAGTTCACTGGAGAGTCCAAGCCTGATACTTGGCTTGAGGATTACCGAGTGGCTGTTCAGATCGGTGGTGGCAATGATGAGGTGGCCATGAAACACCTTCCTTTGATGTTGGCGGGCTCAGCCAGAGCGTGGCTGAATCAGTTAGCGCCTGGTAGCATTTATACTTGGGAAGATCTTGCCCGAGTATTTGTCAGAACATTTGAAGGTACTTGCAAATGGCTAGCAGGGCTGACAGAATTACAATGTTGCATTCAGAAACCGAATGAAACTTTGAGAGATTATATCCAGAGATGGATCACATTGCACCACACGGTGGAGAATGTGTCTGATCATCAGGCAATTTTTGCCTTTAAAGAAGGCGTCAAATATCAGGAGTTGAATCTAAAATTCGGTCGGACAGGAGATATGACTCTGACTCGGATGATGGAAATTGCCACCAAGTACGCCAACAGTGAAGAAGAAGACCGACTCCGAAGTGGCCAGCGCAAAATAGTCGCCCACGAAACCGGAGGAGGAAACTCCATTCGGAAGCAGAAGCGCAAAGCCGAGCCAACCGCTCCTGGTGAAGCCTTAGCCGTGACTCAAGGAAATTTCAAAGGGAAGCCCAAAGGGCCGTGGAACCCCAAGAAAGTAAAAGATCAAGATGGAAATGATGTGCTGGATTTACCATGCGACATTCACACCAAAAAAGATGAAGAGGGTAGTTTCATTTACCCGAAGCATACCACTCGACAATGTCAACTCCTAATCCAGCAATTCCAAGAGAAACAACCCAAGGAAAAGGAGAAAGAAGCAGACAAGGTTGAGGACAAGGAAGAGGATGATGATGGTTATCCCCACGTGAATTCCACTCTGATGATTTTCGCTAACGTTGAGAGTAAGAGTCGACTGAAAGTCATCAACATTGAAGTGAACATGGTCGCTCTGGTGACACCCAGTTATTTGAAGTGGTCCCAGACTGCCATTACATTCGACCAGTCTGATCACCCAACGCACATAGCCACCCCTGGGAGGCAAGCATTGGTGGTCGACCTAGTAGTCGAAGGCACCCGATTGACTAAGGTTCTGATGGATGGTGGCAGTGGCGTGAATATACTGTATGCAGAGAGATTGAAAGGAATGGGCATTCCGATGTCCAGACTCAATGAAAGCAATATGAGTTTCCATGGAGTCATTCCCGGCAAGAAGGCTGCATCACTCGGTCAGACCGCTCTCGATGTAGTGTTCGGTGACTCCAAGAATTACCGCAAAGAAAAGTTGGTATTTGAAGTTGTGGATTTCCAGAGTGCCTATCATGCTATTCTGGGCAGGCCAGCTTATGCACGTTTTATGGCTCGACCATGTTACGTGTACCTCAAATTGAAAATGCCTGGTCCCAAAGGGGTGATCACTATCACTGGTAGTCGGAAGAAGGCGGAGAGTGCTTCCAGAAGGGCTCAAAGATTGCCGATGCAAAGATGGCCTTAGTGGAATTGCAGGAATATCAAAAAAATGTAGATCTGAGTGATTTGTTGCGAGCCAAGAAGCCTGCCACGGATTCAGCATTCCAATCATCTGGCGAAACAAAGTCGATTCACATTCACCTGATGGATCCCAATGCTGCTCCGACTCACATTTCAACAACACTCGACTCCAAATAGGAAGAAGCGCTCATCCAGTTCCTCCGTGAGAACTAGGACATCTTTGCATGGAAACCTTCAGACATGCCAGGTGTTCCCAGGGGACTGGCTGAGCATCGTTTGCGAGTCGACCCAAAAGTGAAACCAGTCAAAGAACATCTTCGACGGTCCGCCGTACAAAAGAGGAAGGCAATCAGTGAAGAGGTGGCTCGGCTTCTGGCAGCTGAGTTTATCCGTGAGATTTACCACTCTGAGTGGTTAGCTAATGTTGTCATGATCCCAAAGAAGGACGACTCACTTCGCATGTGCATCGACTTCAAACATATCAATCGGGCCTTCCCGAAAGATCACTTTCCTCTCCCTCGCATCGACCAAATAGTCGACTCGACTGCGGGGTGCGAGCGTTTGTCCTTTTCGGATGCTTATTCCGGGTACCACCAGATCCGTCTGTACGGACCCGAGGAGATAAAAACAGCTTTCATAACCCCATTTGGGTGCTTCTGTTATGTCACTATGCCATCCGGTTTGAAGAACGCTGGAGCCACATTCATGCAGATGATTCAGAAGTGCTTGCTCACTCAGATCAGTCGGAATGTGGAACCATACATGGATGACATTGTGGTCAAGTCACGTAAAGGTTCCGAACTACTGGCTGACCTTGCTGAAACCTTTGCCAACCTCAGAAGGTATGATATCAAGCTTAATCCATCAAAGTGCATGTTTGGAGTACCAGGCGGAAAATTACTCGGTTTTCTCGTTTCCGAATGAGGGATCGACACTAACCCAGAGAAAGTGGGTGCCATACTCCGGATGAAACGCCCTGTGCATGTGCACGATGTCCAGAAGCTTACTGGTTGTCTGGCCGCCCTAAGTGGATTCATTTCTCGCCTCGATGAAAAGGCACTGCAAGTTTACCGACTGATGAAGAAGTCAGATAAGTTCGAGTGGACTCCCGAAGCTGATGCATCATCTGCAGAGCTTAAAGCCCTGCTTTCCACCCAACCGGTGCTTGCTGCTCCAATCAGCAAAGAGCCTTTATTGCTTTACATTGCAGCCACTGGACAAGTCATTAGTACAGTACTTACGGTCGAGCGGGAAGAAGAAGGAAAAGCCTACGAAGTTCAACACCCAGTATACTATGTCTCTTAAGTTTTGACTCCATCAAAGCAAAGATATCCACATTATCAGAAGCTTGTTTATGGGATTTATATGACCACAAAGAAGGTTGCACATTACTTCTCTGATCACTCCATTACAGTCGTCAGCGATGCTCCATTATTAGAGATTTTGAACAATAGAGATGCAACTGGTCGAGTGGCAAAGTGGGCGATTGAACTCCTTCCCTTGGATATCAAGTTCGAGGCAAAGAAAGCTATCAAGTCCCAAGCAATAGCAGATTTCCTCGCCGAGTGGATTGAACAACAACTGCCGACTCAAGTTCACTCGGAGCACTGGACCATGTTCTTTGATGGTTCCAAGATGCTGAATGGTTCCGGCGCTGGGGTGGTACTGGTATCCCCCCTGAGGAGACAAGCTCAGATATGTCCTCCAGATTCACTTTGATTCCTCCAATAACGAAGCAGAATGTGAAGCACTCTTGTATGGGTTGCGTATGGCCATTTCACTCGGTGTCCGTCGCCTCATGGTCTATGGCGACTCAAATTTAGTAGTCAATCAAGTGATGAAGGAGTGGGACGTCAGAAGCCCAGCCATGTCTGGTTACTGCAACGTGTTGAGGAAGTTGGAAAAGAAGTTTGAGGGGTTAGAGCTCCATCATGTACCCCGACTAAAAAATCAAGCAGCATATGATTTAGCAAAGATAGGCTCCAAGAGAGAAGCTATTCCCAGCAACGTGTTCCTGGAGCACATTCATGCACCTTCGGTTCAAGAAGATCCCTTCGCCGAAGAGCCCCCGCAGCCTAGGAGTGCCACAGATCCAACTGAAGTCGAGGTTCCAGCTATGATCGACTTAATCATGGAGGTGTTGATCATCACCCCCGACTGGACAGTGCCATACATTGCATATATCCTTAGGAAAGAGCTCCCAGAGGATGAAGAAGAGGCTCGGCAGATCGTCTATCGATCCAAGGCCTTTACTGTAATAAGGGGTCAACTGTTCAGAGAAAGTGCAACTGGGGTCAGCCAGAAATGCATAACACCAGAAGAAGGCCGAGTGATCCTCCACGACATCCATTCGGGGACCTGTGGCCACCATGCGTCCTCTCGGACCATTGTGGCTAAAGCATACCGAGCTGGATTTTATTGGCCACGAGCAAATGAAATGGCGAAAGATATAGTCGACATATGTGAAGGCTGCCAGTTCTACTTAAATATGTCACACAAACCTGCGTCAGCCCTGAAAACCATCCCACTCGTCTAGCCCTTTACTATTTGGGGATTGGACATGGTTGGGCCATTGAGGACTGGTAGGAGTGGCTTCACTCATGTGCTCGTAGCAGTCGACAAGTTTACCAAATGGATCGAAGCCAAGCCTATTAAGAATCTTGAAGCTAGTACTGCCGTCAGTTTCATCAGAGAGTTGATTTTCAGATATGGGGTTCCGCACAACATCATCACTAACAATGGATCGAACTTCAATTGCGATGAGTTCAGAACCTTCTGCGCCTCACAAGGCACATGGGTCGACTATGCTTCAGTCGCCCATCCCCAGTCGAATGGACAAGCAGAAAGAGAAAATGGCCTGATTCTCAAAGGACTGAAACCCCGACTAATGCGAGATCTCAAGCATGCAGCGGGCACCTGGGTTGAAGAACTTCCATCAGTTCTCTGGGGATTGAGGACAACTCCTAATCGGTCGACTAGTCGAACTCCATTTTTCTTGGTCTATGGAGCTAAAGTTGTTCTCCCGAGCGACTTGCTTCATAATGCACCACAAGTTGAGCTTTTCTCTGCAGATGAAGCAGAACAAGCTCGGCAAGACGCAGTCGACCTCCTAGAGGAGGAAAGAGAGCTGGCCTTCATCCGGTCGACCATTTATCAACAAGACTTGCGTTGATTCCATGCTAGACACGTGAAAGGTCGAGCCTTTCAAGAGGGAGACTTGGTTATTTGAGTGGATCAACAGAAACCACACAAGCTCGCCCCAGCTTGGGAAGGTCCCTTCATTGTCACCAGAGTGCTCCACAATGGAGCATACCACCTTTACAATGTCAAGCATAAGAAGGACGAGCCATGGGCTTGGAACGCGGAGCTACTCCGCCCCTTTTATACTTAAGCACTCGTTCAAATAAAATGTAATAAGAAATACCTTTGTAATTTGTTCATCAAAGAGAAGAACTTTACAGTCTTCTCGTATGATTGTTGTTGTTTTTATTTACCTCTGAAATCCCCTAGTGGGTGGGCTTAGCAGCGAATCCGTTTCGCCTAAGTTCGAAAGAAAATCCTACCGAGTGATGAGCAAGCCTCTCACTCGGGGGCTTAGCTGTGAGCCCAATACTCGCCTAAGTTTGTAAAATCCTACCGAGTGGTGAGCAATCCTCCCACTCGGGGGCTTAGTTGTAGTCCAGTACTCGCCTAAGTTTGTAAAATCCTACCGAGTGGTGAGCAAGCCTCTCACTCGGGGGCTTAGCTGCAGTCCAGTACTCGCCTAAGTTTGTAAAATCCTACCGAGTGGTGAACAATCCTCCCACTCGGGGGCTTAGCTGCAGTCCACTACTCGCCTAAGTTTGTAAAATCCCACCGAGTGGTGATCAATCCTCCCACTCGGGGGCTTAGCTGCAGTCCAGTACTCGCCTAAGTTTGTAAAATCCTACCGAGTGGTGAGCAATCCTCCCACTCGTGGGCTTAGCTGCAGTCTAGTACTCGCCTAAGTTTGTAAAATCCTACTGAGTGGTGAGCAATCCTCCCACTCGGGGGCTTAGCTGCAGTCCAGTACTCGCCTAAGTTTGTAAAATCCTACCGAGTGGTGAGCAATCCTCCCACTCCGGGGCTTAGCTGCAGTCTAGTACTTGCCTAAGTTTGTAAAATCCTACCGAGTGGTGAGCAATCCTCCCACTCGGGGGCTTAGCTGCAGTCCAGTACTCGCGTAAGTTTGTATAATCCTACCGAGTGGTGAGCAATGCTCCCACTCAGGGGCTTAGCTGCAGTCCAGTACTCGCCTAAGTTTGTAAAATCCTATGGAGTGGTGAGCAATCCTCCCACTCGGGGGCTTAGCTGCAGTCCAGTACGCGCCTAAGTTTGTAAAATCCTACCGAGTGGTGAGCAATCCTCCCCCTCAGGGGCTTAGCTGCAGTCCAGTACTCGCCTAAGTTTGCAAAATCCTACCAAGTGGTGAGCAATCCTCCCACTCGGGGGCTTAGCTGTAGTCCAGTACTCGCCTAAGTTTGTAAAAAACCTACCGAGTGGTGAGCGATCCTCCCACTCAGGGGCTTAGCTGCAGTCCAGTCAACTGGAATCCTTTCCCTAAGAGCTGCGCCACAAGCACAACGTACTCTACATCCCTACCCGCAAGGACGACGAGGTGCCGGTCGACCGCGGCCCTCTTCTCCGAGCTACGCCACAAATACAACATGCGCTCCACCCTTGTCTACAAGGACGACGAGGCGCAGGACAACTGCAACCTTCTTCTCTGAGCTACGCCACAAATACAACATGCGCTCGACCCTTGTCTGTAAGGACGACGAGATGCAGGTCGACTGCAACCTTCTTCTTCAAGCAACACCACAAATACAATGTGCGCTCCGTCCTTGTCCGCAAGGACAACGAGGCGCCAGTCGACTGCAACCTTCTCCTTCGAGCTACGCCACAAATACAACATGCGTTTCGTCCTTGTCCGCAAAGACGACAAGGCGCAGTTCGATTGAAGTCTCCGTTTCAAGGCTGCATCTCAAACTCGAAGATCACTCCAAGTAGGGAGCAGATCCCAAAAGCAGTTCGGATAAATCCTAAAGTTCCAAGCAACAAATCAAAAGTATTCGAGCATCAAGCCCGAAGGAGTTTAATGGTTACCGCAACCACTCGGCATTCCGAGGCAAATTTAAGATAGGTTTAAATCTCATAGTTTGTTCACTCGGCAGGAGGAGGGCTGGCAGGTTCGACGAATTCATCCAAGTCTATTCCATCTGCGATCCGAGTGGCAGCAGCGATGAAAGTCTCCATAAAGGACTGGAAGTCGTGCCTTTTGGTGTTGGCGACCTTGATCGCCGCCAGCTTGTCTTCACGAGCTTCCTTGCAGTGGACTCTTACCAAGGACAACGCCATGTCAGCACCACACCGGGCAGAGGACTTCTTCCATTCTTGCACTCGAGCAGGAATCTCATTGAGCCAAGCCATCATACATTCTAGGTCATTTTGAAGCCGTTGGCCAGAGTGATGAGTTGATCCGTGAAACTGCCACCTTCAGACGTGCGAGGTTACTTGTGACGCTAGCGACACGGGATTCCAGTCGAAGCACGTTCATGGCAGTTTCATCGCAAACCGGAGAAACAATAGGGTCTAGACCTGTCTCGATCCTTCCGGTTTCCTTGTCAAAGTTTTGGCAGAATTCCGCAGTCAAAGAGTTAGTGAGTCGACTGGACAGGATTAACTTGCAAGCAGCAAAGCAGTCAGATTAAAAGGAGTACCTTCCAGCATAAGATAGAGCTTCTTAGCAAGAGTTCTCAGATAGGCTTCCGTGTCATTTCTCTTACGGACCGCGGACTCCAGCTTCTCATTTAGGGAAATCTTATCCTTCTTCAGATGACTTACTTCTCGGTTAGACTCATTGAGATAGGACTTCAACTTGTTCACCTCCCCTTCCAACGCTCCGATTGATGCCAGCTTATGATCTGCAAGGGCAGTCTTATCTTGAGCTTCCTTCTGCGCAGCTGCAAGGTCCAAGTCCTTCTTCTCCAGAGCCAACCTCATTTTCTCTGCAAAAGAAGCAATGGGATCAAACAAGAGATCGAAGAAATATCTTAAAAGATGATCGACATGAACGGTTGACAGGCAGTTACCTTCCATACCAGCAGCTTCATCTTGAGCTTTCTTCAACTTTTGTTGGGCCAGCTCCAAGTCGAGGTTGAGTTGCCTCTGCTTGTCCTCAAATTCGGCAAACTTGTCAATCGACCAGATAAAAGGTTATTTACTTTCGAGTGAATGAAACTTAAAAGTTTACTCAAACCCCAGCTGACTACCTGCAGTCGACGGTGGTCTCAGGGACTACACCCAATGGGTGCACTTGGCATGCCCCCACTGATTCAGACCCAACTCGACCGGTCCGTCTGGGTCGAGTAAAAAAAGAATAGAAAAAACTATTCAGACCCCGGCCAACTGCCAACAGTCGACCGCGGTCTTGGGGACTACACCCAGTGGGTGCACTTGACGTGCCCCCACTGGTTCAGATCTCATTCGACCAGTCCGACCGGGTTGAGTGGAAGAAAAGAAAGTAAAAATAACTCAGACCCCAATCGACTGCCCGCAGTCGACTGCGGTCTCAGGGACTACACCCAGTGGGTGCACTTAGCGTGCCCCCACCGGTTCAGATCCCACTCGCCCATGCCGAGTGGAACAGCGCAAATACCAAAGACAACAAAACACCAAGTGGGTGTACAGATTCGACGCAAACAATAAGAGATTGTATGGAAGAAAATATTTTAGGTAGCATATCCTAATAGAACAAGGTCAATCGAAAGTTTACTTACCTGGACATTGGCCCGGAGAGCAGCGCTAGCGTCGTAAGCAACCTAGCTATTCTCGTGCACCGTCTTCATCCGCTCCATCATCATGTTAGCCTGATGGATGGCTTCCGCTGCCGCGTCCGACTGGTTTTTCAGAACATGGTAGTTGGTGAAGAAGGGGGCAGACGACCCAGGTGCGACAGCTTGGAGCTCCAAAGCGTGAGGTTGGACGACTGAAGGAAACACCGGTACAATCGACGATGCAGGGCGCTCACTCGACAATGGTACAACGAAAGTTACAGAGGCCCCGCCTGCGTCTTCAGACTGCCGGACGGTTGGTGTTGTCGTCGGTACCTGTTGAGACGTCTTGCTAGTTGCTACCTTTTTGTTCTTTCTGTGCCTAGGGGCCACATCTTCATCATCATCTGGAAGATCGATGACGTTGGGTGGAGCTGCAGAGAAATCAGTCAACCCCAAGTGAATTGCTAGAATTTAATCGACCAAGTAATCAAAGAACAAGATCATAAGACTTTTTACCTGGGTTGGAGGTAACCGCGTCCTCCATCTCCTCGTCTCGATATTGGTAAGAAGAAGTTTGAGATGTAGCAGCACTACAAATGTCAACATTTAGTCAGTTATGTACTATTGCTCGAGTCGACCAAAAGAACGAATCAGATGATTACCCGGAGATGGTGGGGATGGTCACTTTGATTCTGGGCAAAGCCTTCGGTGGTTTAGAGGAGGTGGCTTTCGTTGCTTTGGGCGTAGGAGGCGGCACAGTCTTGAGCTATTTAGATACCTTCTCAGTCGGCGCTAGGGAAGACGTCCGAGGGCGCTTCAAAGATTGCCTAGTCGGTGTGGCCGCCAGGACCGGGGTGCTCGCCGGGTCTTGAGCGTGCTTGGACCTCCTCTCTCTGCGAGGAGGCGAGTCAACCTCTTTGTCATCACTCTAGTCGTCGCTCTCCTCATCCTCCTCTACATCCGAGTGCCACTCGCCACTCTCGCCCCCGCTCGCCTCTTCCTCGACGTCTTGCTCCTACACTCCATTGGGCATCGAGTACATATCAATGAGAGCATGAAAAGACAATGAACGAAAGAAATACAGTCGACCGTCAACAAGGTGTTACACAGTGAATCGAGAAGATACTTGACAATGCAGAATCATACCTGTTCCGGCTGGCGCGAATGGTCGAATGGAATCACCCTCCTAGACCCCCGGGGATTATCTTTGTTGCTGGTGATTCCTCTCAGCCACTTCTCCATCGTGTCTTCACTAACATCCTCCGGGTGGATCCGAGTGGAGTCCTCGAGTCCCGAGTACATCCACATCGGATGGTCACAAGCTTGGAGTGGTTGGATGCGTCGACTGAGAAAGACCTCAAGCAGGTCCATTCCAGTCACCCCATCGCGGACAAGTTGGACGACCCGCTCGACCAACGCCTTCACCTGCGCCTTCTCTTCCGGGATCACCCTCAAGGAGGAGGGCTTCTCCACTCGAGCCAAGGAAAAGGGGGGAAGTCCAGTCGACTGACCCAGGGTCGGCTGGTCGTTACAGTAAAACCAGGTCGACTGCCAGCCCTGGACCGAGTCGGGAAGGATCATAGCTGGGAAGGTGCTCTTGTTCCTCATTTGGATTCCAAGGCCCCCACACATCTGGATCACGTGCGTCCTCTCATCACTCGGGTTGGCCTTCTTGACCGACTGGGAGCGACAGGTGAATATGTGTTTGAAGAGACCCCAGTGCGGTCGACAACCCAAGAAATTTTCGCACATTGACACAAAGGCAGCAAGATACACTATGGTGTTTGGAGTGAAGTGGTGGAGTTGAGCCCCGAAGAAGTTCAAAAAACCACGAAAGAAAGGATGGCGAGGCAAAGAGAACCCGCAGTCGACATGAGTGGCGAGGAGAACGCACTCACCCTCCAGCGGCCGCGGCTCGGTCTCGTTCCCCGGGAGCCGCGCCGATTCGTGGGGGATCAATCCCCCCTCAACCAGGTCGTCGAGGTTGTCTTGGCTGATCGTCGAGTAGATCCAGTCGCCCTAGATCCAGCCCGGTGGCAGGCCGGACCTTGATGAGGATCCACCCGGCTGGTCCTCTTTCCTTTCACCTTCGCGGTCGCCTTCTTTGCGCGCTCCAACGCCACCGTCTTCTCCTTTCCCATGGCGGCGGATCGAGTCCGAGTGAGGCTACGACGCCAAGAGCGGAAGCGGGCACAGCGAAGAAATCTGAGGAAGAAGAAAGAGAATGAGGGCACACTGTTCAAAAGCCCGGTCCGGTGCCTTTTATAAGATCACTTCCGAGTGACTGACTTGTAGGCCCGGACGATCTTATAAAATCCCGCAACAGTCGCGCGCACGATACATGCGAAAAAGGTGGTGCGGGAATCGGGGCGACCTGCCTAATCCATCCTAATTACCACGGCCTCACCCGTCTGGCGCGCTTCCCAAAATTCGAATCCCACGAAATCCGCGGATAACAGAACAACTTGTCAGACGGAAGACATCCTCCGCATGATCACTCGGAACTCTACCGTAAAAGTTCACTCGACAAAAACTAAGAATGGACCAAGGCGACTGAAAAATAAGTTGGTGTCATCCCCTCAGTTTATTGATCCAGAGCAAGATAAACTCATAGCACGAAAAATGGGTCGGAAGTGTTCTCAACTCCTTCCTCACTCAAACCCTGATCCATTCGGGGGCTAATGATGAAGCTATGTACCTAGGGTAGGGTCATGGATCTGTTCGAGATACCCTCCCCAAGGACATCCCTAAAGGTACCAGGAACATTCGAAGAAAAATCATCATCCACTCGACCATGAAGTTATGTTCCACTCGACAATCCTAAAGACACTCGACCGTGTAGATAATCACTCGACTACCAGAAGGTCTAAAGCCTCTCCACTCTGCAACGGTCGAGAATTAAGTCATAGTGAGGGAGTCCAGGATTAGGGTGTGTCCGGATGGCCGGACTATACCTTCAGCCGGACTCCTGGACTATGAAGATACAAGATTGAAGATTTCGTCCCGTGTCCGGAAGGGACTTTCCTTGGCATGGAAGGCAAGCTTGGCGATACGGATATGCAGATATCCTACCATTGTAACCGACTTTGTGTAACCCTAACCCTCTCCGGTGTCTATATAAACCGGAGGGTTTTAGTCCGTAGGACAACATAGACAACAACAATCATACCATAGGCTAGCTTCTAGGGTTTAGCCTCCTCGATCTCGTGGTAGATCAACTCTTGTACTACCCATATCATCAATATTAATCAAGCAGGACGTAGGGTTTTACCTCCATCGAGAGGGCCCGAACCTAGGTAAAACTTCGTGTCCCTTGCCTCCTGTTACCATCCGGCCTAGACGCACAGTTCGGGACCCCCTACCCGAGATCCGCCGGTTTTGACACCGACATTGGTGCTTTCATTGAGAGTTCCTTTGTGTTGTCACCGTCAGGCTCGATGGCTCCTACGATCATCGATAGCGATGTAGTCCAGGGTGAGACCTTCCTCCCCGGACAGATCTTCGTCTTCGGCGGCTTCGCACTGCGGGCCAATTCACTTGGCCATCTGGAGCAGATTGAAAGCTACGCCCCTGGCCGTCAGGCTAGATTTGGAAGTTTAAACTACACGGCTGACATCCGCGGGGACTTGATCCTCGACGGATTCGAGCCACTGCCGAGCGCGCCGCACTGTCCCGACGAGCATGATCTAGCTCTGCCGCTGAACAGTGCCCTGGAGGCCGCACCCTCATCGGCTTCGACCCTTAAGTCGGAGCCAATCGTGCCGATCGAGGATGGGTGGTTGGACGCCGCCTCGGGGGCTGCGATCCCAATGGCGATTGAGCCGAACACCAGCCCCGCACTCTGCGAGACTCATGACTCCAAGGAGCTGGACTCCTCTCCGGACCCCGAACCCTCCGCGCCCCTGCCGATCGAATCCGATTGGGCGCCAATCATGGAGTTCACTGCCGCGGACATCTTTCAGCACTCGCCTTTTGGCGATATCCCGAAGTCACTGAAGTCTCTCTCTTTATCAGGAGAGCCCTGGCAGGACTACGGTCAGCAAGGTTGGGGTACGGACGATGAAGAAATTCAAAGCCCACCCACCACCCACTTTGTAGCCACTGTCGACGACTTAACCGACATGCTCGACTTCGACTCTGAAGACATCGACGGTATGGACGCCGATGAAGGAGATGATGAAGAACCAGCGCCAACTAGGCCCTGGAAAGCCACCTTGTCATATGACATATACATGGTGGACACCCCAAAAGAGGGAGATGGCGATGGAACAACGGAGGACGACCCCTCCAAGAAACAGCCTAAGCGCCGGCATCAGCGGCGCCGCTCAAAATCCCGCCAAAACAAATACGGTGATTCCAGCACGGGAGATAATAATACTCCGGAAAGTGCCGAAGAAAACCCCCTCCAGCAAGACTTAGCACAGGAGGATGGAGAAACCAGCCCTCATGAGAGAGCGGCAGACCGAGAGGTTGAGGACGATAATTATATGCCTCCCTCCGAAGACGAGGCAAGCCTCGACGACGACGAATTCGTCGTGCTAGAGGATCCCGTCGAGCAAGAGCATTTTCAACCCAGGCTTATGG
Organism: Triticum aestivum; assembly: GCF_018294505.1. Lineage (NCBI taxonomy): Eukaryota > Viridiplantae > Streptophyta > Magnoliopsida > Poales > Poaceae > Triticum > Triticum aestivum. The sequence goes on along the minus strand of NC_057794.1, from coordinate 145,761,488 downwards.
CCACGGCAAGAAGCCTCAAGAAAAAACAACAACGACTTAGAGCTGATCAAGATTTGCTGGTCGACAGATGGACTGAAGTCCTTGCGGCCGAAGAGCATAAACTCGAACGCCCCTCCAAGAGCTACCCAAAGCACAGGTTGCTACCCCGATTAGAGGAGGAAGCACTTGATGCGGCCGACCAGCCACCTCGTGGCCGCAACAGAGAGGCCTCCCTGCCCTCCACTCAAGACGCACCCCGTACCAAGGCACGGGAATATGCGCCGGACTTATGAGACATGTTGGAGGACAAGGCAAGGCAAACACGATCGATCTACGGATCGCGTGGGCGCCCCACGGCTCGAGACAGTAACCGTCACGCCGGCCACAAATTCGGCAGGGCCGAACAAAGCTCATTGGAGCTACGTCATGATATCGCCCAGTACAGAGGCGCCGCACACCCACTATGCTTTACAGACGAAATAATGGATCATCAAATCCCCGAGGGTTTCAAACCCGTAAACATCGAATCATATGATGGCACAACAGATCCTGCAGCATGGATCGAGGATTATATACTTCATATCCACATGGCCCGCGGCGACGATCTCCACGCCATCAAATACCTCCCACTCAAGCTTAAAGGACCAGCTCGGCATTGGCTTAACAGCTTGCCAATAGGATCAATTAGTTGTTGGGAGGACCTGGAAGCCGCATTCCTCGACAATTTCCAGGGCACTTATGTGCGACCCCCAGACGCCGATGACCTAAGTCACGTAATTTAGCAGCCAGAGGAATCGGCCAGGCAATTCTGGACACGGTTCCTAACAAAGAAAAATCAAATAGTCGACTGTCCGGACGCTGAGGCCCTAGCAGCCTTCAAGCACAATATCCGTGACGAATGGCTGGCCCGGCACCTTGGACAGGAAAAGCCGAAATCTATGGCAGCACTCACGACATTCATGACCCGCTTTTGCGCGGGAGAAGACAACTAGCTTGCTCATAGCAACAATATGACCAAGAACCCTGGTAATTCGGACACCAGGGACAGTGGTGGCAGGTCGCGTCGCAACAAGCAGAAGCGCCACATTAACGGCGACAATGCTGAGGATATGACAGTTAATGCCGGATTCAGAGGCTCTAAATCCGGTCAGCGGAAAAAGCCATTCAAAAGGAATCCCAGGAGCCCATCCAGTTTGGACCGAATACTCAACCGCTTGTGCCAGATACATGGCACCCCCGAAAAGCCGGCCAATCACACCAACAGGGATTGTTGGGTGTTCAAGCAGGCAGGCAAGTTAAACGCTGAAAATGAAGACAAGGGGCTGCATAGCGATGACGACGAGGAGCCCCGGCCATCGAACAACAGTGGACAGAAGGGTTTTCCCCCACAAGTGCGGACGGTGAACATGATATATGTCGGTGTTCTGGGAACAGGGGTCCCCAGACTTGCCTGCCCGCGGCCTGCGGCGTGGCTCAAAAGGGGGCCCAGCACGGCCCATCTTCATTAACACAGACCCGAGACCCTCGCGAGGGGCCAAGCCTCGCGGGGCGGATGACATGGAGCTTCCCCAGGAACGGCCTCGTCAGGCTGGCTCGCGAGGAGGTGGAGAGATCAAGGCGGGGTACCTCATGAGGTGCCCGTGACGCAAGCCATGATGACCAAGGGCGCCAGGCGGGTGCCAGCCCGCGCAGTGTCCTCCTTTCCCCTTTGGTGCAAAGGGGGCAAGCGCAGCCGCAGAGTACCGAGGCATCAGGCAAAGGTTGCCATTTCGGTGCAATAAGACCAAGACCAGGAGGACTGCAAGATGGAGGTCATCGTGGAGCCCAAGACGGCGTCACCACCAGAGCTTTATGCAGGCGAAGACTACTTTTGTCAGGATAGCTGGTACTAGCTGTCCCCTTTCAAATTAGCCCGCCATTGTTGGCTCCCTTCCCGCTCAATATTTGGGAAGAGGACCAGGGCCTCTATAAATAGGACCAGCCACCCACGAGAGAGAAAGGAGAAAGAGTAGGCAGAGAGAGAGGGAAGAGGCAGAGAGAGAGAGAGGGGCAAGGAGAGAGAGAGAGAAGGGTGGCTGAACTCCTCCTAGCGGTTCATCCCCCCAGCCAAGAACAGACCCTTGCGAGGCTGTTCTTCCTTGTATTGTTCATCATCATCAGCCCAAGAGGCAATCCACCACACCACACACCGGAGTAGGGTATTACCCAACAATGGTGGCCCGAACCAGTATAAACCTTGTGTCCCTCGTGTTATTCCTTCCATAGCTCAGATCTTAGCGAGGCGGAGGGGCGCAGGTAGGTAGGAGGCGAAGTCTCCACGCGCACCCCAGTGATCGAACCTCAAGGGTCTGCCGGAACCCGAAATCCGACATTTGGCACGCCAGGTAGGGGTGCGCCGGAGTTTTCTCTTCCGCCACCGCCACGTCCTGCCTCGCGATGAGTAGCGCGTCGCCCGCTCCGGCTGCCGGCGCCAGCACGGGGGCCAGGGGGCTCCGAGCCCTGGCCCCAGCCCGACAACGGGTACGGTGGCCAGACAAGTTCAAGCCAACGACGCCGCCACGCTACGGCGGCGCGACAGGTCCGCTGGCCTTCTTGCTGGCAAGCGAGGAGGCCCTCCTCGAAGCCGAAGGTGACGATAGGGTCGTGGCCAACTGGCTCCCCATTGTTCTCACCGGTGCTCTGCACACATGGCTGCTCCACCTGCCGGCAGCCTCCGTGGCCTCACGGGAAGAGGCCCGCAGCCTCTTCCCCGCCCATCGCGCTACACCAACACCCCCGGTCGTTGCGGGCCTCCTGGGCGGCTCGCAGGCGCCTCCTACAAGTCACCACGTCAAGACGTTCATCCGCCGGGTCAGTGCCGCTTCCACGTGGCAGGGGGCTCTCCCGGACCGGGCGGCGCCCGAGACCGGCTTGACCTTCAGCTCGGAGGACCACCCCTCCAACTCGGCCTGATCGGGTGCGCTCCCCATGCTGTGCACCCCCACCATCTGCCAGGTGGCCGTCACCAGAACTCTCATTGATGGCGGTGCGGGCCTCAGCGTGCTCTCGGTCGAGGCCTTCAACCTCCTCTGCATACCCTTGGAACGGCTGCAACCCAGCTGGCCCTTCTCAGGCGTTGGGGGCGGATCATCCAGCTCCTTGGGACAGATCCGACTCCCAGTAACCTTCGGCACCTACAACAACTTCCGCACGGAGCTGGTCGACTTCGACATCGCCCCCATCGGCCTCCCCTACAACGCCATCCTCGGCTACCCAGCACTGGCCCAGTTCATGGCCGTGACGCACCCGGCGTACAACCTCATGAAGATGCCCGGGAGCAGCGGTGTCCTCACCGTGCACGGGGACACTGGAGACGCGCTGCGGGTGCTCAAGCTCGCCTTCAAGATGGCGGCGTCGGCATAGCCCGCCGACTTGGAGACCCCTGAGCCCAAGGGGGCTGCACCCACCAAGAAGAAACAATTGTTCACCCAAGACAAGGCAGAAACCGAGCAGATACCCGTTGATGAGGACGGGTCCACCAACGCCACTTTCACCATAGGCGCCAACCTCAAACCCGAGCAGGAGGAGGCCCTGGTCGGGTTCCTGCGCGCAAACAAGAAGGTATTCGCTTGGGAGCCTGACCAGTTGGCAGGGATCCCTAGGAGTGTAATCGAGCATCACCTCAACGTGTGCCCGAACATGCGCCCTGTGAAGCAGAATGCCAGGCGGCAGTCCACAGAAAAGCAGGCCTTCATCGTCCAAGAGACCCGCAAATTAGAAGCCGCTGGGGTCATTCGCGAGGTCCGATACCCGGATTGGTTGGCCAACCCTGTCGTCGTGCCAAAGAAGGGAGGGAAGGAGCGCATGTGTGTCGACTTCACCAACCCCAACAAAGCATGCCCGCAAGATCCGTTCCCGCTCCCCCGCATCGACCAGATCTTTGATTCCACCACGGAGTGCAACCTGCTGTGCTTCTTGGATGCCTTCTCTGGGTATCACCAGATCAAGATGGCGGTAGAAGACATCGAGAAGACAGCCTTCCTAACCCCGTGTGGGGTGTACTGCTACACATGCATGCCATTCGGACTGCGTAATGCAGGGGCGACCTTTCAGCGGCTAATGCACATCACCTTGGGCCCGCAGCTCGGGAAGAATGTTGAAGCTTACGTCGATGACATTGTGGTAAAGTCTCGCGAGGCCAGGACCTTGATACAAGACCTGGAGGAAACCTTTGCGAGCCTCAATGCAGTGAACCTACGGCTCAACCCAGAGAAGTGTGTGTTCGGAGTCCCCTCGGGCAAGCTCTTGGGTTTCCTCGTGTCCCACCAAGGCATCGAGGCTAACCCGGAAAAGGTCAAGGCGGTGGAAGACATGAGCCCGCCAAAGACCCTCAGAGAAATGCAGAAGCTCACGGGGCGCATGACCGCGCTAGGGCGCTTCATCTCCAAGTTGGGGGAACGAGCGCTGCCCTTCTTCCAGCTAATGAAGAAAAAGGGGCCCTTTGAGTGGACTGAAGAGGCCGACAAGGCGTTCCAGGATCTCAAGAGATACCTGACCAACCCACCGGTCATGGTGGCTCTGTGCCCTCAAGAGCCCCTGGTGCTTTACCTCGCCGCCACTCCCTACTCCACCAGCGCAGCCTTGGTGGCAGTCAGAGAGGAGCGTCGAATCAAAACCGCGGCAGCAGCCCGGGACAAGGTAGAACAGGAACAAGGAAGGCCCATAGAAACCGCCACCGTGGCTGAGGAGGATCAGCCGCCGCAGAGGAGTGCACCGGAGGCGGAAGAGCCCCCTCTCCCAGATGGCCAGTCTCAGGAGGCCTCATTGCCTCAAGAGGCGCCATGGTATCCGAAGGGAGCCACCAGCATTGACGCACTCCACCTCGTCGAGCACCCAGTGTACTTCGTCAGCACGGTGTTGCGGGATGCAAGGGCACGGTACCCCATGCTTCAAAAGCTCCTCCTCGCGCTACTGGTGGCCTCGCGCAAGCTGCGGCACTACTTTCAGGGTCACCCCATCAAGGTCGTCTCGTCATACCCCTTGGAGAGAGTGCTCAGGAGCCCTAACTCAGCTGGAAGGGTCGCTGAGTGGAACATAGAACTGCAAGTGTTTCAGCTCGAATTCAGCACGACCAGAGTCATCAAGGGAGCTGCATTGGCGAATTTTGTGGAAGAATGGACAGAGGCACCAGGCCTCAAGGCATACGAGGGTCGGTCCCTCTCCCCGGGAAGCGAGGTGCCAGAAGGCTGGGTCATGTACTTCGATGGGGCCTTCTCTAGGCATGGCGCTGGCGCTGGGGCGGTGCTTATATAGCCCACTCAGGACAAGCTCTACTACGCTGTGCAGCTCTATTTCCAGCAAGGTGAAAAGGTCTCCAACAACATAGCGGAGTATGAAGGTTTAATAGCGGGCTTGAAGGACGCAGCAGCCCTGGGAGTGAAACGCCTCACCATCAAGGGCAATTCGCAGCTCCTTGTCAATTTCTCCAACAAGGTGTACGAGCCGAAAGATGAGCACATGGAAGCCTACCTTGCGGAGGTCCGTAGGATGGAGAAGCAGTTCTAGGGGTTGGAGTTGCAGCATGTGCCCCGTGGCACCAATCAGGAGGCCAACGACATCGCCAAACGGGCGTCCAGGCGGTTACCTCAGGAGCCTAGCATTTTTGAGGAGTGGCTCTTCAAGCCCTCAGCCCAGCCGTCAATGCCAAACACGGCTCAGCCTCGGGAGGAGCTTCCCCAGCCACCTGCCAGGGGAGCTCCGGCCTGTGGCCCGGCCTCAGGAGCACGCCTGCTCCTGACGATGGAACCTCGGGAGGGATGCTGGATCACGGAGCTCTGGAGTTACTTAACACAAGGGACCCTGCCGGAGAAGGAGGAGGAAGTGGAGCGAGTGGCACGACAGGCCACGGCATACTGCATCAAGGATGGAGAGCTCTACCGGAAGCGACCAAACGATGTATCCCTGCGCTGCATCTCCAGGGAGCAAGGGAAGGAACTGCTGGAAGATATACATGGCGGAGACTGTGGACATCATTCATCATCACGGACCCTCGTCGGCAAGGCGTTCCGCAGTGGGTTTTATTGGCCCACCGCGCTCAATGACGCCGTCGAATTAGTGAAAGCTTGTGAGGCCTGCCAGTTCCACGCCAAGCAGATCCATCAGCCAGCAGGAGGCCTGCAGACTATACCCCTCTCGTGGCCATTCACAGTCTGGGGGCTGGACATCTTGGGCCCGTTTCCTTGGGCGCCAGGGGGCTACCGCTACCTTTACATCGCCGTGGACAAGTTCACCAAGTGGGCTGAAGTAGAGGCTGTCCGCACCATTCCCGCGGGTTCCGCGGTCAAGTTCATCAAGGGCATCGTGAGCCGGTTCGGGGTGCCGAACCGCATCATCATGGACAACGGTTCGTAGTTCACCAGTAACCTCTTCAAAACATACTGTGCTAACCTTGGAACGCAGATATGCTACGCTTCGGTGGCGCACCCCCGAAGCAACGGCCAGGCCGAGCGAGCCAACGCAGAGGTCCTGAGGGGCCTCAAGACCAGGACGTTCAAGAAGAGGCTGGAGGCCTGCGGCAGAGGTTGGTATGACGAGCTTCAGTCCGTGTTGTGGTCCATCCGCACAACCGTGACCAAGCCGACTGGAGAGACCCCGTTCTTCCTGGTCTACGGAGCCGAAGCGGTCCTCCCTCACGAGGTCAGACGTCTATCCGCGTGGGTCCTAGCGTTCGACGAGGCGCAGCAGGACGCCGTGCGGGGGATAGACCTCGTGCTGGGGGAGGAACGTCGCCGAGAAGCCGCGCTGCGAGCGGCGAGGTACCAACAAGCACTGCGGCGATATCACTACCGCAACATCCGCCCCAGAACTCTTGAGGTAGGGGACCTCGTGCTCAGGCGGGTTCTCTCCAGGGAGGGGCTGCACAAGCTCTCTCCCATGTGGGAGGGCCCATTCAAAGTTGTTCATGTTTCTAGGCCCGGCTCCGCACGCTTGGAGACTCAGGAGGGGGTGCCGGTCCAGAACGCATGGAACATCCAGCACCTCCGGAGGTTCTACCCCTAAAAAGGCCTAGAGCCTGTGAAGAAGGCGAACGCCTGTGAAGCTGTCGCGTTTTGGAAAAGGCCCAGAGCTTGTGAAGAAGGCGAACGCCTGTGAAGCTGTCGCATTTTGGAAAAGGCCCAGAGCCTGTGAAGAAGGCGAACGCCTGTGAAGCTGTCGTGTTTTGGAAAAGTCCCAGAGTCTGTGAAGAAGGCGAATGCATGTGAATCTGTCGCATTTTGGAAAAGGCCCGGAGCCTGTGAAGAAGGCGAATGCCTGTGAAGCTGTCGCGTTTTGGAAAAGGCCCGGAGCCTGTGAAGAAGGCGAATGCCTGTGAAGCTGTCGCGTTTTGGAAAAGGCCCGGAGCCTGTGAAGAAGGCCAACGCCTGTGAAGCTCGCCGCCCGTGACACTCTCACGCAATAATGAGTTGGGGCTGTACATGCCCCGGAGTCTCAGGAGTGCCGGCCTCAGGCCCTGGGGCTCCCTCCCACGCCCAGTGGCAGCACTTAGCTCCGCACTGGTGAGAAGACGTCGAAGACTAGATTAGGTGCCAGACGCGGTTTTTCATTTGCTTTCTGCAGTTGGCTTGTTCCTTCTCATTCGATGTTTTATTGAAGTTGTTGCCGTCTTTGGCTTGTGGTTCTTCGACTTTTCACTCTCCTGCATTGATTTCTCTTGCGCAAGGCCTCGCGAGGGGGGGGGGCAGCCGAGCGCCCTCGCGAGTGTTCCTATCCTAGTCGTTCAAAGGGTTCGCGACCTGGGCCCATTACAAGAGCACCCCTCCAGTCCGTGCCCCACGGGTAGCGCGACACAAACACAGGGCCTGGGTCGGTCGCCCCCCACGGCTGGGGCCGGGAACTATCCACGCGCGGGCACGTAGCCGGAAGGTACGATAATGGAAGCAAAATGATGATTAACAGCAATAACCCAAACACGCCCCCGCGGGGCTCCACACTACTGTCTTTTTTACGCAGGAAAAAGGAAAAGAAAGAACAAATCAGGCGCAGCTCGCCTCACACCGGCCCACAGGGAAGACCCGAGCTGCCTTCGGGGCTCAGGCACACTCCCTCTCGCGCTTCACCGGGGCGCGACGGCGGGCAGACACGCTACCACCTCCCAAGCAGATACGACGGCATGGAGGCTGACCGCGGCCATCGCTAGAAGAGTCGCCACCTGAAGAAGAACCGGAGAAGCTTGGGGAACCCTGAGCGCCGTCAGCCGTGCGAGCGCTGCCCTCTCCATCATCGCCGGAGCTGGGATCCCAGCCGCGGTCGTCGCCCTCGGGGCAGCACCCTGCGCGGCGACCATCTTCCCCAAACACCCTCATGTAGAGGGTGGCATCGCCGTCGAACTTGAAGTGCAGGGTGCATCGACGGCTCTGGCCACGCGCGCGGGCAAATGTCTACCAATCGCGGGCCAGGGCCAGGCTCCCGGCTGCGGAGACCTCCAGTGAGACCCATGAGGCCCGGCTGCAGCAGCCGTCGGCCTGAAGCCAGAGGCCGCTCGGGGCGCCGCCCGGGAGCTCGCCAAGGAGGAAGCGAGGAAGTGGAAGCCGGGTGCTAGTCGGCTCCGCCGACCACACGACGAACTCCGGCAGCACCTCAGCAGCGCGAAAACGTAGCCTAGGGGGACGCGCAGCCGGAGCACACCCTCCAGCCGCAGCAATCCGCCCGTCGCTGTGCTGAAAATTGCCTCCACGGCCACGGGGAGCTGCCGTGGTGGCCACAGGATGTTTGCGAGGGCGCCTCGTCCGCGCTTGGGCGGGGGAGAGGCGGGCTCAACCTGGCGAGCCTTCCCCTTCTCTACGGCCGCAAACCTCCTCGACGGGGCCATGAAGAAGGAGAAGCAAGGGGGATGAACTAGAAGGGCACGCGCCGGTCTGTACTTATAGCTGGCGAGGGCCAACCGACGGCCCCAACGATTGCAGGTAATTATGACCCGCTTTGCGTGCAGGGACTTGTCCAATCTGTGCAGTTGCCGAGGCGCCATGGGGAAGTGGAGACGCCCACGTCCAATCAACCGCCACGCGGCACCCAAGACCGCAGGATGTTAGGGCCTGCGGCGCTTCACCCTTGCCCTTTCGCCCTCCTGCACGGCCAAGCCTGGGCGCGCCTTGGGCCCGAGGCTACTGTCGGCGTTCTGGGAACGGGGGTCCCCAGACTTGCCTGCCTGTGGCCTACGGCATGGCTCAAAAGGGGGCCCAGCACGGCCCATCTTCATCAACACAGACCCGAGACCCTCACGAGGGGCCAAGCCTCGCGGGGCGGACGACACAAAGCTTCCCCAGGAACGGCCTCGTCAAGCTGGCTCGCGAGGAGGAGGAGAGATCAAGGCGGGGTACCTCATGAGGTGCCCGTGACGCAAGCCATGACGACCAAGGGCGCCAGGCGGGTGCCAGCCCGCGCAGTGTCCTCCTTTACCCTTTGGTGCAAAGGGGGCAAGCGCAGCCGCGGAGTACCGAGGCATCAGGCAAAGGTTGCCATTTCGGTGCAACAAGACCAAGACCAGGAGGACTGCAAGACGGAGGTCATCGTGGAGCCTAAGACGGCGTCACCACCAGAGCTTTGTGCAGGCGAAGACTACTTTTGTCAGGATAGCTGGTACTAGCTGTCCCCTTTCAAATTAGCCCATCATTGTTGGCTCCCTGCCCGCTCGATATTTGGGAAGAGGACCAGGGCCTCTATAAATAGGACCAGCCACCCACGAGAGAGAAAGTAGAAAGAGCAGACAGAGAGAGAGGGAAGAGGCAGAGAGAGAGAGAGGCAAGGAGAGAGAGAGAGAGAAGGGTGGCTGAACTCCTCCCAGCGGTTCATCCCCCCAGCCAAGAACAGACCCTCGCGAGGCTATTCTTCCTTGTATTGTTCATCATCATCAGCCCAAGAGGCAATCCACCACACCACACACTGGAGTAGGGTATTAGACCACAACGGTGGCCCGAACCAGTATAAACCTTGTGTCCCTCGTGTTACTCCTTCCATAGCTCAGATCTTAGCGAGGCGGAGGGGCGCAGGTAGGTAGGAGGCGAAGTCTCCGCACGCACCCCAGTGTTCGAACCTCAAGGATCTGCCGGAACCTAAAATCTGACAATATACGCAACCCACGTCCCCAAAAGGAAGCGGAAGCGCGCGTTAAGGGACGAATACGCGGTAGAGCCAGTCGCCCCAAAGTTCAACCCATGGTCCTCCTGCCCAATCACCTTTGATCGAAGGGACCATCCCACTAGCATCCGTCATGGCGGGTTCGCCGCATTAGTCCTAGACCCAATTATTGACGGATTTCATCTCACTAGAGTCCTTATGGACGGCGGTAGCAGCCTGAACCTGCTTTACTAGGATACAGTGCGGAAAATGGGCATAGATCCCTCGAGGATTAAGCCCACCAAAACGACCTTTAAAGGCATAATACCAGGTGTAGAGGCCAACTTTACAGGCTCAGTCACACTTGAAGTGGTCTTTGGATCTCTGGATAATTTCCGAAGTGAGGAGTTAATCTTCGACATAGTCCCATTTTGCAGTGGTTATCACGCACTGCTCGGGCGAACCGTATTCGCTAAGTTCAATGCGGTACCGCACTACGCATACCTTAAGCTCAAGATGCCAGGCCCTCGAGGAGTAATTACGGTCAATGGAAACACCGAACGCTCCCTCCGAACGGGGAGCACACGGCGGCCCTTGCAGCGGAAGTACAAAGCAGCCTCTCCAGGCAGTTCTCCAGTCCGGCCACTAAACGACCGGACACCGTCAAGCGCGCCTGGAGTAACCTACAACAAGACCACCTGGCACGATCCGAGCAGGCATAGGAATGCGGCCCCAACCCCAACCCCAACCCTCGCAAAAAGGCGATGCCAGTACTTCGCATACATAACTACGCTCTAGAGATACCATGGGTACAGGGGGAGGGGCACCATCACAGCACGCCCAAAAATACGGCTTAAACCGTACCAGGGGCTGCCGATTTTTTTAATTTTCTCTTACTTTCAGGACTCCATCCTTCGGAAGGCCTGTTCGGCAGTTCAATTGCCGCACAAACGATGCAAGAACCAGGGAAGCAGACAAGCCACGCCGCAGTACGGAATTCCCAGGTGGTCTCTATCAGGAGCAGTATACCTGTTCCGCATACTATTCGGCAGCTTGCCCCTGGAACGAACATGTTAACTAGTCCAACCTTCCACTTATCGCATTATTTGTATCGTTCTACTTAGACCGCAGCCCTTTTTAATAAACAATGCATAGCTTTCATCTATTTTTGCATTACCTTTTTTTATATATGTTCCTTAACGACATGTTGCAACCGTACACGTTGGTATGGCCAAAATACGCCAGGGGCTTTAGTACCCCTCAATATGGTGTGAGAAGTCCGAACACTTTAACAAGTGCGGCACCCCGAACTTATAGCATTATATGCATCAGCTCCGAATCATGTCTTGGGTCAATAGTTGGGTTTGCCCGGCTCCTATGTTTTGGTGCCTTACGTTTCGCTATATCGGCTAAGGTAGCACTAGGAGAACCACTGCGATTGTGCCCTAGTTGAGCTGGGTCGAGCACCTCAGTGGAGAAAGCTAAAACTGACTGTCATTATGAAGGGAGAGCTGGTCGCTGTTCGAGAGGTTTTTCGAGTCCCTAAAGACTTATGCCGCTTAGGGCGAGGAGCCGGCTCTGTCCGGCCAAGGCATGGATAGCGCCCCGAACTCGGTCTTCCGAATACCAGGGGCTTCGCCGAAATTTAAAATTATAGAATTCTATGGCTAAGTGAGAGTGTTCACGCATTATAGTCCGATTGCCTTGTTCGTTGGGCTGAGCGCCTCCCTCAAAGGACCCAAACATGGGAAAAAGAGCGCTCAGGTTTATCCCCGAACACCCCAGCACTAGCGGCACGGGGGAAGAAGCCGATGACTCGCCATCTCTCAGAATTGATAAACAGCCGCACATAAGGTAATATTTTAAATTCCAACAGCATTGCTTAGCGCATATAAACAAGTTTTCAGCACATAGGACAACACGAGCAAGTTTCACTCAAAAATTACGTCCCTAGAACACTCATCCGCCACAAGGCAGGCACCCTTCAGAACATCCTTATAGTAATTCTCGGGCTTGCAATGCTCTTTCCCCGACGGTGGCCCGTCCTTCACCAGCTTCTCAGCATCCAACTTGCCCCAGTGCACCTTAGCATGGGCAAGGGCCCTATGGGCACCTTCAATGGAGACGGAGCGCTTGATGGCTTCGAGCCTTGGACAGGCCTCCACCAACCGCCGCACCAGCCCGAAATAGCTCACAGGCAGAGCCCCTCCAGGCCGCAACCAAACAATGAGGCCCTTCATGGCCTGTTCGGTCGCCTTGTGAAGCTCGACCAGTTGCTTCAGCTGGTCGCTCAGGGGCACGGGGTGTCCGGCCTCAGCATACTAAGACCAGAACACCTTCTCTGTCGAGCTGCCATCCTCAGCTCGATAGAACGCGGCGGCGTCAGACACACTCCGGGGAAGATCTGCGAACGCTCCTGGAGAGCTCCGGATTCGGGTAAGTAACAAGTAACTCATGTTTATGTGTTTGCTTTGCATAAAGAATGCCTTACCCACCGCTATCTTCTTCACCTCATCCAACTCCTGGAGGGTCTTCTGGGATTCGGCCTTGGCAGACTTGGCATTTTCAATAGCCACCACGAGCTCGGACGCTCGCGTCTTTGAGTCAAGCTCCAAACTCTCATGTTTTTCCATGAGAGCCTAGAGCTCTTGCCGCACCTTGCCAACATCGGCCTCATACTTCTCCCGCTCGGTGAGCTCTGAGGCCGCCCTCTTCTCGGCCTCGACCAGCGCTTGCTTAAGGGTTGCCACTTCAGACGTGGCCCTAAAATAGCCATGATAATCCTGTCATTCTTTGCAATTGCACCTTTTTATATATATTTAAAAAAACAAGGTATTTCTTACCTTCATTGTCCTCGAGCTGCTTCTTGGCACGACCGAGCTCTTGCTCGGACCGCTCGAGGTTCTACTTTAGCGTGTCCACCTCCGCAGTCAGTGCGGCGGACGCAAGCAGGCAAGCCTCCATATGTATATTGGCTCCTTTTTGTTAGACTCATGCGAATTCTAGTTGATCCTCTATTCGGCTTTTCTTCCGGAATGCCAAACAGAGCATCAGGGGCTACTTTCTATGCGGTACTATTATTTACACATTCTTTACTTACCTCAAAGCGTGTCAAAAGGCTAGTACAAGCTTCAATCAGTCCGCTCTTGGCGGACTGAACCTTCTGGACCACCGCACTCATAATAGTGCGGTGCCCCTCGTCGATGGAGGCTCCTTGGAGTGCCTCCAACATATTGCCCGGCGCCTCCGGTTGGACAGGGGCCGCCGACACGGTGGACTTGCTCCTCTTGGAAGGAGGTCCCCCGCCGGACTCTGGAACCTTTGAAGGTTCCGGAGCGGTGTCCGGCCTAGAACCGGACTTGGAGCCCTGGGGGTTTTCATCCCCTTTACTCCTGGAGTCAGAGAGGTCGCCTTGTGGCGCCTCCAGGACCACCTCCTCCCAGCTTGGAACCTGTTGGGACAACACTTTGGTGTCGTCCGTAGGGAGGGGGGAGGAAGCCGTCGGAAGCGAGTTCACATCCGACGAGTCCAGTGAGCCGCTCGATGACGCGTCGAGCCAGTCTTTGGGTGGGCTGCGTAAACATATTCGACGTAAGGGAAAGCTGTGCAATAAACGAATACTATGAATTACTCAAGTATTCGGATACTTATGATTTTGCCAGGGGCTTGGCCCTGGGCTGCCACTCCTCTCCGCCATCGGTGTCGGTGGAGTAGTCTGGAGGAAGGGTTTTCCCCTTCTTGGACCCTCTGGCCTCCCCAGAGAGGGCGGCCTTCCTTTTCTTCTCTCCTCCCGCTGGAGGGGGAGAGTTCTCCTCTTCTTCCTCCTCGTCTTCACGGGAGGAATGCGCCTCGGAACCATCGGATGATGGATCCGACACCTCCTGGCGTCGGGCACTCTTTCGAGTCCTCGCGACCTTTTTCGCGACCTTCTTCTCCGGCACCACATAGGGTGCCGGAACCAGCAGCTTCGCCAAGAGAGCGTCCGCTGGGCCTTCGGGCAAAGGAGCCGGACAGTTCATTTGTCCGGACGTCACCTGCCAATCCTGTCAAAGGTAAGGGAGCTTAGATCCCGCATGGAGTCAAACTATGAAAAACTGATACCCTGTAAAAGGAAAAAACAGCTTACCGTGAGAGCGTGACGCTGCGCACTGAATCCGTGATCCTCGGTAGCGGATGCGGGAGCCTCGGCGCCCTTGAAAAGCACCTTCCAGGCATCTTCGTACATCCTGTCGAAGAGCCTGCTCAGAGTTTGGTGCCGCACCGGGTCGAACTCCCACAGGTTGAAAGCCCGTTGTTGACACGGGAGGATCAAGCGGATGAGCATAACCTGGACTACGTTGACAAGTTTGAGCTTCTTGTCCGCCAGGGTTTGGATGCATGTTTGGAGTCCGGTCAGCTCTCCTTTTTTACCCCAAGACAAGCCCGTCTCCTTCCAGGAGGTGAGCCGCGTGGGGGGTCCGGATCGAAACTCGGGGGTGCGACCCATTCGGCGTCGCGCGGCTCGGTGATGTAAAACCACCCTGATTGCCACCCCTTCAGGGTCTCCACAAAGGAGCCCTCGAGCCATAGGACGTTGGCCATCTTGCGCACCATGGCGCCTCCGCACTCCGCCTGGTTGCCGCGCACCACCTTCGGCCTGACGTTGAAAGTCTTGAGCCATAGGCCGAAATGGGGGCGGATGCGGAGGAAGGCCTTGCACACGACGATAAACGCCGAGATGATGAGGACGAAGTTCGGGGCCAGATCATGGAAATCCAGGCCGTAGTAGAATAGGAGCCCCCAGACAAATGGGTGGAGAGGGAAGCCCAGTCTGCGGAGGAAATGGGGGAGGAACACCACCCTCTCATGGGGCCTAGGGGTGGGGACGAGCTGCCCCTTTTTGGGGAGCCGGTACGCGATGTCATTACACAGGTATCCGGCCTTCCTCAGCTTTTTGATATGTCCCTCTGTGACGGAGGAGACCATCCACTTGCCTCCCGCTCCGGATATGGCTGGAGATGGTTGAGGTGTGGAGTGCGGACTTGGGCACTGGAGCTCGAGTGCGCAAGAATGGATAGGCGAAGGAGGAAGAAGGCGTAGGTGAAAAGGTGGATCCTTGTCTCCTTATATGGGCGAACGCAACTACATGTCCCACCAGCCTGGTAAAACTCGCTTATCTCCAAGCGTCGTGATCAATGGCGCGGTTGGGTTACCCACGCCCGTATTGATGAGAATCCCGGAATAAGGGGACACGATCTCTGCTTTAACAAGACGTGCCAAGGAAACCACCTCGCGTGACGCGCTGAGAGCCGGACACTATCTTTGTGTTCAAAATCTTCTATGAAGTACTTGGAGGAGGAACCCGCCTTGCAATGCCGAAGACAATCTGCGCGTCAGACTCGTCGTCATTGAAGCCTGGTTCAGGGGCTACTGAGGGAGACCTGGATTAGGGGGTGTCCGGATGGCCGGACTATACCTTCAGCCGGACTCCTGGACTATGAAGATACAAGATTGAAGATTTCATCCCGTGTCCGGAAGGGACTTTCCTTGGCGTGGAAGGCAAGCTTGACGATACAGATATGCTGATCTCCTACCATTGTAACCGACATTGTGTAACCCTAACCCTCTCTGGTGTCTATATAAACCGGAGGGTTTTAGTCCATAGGACAACGTAGACAACAACAATCATACCATAGGGCTATCTTCTAGGGTTTAGCCTCCTCGATCTCGTGGTATATCAACTCTTGTACTACCCATATCATCAATAATAATCAAGCAGGACGTAGGGTTTTACCTCCATCGAGAGGGCCCGAACCTAGGTAAAACTTCGTGTCCCTTGCCTCCTGTTACCATCCGGCCTAGACGCACAGTTCGGGACCGCCTACCCGAGATCCGCCGGTTTTGACACCGACACATAGCTTTAATGGCCATTATGTATCTTTATTGCAGGCATTACCAGTAACATCTCCATCTTTATGTACCTTAAACCCCCCGTGACGTGGGCTGGCTGGGGTCCTGGTGCACTCTATATAAGCCACCCCCCTCCACAGGCACAAGGGTTCGCACTTTCTGTAACATACACACATATAATCCAGTCGACCGCCTCCGGGCTCCGAGACGTAGGGCTGTTACTTCCTCCGGGAAGGGCCTGAACTCGTAAAACTCCCGTGTACAACTCCTCCATAGCTAAGATCTTGCCTCTACATTCCTACCCCCTATTCTACTGTCAGACTTAGAACCACGACAGCGGTTCCCTACCACCATGGTCAGATCTGGCACTACCGGAGATGCCAGATTCAAAAAGAAACCTACCAAACTTCAATCCACAGTGCCTAAAAGCCATCTCCATCCTACTCAAGCCTTGCCTTAGCCAAAAGACGGGAAGAACAATGCCTATTGCCCCTAAAAACTTGATGCAAGATCTAGGCAAAGAGAGAACGGGAATGGGGGCAATACCGGCATCCATGGCAAGAGGACAAGGTGGGGATCGACTCCACCGGAGGCAATGGAGAGGGACGGCACGAAAACAGCAGCCGACCGGGCCCCTCCTACGGCGAGAGGTTGCAGGAGCAACAAAGAAGATGAGTGGGGGCGAATGGGTATGGGGGAGGAGCAACTCCCCTTGCCCTGACATAACCCCCAGTCGCCCGCCCCACAGCGGTAGTACCGCTGGGTGGGTGGTAGTACCGCTTGACTTGTCAGCGGTAGTACCGCTCACGCAGGGGTAGTACCGCTCTGCTACAAAAAGGGCCGACCAAACCGGGCAGAACACATGAGAGGAAACCGAGACAAAACGAGAACTCTCTCTCTCACACACACACAAAACCGACAAAAAGAAAAAGGACACACACCTCTCCAAGAGAGGATGGTGGCCGAGGCCACCTATGTTTGAGTTTAGAGGTATGGCTCCGCAAAGATTTTAACCTTGGGCCCATGACCAACACTCATCTTTGAAGCACAAGTACCATAAAAAATGGCTAATGTGAAAGATTTTGGTTAGTTTATGCATTATGGGGGAAGGGAAAGTTCATTGATAGAGCAACACTCCCCCTATGTCCATGCCTACACTTAAACTAGAAAACAAGTTGAGTGCGGTGGGGTGTGCAAGGGTTCAAGTCACATTGCTCGAATCAATGATATTTAGCTCATGCCTTAACTCACGAAATCTTGCTTCATCTAAAGGCTTCGTGAAGATATCTGCAAGGTTATCATGAGTGTTGACATAGTTGAGCTCGATCTCCCCTTGCCTAATGTGATCCCGGATGAAGTGATACCTAATCTCAATGTGCTTTGTCTTCAAGTGTTGCACCAGGTTGAGAGAAATCTTGATGGCACTTTCATTGTCACACCAAAGAGGCACTTTGTCACAAGTGACACCGTAATCCTTTAAAGTTTGCCTCATCCATAAAAGTTGTGCACAAAAACTACCGGCGACCACATATTCCGCTTCCGTGGACGAGAGAGATACACAACTTTGCTTCTTAGAAGACCAACTCACCAAAGAGCAACCAAGAAATTGGCACCCTCTAGAAGTGGACTTCCTATCCACTTTGTCTCCCGCCTAATCTGAGTCCGAATAACCTACAAGCTTAAAGTTTGCTCCTCTTGGGTACCAAAGGCCAAAGTTTGGGGTATGAGCCAAATATCGAAAGATTCGCTTGACCGCCACAAAGTGACTTTCCTTAGGTGCGGCTTGAAACCGTGCACAAATTCCCACACTCAACATGATATCCGATCTAGATGCACAAAGGTAAAGCAAGGAGCCAATCATGGAACGAGATACCTTTTGATCCACATCTTTACCATTGGGATCAATGTCAAGTTGGCACTTGGTGGGCATGGGAGTGGAAGCCGGCTTGACATCACTTAGCTTGAATCTCTTGAGCATGTCTTGAGTGTATTTGGATTGGTTGATGAAGGTTCCTTCTCTTCTTTGCTTCACTTTGAACTCGAGAAAGAACTTCAACTCTCCCATGGAAGACATCTCGAACTTTGAGGTCATGAGAGCGGCAAATTCCTCATTGAAAGTTTTGTTAAGGGAACCAAAGATAATATCATCAACATATAATTGGCACACAAACAACTCCCCTTTGACCTTCTTAGTAAAAATAGTGGGGTTGATTAGCCCAACTTCAAAACCACGGTCTTGTAACAACTCGGTAAGGTGGTCATACCATGCACGTGGGGCTTGTTTAAGGCCATAGAGTGCCTTATCGAGTTGATACACATGATCGATAAAGTAGGGATCCTCGAACCCGGGGGGTTGCTTGACATAAACCAATTCATTAATAGGACCATTAAGAAAAGCACTCTTCACATCCATTTATTGTAACCTAAAGTTATGATGAGAATCATATGCAATCAACATGCGAATGGATTCAAGACGAGCAACGGGAGCAAAGGTTTCACCGTAGTCGATACCCTCGACTTGGGAGTAGCCTTGTGCTACCAAACGAGCCTTGTTGCGAATGATAATCCCATGAGCATCTTGCTTGTTCTCGAATATCCACTTGGTTCCAATGACATTGTGGTTCACCGTTGGCCTTGGCACCAATCTCCACACTTTGTTGCGCTCGAAGTTGTTGAGTTCTTCATGCATGGCATTGAGCCAATCCAGATCTTCGAGCGCCTCATAGACCTTTTGGGGTTCAACACAAGAGACAAATGCGTGATGTTCACAACAGTTTGCTAATTGTCTATGAGTTCTTACCCCCTTTCTTAAGCTTCCAAGCACATTCATCATGAGATGATCCTTGGTGGAGAGCTTGGAAACAACCTTGGCGGCACGATGCTCCAATTCCTCCTCAGGGTGAGATGAGGAGTGGTCACTTGATCATCTTGAGCGTCGTCTTGAGCTTGTTCTTGAACTCGTGGAAGCTCTTGATCTTGAACTTGCTCGGAGGAGGGAGCTTGACCTTGGGTATCACTTGATGTTACAACACCATCTTGAGATTGATCTTGCCCTTGGTCTTGTTCTTGAGGTTGAGGGCCCTCACTTTGTTTTTCGGAAGCGTGTGGGTCTTGGGTTGGTGAAGGTTCCACTTGAGCAGAACATTGTCCTTCTCCTTCGGCCACAAGGGGTTCCTCAATGGGTAGGATATGACCAATACCCATTCTTCTTATGTCTTGGGGAGGAATTTCATCACCTACATCACAAGTACCACTTTGCTCCACTTGGGAGACGTTATTCTCATCAAACTCCATGTTACACGTTTCCTCAATAAGTCCAGTGGACTTATTGAGAACACGGTAAGCATGAGAGTTTGTATCATAACCAACATCTTTTGGATTCCTCCGCCTTAATGAAGGGTCGTTTCCCGGCCAGGCATGTACGCACCCTGAATTCGGATGAGTGTGGAGCCACCAGGGGCTATATAGTAGCCCCACTGTCAAACTCCTCTCGCTAAGTGAAAGTGTTAAAGCATTATTGTCCGGTTGCCTAGTTCGTTGCGCTATCACCTCCTTAATGGACCAAGATGTTGGATCAAGTGTGAACATGTGTCTTCTGCAAACACCCCCGCATTATATGCGTGGGGGCTAAAGCCGACGGCTGCAATCTTTCAGGTTATATACATATATACATAAACGGCAGCACAGGAGGCATCATAATACTTTCGGGCAAAAGTATAAATACAGCCTTGATAAACTTAATAAAACATTGTTTTTATAATGGGAATACATGTCATTCAAACATAATATTCTTCGAGCACTGGGCCTCTATCGAACGAGCGCCTTCGAGAACTTCTTCAAGATAGTGCTCGGTAGCCACTCGACCTATCGCCGAGCCCTGCGCCGTGACAGTGGTGGCATCCATCTCCGCCTAGTATGTTTTGACATGGGCAAGGGCCATCCGCGAGCCTTCTATGCACGCCGACCTCTTCATCGCATTAATACGCGACACCGCACCAAGGAACTGCTGCACCAAACTAAAATAGCTATTCGGCTTTGGCCTTTCCGGCCACAGATGATCCACAACAGACCTCATGGAGAGTCCGGACAATCTATTCAGCTCGGCCCATTCGGCAAGCCGATCAGTCAATGGAAGCGGACACTCTGGAACATTAAACTGTGACCAGAATAGCTTGTACACTTCACGATCTGTTTGATCTCGGAAGTATTCGGCCGCATCGGCAGCCCTCGCCGCCAAGTCCAGATATGCGTCCGCCGAACTCCACAGCCGGTCCAGAGGGGCATACTGAGGATCTCCAAACTTCCTCCGTAGCATGAAGGGTTTCCCAGCCGCGATATCCCCGGCTTGACGCAGCTCCTCCTTCTTCGCTCTCATCGCCGAGCGGGTGTCTTTGGTCGCTATCGTGGCCTTTTCCAGGTCCATCGCCTTCGCTCGGTTTTCTTCTACAAGAAGCTGGCAACGGTCGGCAGTGTCTTTTAACTTTACATCCATCTTGGCCATTTTCTCTTTGCTCTCGCAATGCGCGGCCTTTTCGGCTCTTAACTCTTCGGCCGCCTTTAAAGCGGCCACGTTCCTACTCCTTGCTTGCTCCTTGCCTCGGGCAAGCTCCGCCCGAAGGGCCACCACTGTGGCAGATCCATCTGCAGTCACAACATATTAAAGATACCGACATCATGCTGCTCTTATTATGTGACGATCACCAGAAAAATCACTTACCCTGTGCCTCGTCAAGCCACTTGTTGACAAGCACAATGTCGGCATCTGCCGCATCCAGTTGCCGCTTTAGTCCGGCAAACCCATCAGTCCGGCTAGCCACCGGAGCTTCAACCACCTGCACATAAAGGCGGTCTGGTCATTACCTGGGACTACGATCCTCTGTTCACCGCCGTTCTCGACGACAACCAGAGTCTCAGGGGCTACTATCTACATAGGGCACACCTTAAAATGTGCGGTACTGTAAAAAATGTACATCATTTCACGTACCTCAAAACCCGTCAGTAGACTCATAAGGGCTTCATGCAACCCGCTTTCGGTGGATGAAATCCTTTCAATCACCGTACCCATCAACGTACGGTGCTCTTCTGAGATAGTCGCTCGCTCTAGCAGATCCCTCGGTACGTCCGACCGCATACTAGACGGTGCTGGACTCTTTCGGTGGCTCTCTTCAAGAGCCGGATACTGGGGACTTCGGGTGGCCGTAGGATTGTCTTCTGGCCTCGCCGGTTCCGGAGAGACCCTCCGCGACGACACTTCAAGGTCGCCCGCTTCTTGAGCTGGGGAGTCCGAGGGAGGCGTTTCGCTCTCCATCATCTCCGGAAGAAGATCCCCTGAAGACGAGCTCTGCTGGGAAGGGCTAAGATCCGAACTGCAAGATAAATGATTCGGTTATTTTCCTTAGAAGTAAGGTAGGATACCTTTACTATTAAGTACTTTTTGATTACTTACAGCTCGTTAGAGGGTTGATCCCCGCGCGGACATTGTGCGGCAAGAGCACCCTCCAAGGCAGGACCCTCCGGTGGAGATTTCTTCTCCCGTTTGGAAACCATGGTTTCCGGATCTTCAGAGGTAGTCCTCTTCCTTCCCCGGGGTGAGAGAATGTCAGATTCTCCCCCTGGGTTGTCCTCCCCCACGGAGACGCTCATTCCCTCGGTTGGAATAGGTAGCGGTGGAGGCCCACTTTCACCCTCTTTATTCCCCCCTTCATCTTCCTTTGAGCGCACCAGGCAAGGTGCTGGCTCGAGCATCTTTTCCAGCACCGGATTGTCCAAGCCTTCAGGAAGGGGGGCCGAACACCGGATCATCTTCGCCTTTGTTATCCAGTCCTGGTCAAAGAGCGATTCTTCAGAATGATGTCAGGATAAAAAAAGACAGTGTGTTCGGCCATGGGGTTACTTACTTGTGCCACGGTGCGGTTGCCACTCAGGCCCACATCCTCGGTAGTGTCCGGACACTCTATTTGGGGTCCGAAGAACGATTTGTACATCTCCTCGTGCGTCAAGCCGAGGAAATTCTGAATGGTGCGCAGTCCTTCCGGGTTGAATCCCCACATGCGGAGGGGCCGGCGTTTGCAAGGCTGGACTCGACGAACTAGCATGACTTGCATTACCATAACCAGACTGAAATCTCCCTCGAAGAGATCTCGGATGCGGCTCTGCAGTATGGGCACGTCCTTGGCCTGGCCCCAGCTTAGCCCCCTGTTGATCCATGACATCAGTTGTGGTGGAGGGCCCGAGCGGAAGGTAGGGGCGGCTACCCACTTGGCACTTCGGGGAGCTATGACGTAAAACCACTCCCGTTGCCACAATCCGGACACCTCTGGAAAGGAGCCCTTCGGCCATGGAGTGCCAGCAATTTTGCTTATTAGAGCACCTCCGCACGCTGCGTACTGCCCCTCGATCATCTTCGGCTTCACGTCAAAGGTCTTGAGCCACAGGCCGAAGTGAGGGGTAATGCGGAGGAAGGCCTCACAAACGACAATAAATGACGAGATGTGAAGGAGGGAATCCGGGGCTAGGTCGTGAAAATCCAGCCCGTAATAGAACATAAGACCCCTAACAAAGGGATCCAGAGCAAGGCCTAGTCCTCGGAGGAAGTGGGAGACGAACACAACGCTCTCGTTGGGTTTGGGAGTAGGGATGACCTGCCCTCGGGTGGGCAGCCTATGCGAAATTTCAGCGGTCAAGTATCTGGCCTCCCTCATCTTCTTGATATCCTCCTCCGTGATGGAGGAAGGCATCCACCATCCTTGAAGGCTGGATCCGGACATGATTGAAGGTCCGAAGCACCTGACCTGGGCTTTGTGTGTTAGAACTCGAGGCGGGGGAAGGATTCGATTGAGCACGGGAGGGAAGAAGTAAAAGCCTTGTCCCTTTATAAAGAGGGTGAATATCAAGCGTCCTCCTCATGGCCGTTTGGGACTTGCCTAAAATCTAGGAGTCCTAGGCATGGTTGGGTTACCCACACCCGTATTGATGAGAATCCCCTAATAAAGGGAACACGATCTCTGCTTTGACAAGACGTGTCGAGAAACCGCCTCGCATTATGTGTGGGGCTGGTTAAGGAAAAACGGTTCGAATAATTACCGGGCCGTGGCATGATGTCATGCTGCCAAAACGTGTCAGCGGATTGGATTTGTGGAAATATTATTCTCTCTACGGTGGTATGTGGAATTTATTTTGCAGGGTCGGACACTATCTTTGTATTCAAATTCTTCCGTGGTGTATTCGGAGGAGGAACCCGCCTTGCAATGCCGAAGACAACACTGCGCGCCGGACTCATCGTCATTGCAGCCTGGTTCAGGGGCTACTGAGGGAGTCCTAGATTAGGGGGTCTTCGGACAGCCGGACTATATCCTTTGGACGGACTGTTGGACTATAAAGATACAAGATTGAAGACTTCGTCCCATGTCCGAATGGGACTCTACTTGGCGTGGAAGGCAAGCTGGGCAATACGGATATGTATATCTCCTCCTTTGTAACCGAGCTTGTGTAACCCTAGCCTCCTCCGGTGTCTATATAAACCGGAGGGTTTTAGTCCGTAGGACAACATACAATCATACCATAGGCTGGCTTCTAGGGTTTAGCCTCTCCGATCTCACGGTAGATCAACTCTTGTACTACTCATATTATCAAGAATAATCAAGCAGGACATAGGGTTTTACCTCCATCAAGAGGGCCCGAACCTGGGTAAAACATTGTGTCCCCTGCCTCCTGTTACCATCCGCCTTAGACACACAGTTCGGGACCCCCTACCCGAGATCCGCCGGTTTGGACACCGACAACGCTCTTGGTTCCTTGCTTGAGGAGTTGGAATTTCTTGATGAGGTTGCGGTTGTAGTAGGTTGGCACTAAACATGCTCTCATGACATCCTTCATTTGTGCCCAAGTGGTGTCGGCTGTTCACCTCTTGCCTCATGGCACTCAAGGACTTGTTCCCACCAAATGAGGACGTAATCTTGAAACTCAAGGGATGCCATCGTGATCTTCTTCTCTTCATCATAGTTGTGCAAGCGGAAGATTTTGTCAACCTCCAATGCCCCTGAAAGGTACTCTTCGGGATCATGGCTTCTGGAAAACTTGGGCATGGTGAACTTTAGCTTGCCGTATCATTGCTCTTCATTGTGTTGGGGTTGGGGATGATGACGCCCATGACATGGAGGGTTGTCAACCTTATATTGCTCTTGGCGTGGAAGATCTCCATAGTCATCATGTTCTTGGTGAACTTGAGGTTCTTGTTGAGCTTGGGGAGGAGCTTGTCGAGCTTGTGGAGGAGCTTGTCGAGCTTGTAGATGATCTTGAGGAGCTTGATTATGCGCACGTGCTTGATAGATTCATTCTTACACTTCATCACGAAGCGCTTCTTGTTGTTCACGAGCTTGCCGGCTGCGCGTGGCTATGGCTCTACTTGAATCTCGGAGGGCTTGTTGCGCCTCAAGTGCTTGAGCTTCATGTAGTTGTTGTTCTTGACGTTGTGCCTCGGCATCTTGTGCATCTTGGTGTTGTCGCGCTCGCTCTTCCTCTTCTTGTTGACATTGACGTTGCCATTCTTGTGCTTGCGCGAATGTAGCTTGGTTTTGACGGTGTCGATGTTCTTGCGCTCAAGCTTGGTCTTGAGAGCTGTTGTCGTGTAGAGGATTGCGGTTTGCTTGACGATCTTGATGCGCGGCACGACAAAGAGTGTTTGATGTTGGAGTACTTGAGCCGGGGATGGTGTCGTCGGAGTGTCGACTCGAGCGGGTCCGTCTTGAGTAGGATGAAATGGTAGAAGAGCGGTTGAGAAACAAAGCACGAATCTCGTCCAGTCTTGCGTCATTCTCTTGTTTGTGGTCGTCGAGCTTGTTGTCGAAGTAGTCTCTTGTACGTTGCTTGGAGAGTCGCAAGTCGGTGGCAAGATTGTCAATGCGTTCGCTCTTTGCTTGTTGCTCTTGATGCAAAGCTCGTTGTGCACCAAAGAGGTGGCTCTTTGTGACGTAGGAGGACATATAGTCATCTTGCTCAATGAAGAGTGGGTTGGTAGAAGTACTTGGCCTATCCATCATTCCAAGCAACATATGTGAGTGGGAGAAAGAGAAGAATGTATACCAAATGTACCTTGACCGATGTTGAAGATGGATCAATGATCACTCAAATGTGGAACAAGGAAATAGCACAATTGGTACCAATTCTTGTCGATTTCTCACACCTACACAAATAAAGGCTTATGGTGGAGCTTGGTTAGGATGGTGGCACAAAATTTGATGCAATTGTTAGGGAGCTTCAATAAAGTTGGAAAAGATTCACAAATTTGCAAGTGCAACAAGTAGACCAATAGCAAGATATGGTACACGGAAACACACAGGCAAATAGATAAGTGGGGTCGTGCAACCAAGGGGTGAGCCAAAATGTGGAATCCACGAATATGCTCTTTTTGCACAACACTAGAGAGACACTAGCACGATTGCACAATAGATGGATACGAAACTTGTGCACAACCTACTAAGAAAAAATGCAACGACTTCTATCCCAAGTATGCTATATGTATGGTATTCCGGTGATATGATCCAAGATGATCGAGTATGACAATCTTAATGTAGTATGATGCTATGGTTCTTGCTTATAACCTCTTTGCTTATCTTTCCTTTTTGCTTAAAAGCTTGTTTGACTCTTTCTCTTTTGAGCTCTTTTCTCTTGCAAAACTTCACGAACCAAGATAGCAATTGAGTATATGCGATGACAACCTTGTGTCACAAGAGATGATACGAAGATATGCACCACGGTAATATGGTATGTATGCTATGGGAAGTATGATCACTAATGTGTGCAAGTCACGTTGCCGACAATACTCAAAGGCTAGTCTCGATGGGTAAGGTACGCAAAGATGGGCTATGTGGTTATCAATGTAATGTCAAGGAGTAGACAAATATGTCGTCGAGATTACCGTCCTTCCTTACGGTCGAGGTGTCAAAGTTGTTGAAGTGGTCGATGTCGAGTCCTTTGGCGAAGATGAGCAGTGGTGATGTTGATGTCGCACCATACCTAAATAGCCGAAACACAATAGGACACGAGAACCGCAACTCAAATTGTCAAAGAAAAATGTGTCAAAATTGTCAGAGTTGGTAGCGGGTAAGCAAATGGTGGTGCTATGCGGAAGTGTAAGTGGGCACTGGGACAAAATTTGGCGAGAGTTAGGAGGAAACAGAGCGGTGGATGGAAGTGCTGCTGCCAGGGGCCGGATGTCCGGGCGGAATGCCGGATGTCCGGGGTGGCCAGATGTCTGGGGAACGGGCCGGATGTCCGGGCTCGAGATACGTGGACGTACTCGATGAAATCCGCGTGGAGAGGTCAAATCCGAGGCAAAATTCGTAAGATTTTGTGGATGGAAATTGGGGAAAAGATGGGGGAAAGCTAGATCTACCCGCAACACACGAAATCCGCGGATCAAATCCAACAAAACTTCAGCACACCAACAAATCACAAAAAAATTGGGGGGCTATTTTTGTGGGGAATTTTCGAATTAGGAACAAAATCAATAAAATTAGGCTAGGAAACAAAGGGGGGAGGCCTCGAAATCGTGATCAACATGGCTCATTATACCAAGATGATGTAGGGTGGAACTGCCGATCTTCCACGAAACGAGTGGTTGCCAACGAGGATCATGAAGAACACGAGGGGAAACATGAGGGAGAACACAAGAGAATCACTCAAACCAACAAGAATAAGTCACACATATGCTAGATCCTCGAAACACAAAGAGATACACGATCCATGATCAACAAGGGACGATACAAAGGGTAACCGGTTCTTCTCCGTGAGGAGGTCTTGAAGATGATCTTCTCCGCAAGGAGGTCTTGAATCCAACGTGGATCTTCTCGGAAGAGGGGCCGCGGTCTCTCTCGAGGAGTAGATCCGTATGGATGAGCGAAGCTCTATGATGCGGAGCATCCCTCGAACATCACCATGGACCTCATACCACCACCGCAAGTACGAAGAGAACCTATGATGGGAGCTCGCGCGCGTGCCGTTGAAACCAAGGTTAACTACTTCCTCTTCGAACTCCATTCGATTTCACATGTGAACCGGGTCCTACCTCAAATGGAGATATTATGCACTCTCAGGTACCGAGGAGATGGCCGTGTGGAGGCAAGGACGAGACCCGGACACACAAGAAGAATGAGAAGGAGAGAAGCATCAAGACGTGCGAGGAGATGACGCTCCCTGGACTCCCCGGGGCCCGGCCATCTTGGCCCCGGGTGCCCAGCCCCAGCCTGTGCGACGCCCCAGCGATCCTCCCGGGTGCCCGGCCGCCCACCTGGGCCGCACCGGCCCCGACCCCTTGGCACCGGGTTCCTAGGCCACCCCCCGAGCCAGCCCAGCACCACCCCGGGTGCCCGACACTTTGGCCCGGGTGCCCGGCCTCTCTCCCAGCGCCGGCCCGGACCGCCCCGGGTGCCCGGTCCCTCTGACCTCGGGTGCCCGGCGTGCCCTGTCTTGTTTTCGTGTTGAGGCCTTTTTGGTCTTTTGTAACCCTACCTCCCCCAACTTCATCCCTAGGCTTACAAATACTCTTTCCCTAGCTCATTTGGAGGATAGCAAAGTATTTAGAACACCAAAGAGAGCTTTGCTCCTTGTATCCCCTCCTCTTGGAGATCAAGCCCCCACCTAGGGAAGAATCCTTGGGATTATCAAGACCTCCTCTTGAAGAAGATCAAGATCAAGACCTCACTTAGTGGGAAGAACTTACCTAGTGCTCTTTTCCTTGAATTGCTCATATAATCTTGTGGATCTCATGTATGCTACTCTAGTGGATGTGATATTTGGGTTTGTTTGAGTGATTTGTCCATTTTGGTCTTGAGTGTTCTTCCTCTTTTCCCCTTCCAAGTGTGAAAATATCCCTTCTAGGGTTTCACCCTACGACATCCTGGTATCATGAGCAAGGTTGACTCACATCTTGGAGTCCCATCCCCCCATTTGCTAGCTAGATTTTGTTGTTTTTCATCCAAATTCAAAAATCCCCACAAAATACCCCCAAAATTTTTTCTTCCAATTTGTTGGATCTTGTGAGATTTGGTTGTTTTGGTCCATGGATTTGATGTTTGGCAAGTGGATCTAGCCCCTCCCCAACAATCCCCACCCTTCCCACCACGAAATCCTCCAAATTTTGCCAATCCCCAAGATTTCCCCCCCCCCCCCAAATCGGCCACCACCGGGTGCCCGCAACTCGATCCATCGGGCACCCGCACCCCGGGCCATTTCCTGCTGACCACCCGAGCACCCGCACCCTCCACCCCCGGGTGCCCACACCCCCCAAATCAGCCCACTACCAGCACCATTTTGGCCATAATCTCCACCTCCCAAGTCCGTTTTTGTGTTCTTTTATCTCATTTCAAAGCTCTTGACACCCACCATCCACATATATCATTACCACCACCATTAGCCTACACACAAAAATTCATCATCATAGCACCCACCTTCCCCATTTGACCGATTTTGAGTTGCGGTTTTTGTTTCCTAAGGTGTTTCGACTACTTAGGAATGTGTGACATCGACATCACTGCCATTCATCATCACCTCGGAGTCATCTTCACCACTAACCGTAAGAAAGGACGGTAACCTCGACGACACTTACTTCTTACCTTGCTTTTACATTGATAGCCCGAGCCATTTTGCGTTGCTTATCCATCGAGACTAGCGAGTTGAGAATTGTCGGGCCACGCTATTGTGCAGAGTAGTGATCTTGTTATCATCTTAGTGCCATAAGTCTCTCCCGTGCATATCTTACATACTTGTCTCATATCATACTTGGCTCGAGCATCAAGCGTAGAAAAAAGAAGAAATAAAGCAAAGCTTTTAAGCAAAAAGAGGAGAAATAAAGAGCTTGTAAGCAATAGCATTGAGCCATTTTGCATCATCATATCATCGTGGTCACCGCATACATAACATAGTTGGGATTGAAGACAACATGTTTCTCTCATAGGTTCGTGCACAAGCATATCTTGCCCATTTGAGCAATCGAGCTAGCGTCTCTCTAGCATTCACACAACAAGAGTATTTTCCGTGGTTACATTTTGAGCTCATTCCTTGGTTGTGCGGATCCCATCTATCTTCCGTGCGTGTGTTCCTAGTGATATCTTTGGGTTTGATCTATTTGCTTTACATGCATTTGTGTGAACCTTCTCAACGTTATTGATATCTTGACTAACATTTCCTTGAAATTTTTTCCACCATCCTAACCGAGCTCCTCCATAAGCCTCTTACTTGTAGGTGTGAGAAACAAACCCGGTTCCAATTCTCCTATTGTGGCATTACATTGAGTGACACTTGTTACATCCTCAATCCTCGGAAAAGGTAACTTTGGTATTGTTCTCTCATTTTCCTACTCACCCCACTTGGTTGTGATGGATAGGCAAGGCATTTCATCTTTGGTCTTCGACAACAACGACGGTGCGAACAACTACATCACCAAAACGTCCATCTTCGGACTACCACGAGCAATGCAAGGCGTTGAGCGACTCGCCATCGACATTCGCCAACACAAAGCAAGGAAGAGGGACTACATTGACACCAAGTTGGCCGAACAAATGGATCAAGTACGAGACTTTGTGGCCAAATACAAGACTTGGCGGCGACGCTCAAGTGGCCAATCTTCGGAACGCCATCGAGCTCAAGCACTACAACACCATCAAGATGAAGATGCTCGCGATGCGTACACCTACAAGTCCCAAAAAGCTCTACATCAAGCTACCACCAAACTTCATGGGCACAAGCAAAGACCGCGAGACGAGCACCAACAAGACGGAGCTATGACTACTACCACCACTTCAGCATCTTCGTCAAGTGTTATCAAGGCATCTTCACCTTTGGACGTACGACATCTTCGCCTACCTCCTATGAGTATGCCTACATTTGCCTTCATCCACAGTGATGGTGACGAGATGATTGAGCATGGGATTTTCCCTTCAGTCTTGGAGGAGAGTGAAGATGTGCCATCTTCGACCTTTATACATGGCGACGTGATGGTTGAGCATGGGATTTTCCCTTCTACCACGGCGACGTATGATGACATGAGTGACTTATGCCACCATATTGAGAGTGAGACTGTCTTCACCACTAGCCCCATATATGACGAGTTGCCCCAATTCTCATGTGAGGAGAGCCACCACCACCACCACTTGAGTGATTTGAGTGACTCCACCATATGTGACATTGAGTGCACCTACCTTGAGGGAGTGAGTGAGACACCACCACATAGAGAGAGTGAGGCCATTTCGATTTCTAACAACTTAACTTCTACCTCTATTGCATCTTCTCATTTGGTGCTAGGTCCCATATATGTTGATGCACCGATCCGCGACGACTTCGTCCTTTCTATGGACAAGACGATGGACATGGTGGAATATGATGCACCCCCCACATGGTTCTATCAAGATGAAGATGATGACCACCATTTGGTCTTTGCCACCTCACCTACACCACTTGAGTGGAATGAACAAGGTAATATAGGTGAAGGTGGTGCTCTAGTCCCACTAGTGGACATTCTTGACATTGATTGCTTGCATGATGTTGATCCACCTATTGTCATGCTTCATGCTAGTTCGACTTCCCCATGCGATGATTTACCCATTTATGATGAGTTTGATGGTTGTCATGTGGAGTCTATTAGTCGTGATGCCATGTTACATAGGATTTCTTGTGATAATTCTCTCGGTCACATCATGTTTGACAATCCGGTTGACTTGTCATATGCTATGCATGAGATCAACAATATGTCATATTTGTTGTCGGTGTTCTGGGAATGGGGGTCCCCAGACTTGCTTGCCTGCGGCCCACGGCATGGCCGTGTTGCGGGCCTGTACGACCCATCTTCATCAACAAAGCACTCAAGACCCTCGCAGGGGCCAAGCCCCGCGAGGCGGGCGACGCAAGACCTCCTCAGGAGCGGCTACACCAGGCTGCCTCTTGAGGAGTGGAGAAATTAAGACGGGGAAAACCTCGCGAGGCTCTTGTGACGTGATCCGTGACGATCAAGATCAGGCGAGCGCCAGGTGGGTGCCAGCGCGCGCAGCGTCCTTGTTTCCTCTTCGGTGCTAAGGCGGCAAGCGCAGGCGCGGGGTATCGAGGCATCTGGCAAAGTTTTCCATATCAGTGCAACAAGACCAGGACCGGAAGGATGACAGGACGGAGGTCACCATGGAACCCAAGATGGCATCACCACCAGAGCCTTTTGCACGCGAAGACCACTTTTGTCAGGATAAGTTGTACTAGCTGTCCCCTTATAAATTGGTTGTTGTTGGCTCCCTTCCCACTCAATATTTGGGAAGAGGACCAGGGCCTATATAAGTAGAACTAGCCACCACCATAGGGACAACTCAACTTGGATCGGATCC
The DNA here is from genome assembly GCF_018294505.1 of Triticum aestivum. Classification (NCBI taxonomy): domain Eukaryota; kingdom Viridiplantae; phylum Streptophyta; class Magnoliopsida; order Poales; family Poaceae; genus Triticum; species Triticum aestivum. Next base: position 145,730,166 of record NC_057794.1, on the reverse strand, counting down.
TCTCCATCCACACACCTGCACAAGAACACCTCAACCTCAGGAGGCTGTTCTTCCCCTTGTACTGTTCATCATCAGCCCAGGAGGCAATCGATCCACCACCACACTGGAGTAGGGTATTACACCACAACGGTGGCCCGAACCAGTATAAACCTTGTGTCCCTTTGTGTTCCGAGTTCGTCAAGTTCGTCCATGAGATCTTAGCGAGCTAGGGCGTAGATCGGTAGGGAGGAATCTCGGCGCGCACCCCAGAGTTCGAACCTTAAGGGTTTAGCCAGAACCCATGATACGACATTTGGCATGCCAGGTAGGGGTGCGCTGGAGCTTCCTTTCCGTCGTCTCGCGTCCAGTTGCCACGTCGTCTCCATGGTGGACGCTCGCCGTGCTCGTGCTGAGCGCCGGGCTGCCCTAGCCACCCGTGTCGCTCAGACGGCTCCCGTCGGTGGGCCACCTCGTCGTTCTCCGTCTCCGGCCGCCAACGCCGCCACCGGCCCGACGGGGAACGAGCAGCAAGCATCCTTGCTGCACTCCTCGGTGCGGCGGGATGGACGCACCGCCACTCCATCACTGACTCCCGCTGGTTCGTCGTCCCACGCTTGTCGCGCTCCTACGGACGCACGGGCCGCGCTCCTCATGGCGGACGAGCTCCTGCGCTACCGCCCGGTCGACGACCTCTACGAGGACTGGCTCGACCACATCGCCAAGCCCGTCCGTGCCGCAGGGGGCTCCCCTGCGCCGTCCCTCTATCCGCCTGGCCCTCCGCCTGCTTCAGGCGACGCAACTCACAGAGCGCCTCCACCACTTCTGCCCCAAGATGGCGTCTTGGCGCCAAGGCGTGCGGCTCCGTGATGCGATCCACCGTGTCTGGCGCCCGCGCGTGAAGAAAGAAGCTGCCAAGAAGTCCATCGACCACAAGAGAACGCTCCGCCGCTCCTCGCACCGCCGCGCCAGGATCGTCTGCCTCGGCAAGCCCTCGCACCGCTCATCGTAGCGGCACATGGGCGCCAAGACCAAGCTCCACCTCCAAGACGGGCCCCGGAGACCACGGCCGGCTGCCGTGCCTTCACCCCCGAGCTACGTAGCTTCGCCTGGCCAGGCAAGTTCAAGCCCGATCTGTCTCCTCGCTACGACGGCACCCTCGAACCTGCGGAGTTCTTGCAGCTCTATGAGCTGAGCATCGAGGTGGCCAACGGTGACGAGAAAGTCAAGGCGAACTGGTTCCCTATGGCACTCAAAGACGGCGCCCGTTCGTGGCTCCTGAACCTGCCTCATGGCTCGATCTCCTCCTGGGACGAGATGCGCGACCGCTTCATCGCCAACTTCTAAGGCACTCGCGACCGCTCGCAGGCCGCGGGTAACCTGTGCCGCATCAAGCAACAACCGGGAGAGACCCTCCAGAAGTACATCCAGCGCTTCAACAACACTCGCCTCAAGATCCCCAAGGTCACGGACAAGGCCATCATCTCTGCGTTTTCTGACGGCGTCCGCGACATCTAGATGAAGGAGGAGCTCGCTATCCACGAGGAGTTGTGCATGTCTCAGGAGCTGTTCAACCTGGCGACCAACTGCGCAAGAACTGAAGAGGGTCGCCTCTCCCTCCTTGAGCTGCCAGCTGCGGACCCGGAGGAGAAGAAAGCCAAGGCCAAGGACGTGAAACACAAGGAGGCAGCCGTGCTCGCAGCGGAGCCGGACACCAAGCGCGGCAGAGATCAGCCTAAGTCATTCAAGAGCAGCCGACCGTTCTGCGCCTTCCACAACCTAAACACCCACAACACCATCGACTGTCAAGAGCTCAGAGCCATTCGTGAAGGGCGCTTCGGTCGACGCCCAGAGCGCAACGACCGGGGCTATGGCCGAGGAGGAGGACGTGGAGGCGGACGCTGGGACGACCGTGGCCTGCGCCAGGAGTGGCGCGACAAGCCTCGCGGGGACACTAGCTGGATCATCCTCACAAGTGCGCTTGGAGGGACCAGCCTCGTGAGGATCGTCCTCAGGGCAACGCTGGTCTTCCCCCCGCTGCCGCCACCACCAAGAAGGAATGACGACCACCATCAAGATGAGGGGGCCGGGGGCTTCCAGGAGGCGCGCGCTATCGCCTGCATCCTGGGCGGAGCCCAGGCCCCACCCTCGCAGCATATCTTCAAACAGTTTGCTCATGAAGTGAATGCAGTCCTCCCCAAGCTCGAGGCCATGCGCCCGCTCAGGTGGTCCCAATGCGCCATCACCTTCAACTCAGCAGATCAGCTCAAGTGCGCGGCCACCGCAGGTGCCCTCCCGATGCTTTGCTCACCAGTTATCAGCAATGTGCAAGTCACCAAGACCCTCATTGACGGCGGCACAGGGCTCAACGTCCTATCCGTCGACACGTTTGACAACCTCCAAGTGTTGTATGATCAGCTTCAGCCTACCAAGCCCTTCTCAGGAGTGACCGACGACTCCACCACATCGATAGGGCAGGTCCGCCTCCCTGTCACCTTCGGAGAATGCAAGAACTACCGCATCGAGCTCATCGACTTCGACGTCGCACACATCCGTCTGCCATACAATGCCATCCTCGGGTATCCAGCCCTAGCCAAGTTCATGGCAGTGACACACCACGGCTACAACGTCCTCAAGATGCTGGGAAGCGGCGGAATTATCACGGTCCCATGTGAAGAAAGAGACGCGGTGTGTTCCCTCGAGCTTGCCTTTCAAGCAGCAGCGATCGACGACCCCGACAGCAAGGCCGAGGGCCCTCCAGAGGGCATCCCCAAGAAGAAGCAGCTACGCCATGCCGGACCTCAGGAGGGCAACGTCGCGACTAGAACCTTGTCAGGATCAGCGCCCGCTCCAGGGGCGCCTCCCTCCATCGCATAGGAAGGCACGCCCAGCACCCTCCTTGGGCACGGCTCGGGGGCTCTCTCCTTGAGGGCCTCAGACCTTGCGCACATCACGAGGGAGGCGCTCAGGCACCACTTGGAGGTGTGCTTCAAGGAACGTTTCCCTCAGGAGGACACAGGGCAGGGATCGCCCACCATTCAGGAGTTCATCACCAAGACCACTCAAGAATTGCAAGACGCAAGGGCCATGCGCGGCAACCGCCGCTCACGAGGCACAGCTCCCCATCCAGGCAAGGATGCCGGGCTGCGTGTCTGCATCGACGTTCCAGGGCTCAACAGGGCGGCATCTCAGGAGCTCTTCTGGCCTTCGCCCGTGGGCCGTTGTGAGGGCCCACCACACAGCCATGTTCGCATGCCTTTTGGCTTGCCGAGCGTGTCGATCATCTACCAGGGCAACCTTTGGCGCATCCTGGCGGCTCAGGAGGCCAGGCACCACGTCGTCCTGGCGGAGATGGAGACGGTCCTCAAGGTACCGCCTGGGCCCCCAGAGCCTCCCAAGGCTCAGGACCCTGGTGGCTCATGAGGAACAATCCTTTCGCCGCGTGCCTTCAGCTGCCCCAACATCTCTTCATCAACATAACCAGGTGGCATTTTCCAAGTTCATTCAAATGGGAGCGCCCCTCGGGCTGCATCATTCCCAGGCCGTGTGGGTCCGTCCCTGTGGCATGTATCCCTTCTGCTTATGTCTTTCGTTTACCTTGCTGGAGGCCCCCCTCGGGCTGTATCATCCCCAAGCCGCTTTGGCCAGACCCTATGGCATGTATCTTTCTGTATTTACCCAAGCCGATCTACCTTTCATGTGTAATCCACCTATGATCATCACCTGCTCGATTGCCATTTGTCATGGGCCCGCCCCTCTCTCATGCAATTCACTTGCACGTTAAAAGGGGGGCTCCTGAGCATCGCGACTCAGGAGCTCTTACTGGCTCTCCAGCTCTCAGCCCCTGGCCTTGACAACGGCATCGCGACCTGGCATACTAGCGGCGGCTGAGATCACTCGAGGGCCGGGACTTGAGGACATAGAGCACTTGCACCTAAACACCTCGCAGGAACACACATCTGTCAAAGACCCAAGACCAGGTGAAACCCGCCTTGAGGTAGGGCCTCGTGAGTCCCGTGCTGGCTCACGAGTGCCCAGATACACCTTGCAGCCCTGCCGTGCAAGCCACGTGTCAGGGCGGGGCTGTACGCGCCCCGGGGGCTCCTCTCGGAGGGGCCCCCCTCCCACGCACAAGTGGAAGCACCATGCTCCGCGCTGGCCGTCGACACTGTCGAGGAGCGGCTATGTCCGTGCACAAGCGGAAGCACTATGCTCCGTGCTGGTGATAAACAACTAAGGGCGGCTTCATGGTCGTACCAACCTCAGGGAGCCTCAATGCTCAGCGTCCGGCCTCACCACAACGCCTCCCCTTGGGAGAGCTGCGCGAGGGGGCTGGGCACGGGGGCTGTGCCCGAGTCACGCCCAAGCGCACGCCACCCAACCAGGTCTCTCGGACCTGGGTGTTGCACGCCCCTCCCGAGGCCTCGACGAAGGCAGGTATGGAAATTGTTTGCACGTCAAGGGGGACTCCTAAGCATCACGACCCGGGAGCCTAAATGGTCACGTAGCCCCTCACTCCTTGGTCCATCCTGGTCTCCGGTCGGCCCAACGACGGTTGAGGTATGCGCGGGGCCGGGCTCTGCCGATGTAGGAAATTAATCTATCCTCGCATATTCTCCCTATAAGCTGTTTGCGCATCAAGGGGGACTCCTAACTGGTCACGTAGCCCCTCACTCCTTGGTCCGTCCTGGTCTCCGGTCGGCCCAACGGCGGTTGAGGTATGCGCGGGGCCGGGCTCTACCGACGCAGAACACAAAGCAGATAGGCAGAAAATCGCAAAATCTCGAAGCAAATATTACAAGACATATTGTTCTCACAATATCAAATGCAAGGTTAACGCCTCCACGAGGCCTCATGCATGGTTGCAGGAATAAACAGGAAAGGAGACACAGGTGACCCCTGAACACCATCGATGCCCGTGGGCAACGCTTCTCCCTTGGTGATGTCGCCTTCGCCTTGGTCACTGGCTGGGACTACAGGAGCGGCATCGCCTCTGGCCAAAGGTGCGGAAGCAAAGCCACGAAACTTCTTCAGCAGGGCCTCCACCTGACTCTGCACAGCTGCGGTGGTAACTGTGGAGTGTTCTTTAGCCACGGGCTCCAGCAGCTCGTCATGACGAGCGTTGGGGTCGCGAAGGTGCAGGTGTCTGAAGACGCGAGTCAACACAGCTAAAGAAAGGACATGAGCCTCTGCCTCTGCCATGGGACCAACACCCTCCACGACTTCCTCGAGCACGTCTACCAAGAAAGGAAGCAGCTGGGTAGGGCCATCCTCGTCGGTGGCCAGCGGCCTCTCCAAGCCGTTCTCGTAGAGCGTCTTCAGCGCCTTGCGAGACCTTTCCTCGAGGTCAGTGAAGGCCTTGCGATCTTCTGCCAGGGACTTCACCTTGGTGTCAAGATCGATCTCCCTCGCCTTCGCCTTCCGCTCCAGCTCCTTCAGTTCGGCATCGCGACGCTTGATGGCATCCTCCCGACCCCTCATCTCCTCCTCCTTCGTCTGGCGGCCACAAGCTTCTTCATCACGCTGGTCGCGCAGGCTCTTCAGTTCACCCTCTAGCACCCGGCAGCAGTTGCGGGCGGTCTCGGCGTCCTTCAGCGCCGCATCACGGTTGGCCGCGGCTTTGGCGACAGCCTGCTTCTCTTTCTCAGAGGCAGCCATGGCCTGGCTCAGCGACGCTGGAACCACCAGGTCAGAATGAAGCCAACCATAGGCCAGCTCCAGACGCCCGGCAGCCAGGCGTGGATCCGCGGCCAGGAGATCTTCCCACAACTGAGCCATCTCCGAAAGAACGTGTTCAAGGGTGGCAGAGGAAGTAGAAGAACCCAAAGTCAGAGGCGCAACAGGAAGAGAGGGCAGCATAGTCACCAGAGCTTGGGAGATCAAGGGCTCCTAAGCCTTGGGGACCTCATCAGCCGAGCCAGGTGCCGGCACCTCCCGAGCCAGTGAGGCCACGAGGGAAGACTCCTCCTGACGATGCTCCTCTTGGCCTCGTGAGGGTGACCAAGCTGGGGAGGTGCGAGTGTTGCTGCCTCCTTTCTCTGCGGAGGGAGGCGCAACTGTTGTATCCCCTTCCTTTTCTTCGCCAAAGGCGTCGGCTTGATCAACCAAGGACGAATGTCAGAAAATAGCAAGTACGAATAGGGACAAGACGAAGCTCGAGGCACTTACCAATCCACCGCGACATATTCCACCTTCCGCTTGGGAAGCTTGAAGCCTGAAAGCTTCAGAGCCTAAGGCATGGGCGTACGGACTCCGGGAGCAGAAGACGGCCCGACAGGAGGACTGGAGGCAGCTCCAGGCGGCATCAAGGCGGAAGCGGCAGGTACCAGCGACGATCTGCTCCTCGTCAGGATTATAGGAAGATCCCCCTCTTCCAGGTGGGCGCCAATCTTGGCGTCGTCTGGTAGGCCACGGAGGATGTCGTCTTTGTTTAAGGGGGAAGTCTCTCCCGTCTCCTCGCGGGTCGCCTCCGAGTCCACGTCTTCTTCCACCCCTCCACGGGACTCGTTGGAAGATACCTCTACCGGCTTCGACGCCGCATGGGCTCTAGAGAGCGCAGGCGGCACCAGCCCGCGCGTGTCAAAGGTCGGCCTGGAGGCCATGATTGGCTCCCAGTCCTTGCGGAGGAACAAGGGAATAGTAAAGGCGAGCGTTGTTTGCGCTAGCCTTTTGTCAAGTCGAGCAGTTGCCGAGGCAGCGTGGAGAAGCGGAGACGCCCACGACCAATCAACCGCCACACGTCAACCAAGGCCGCAGGCTTTTGGGGCCCGCGGCGCTCCGTACTTGACCTTTGGCTTTGCCTCGAAGCCAATCCCGAGCGCACCTTGGGCTCGGGGGCTACAGTCGGCATTCTGGGAACGGGGGTCCCCACACTTGCCTGCCTGCGGCCCACGACATGGCTGTGCTGCGGGCCTGTAAGGCCCATCTTCATCAAAAAAGCACTCAAGACCCTCGCGAGGGGCCAAGCCTCGCGAGGCGGGCGACGCAAGACCTCCTCAGGAGCGGCTACACCAGGCTGCCTCGCGAGGAGCGGATAAATCAAGGCGGGGCAAACCTCGCGAGGCTCTTGTGACGTGATCTGTGACGATCAAGATCAGGCAGGCGCCAGGCGGGCGCCAGCACGTGCAGCGTCCTTGTTTCCTCTTCGGTGCTAAGGCGGCAAGCGCATGCGCGGGGTACCGAGGCATCAGGCAAAGGTTTCCTTATCAGTGCAACGAGCCCAGGACCAGAAGGACGGCAGGACGAAGGTCACCATGGAGCCCAAGACGACGTCACCACCAGAGCCTTTTGCAGGCGAAGACCACTTTTGTCAGGATAAGCTGTACTAGCTGTCCCCTTTCAAATTGTCCGTTGTTGGCTCCCTTCCCGCTCAATTTTTGGGAAGAGGGCCAGGGCCTATATAAGTAGAACTAGCCACCACCATAGGGACAACTCAACTTGGATCGGATCCACTCCATCCACACACCCGCACAAGAACACCTCAACCTCAGGAGGCTGTTCTTCCCCTTGTACTGTTCATCATCAGCCCAAGAGACTATCGATCCACCACCACACTGGAGTAGGGTATTACACCACAACGGTGGCCCGAACCAGTATAAACCTTGTGTCCCTTTGTGTTCCGAGTTCGTCGAGTTCGTCCGCGAGATCTTAGCGAGCTAGGGCGTAGATCGGTAGGGAGGAATCTCCGCGTGCACCCCTGAGTCCGAACCTTAAGGGTTTAGCTGGAACCCGTGATCTGGCATTTGCAATCTCATCATAGTGACTATGCATATGCCTTTAAAATAAACCCCCATTTGCACTTATGGCATAGATGACAAACTGTCACACCCTGGATTTTGTAACATGTCATTTGCATTGATAAAGCAAGAAAAGTTGGGCCAACAAAAACTTTTGCATTATTTGGCTTTTATTTTGGAGTTGGATTTCTCTGTGTGGTTTTTCAAGTGCTCTTTAGAGTCAACTACTCCACCTTCTGTACTTCATCTCCTTGTCCAAACTTCTGCCCAATGATCATGCCATGTGTATAGTACAATATAGTATTTTCTTACAAAAATAATTTGGCCAAATAGAATTTTCAAAAATTAGTTTTCCAATAACCCCTGGATTGAGGTTTGCACTGCAAGTACCTAATTTGGGGTATGAAAAATCTTTAAAAAGGTATATTTGAAACCTATTAGATATAGGATTCCCATAAACCCCAAAAATATAATTTTAAAAGTTATTTTCCTATTTTATTTAAAATCTTTTTCTTAAGGCCAGAAATGGTCTTTAATAGGGAAAAAATATTTTATTATTTCAAAAATATTTTACAAAAATCAGGGAAACTCAGTGGGCATATATTTCCCATATATAAGAGTTTCAACATATGGTCATGATCAAAATATTGGACAAAACCTCCCAAAACCATTTCTTCCCATTTCAAGGATTTGAAATATTTCTATAGGAAATATTTTCATAAAAATCCAAGAAAAATCCAGCAAGTCACAAATGCATATTGTGACCACCCTGCAAAGCCTCATGTCAATCAAGGTCATTTTGGTTCACCAAAATGCCCCCAAACCCTCTCTGACCAGAATGAAATTTGAACAAGTTAGTACTACCAACTTTCTCCCCTTGACCCCAACTTTTGTGAGCATGTTCACATGACCAAATGAGGCCACTACACCAAGTAGTGCATCAAGGAGAAGTGTTATGCTCAACTAGATCTACATAAGTCCATTTCTGTTGATTTCTAGGGTTTACAAAAGTTGCATTGGCAACTTTGCCCAAATGAACTCAATCTTGGTGGAACCTCTTATTTTCTTAGGCCATTTGACCCTGTCAAGCCTCATGACAAGGGAAGTCCATTTGCTTGCCCAAACCTACATCAAACACCTTCTGGCAGAAACTTAAAATGCATGTTTGGGCTTCTTCCACTAATCCAAATGAGTTCTCCTCTTTACCACACCTCCTCCTAACCTCCCTCTACCGGCATTTAGCACAAGTCAATCCTTATTGATCAAGGGGATGGAACCACCAATTTTCTATTCTGGACAGCCCCATTTCCACTCTTCTCCTTCCTCTCTCTTCACCCACTGGCCATCCAAAGCATCCAAGGCCAAGATCCCTTCCCTAGCACCCCCAAACACTACTGGACATGCAAGGGCGCGCCCACAAGCATAGAAAATGGCCTGGACAGCCATATGGGCGCTCTGGAGCGTGCTACAGTGCGCTCCCGCACTGTAGCCGCCTCCTGCCAAGCACCTCCGGCCACCCCGGGCCTCCCTAGCGCGCTCGACGAGACGCCTCGGCGTCCGGGACACGACAGCTGGTCGGCCCCCTCCTCCCTCTCTCTCTCCTGCCCCTGCTCGCACGCGCACCGGCCGCCCGAGAGCTCCAGTGAGCGAGCTCACACGCGCGACGTCTCTGACCCCTCCCCGCTCCCCCTCTTCCTTCCCCTAGCACTGGACCAGCCTCACAAGCACCCCAGACACGGCGCCATCTCCTCCCGAGCCCTGTGGCGACGCGCAGAAGCCCGCCGGCGCACGGGTCCATGGCACCTCGCCGTTCGCCTATTTAAGGGCCTCCCCGAGCCTCTCCCTCGCCACCACTCGCTCCTAACCCCTCCAAATCAGCCCCCTGTGCCCTCCACTCTCCTCCAGGAGCACCCGAGCTCGAGATCGAGCTCGAGCTCCGCCGCTTCGGCTTGCCGGAGTTCGTGAGGTATAGGCCTCCCCTTTCCTCCTCTACCTCGATCTGGAACCCCTGCAGCCCTCTGATCCTTTCCCCCTTGTTTCCCCTCTCTGTAGCTGCCGTAAACGCCCGGAGTCACCGCCTCCCGAAGCTCCTCCGCCGCAACTCCTCGTCGCCACGAACCAGGCACCCCCGCTGGCCAAGTCCACCACCCACCGACGTGCGACAATCTCCTGAAGCCATCCCCGCACTCGCCGGAGCTCGTCGTGGCCTGCATCGTCGCCGGTGAGCACCAGGACCACCTTGTCCATGGGTTAGTGATGATAGGTGGGCCCCGCCTGTCATCCTCTCCCTCGTTCCCGCGCCCCTCTCTCTTTCTCTGTCCTGCGGGCCCCGGCCGTCAGGTTTGAAATGGGCAGGCGCGCGCGCTGTGCGCTGCCTCGGCTGGGCCGGCCCGCTGGCTGGGCCTGCTGCCCCGCAGCTGTTCTGGCCCGGCAGGCACAGTGCCCTTTTTCTTTTTCTTTTTCTGTGGCTTTTCCAAAAATTCCACAGAATTAATTATTTATCCAAATGCAATAATTCCAACTCCTAAATTCTTGTAATAATCCCACCTATTTATGGTGCAACTTTCATTCAAATCCAACAACCTTTTCTTCACTGTAAATATTTAAATGTGATTTTTAGCATTTAAATAAACCTTTGAAAACCCATTTCTCCTATTCTGCTACTCCAAATCCAAAACTGGGAATTTTCCTCTTCTTAGTTTTCAACCTAGTATTTAACAAAAATGAGTTGACATTTTTCTGAGCACTTTGGTTTTTCTGTTTTATTATTGCCTTATTTCCTCATTATTACTTTGTGAAGATAGATTGCGTTGCTGACGAAGGAATTGGACCAGAAGACTTTGATGACCCAGAAGACTTTGTTGAGACAGGCAAGCAACCCTTTGACCATGTCTAAGAAACCCCTTTTATGCATGTCATATGGCACTTTTATTGCTTGCATCGAGTCATGATAAAATGGTGACCACTTGGGGTGGTTTGCCTCCATTGCTTTTCTCGTTGACACTTGCATGATGCATGACCCTACCTTTCTATGAGGGTTATGCCGGTGGGAGTAGATAGGATGCTAAAGTAGTGCTACGCAAAAAGGGACGGGAATATGCATAGCGATGGAGACAAAGTATTTTCAAAGGACTTTTCGAAAACCCCGTCGGGTGCCACTTATGCCCGAGGGAGATGATGAGTTGGGTAGCCACTTGATGACGAAGTGGTGTACCGACGCAAGTGTGTGTGTTGTTTTCAAAAATGGATTGGTTTAAGTTGCGACCGTTATTCCAACCTTACATGCGCAACCACTCTACCCTTATATGGGAAAGGGCATTATTGATTACCTAGGCCAATACTAGCTTGGAGCCCGCATTACTAGTGACGGGGGAGAGTTGGTGCTCTCTCTCAGGACGGGGTCATGCCAGGTAGGGCGGCCATGACTGTTTTCACAGGGCACCGGATACACCGTTGTGTCCCCTCTCGGATGTTACGATCTCGAGTGAGTCTCGTATGATGTACATCGTGAGGATACGAAACAACGAGTGGACTCCTTGTTAGTGTCGTCTAGGGAAAGATAGTGATCGGGTGCTTACCCCGGGTACTTGAGGTACCGCGGGTCGTGGATGACACAGAAGTTCCCCGGCTCTTGTGGGTGAAGTGTGCAACCTCTGTAGAGTGTAAAACTATTCGAATAGCCGTGTCCACGATCAAGGACAGTTGGGTAACCGCTCTTGTGCTACATGCACATGTTTACAAACCAGTGTGTGTGTGGATAAGTGGGGAGAACTACTTGGGTCAACTCAAAGGACTTGACATGATTGAGTTGGGTTGGTGCCCACTCTTTTTATGTTGATATCTGTAACCTGTCCTCATGGTTAATTGAATTCTCCTGATGCATGTCTTACAAGTTGTTGAACATGTCATTGCACTCAAAACTAGCTTTCCGCAAAAATTTACCTATATCATACATTGTTGTACCTTGAACCAAAACATGGGTTGCTTGCGAGTACATTCAAAGTACTCATTGGCTTGCCACTGGTTATTTAATTGGCCAGGCATGGAAGAACAGGAGTTCGAGGAAGAATTCTTTGGAGACGAACATGTGAACTAGGACGTTTCCCAATCAGAATGCCTGTAGGGTTAAGGCAGATGGCATGGGTTCTACTTATCGACGGAAATTTCCGCTGCTTAAGTTTATTTGGCTTTCGGCCCTTGTGGCTTTATCTATGTAAGACTTGACCATAATGGTCATAATTTGTGTAAGACGATATGTATGGATGTAAGACTCTTGTTATTCAGCTTCTGTGTGTTCAGTGAGCATTGATCTCTGGGATCACTGTACACGTGCATTCGGTGATCTCGACTTATGAGTCGGGGTCCCCACACAAACCCATGGTTATTGGCATTTGTTTCTCTTGTAATGATATTGATATGCCCCCTTTGCCTCATTTATCTCATATGCATGCCATGACCACCTAGCCTCGGATATGCATTGTTTTGGATGTTCTCCATTTTCTCCATATGATGTTTCCACTATTGCTCATGAGGACACCCCCATAGTTTCCTCATACATTTTGATGTGTCATATACTTGTATGCTAGATTTGCATCCAAATCATGTTATACATAACAACTATTCTTTCATGATGGAGGACATGTTCATATACCATGTTTATAATTTATTTGAGCATGTCCTCCATCATGATGGAGGACATGCTCATATACCATGTTTTGCATTACACATGATGATTGAATCTCATACTTGTATGTGTCTTTGTAAGCTTGATGGAGATATTGCTTGTTCTTGCCATGTTTTCTTGGTGATCCATTCCTATGATGACACCTTGATCTTACTTTGTGTTCGTGCTTGCGATATGTCATGTGCATTACCTATATCCACTATTCTCTCACATGACATGATCGCCATGATTTCCTCTAGTGTGTTGCATCTTTGCTCCACTAGTTTGCACGACATGATTGATATACTTGATTATGTCGCATCACCTATGATCCATACTTTCTTATTTCATGCGGTTGATGACAACCATCTACATGCTTTGCACATGATTGTTATTGCTTCTTGTCACATATCTCCATATGTTGCCTCTCTCATGCTGGATGATAAGCCATATATTGAGTGCAACAATGACTTACCTCTTGCTAATGAGATTGCCCCCATAGCATTCTCACATATATTTGGAGATTTTGACCTATTTCTTGTGAAGCATGCTTGTCTTACCTCTTTGCACCATATACCTAGTGCCATGAATATAGCCATTGTCGCATCATATTATCCATGCACTTGTGCTTCTAATGGTTATGTGCAAAAGAAGAGAACCATCATGATGGATGATGTGTTTATCTACCATGCGCATACATGCTTTGTTTTGTTGTGTGCATGTGTAGGATACTTGGACTTCGTGTCGACTTCCACATCACGTGAGTTGACCATTCGAGCTCTTGAGAGCGAGGCTCATACATTCGAGCACGACTCACTTCTACACCACCTTTCCTACCACTTCGGCATTGTGAAGAATGCACAAGGACACGCCTTTGAGGTGACATCTTTCTTGAACATGGATATTGCGGATCATACTACTTGTGTTGCTTGCACCATGAGACTTATTATTCATCTTGGACCACTTAATTGCACACATTTTAGAGATCTTGCTTCGACTTGTCATTTTCACCGTTCCATGCATCCTGATGTATATGCCTTGTGTGTTGCATCCAATTCTCCGATTATTTGCTCCTATCATATGCTTGGTTGCAACAATATCATTTCTTCACATATGCCATGTCCCATTGCCTGTCACTTGAATGACTTGATTGCCTCGCACATGTTGCAAAATTGCTATCTCATTTGCGTTATGAATGGTTCTTATGCATACCATAGACCATTTGTTGAGCACTTTATGCATTCTTGCTATGACCTTGAGGTAGATGCTTGTTCACTTATCAAACATATTTGCATCTCCACCTCCCATTTGCATGCTTGTGTCCATGATGTCTTTGCTTGTGCTCAATTATATGCTTAAATGCAATGACACACTTCTTTGTCAAACCATATGCTATGCTTGATGACAACACTTGTTTGGTGCATCACCTCTTGAATGCTTGGTTTTGCTCTAACGCTAACCACATTTGTTTTTCCAAGTGTTTGTTCTACTTGCTCCTTTTGCAGGAATCACAAGACGATGCGACATTGGAGAGTGCCCATTTCGAGCTTCAACATGATAAGTGTTTGGTGGTCGTTCACTTCTACACAGCGACGCCCTCTCTTTACCATGGTGATGATGATCATGATCCGTGGAAGGATCTCTCCCAAGGGGGGGGGGGGTAGATGATGCGGAGCATCCCTTGACCATCACCATGGACGTCATACCACCACCGCAAGCATGGGGAGAACCTATGACGGGAGCTCGCGCGCGTGCTGTTGAAACCAAGGTTAACTCCTTCCTCTTTGAACTCCATTCGATTTCACATGTGAACCGGGTACTACCTTAAACGGAGATATTATGCACTCTCAGGTACCGAGCAGATGACTGTGTGGAGGCAAGGACGAAGACCCAGACACACAAGAAGAAGGACAAGGAGAGAAGCATCAAGACGTGCGAGGAGACGAAGCTCCCTGGACACCCCGGGTGCCCGGCCATCTTGGCCCCGGGTGCCCGGCCTCGGCCTGGGCCACGCCCCAGCCACCCCCTAGGTGCCCGACCTCTTGGGCCCGGGTGCCCGGCCGCCCACCTGGGCCACTCCGGCCCCGACCCCTTGGCACCGGGTGCCCGGGCCAACCCCCCGCGCCAGCCCGACACCACCCCGGGTGCCCGGAACTTTGGCCCGCATGCCCGGCCTCTCTCCCAGCACCTGCCAGGACCACTCCGGGTGCCCGGTCCCTCTGACCCCGGGTGCCCGACCTGCCCCGTCTTGTTTTCGTGTTGAGGTCTTTTTGGTCTTTTGTAACCCTACCTCCCCCAACTTCGTCCCTAGGATTACAAATACTCTTTCCCTACCTCATTTGGAGGATAGCAAAGCATTTAGAACACCAAAGAGGGATTTGCTCCTTGTATCCCCTCCTCTTGGATATCAAGCCCCACATAGGGAAGAATCCTTGGGATTATCAAGCCCTCCTCTTGGAGAAGATCAAGATCAAGACCTCACCTAGTGGGAAGAACTTACCTAGTGCTATTTTCCTTGAATTGTTCAAGTAATCTTGTGGATCTCATGTATGCTACTCTAGTGGATGTGATATTTGGGTTTGTTTGAGTGATTTGTCCCTTTTGTTCTTGAGTGTTCTTCCTCCTTCCCCCCTCCAAGTGTGAAAAGATCCCTTCTAGGGTTTCACCCTACAACACTCTATCTCACATATGAGCTATCATAATGCTAACCCTAGAAAGAGGGAGGAGGAGGAGTATATATAGTCTAGGGGGACGAAGGGGTACACGGGCCTTGGGCCCTTACACTATGCACAGAAAGGGGAGGCCGGATGTCCGGGCCTTCGCGAGGTACCGGATGTCCGGGCTGGCGCCGGATGTTTGGGCGGTCAGGGCTGGCCTTGACGCTCTCTGGATAGGCGGGACCGGGATGTCCGGGTGATGGGCCGGATCTCCGACGGCTCGGGACAGGCTGGATGTCTGGGCCTTTGGCCGGATGTCCGGGCTGGAGGGCCGGCTCTTCTGCTCTCTAGACAGGCCCGTCCGGATGTCCGGGCTGGAGGGCCGGCTCTTCTGCTAAGGCCGGATGTCTTGGCTAGTCGCCGGATGTCTGGGCCCTGTAACCTTGGCTGTTGGCTCCTTATTGCTCGTGACACTTCCAGGGGCTGGATGTTCGGGTCCTGGGAGATGTTCTTGACTCCTTCCGTTGGTTCTCCTCATCCATGAGCTTGGTGACTTGTCCGTCTTCACGTGCATCCTCGGGAGGGTCCTATTGATACCTAATCGTGCACAACATTCCAGACTTAGGTAGTAGCCATGTGTCGAGTGGATCATATGTGATATCATTAAGGAAGGAAGTCACCTCGGTCTCGAGAGCTCTAGCTCGTGCTCATGTCATGGGTCCTCTTGGCACTTGGTGAAACGATGGTAGGTCCATGGGGATGACCATAGGATGCTCCGCATCAACATGGCTGTTGAAGATGCTGACATGTATGAAAGTTCAGTTGCTCAATCTATTTTGAGTGTGCAGGTCACACAAGCTGAGCAAAATCAGAGGCATAACTTGTTCCATAGAAAGGGAGTTGTGAAGGAACGTTCTGTTCGCGTCATCATAGATGGAGGGAGCTGCAACAACTTGGCTAGCATGGAGATGGTGGACAAGCTATCTCTCATCACAAGACCACATCCACATCCTTACTACATCCAATGGTTGAACAACAACGGCAAGGTTAAGGTAACACGTACTGTTCGAGTGCATTTTAGTATAGCTACATATGTTGATTCTGTTGATTGTGATGTGGTACCCATGCAAGCATGTTCCTTCTTACTTGGTAGACCATGGCAATTTGATAAAAATTCTGAACACCATGGTAGAAACAATCAGTATACTAGTTCATAAGGATAAACATATTACTTTGCTTCATATGTCTCCTGATTCAATTTTGAAAGATGATATTAATAGAGCTAATAAAGCAAAACAGGAGAAACATAAGAGTGAAAATCAAATTGTGGCAAAAGAACTTGAGCAACAAATGAAGCCTAATAATAAACCGTCTATAGTGTTGCTTCTGAAATTAAATTGAAAAGTGCATGTTTACTTGCCATGAAATCTAATATTGATGATCTAGATGTCAGCAAATCTGTTTGCTATGCTTTTGTGTGCAAAAAGGCATTATTTTCATTCGAGGACGTGCCTTCCTCTTTGCCTCATGTTGTCACTAACATTTTGTAGGAGTTCGCTGACATCTTTCCACAAGATGTGCCACCGGCATTACCACCTATTCGAGGGATTGAGCATCATATTGACTTAATTCCCGACGCGTCGCTGCCAAACTGTGCACCATACCGTACCAATCCAGAGGAGACAAAGGAGATTATGCGTCAAGTACATGAGCTACTCGAGAAAGGTCATATACGTGAATCCCTTAGTCCTTGTGTTGTTCCTATTATACTAGTGCCTAAAAAGGATGGTACATCACGTATGTGTGTTGATTGTAGAGGCATTAATCATATTACTATTCGTTATCGTCATCCTATTCCTAGGCTAGATGATATGCTTGATGAATTGAGTGGCTCTGCAATATTTTCCAAAGTTGATTTGCATAGTGGATACCATCAAATTCGTATGAAATTGGGAGATGAATGGAGAACATCATTTAAAACTAAGTTTGGATTATATGAGTGGTTAGTCATGCCTTTTGGGTTAACTTATGGACCTAGTACTTTCATGAGATTAATGAACGAAGTTGTACGTGCTTTCATTGGATGATTCGTGGTAGTCTATTTTGATGGTATACTGATTTATAACAAATCTTTGGAAGAACATTTGGAACATTTACGTGTTGTTTTTATTGCTCTACGTGATGCACGTTCGTTTGGTAACCTTGGGAAGTGCACCTTTCGCACCGACAGAGTATGTTTTCTTGGCTATGTTGTTACTCCACTGGGAATTGAAGTTGATAAAGCCATGATTGAAGCTATTGAGAGTTGGCCGCAGCCCAAAATGGTCACACAAGTGAGGAGTATCCTTGGCCTCATTGGTTTCTATAGGCATTTTGTGAGAGATTTTAGCACCATTGCTAGACCTCTCAATGAGCTTACAAAGAAAATGTGCCTTTTGTTTGGGGTACCGCACAGGAAGAAGCCTTCACGGTATTGAAAGATAAGTTGACACATGCTCCTTTACTCCAACTTCCTGAGTTTAATAAGACTTTTGAGCTTGAATTTCATGCTAGTGGAATTGGATTAGGAGGTGTGTTATTACAGGATGGTAAACCTGTTGCATACTTTTCTGAAAAATTGAGTGGGCCTAGTCTGAACTATTTTACTTATGATAAAGAATTATATGCTCTTGTTCGGACCTTAGAAACATGGAAACATTATTTATGGCCCAAAGAATTTGTTATACATTCTGATCATTAATCTTTGAAACACATGAAAAGTCAAGCAAAACAGAATCGTAGAGATGCTAAATGGGTTGAATTCATTGAGACTTTCCCTTATGTCATTAAACACAAGAAGGGTAAAGAAAATGTTATTGCCGATGCATTATCTCGTTGTTATACTATGCTTTCAAAACTTGACTTCAAAATATTTGGTTTGGAGACCATCAAAATCAATATGTGCATGATGCTGAATTTAAAGATGTATTGCAGAATTGCAAAGAAGTGAGAACATGGAACAAGTTCATCGTTAAAGATGGCTTTGTGTTTCGTGCTAACAAGCTATGCATTCCAACTAGCTCTGTTCGTCTTTTGTTGTTGCAGGAGGCGCATGAAGGAGGATTAATGGGACACTTTGGCATGAAGAAGACGGAGGATATACTTGCTACACATTTCTTTTGGCCAAAGATGAGACGGGATGTTGAATGTTTTGTTGCTCGCTGCACTACATGTCAAAAAGCTATGTCACGACTCAATCCTCATGGTTTATATATGCCTTTGCCTGTACCTAGTGTTCCTTGGGAGGATATATCTATGGATTTTGTTTTAGGATTACCTCGAACAAAGAAGGGGAGGGATAGCATATTAGTTATCGTGGATAGATTTTCGAAAATGGCACACTTCATACCATGTCATAAAAGCGATGATACTGCTAATGTTGCTGATTTGTTCTTTCATGAAATTATTCGCTTGCATAGTGTTCCAAATACTATTGTTTCAGATCGTGATACTAAATTTCTTATCCACTTTTGGAGATGTTTATGGGCTAAGTTGGGGACTAAACTGCTTTTTAGTACTACTTGTCACCCCTAAACTGATGGACAAACTAAAGTAGTCAACAGAACATTGTCTACTATGCTTAGGGAAGTTTTGAAGAATAACAAGAAAACATGGGAAAAATGCTTGCCTCATATTGAATTTGCTTATAATCATTCTCTGCATTCTACTACTAAGATGTGCCCTTTCGAAATTGTGTAAGGCTTCCTACCTCGTTGTAACGCCCCGAGACCGATGTGCCAGGTGTCTTCCAGTTATTCGCTGTCGTTGTCATGTCATTTGCTTGCGTGTTGCATCTTATCATGTCATCATGTGCATTGCATCATCATGTTTTCAAAACCTGCGTCCATCCGGGTTTCCCCCAATTCTTTTCGTTGTCCGTTCTGAGCCCAGACACACTTGCACGCGCCCGCGGCATGTCCGAAATATTATTTTATAAGTGGCCGGAAGATGTTCTCGGAATGGGATGAGAGTTGACGTGTGGTCTTATTATAATGTAGATAGACCGCCTGTCAAGTGTCACTGCATTCGGAGTTCGTTTGATAGCCCAACCGTTAAACTATAGCGGCAGTATAGCCGGTCTAACGTCGGACGTTTTCGGTCTCCGAAAACAGTCGCCGGGCCTCCCTCTCTTCTCTTCTCTCAGCTCGAGACCGTCTACACAGCCCACTACCTACCGCCAGGTCCAACCTAACATCTCTCGTCAGCCCGCGGCCCCCCTCGCGTGCGTCCGAAAGTTGTCCCGAACTCGACCCGGGCTGTCGCTACCGTTGTG
Source organism: Triticum aestivum (assembly GCF_018294505.1). Lineage (NCBI taxonomy): Eukaryota > Viridiplantae > Streptophyta > Magnoliopsida > Poales > Poaceae > Triticum > Triticum aestivum. Next base: position 145,710,822 of record NC_057794.1, on the reverse strand, counting down.
TCCGGATCATCCCCAAACATCTACAAAACGTCTCCGTTTTGTTAATTGGACTTCCTAACATATTTATCCTCGACCGTCCGATTTTGATCGTAGGGACGAGTTAGCCCCTAACCTAATCCGTGATGTTTATATATAGTCCACCCCTAGTCTAATCTCGGACCAAATCCCTAATTTCTAGGGATCCTTCTAGCCGCCGCCGCACTCATTCCCCACCTCGAGATCCTCTCTTTCCGCCTGCATCAATCCACCCAACCATTCGCAGCCTCCCTCATTTTTTTGGGATCGATAGGAACCGTGCCTGGATCCCCTCCCTCTCGGGTCTTCCTTGGAGCCAGCCGTCCCCGCCGGTGACGAGCAATAGCACCAACAGGACCTCCCCGTGCGCCGCCAGATCCAGGCCGGGCCTCCTCGCACCCTTCCTCCCCTGCTCCTTTTCCCATCCTTTTTTTCTCTCTCTCTCTCATGCTGCTCTCTCTCTGTTGTCTTCGCAGCGCCGCCATGGATGGCCTCCCGTAGCTCCAGCTCGTTGTGCCGCCGCGGTTCCCGACCGATCCGCGCTGGAGAACCTCGGACCCGCGTCCAGCCCTTGTTCCCATGTCGTTCCTCGCGCGCCGGACCTCCCCAGCTTGCTGGAGTCCCAGCAGTGTCGCCTGCTCCCCTGCTGCTGCCACTGTTATCCTCTGTCGAAGACAACGAGCCCTACCTCATCTACGCGCCGATCTGCTGTGGGATGCCTCAGAACGGAGCTCCACCGCCACCCTAGCCTCGGATCCGGCCGGTTCCCATCACGCCAAAGATCTCGCGCCCAAGTCCATCCCCGGCCTCCTCCTGCTTCTGCGTGTGAGCACGCGAGGAAGACGAACCCCGTGCCAAGCCCCGCGCGTTTCCTCTGCTTCGTTGACCCCACACTTGGACCCACTCATCTCTCTTGCTGTCGCTGTTTCTGTTGTTCAGAGACGAGAGCAGCAGCTCGTTCACCTGCCTCGCCTCGCTTTGACCGCACCTGGGCCGGCCCTTCTACTCCCTCTCCACCGCCTTGGGCCAAAGCCCATGGGTGAGCATCTCCCAGCGCCTCCTATTTTTTTTTCTTCTTCCCTGCTGTTCGGCCCTGTTCATTTCAGCCCACTTATTTTTTTTACAGATCCGCGATTTTCCTAGTTATTCCAGTAAACCTGTTTTACAGTTTAGTCCCTCTAGATCATGCATTTAATAACTCATCAATGGTGCATCATATTAAAATGTTTTATATATGAAAAATGCTTAGAATTATGTGTAGATTAATAATATGTTGTTTTCATCCATGTTTAAAATATTTAAAATGCTGTTTGATTAAGTTTGCTCCTATGCCATGCGAGAATGCTTTAATTCATAACTTAATAACCGTAACTCCAAATTTAATAAACTTTATATGTAAACGGGGTTGAAAAATGCATAGTTTAACTTGGTGGCATTGCTTTGCATGTTTAATAACTCTAAAATTGTGTTTAGGGCAGATCAGTACCAAACCAATATATGCATATGGGGATTTACCGGAATTGTTGTTCGTTACTTCTGGCCTCATTTAAACTTGACTAGATAGGTAGTTTTACTTTGCTTCACCCTCTTGCCATGTTTAACAACATTTAATATTGTTGGGTACATAAACGAGAGAGAACTAAATAAGTCATGTGGTGTTTTCTTCAATATGCAACTCCGTTGCATAATGAGCTCCACTTAATTTGTAGGATTGTTTGTGCACTTTGCCATGCCATGCCTCATTAAACCGGACATGCATCATACTTGATTGTGCATCATGCCATGATTATGTGGTGGTTGTTTACTATGTTGTTTGCTTCTTTCCGGTGTTGTTTCTTCGGTTTGGTTCCGATAACGTCGCGTTTGTGAGGACCCGTTCGACTACGTCCGTGTGTCTTCTTCATGGACTCGTTCTTCTTCCTTGCGGGATTTCAAGCAAGATGATCATACCCTCGAAATCACTTCTATCTTTGCTTTGCTAGATGCTCGCTCTTTTGCTATGCCTATGCTACGATGCCTACCACTTGCTTATCATGCCTCCCAAATTGCCATGTCAAACCTCTAACCCACCTTGTCCTAGCAAACCGTTGATTGGCTATGTTACCTCTTTGCTCAGCCCCTCTTATAGCGTTGTTAGTTGCAGGTGAAGATTGAAGTTTGTTCCTTGTTGGAACATGGAGATGTTGTTCCTTGTTGGAACATGTTCACTTGTTGGGATATCACAATATATCTTATTTAATTAATGCATCTATATACTTGGTAAAGAGTGGAAGGCTCGGCCTTATGCCTGGTGTTTTGTTCCACTCTGGCCGCCCTAGTTTCCGTCATATCGGTGTTATGTTCCCGGATTTTGCGTTCCTTACGCGGTTGGGTAATAATGGGAACCCCTTGACTGTTCGCCCTGAATAAAACTCTTCCAGCAATGCCCAACATTGGTTTTACCTTTTCCCACCTAGCCTTTTCTTTCCCTTGGGTTCTGCAGACTCAAGGGTCATCTTTATTTAAACCCCCCCCCCCGGGCCAGTGCTCCTCTGAGTGTTGATCCAAACTAGAGTCCTGTGCAGCGCCCCCTCGGGGAAACTCGAGGTTTGGTTTTAGTTGTATGGAGAGCTCATCTGAGTGTGCCCTGAGAACGAGATATGTGCAGCTCCTATCGGGATTTGTCGGCACATTCGGGCGGTGTTGCTGGTCTTGTTTTACCATTGTCAAAATGTCTTGTAACCGGGATTCCGAGTCTGATCGGGTCTTCCCGCTAGAAGGAATATCCATCATTGACCATGAGAGCTTGTCATGGGCTAAGTTGGGACACCCCTGCAGGGATATGAACTTTTGAAAGTCGTGCCCACGGTTATGGGCAGATGGGAATTTGTTAATGTCCGGTTGTAGAAAACCTGAAGTTGATCCTAATTAAAGTACATCAACCGCGTGTGTAACCGTGATGGTCTCTTTCCGGTGGAGTCCGGGAAGTGAACACGGTGTTGGAGTTATGTTTGACGTAGGTTGTTCTAGGATCACTTCTTGATCATAGTTGTTCGATCATGCTTTGCCTTCTCTTCTCGCTCTCATTTGCGTATGTTAGCCATCATATATGCTAGTCGCTCGCTGCAGCTCCATCTCATACCTTTTACCTTACCCATAAGCTTAAATAGTCTTGATCGTGAGGGTGCGAGATTGCTGAGTCCCCGTGGCTCACAGATACTTCCAAAACTAGCTTGCAGGTGCCGATGAGACCGTGCAGATGACGCAACCAAGCTCAGGAGGAGCTCGATGAAGATCTTGTCCTTTGTGTTGTTTCGTTCTAGTTGATCAGTAGTGGAGCCCAGTTGGGGTCGATCGGGGACCGTGTCGCTTTTGGGGTTCTTCTTTTATTTTGGTTCCGTAGTCGGACCTTGATTGTATCTGGATGATGTAATGCCTTATTCATGTAATTGTGTGAAGTGGCGATTGTAAGCCAACTATGTATCTTTTTCCCCTATTGTATTACATGGGTTGTGTGAAGATTACCTCACTTGCGACATTGCTTTCAATGCGGTTATGCCTCTAAGTCGTGCTTCGACATGTGGGAGATATAGCCGCATCGAGGGAGTTACACTTGTGAACCTATTGATTTGTTGCCTCTTCCATCTTCGAAGAAGGTTAATTTTGATGCTAAACAACATGCTGAATTGATCTTAAAAATGCATGAGATAACTAACGAGAACATTGTGCGTATGAATGCTAAATATAAACTTGCTGGAGATAAGGGTAGAAAACATGTTGTGTTTGCACCTGGAGATCTTATTTGGTTACATGATAGATTTCCTGATTCATGCAAATCAAAGCTAATGCCACGTCCTGATGGTCCTTTTAAGGTGTTAGAGAAAATAAATGATAATGCATATAAACTTGAGCTGCCTGCAGATTTTGGGGTTAGTCCCACTTTTAACATTGTAGATTTGATGCCTTATTTGGGTGAGGATGATGAGCTTCCGTCGAGGACGACTTCATTTCAAGAAGGGGAGGATGATGAGGACATCAATACCATTGTTACACCCACAGCCCCTGGTGCTATACATACTAGACCAATTTCGAGAGCTCGCGCACTCCAATTGAATTACCAGGTACTTTCGTTTCTTGGTAACAATTCTAATGTTCATGAGAATATGATGCTGCCTAAATTGGACACATTTGTGTTGATTATTAATGAAGGGCCTAGCATGGACAAGAGGGATGGACACTGGAGCAGGAGGCGCGCGTGAAGGAACGCAGAATAGCGTTTCTAGTGCATATTTCAGCACTTTGAAGCCCCTGTGATGACATACAAAGACATTAAAGAAATATACAAGATGCTCCTTCATAAATTTCGTCCATAGTTTATTTTAGGTGCTGCGCCACCTTATTTTTGGGCCAAACCCATGTAATTTCGAAATACTTGAGCATAGGCTGTTTTTAGAGTCTGTATGTGTGGGGAAACAAGATTTAGGGTTGGTTTTGGACCCCTCCTCCAAGGGTCACAAAATTCCCCCTCTTCCACCATATATACAACCCTTAGGGCATCGTTTTGACTTTGGGTTTTGTTCAGATTAAAAGTTTGCCATAGCTGCAACTTTGCGTACTTTGTTTGTGTTCATCGACTAGACCAAGACGTCACAGAACCCCACCTTGATCAATAAAGCTTTCATCTTATATTCGGAATATCCAGATTGCAATCTTAGTTTCTTGCTTGTTCTTTGTTTGCTTGTAGGAAATACACCTTCGTCGTCAGGTTGATCATGCTCCGGCGTGGTTAATAACACCTCGGAGTTGGTTTAGCGATTGCTAATGCGCGACGTCCTCGCACGTTCGTAGTCGGATCGTCAAAGTCTACTCCTCCAAAACGATAATCACCATCTCATCGAAAGAAGAGACACCTTTTCCTCTATCAAGAAGGGTGGTAGAGTAGACGACAAAGACAAAATCATCCGAAACTCGGTTTTTCAACCTAGATCCAGCCCATGAAATGTAATTGACGCCGATGAAGAGGGTGATGGACGTGTACCATGTTTAGTCGTGATCGTTTTGGCGGGTGATGGAGCTCAAATGGAGTTCGTATGGCCAAATTGTGGTCCTTTTGTGGATACAACATTGGGGGACGGCCCGTGAATTCAACTTTCAGGGTAAGTTGATCACGCTGACGAGCCATCTTGCAGCATTCGGGATGCTCTATAATTTTTCGTGTGCATAAACATAATGAGAAAGAGATGTTATGTACTATATCATTTAAGAATAATGCATCTCCTGGTGAAAAAGTGAGGGTGGTAGCGGGGTGGGCGATAGACCATGTAAAGCATAAATTCTTGGGTTTGGACGCCACGAAGATCCTCCTCCTTCTGTCCTGACTGAACCTGTTGATAGTGGCAAAGGTGTCCCGATGTTTTGATGAGATAGATATTGTTTTCTGTGGGAGTTGACTTTGATGATCCGACTACGAACGTGCGAAGACGTCGCGCCTTAGCAAGTGCTAAACCAACTTCTGAGGGGTTATTGACCATGCTGGAGCACAATCAACCTGCCCACGAGGGTCTATTTCCAGCGAGCAAACAAAGAACAAGCAAGAAACCGAGATTGCAATCTGGATATTGTGAATATAAGATGAAAGCTTTATTGATCAAGATGGGGTTTTGTGACGTCTTGGTCTGGTCCTTGAACACAAACGAAGTACGCGAAGTTGCAGCTATGGCGAACTTTTAATCTAAACAAAACCCAAAGTCTGAGCAGTGCCCTAAGGGATGTATGTATAGAGGAAGAGGAGGGATTTCGTGTCCCTTGAAGGAGGGCTCCGAACCCAACCCTATCTCTTGTTTCCCCACACATACATACTCTAAAAACAGCCGATACTCAAGTATTTCGAAATTACATGGGCCTGGCCCAATAATAGGGTGACGGAGCACCTATAATAGCCTCTGGACAAAATTTATGAAGTGGCATCTTCCATATTTCTTCCAAGGCTTCATGCACTCATTATGGTGGCTTCAAAGTCCTGAAATCATCAGTTGTAACTCCATTCTTGTTCCCCTTGCGCATGCCATCATCTGCATGCTTAATCTTGCTCAATGTTCATTTTTCTTGTCCAAGCTAGGCCCTTCATTTGTAAGCAAGACAAATGTATCCAATTTAGGCAGCATCATATTCTCATGAACATTAGAATCATTACCAAGAAATGGAAGTACCTGCTAATTTAATTGGCGTGCGTGAGCTCTAGTAATTGGTCCAGTATGTATAGCAGTAGGGGCTGTGGCTGTAACAATGGTATTGATGTCCTCATCACCTGTAGTCTTTCTGGTTTGAAAATGGAAGGATGGTGCATTGTTCTATATATTATTGTCCTTATATTTATCCGTGGGTGAGCTCACAAAAGGGTGGTACAATACACGTCAAAGATAAAACCATCTGAAACTCGGGTTTTTAACCCGGATCCGGCCCTCGAATTGTTGTCGATGCCGATGAAGATTGTGATGGACGCGTACCACGTTTAGCTGTGATTGTTTTGGCGGATGATAGAGCTCAAATGGAGTTCGTATGGCCAAATTGTGGTCCTTTGTAGATACAACATCGGGGGACAGCCCGTGAAATCAAATTTCAGGGTAAGTTGATCGTGCCGACGAGCCATCTTGCACCATTCGGGATGCCCTATAATTCTTCATGTGCATAAACATAATGAGGAAGAGCTATTATGTACTTTATCATTTAAGAATAATCTATCTACAAGTGAAAAAGTGAGGGTGGTAGCGGTGCGGGCGATAGACCATGTAAAGCATGAATTCTTGGGTTTCGATGCAACAAAGAGCCTCCTCCTTCTGTCCTGACTGAACCTGTAGTCTTTCCGGTTTGAAAATGGAAGGATGGTGCATTGCTCTGTATGTTATTGTCCATATTTCTGTCCGTGGGTGAGCTCACAGAAAGGTGGTGGATTACATGTCAAAGATAAAATCATTCAAAAGTTGGGTTTTCATCCTGGATTCGGCACCCAAAATCTTGTCGACGCTGACAAAGAGGGTGATAGGTGCATACCACGTTTAGTTGTGATCGTTTTGGCGAGTGATGTAGCTCAAATGGAGTTCGTATGGCCAAATTTTGGTCCTTTTGTGGATACAACATCGGGGGACGGCCCATGAATTCAACTCTCAGGGTAAGTTGATCGCGCCAACGAGCCATCTTGAACCATTCGGGATGCCCTACAATTTTTCGTGTCCATAAACATAATGAGAAAGAGTTTTTATGTAATTTATCATTTAAGAATAATACATCTGCTAGTAAAAAAGTGAGGGTGGTAGCAGGGCAGGCGATAGACCATGTAAAGCATGAATTCTTGGGTTTCAAAGCAACGAACAGCCTCCTCCATCTGTCCTGATGGAACCTGTAGTCTTTCCTATTTGAAAATGGAAGGATGATGCATTTCTTTATATGTTATTGTCCATATATCTGTCCGTGGGTGAGCTCACAGAAGGGTGGTAGAGTACACGTCAAAGATAAAATCATCTGAAACTCTGTTTTTCAATCTGGATCCGGCCCACGAAATGTTGCCGACGCCGACGAAGAGGGTGATGGACGCGTACCATGTTTAGTTGTGATCATTTTGGCGGGTGATGGAGCTCAAATGGAGTTCGTATGGCCAAATTGTTGTCCTTTTGTGTATACAACATCGGGGGACGGCCCGTGAATTCAAATTTCAAGGTAAGCTGGCCGCGCCGACGAGCCATCTTGCACCATTCGGGACGCCCTATAATTTTTCGTGTGCATAACCATAATGAGAAAGATCTATTATGTACTTTGTCATTTAAGAATAATGCATCAGCTGGTGAAAAAGTGAGGGTGGTAGCGGGGCGGGTGATAGACCATGTAAAGCATGAATTCTTGGGTTTCGACGTAACAAAGAGCATCCTCCTTCTGTCCCGACAGAACCTATAGTCTTTCTGGTTTGAAAATGGAAGGATGGTGCATTGCTCTATATGTTATTGTCCATATATCTGTCCGTGGGTGAGCTCACAGAAGTGTGGTAGAGTACACGTTAAAGATAAAATCATCCGAAACTCAGTTTTTCAACCTGAATCCGGCCGCCGAAATGTTGTCGACGCCGACGAAGAGTGTGATGGACGCGTACCACGTTTAGTTGGGGTAGTTTTGGCGGGTGATGGAGCTCAAATGGAGTTCGTATTGCCAAATTGTGGTCATTTTGTGGATACAACATCGGGGGACGGCCCGTGAAATCAACTTTCAGGGTAAGTTGATCGCACCGACGAGCCATTTTGCACCATTCGGGATGCCCTATAAACATAATGAGGAAGATCTATTATGTACTTTATCATTTAAGAATAATGCATTTGTTGGTGAAAAAGTGAGGGTGGTAGCGGGGCGGGTGATAGACCATGTAAAGCATGAATTCTTGGGTTTCGAGGCAACCAAGAGCCTCCTCCTTCTGTCCTGACAGAACATGTAGTCTTTCCTGTTTGAAAATGGAAGGATGGTGCATTGGTCTATATGTTATTGTCCATATATCTGTCCGAGGGTGAGCTCACAGAAGGGTGGTAGCGTACACGTCAAAGATAAAATCATCCAAAACTTGGTTTTTCAACCTGGATCCGGCCCCCAAAATGTTGTCGACACCGACGAAGAGGGTGATGGACGCGTACCATGTTTAGTTGTGATTGTTTTGGCGGGTGATGGAGCTCAAATGGAGTTTCTATGGCCAAATTGTGGTCGTTTTGTGGATACAACATTGGGGGACGACCCGTGAATTCAACTTTCAGGGTAAGTTGATCGTGCCGACAAGCCATTTTGCACCATTCGTGATGCCCTGTAATTTTTTATGTGCATAAACATAATGTGAAAGAGCTGTTATGTACTTTATCATTTAAGAATAATGCATCTGCTGGTGAAAAAGTGAGGGTGGTAGCCGGGTGGGCGATAGACCATGTAAAGCATGAATTCTTGGGTTTTGACGCAACAAACAACCTCCTCCTTCTGTACTGACAGAACATGTAGTCTTTCCGATTTGAAAATGGAAGGATGGTGCATTGCTCTATATGTTATTGTCCATATATCTGTCCGTGGGTGAGCTCATAGAAGGGTGGTAGAGTACATGTCAAAGATTAAATCATCCGAAACTCGGTTTTTCAACCTGGATCCATCCCCTGAAATATTGTCGACGCCGATGAAGAGGGTGATGGACGCGTACCACGTTTAGTTGTGATCGTTTTGGCGGGCGATGGAGCTCAAATGGAATTCGTATGGCCAAATTGTGGTCCTTTTGTGGATACAACATCGGGGGATGGCCCGTGAATTCAACTTTGAGGGTAAGCTGATTGCTCCAACGAGCCATCTTGCACCATTTGGGATGCCCTATAATTTTTCGTGTGCATGAACATAATGAGAAAGAGATGTTATGTACTTTATCATTTAAGAATAATGCATCTGCTGGTGAAAAATTGAGGGTGGTAGCGGGGCGGGCGATAGACCATGTAAAGCATGAATTCTTGGGGTTCGATGCAACGAAGAGCTCCCTCCTTCTGTCCTAACTGAACTTGTAGTCTTTCGGGTTTGAAAAGGGAAGGATGGTGCATTGCTCTATATGTTATTGCCCATATATCTGTCCATGGGTGAGCTCATAGAATGATGTGATGGCGTCCCGATCTTTTGATGAGAGTGGGGATAATTATCGATTTGGTGGATTTTGACCTTGATGATCCGACTATACCGTACCCGACGATATGCCTGGACAATCGCTAAACCAATTTCCGATGGTTATTTACCTTGCCGTAGGCATGATCAACCTGAACAACGAGGTACGAGTTCCTGCAAGGAACCAAAGAATCGACAAGAACAAAGAATTGCAATATGAAATTGCAGATGAAAAAGTGAGCACACGAACTAGATGAATAATTGGGGTTCCACTGTGGATCTAACAAAGCGGTAGTCCTAGACGTCTCGTAGATGCGAATTGTAGCGGTGGCTATACAATACAATAAGACCCAAGTCTAAACCTAATAAACTGTAGCTATTTATTGGAGGATTACAGGAGCCTGCGCCGCCTCGACTTTCCTTTTCTGTTATGAGTATGTTGCAGCCGATGGTAGAGAGGGCCACATCCTTGTTCCATGTTGGGCCTGTGGTGGACATCAGATCCATGTATGCATGCACGAATCACACATGGACTTGGGCAGGCCCTTAGCCGGACACCACGCCGGAACCTCCAGTGGTTCCAGACTCGGGCAGGCGGCCCTCTTCCAAGAGGGGCAAGCCGTCCGTGATGGTGACCTCTGTCCATCCAGAGGCACCAGACGAACTGCTGGGAGCGCTTCGCGACGCTTCCATCGACGAAGAGCACCGCACTATTATGAGTGCGGTGATCAAGAAGGTTCAGTCCGCCAAGAGCGGACTGACTAAAGCCTGTGCCAGCCTTCTAACAGGTTTTGAGGTAAGTATTTAAAATATGGGAAAAATATTACCGCATAGACAGTAGCCCCTGATGCTCTGTTTGGTGTTCACAAAGAAAAGCCGAATAGAGGATCAAATAATATCTGCAGGAGTCTAATATAAATATGTCTATATGCGTATGCAGGCTTCGCTGCTGACCTCTGCCGCACTGATTGCGGAGGTCGCTGCACTGAAGCAGAACCTCGAGCGGTCCGAGAAAGAGCTCGGTCTTGCCAAGAGGCAGCTCGAGGAGAACAAAGGTAAGTAATGCCTTGTATATATATATATATATATAAGATGTAGTTGCAAAATGATAGGATCATCGTGGATGTGCCAGGGGCCACGACCGAAGTGGCGACCCTGAAGCAAGCGATGTCCGAGGCCGAAAATAAAGTGGCCAAGGAGCGCACCGAGCGGGAAAAACAAGAGGCACGGGTGGGCGAGGTGCAGCAAGAGCTCCAGGATCTCGTGAAGAAGCACGAGGCTTTGGAGCTTGACTCGAAGACGCGAGAGTCGGAGCTTGCCGTGGCCCTCGAGAGCACAAAGCATGCCAAGGCCGAAGCCCAAAAGGCCCTCGAGGAGATTGAGGCGATGAGGAAGATAGCGGCGGGTAAGGCATTCAATATGCAAAGCAAGCATGTGAAAGTAAATTACTTGTTAATTACCCGATTCCGGAGCTCTCCAGGAGCATTCGCAAATTTGCCCCACAGCGTGTCGGATGCCGCAAAATATTACCAGGCTGAGGAGGGAAGCTTGACGCAGAAGTTGTTATGGTCTCAGTATACTGGGACCAAACACCCGATGCCTATGAGCGATCAGCTGAAGCAACTGGTCGAGCTGCACAAGGCGGCCGAACAGGCCATGAGGGGCCTTATAGTCTAGATGTGGCCTAGCGACTCCCTTCCAACAGCTACTTCAGCCTGGTGAGGCGGCTTGTGGATGCCTGCCCACGGCTGGAAGTCATAAAGCAGTCCGTCTACATCGAAGGTGCATGCCGAGCTTTTGCCCGTGCGAAGGTGCACTCGGCCAAGATGGACGCTGAGAAGCTGGTGAAAGAGGGGCCGCCGCAGGACAAGGAGCATCGCCACCCCGAAATGTATTATGAGGGTGTCCTGAAGGGTGCCCATCTTGTGGCGGACGAGTGTGCGAAGGATGTAATTTTTGAATGAACTTGCTCGTGTGATCCTGTATTATGAAAACTTGTTCATATGCGCTATGCAACACTTGTTTGAATTTAAAATACTACCTTCTGTGCGGCCGTTTATCAAATCTAAGAGATGGCCAGTCGTCGGCTTCTGCTCCCATGCCACGAGTGCTCGGGTGTTCGGGATAAACCTGAGCACTCTTTTTCCCATTGTTGGGTCCTTCGAGGGAGGTTCTCAGCACAATGAACAAGGCAATCAGACTATAATGCTTTATCACTCTCACTTAGCCATAGAAGTCTACAATTTTAAATTTTGGCGAAGCCCCTGGTATTCGGAAGGCCGAATTCGGGGCGCTATACACGCCTTAAGCCGGACAAAGCCGACTCCTCGCTCTAAGCATCATAAGTCTTTAGGGACTCGAGACCTCTCGAACAGTGACCATCTCTCGCCTTATCATGACAGTCAGTTTTAGCTTTCTCTACTAAGGTGCTTAGCCCAGATGAACCGGGGCACAATCGCAGTAGTTCTCCCAGTGCTACCTTAGCCGATATAGCGGAACATAAGGTACCAAAACATGGGAGTCGGGCAAACCCAACTATTGACCCAAGACATGATTCGGACCTAATGCATATAATGCTATAAGTTCAGGGTGCCGCACTGTCGAAAGTGTTCGGACATCTCACGCCGTATTATGGGGTACGCTTAAGCCCCTAGCGTATTGGCCGTACCAGAGTGTACGGTTGCTGAATGTCATGAATGAACACATATACATATATAATAAGAATGCGATAATAGTCTAGTGCTATGCATTGTTTATTCAAAAAGGTGCGTCGAAGCAGAATGATACAAGTAGTGCGATAAGCAAAAAGTAGGACTATTTGACATGTCCCCTCCAAGCCCAAGCTGGGGAATGGTATTTAAAGCAGGTTTTTCACTCGTTATCAGAGACCACCTGGGAATTCCTTGATGCGACGTAGCTTTCTGCCTCCTTGGTTGTTGTATTGTGTGTCCGTCAATCGTACTACCGGATGGGCTTCCAGAGATTAAAGTCCTGAAAGAAAGAAAAATAACAAAGCGGGAAGCCCCTAGTGCGGTTAAGCCGCGTCTTGGGGCGTGCCGTAGTCGTGCCCCCCTTCCCACCTGTTCCCATGGTATTTTCAATGCGTAATTATGTACGCGTGGCACGAATTTTGCCGTTTGGCTGGGACTGGGGTGGGGGTAGCATTGCTATGTGAGCTCGGAACGTGTCAGGCGGTCTTGTTGCCGATTACTCCGGGCTCGCTTGAAGGTGTCTGGGTCCTTAATCGCCGAACTGGTGGATTGCCTTAAGAGGCTGCTTTGCACTTCTGTTGCGAGGGCCGCAGTGTGCTCCTCTGTGAAGAGAGAGCGCTCTGTGTTTTGACTGTGATGACCCCCCGAGGTCCTGGCATCTTGAGCTTGAGATATGCATAGTACGGTACCGCATTGAATCTCGCAAATGCGGTTCGCCCGAGCAGTGCATGATAGCCACTGCAGAACGGGACTATATCGAAGATTAACTCCTCGCTCCAGAAGTTATCCGGGGATCCGAAGACCACTTCCAGTGTGACTGAGCCTGTGCAATGGGCCTCTACACCTGGTATGACGCCTTTGAAGGTCGTTTTTGTGGGTTTGATCCTTGAAGGGTCTATACCCATTTTGCGCACTGTGTCCTGATAAAGCAGGTTCAGGCTGCTGCCGCCGTCCATAAGGACTTGAGTGAGGTGAAATCTGTCGATGATTGGGTCTAGGACGAGTGCGGCGAATCCGCCATGACGGATACTAGTGGGATGGTCCCTGCGATCGAAGGTGATCAGACAGGAGGACCATGGGTTGAACTTTGGGGCGACTGGCTCCAACGCATATACATCCCTTAACGCACGCTTCCGCTCCCTCTTGGGGATGTGGGTTGCGTATATCATGTTCACCGTCCGCACTTGTCGGGGGAACCTCTTCTGTCCTCCGGTGTTTGGCTGCCGGGGCTCCTCCTCGTCATCGCTATGTGACCCCTTATCTTTGTTTTCGGCATTTAACTTGCCGGCCTGCTTGAACACCCAACATTCCCTGTTGGTGTGGTTAGCTGGCTTGTCGGGGGTGCCACGTATTTGGCACGAGCGATCGAGTATTTGGTCCAAACTGGACGGGCCCGGAGTGCTTCTTTTGAATGGCTTTTTCTGCTGACCGGGTTTAGAGCCTCTGAATCTGGCATTGACTGTCGTATCCTCGGTATTGTCGTTGTTGATGCGGCGCTTGTGTTTCTTGCGACGTGACCTGCCATTGCTGTCCTTGGTATCCGAAGTACCATGGTTTTTTGATATGTTATTGCTACGAGCCAGCCAGCTGTCTTCTCCCGCGCAAAAGCATGTCATGAGTGTCATGAGGGCTGCCATAGATTTCGGCTTTTCCTGGCCAAGGTGCCGGGCGAGCCACTCGTTGCGGATGTTGTGCTTAAAAGCTGCTAGGCCTCTGCATCCGGATAGTCGACGATTTGATTTTTCTTTGTCAGGAACCGTGTCCAGAATTGCCTGGCCGATTCCTTTGGCTACTGAATTATGTGGCTCAATTCATCGGCATCTGGTGGCCGCACATAAGTGCCCTGGAAGTTGTCGAGGAATGCGGCTTCCAGATCTTCCCAACAGCCGATGGATTCTGCTGGCAGACTGTTGAGCCAATGCCGAGCTTGTCCTTTGAGCTTGAGTGGGAGGTATTTGATGGCGTGTAGATCGTCACCGCGGGCCATGTGTATGTGCAGGAGGAAGTCCTTGATCCATACCGCAGGATCTCTTGTGTCGTCGTATGATTCAATATTTACAGTTTTGAAACCCTCTGGGATTTGGTGATCCATTACTTCGTCTGTGAAGCATATGGGGTGTGCGGTGCCTCTGTAGTGGGCTATGTTGCGACGCGGCTCGAATGAGTCTTGTCTGCTGTGTTCGGCTCGGCTGGATTTACTTTTACTGTATCCGGCATGACGGTTATTGTCTCGCGTAGTGGCGCGTCCTTGTGATCCGTAGATCGATCTTGTGTGTTTTGCTTTGTCCTCCAATATGTCTCGCAGGTCTAGCGTGTTTCCCCGTGCCTTGTCATTTTTATTTGAGTGGCGTCGGGGTGCGGGCTGAGTTTTTGGCTGAAATGCCTCTCTGTCGCAGCCATGAGGTGGCCGATCAGCCGCATCATATGCTGGAGATTTAGGTTTGAATGCTTCCTCCTCCAGTCGGGGTAGCAACATGCGCTTTGGGTAACTCTTGGAGGGGCGTTCGAGTTCATATTCCTCGGCCGCAAGGACTTCAGTCCATCTGTCAGCTAGCAAATCTTGATCAGCTTGAATCAGCAGCTGCTTTTTCTTAAGGCTATTTGTCGTGGCTATAAGCTGGCGCTTGAAGCGCTCTTGCTCGATGGGATCCTCCGGCATGACAAATTTGTCATCATCGAGGCTTGCCTCGTGTTCGGAGGGAGGCATGTAATTATCATCCTCCGCCTCTCCATCTACCGCTCTCTCGGGAGGGCTGGCTTCTCCATCCTCCTGCTCTAAATCTTGCTGGAGGGGATTGTTGTCGTCTTCGGCACTGTCCGGAGTGATATTATCTCCTGTGTCGGTGTCACTGACGTTGGCGCTTGGGTTGCTTCTTGGAGGGGTCATCCTTCGTTGTCCCGTCGCCATTGCCTTCTTTGGGTGTGTCCACCATGTATATATCATATCATGACGTGGTTGTCCAGTGCCCTATGGATGATGGTTCCTCTTCGTCTCCCGCATCATCGTCCATACCGTCGATGTCTTCGGAGTCGAAGTCGAGCATGTCGGTCAAATTGTCGACAGTGGCTACTAAGTGGGTGGTGGGTGGGCGGCGAATTTCTTCATCATCCGCATCCCAATCCTGCCGAACATAGTTCGGCCAGGACTCTCCTGACAGGGAGAGAGACCCTAATGAGTTCAGTATGTCACCGAAGGGCGAGTGCTGAAAGATATCCGCGGAGGTGAACTCCATGATCGGCGCCCAGTCGGATTCGATAGGCACGGGCGTAGGCGGTTCGGAGACCGTGGCCGGGGAAGAATCCGGTAGTTCGGCATCACGGCTCCCGTGAAGGGTAAGGTCGATACTCGGCTCGATCACCACTAAGAATACGGCCTCCGTGGCGGGGTCTATCCACCCTCCATAGATGGCGCAATTGGCTCCGAATTGAGGGTCGGAGCGGCTGCCGGTGCGGTCTCCTGCACACTGTCCGATGGTAGAGCTAAATCATGCTCATTGTGACCGTGCGGCGCACTCGGCAGGGGCTCGAATCCGTCGAAGATCAAGTCTCCGTGGATGTCGGACGTGTAGTTTAAGCTTCCAAACCTGACCTGGTGGCCAGGGGCGTAACTCTCGATCTGCTCCAGATGGCCAAGCGAGTTCGCCCATAGTATTGCCGAATACAAAGATCTGCCCGGGGAGAAAGGTCTCACCCTGGACTGCATCGCTATCGATGATAGAAGGAGCCATCAAGCCTAACGGTGATGACACAGAGGAACTCTCAATGAAAGCACCAATGTCGGTGTCAAAACCGGCGGATCTCGGGTAGGGGGTCCCGAACTATGCGTCTAAGGCGGATGGTAACGGGAGGCAGGGGACACGATGTTTTACCCAGGTTCGGGCCCTCTTGATGGAGGTAAAACCCTACGTCCTTCTTGATTATTCTTGATAATATGAGTAGTACAAGAGTTGATCTACCACAATATCGGAGAGGCTAAACCCTAAAAGCTAGCCTATGGAATGATTGTATGTTGTCCTACGGACTAAAGCCCTCCGGTTTGTATTGACATCGGAGGAGGCTAGGGTTACACAAGGTTGGTTACAAAGGAGGAGATATGCATATCCGTATTGCCTAGCTTGCCTTCCACACCAAGTAGAGTCCCATACGGACACGGAACGAAGTCTTCAATCTCGTATCTTCATAGTCCAACAGTCCGGCCAAAGGATATAGTCCGGGTGTCCGGAGACCCCCTAATTCAGGACTCCCTCAGGAGGTGACGAACCGCATGCTCTCCACTCTTCTCCGTGTGCTAATCAAGAAGAACATCAAGGAGTGGGAGGAGTGCCTACCCATTGCCGAGTCCGCCTACAACCGTGCAAGACACTCGACTACCAGCAAGTCCCCTTTCGAGGTCGTCTATGGCTTCAACCCATTGTCACCATTGGACATCCTTCCTCTACCACTACAAGAGCACACAAATACGGACGCGAGTGCCCGAGTCAACTACCTCAAGAAGATGCATGAAGATACAAGGCACACCATCGAGCGCCAAGTACAACGACTCGCAACCAAGCTCAACGTCAACAAGAAACACATGATATTCGACATTGGAAATCTTGTGTGGCTACACCTTCGCAAGGACCGCTTCCCCAATGAACGCAAGTCCAAACTTCTACCATGATCCGACAAACCCTTCAAGGTGCTAGCACGCTACAACAACAATGCTTACAAGATCAACCTCCTGTGTGACAAGTACAATGTGAGCGACATCTTCAACGTCAACGACCATTCACCCTACCATGATGATGAAGATTTCGACCCGAGGTCGGATCTTTCAAAAGGGGGGGGATGAAGCGGAGCATCCCAAGGCCATCCCCATGGACCTACCTACATCTCCCACCACACCACTTCCACCAATGACAAGAGCCCGTGTGAGAACCATAGAGAACGAGGTTAACTCTCTCCTTGTTGAACTTCCCTTTGATCCACTTGAGACATGGCTACTACCTCAAACGGAGATGCTTTGTGTGCTTAGGTGCCATGTAAGCAACCAAGGAAAAGTTACAATGCAAGATGGACATCAAGAGAATGAAGGACATCTTCCCAGCGCAGAAATACTGCTACAACCGCCCAACTACCGGTTGACCGGTACAACCGCCCAACTACCGGTCAACCTTCTGTAATCAAGCGGTGCAAGGTCGGTACAGCCCCGGTTTGGATCGGTAATAGCCAAATGACTGGTACTACCGCCCAAGCACCGGTACAACCGCTGAGCACCTTCGGAAACACCTCCAGGAACCAGTACCTGAGCTCCCAGCGGTACTACCGCCCTCATGACCGGTACTACCGGCCTGCCTGTGCGCAGTGAAAGGGTCAACGACCCCTATAACCCCTAACTTACCCCTTGGACTATAAGTACTCATCCCCTAGCTCTGAATTAGGGTTAGCATTGTGTTAGCTCATATGTGAGATAGAGCTTGGCTCATCAATCCAGATCTACTCCTCGAGAGAGACCGCGGCCCCTCTTCGGAGAAGATCCACTTGGATTCAAGAGCTCCTCGCGGAGAAGATCATCAAGACCTCCTCACGGAGAAGAACCGGTTACCCTATGTATCGTCCCTTGTTGATCGTGGATCGTGTATCTCTGTGCGTTTCAAGGATCTAGCACATGTGTAATCGAATCTGGTTGGTTTGAGTGATCCTCTCATGTTCTCCCTCGTGTTTCCCCTCGTGTTCTTGGTAGGATCCCCTCCAATCGTGAAACATCGGGCCACTGGGTTCTAACCTACATCATATCCTCCCAAGGAACACTAGGTACAGGTAAAGGCGTATATAAACCATGAGGATTGAGTCGTGACTTAGCTTTTTGACATGTAGTGCAGCGAGCAACAAATGCTCAACATCCCATCTCATCTTTGGCCAAAAGAAATATCCTCTGTCTTCTTCATGCCAAAGTGTCCCATTAATCCTCCTCCATGCGCCTCATGCAACAATAAAAGACGAACGGAGCTAGCTGGAATGCATAGCTGGTTAGCACAAAACACAAATCCATAGTTAACGACAAACTTGTTCAAAGTTCTCCCTTCCTTACAATTCTGCAATACATCTTTAAATTCAGCATCATGCACATATTGATCTTTGATGGTCTCCAAACCAAATATTTTAAAGTCAAGTTGTGACAATGCATCAGCAATAACATTTTCTTTACCCTACTTGTGTTTAATGACATAAGGGAAAGTCTCAATGAATTCAACCCATTTAGCATGTCTACGGTTTAGTTTTGCTTGACTTTTAATGTGTTTCAAAGATTCATGATCAGAATGTATAACAAATTCCTTGGGCCATAAATAATGTTGCCATGTTTCTAAGGTCCGAAAAAGAGCATATAATTCTTTATCATAAGTAGAATAGTTCAGACTAGGCCCACTCAATTTTTCAGAAAAGTATGCAACAAGTTTGCCATCTTGTAATAACACACCTCCTAATCCAATTCCACTAGCGTCACATTCAAGCTCAAAAGTATTACTAAAATCAGGAAGTTGGAGTAAAGGAGCATGTGTCAACTTATCTTTCAATACTGTGAAGGCTTCTTCCTGTGCGGTACCCCAAACAAAAGGCACATCCTTCTTTGTAAGCTCGAGGTGCAGCAATGGTGCTGAAATCTCTCACAAAACGCCTATCGAAGCCAGTGAGGCCAAGGAAACTCCTCACTTGTGTGACCGTTTTGGGATGTGGCCAACTCTCAATAGCTTTAATCTTGGCTTTATCAACATCAATTCCCTATGGAGTAACAACATAGCCCAGAAAAGATACTCAGCCGATGCAAAAGGTGCACTTTCCAAGGTTACCAAACAAACGCGCATCACGTAGAGCAATAAAAACATCACATAAATGTTCCAAATGTTCCTCCAAAGATCTACTATGAATCAGTATATCATCAAAATAGACTACCACAAATCGTCCAATGAAAGCACGTAAAACTTCGTTCATTAATATCATGAAAGTACTAGGTGCATTAGTTAACCCAAAAGGCATGACTAACCACTCATATAAACCAAAATTAGTTTTAAATGCAATTTTCCATTCATCTCCCAATTTCATATGAATTTGATGGTATCCACTACGCAAATCAACTTTGGAGAATATTGTAGAGCCACTCAATTCATCAAACATATCATCTACCCTAGGAATAGGATGACGATAACGAATAGTAATATTATTAATGCCTCTACAATCAACACACATACGCGTAGTACCATCCTTTTTCAGCACTAGAATAATAGGATCAACACAAGGACTAAGGGACTCACGAATATAACCTTTGTCGAGCAGATCCTTCACTTGACGCATAATCTCCTTCGTCTCCTCTGGATTGGTACGGTATGGTGCACGGTTGGTAGCGAAGCACCGGCAATTAAGTCAATCTGATGCTCAATCCCTCAAATAGGTGGTAATCCCGGTGGCACGTCTTGTGGAAAGACATAGGCGAACTCCTCCAAAATGTTAGTAACAGCAGGAGGCAAAGAGGAAGGCACGTCCTCGAATGAAAATAATGCCTCTTTGCACACAAAAGCATAGCAAAAAGATTTGCTAAAATCTAGATCATCAATATCAGATTTGGTGGCAAGTAAACATGCACTTTTCAATTTAATTTCAGAAACAACACTAGATGGTTTATTATTAGGCTTCATTTGTTGCTCAAATTCTTTTGCCGCAATCTGATTTTCACTCTTGTTGTGCTCCTGTTTTTCTTTATTAGCTCTATTAATATCATCTTTCAAAATGGAATCAGGAGTCATAGGAAGCAAAGTAATATGTTTATCCTTAAGAACAAGAGTATACTGATTGTTTCTACCATGGTGTACAGAATTTTCATCAAATTGCCATGGTCTACCAAGTAATAAGGAACATGTTTGCATGGTACCACATCACAATCAACATAATCAGCATATGTAGAGATACTAAAATGCACACGAACAGTACGTGTTACCTTAACCTTGTCGCTGTTATTGAACCATCAGATATAGTAAGGATGTGGATGTGGTCTTGTGGTGAGAGATAGCTTCTCCACCATCTCCATGCTAGCCAAGTTGTTGCAGCTCCCTCCATCTATGATGACGCGAACGGAACGTTCCTTCAGAACTCCTTTTGTATGGAACAAATTATGCCTCTGATTTTGCTCTGCTTGTGTGACCTGCACACTCAAAACACGTTGAGCAACTAAACATTCATACATGTCAGCGTCTTCAGGAGCCATGTATTGCGTCTCATTTTCAGAATCATTGCCACCGTGTTCTTCTCGTGTAATAAGAACCAAAGTCTCCTCATCATAGTCACCAGCAGACTCATAACCACCATCCTCAGTAGCAATCATCACACGCTGAGATTTGCATTCTCTCGCATAATGACTGATGAGGACATCACAAACAAAGTTACACGCACAACCCTAGTGATACATATACAGGACCAATTACTAGAGCTCGCGCACGGCCATTAAATTACCAGGTACTTTCGTTTCTTGGTAATGATTCTAATGTTCATGAGAATATGATGCTGCCTAAATTGGATACATTTGTTTTGCTTACAAATGAAGGGCCTAGCTTGGACAAGAAGGATGATCGTTGGAGCAAGATCAAGCATGGAGATGATGGCATGCGCAAGGGGAACAAGAACAGAGTTACAAGTGATGATTTTAGGACTTTGAAGCCACCATAATGAGTGCGTGAAGCCTTGGATGAAATATACAAGATGCCACTTCATAAATTTCGTCCAGAGGCTATTATAGGTGCTGCGTCACCTTATTATTGCGCCAGGCCATGTAATTTTGAAATACTTGAGTATAGGCTATTTTTAGAGTCCGTATGTGTGGGGAAACAAGAGTTGGGGTTGGTTTCGGACCCCTCCTCCAAGGGCCACAAAATCCCCCCCCCCCACTTCCTCCATATATACAGCCCTTAGGGTGTCGTTTAGACTTTCGGTTTTGTTTAGATTAAAGTTCGCCATAGCAGCAACTTCGCATACTTCATTTGTGTTCAATGACCAGACAAAGGCGTCACAGAACCCGACCTTGATCAATAAAGCTTTCCTCTTATATTCTCAATATCTAGATTGCAATCTTAGTTTCTTGCTTGTTCTTCGTTTGCCTGCAGGAAACAGACCTTCATGGTCAGGTTGATCATGCTCCGGCGTGTTCAATAACCTCTCGGAGTTGGTTTAGTGATTGCTAAGGCGTGACATCCTTGCACATTCGTAGTCGGATCGTCAAAGTCGAGTTCCTCCAAATCGATAGCCACCATCTCATCGAAAGACGGGACACCTTTGCCTCTATCAATGACCTCTTTCCTTACAATGACAAAAAATAATATCACTTGTGTGCCCTGTTGATGCCATGAAGAAGAAGAGCTCTGTACAGCCCCGACAGGTGTCCTCTTGGTAGATAGTGTTGGTTGTGCCTGCTTTCTTGTATCACGCGGTGTCCATGATGGAGGTGCCGATGCAGTAGAATGTGTGGAAGCAGAGGATGCACGCGGTGTCCATGAGGAAGGTCGACCTGCAGAAAAGTTAGCTCGTGCCAATGCCTGTCGATCCTGCACTTCACGTTCAGCTTTACAAGCAAGATGGAATACAAAGTGATATTATTATACTCCTTATACTCTAGAATGGTCTGAATCTCTCTATTTAATCCACCCATAAAATGTGCAAGCGTAGCTTCATTATCCTCAACAATACCACATCTAATCATGCCAGTTTGTAATTCCTGATAATATTCTTCTTCATAATTTTTTCCTTGTCTTAAACGCTGCAATTTTTGAAGTAATTCACGTTGATAATATGGTGGAACCCAACGAGTACACATAGCAGTTTTCAAAGCAGCCCAAGTAGTTGGAATATTATTCGGATATAATCTACGATGTTCAGACCACCACACACAAGCAAAACTAGTGAAAGCACAAAGAGCATTAGCAACACGTCTCTCCTCGGGATATTCTAAACATGTAAAACGTTGTTCGGTTTCTAACTACCAAGTAATATATATATATATATATATATATATATATATATCAGGAACGTATCTACCCTCAAATGGTGGAATACTCGATTTCAGTTTAGGGAGATGGTCATGATCTCATACCTGAGGGGGAGCCCTACCATTGCGATTATTTGCATGTGGACGACCTGGTTGTTGTGGTGCTGGTGGTTACACGTAGTTCTGATTTTGATCAACCTGATCCTCGTAATCTCCCACATAATCATCCTCCTCCCCATCAGTAGCAGGAGCCACAGAAGTATCAACAACAACACCAACAGTTTGGCCAGGCTCAAGAGGGACACGGCTCGCTCGATGGAGGGTTGTTTCACGACGTGGAGGTAGTTGGCGTTGTCATTGTCGTTGTCGTCGTCGTCGTCGTTGTTGTTGTTGTTGTTGTTGTTGTTGTTGTTGTTGTTGTTGTTGTTGTTTTTGTCGT